>NC_058054.1:11809861-12476527 GCF_020085105.1 Siniperca chuatsi | reverse complement strand
AATTGTGCCACAGAGAGCTGAATAGTCACACCCAGGAAAACATCAGTGTTCAGAGGAACTCCCTTGTGACTGCCTATACTTATAATTAACAGTGATAATTTATTCCCCCCCTTTTTTTCTTGAAGATATAGTGACAGATTTTTAATTTTAGTTATTTTTTTCCTACTATGGGTGCCACAGTGGCATGATCAGTCAGGGAATACCTGGATGTTACGAAATGTCATCACAATGTGGTAAATTAAATAAACACAGAACTATAACTATTCACCTAAGAACACTTGCACCATAATTAGAAATGGTTTTTCAGACAGCTTCAGAAATACCCCTACAGTATGCAAATTAATCAATAATGGCTGCAATTAACAATTATATTTGAAAAATATTTGGCATTTTTGATTTAAAAAAAATTGCCCTAATACTTAATGGGTGTTTTCAGCTAGACATGACCGAAAACATACTTGTGTTTTTTGTTTTTTTTTTAATCTATAGTATTTCATGTGCTGCTGCTTTTTAGATATTGTCTGTTTAGAGATTGTGAAAAAAATATTTCGATACAATCAGTGGCTGGGTCCAAAATTACTCCCTATATAATAGACACTCAATCGTTAACTCAGTAGTGAGAAAGTAAATTCATATTTCGGACACTTACTAATCATCATCATTTTGCGTCATCACTGACAGCTGTAGAGACGTACAACGTTGGATTGTGGGATTGTTAGCAGAAAATAGTGTACATGCCATGGATACTACTTTGTTCCATTGTGTACTTTTTTAGTGCACTATATAGTGGATAAATTTATACACTCAGAATTCTGACACTCGACACACTGTAGTACACTATATAGTGTTTACTGTACATGTTTTGTATGTACTGTATATAATAAGCTATAAGCCACTGTATTGATAACAGTTAATAACAGCCAGCTACTAGCTGACAGTCACTAATAAGCCATGTAACTTAACATTGCTGTTTCACTCTATCTGAATATCTGAAAGCAGTTAAATTATTTTGGAGGTTAGCATCTTAAACTACAAACAAAATAATTCAAATACTATTAAACCAGAACAAAATGTTCTGTGTTAAACTATACGGACATTAATGTAGTCATGGACCAACCTAATCTTTTTCATCTTGGTATGTTTGGTTAAAGCTCTCTCCAAATGCTTTAATGGGCGGTACCCAACATCCGGTCTTCTTCATCTTCATTCAAAACAAATCAACTTGCAGCATAACAAGCTTAAACGCACAGTATGTATTTTCTTTCTAGGGTTCTCTCACATCAAAACAATAACAAAAGATGTAGTTTGATGACGTCGTAAAGTAGCATGGGATCATGAGAGTTGTCTTCACCACCATTGTCCCGGTTAGGATTCCTTCAGTATTAATCATTCAGGAGGTTTAACATAGGTCTAGTCGTTTTTAGACATTTTAATGTAGAAAAGTTACATATTATGTCTTTAAATGCCTATGCTTGAATTCAGCATATTTCAAACATGATCTTATCAGGGAGCTCTGGTTGTAGTTAAAACTTTTTTAGCCTTTGAGATGTAAAATTAACTTGATTTTGGGTCATATAGCCCAGATCTAAATGCTCTGTGAGAATTTGTGTTTCTTCTTCCCTGAATTTACTTGAACGAAGTCTCAACATTTTCCCATCTTTTGCAAAAAAAGAGCACAGCTACTTGCATTTTTTGCAAGCTACCAGCTAAAATAACAAATCCAAAATATGGCATCAGGAGTCATTTGGTATGGTTGAAGCCTCTGGCAGAATCTTGTACAGGGTCAATTAAGAATTTGGAGCTCATGTGTCTGGTGTGTGCTGATGCCAATCACTGTTTCTCACTCTGTCCAGTGAGGTCAGACATCTCTTAAATCAAGGACTTTTTCTGGTAGCTGTGAATAATTTCCTGCAATATGTTAATTTACTTTCACATGTTCACATGAGGCTATATTTAAAAGCATGACAGTAATACCTAGAAAAAGTCATGAACATTTTTGTTCTCATTACACCTTGTGAGTCACTGTCGCAGACATTGATTTGTCATGCAAAGCTCTCACCAAACACTTGTGATTAATGCAGATAACACGGGTATGTTTGTGCTTTCACAAAGCAGATAACACCAGAGGTTTTGTCTTTCTTCGCAATACTGGAGAAAGCTGGATGCTCGTCAGGTGTGAGTTGTGCTGCTGTCGTGTATGTGTGAATGAGGTCAGCAACACCTTACTGACAAAAAAATTAGGCAGTGTTCGACTACAACCACCTGCCAGCCTAATGCTGATTATCCTAAGTCAGGGAGCCGCCTTCATCAGTTGTTCCTGTTACCCTGTTTGACAGAGGAAGCAAACTGTCTTCATGAAATGTATGTGTGCATGGCTGTCTTCCTCACACTGACTCATGCTGACGAGGGGTTAGTAAGCTTTACTCATATGGTTTGGATGCATCATGCTATCTGCTAGACAACACCAGCATTTGTCGTGCATTGTGTCTGTGTTAAATACACCAGTGCTGCCCGTCTGTCATGTCTGCTGTTAAAATGTATCTGTCCTGTGGTTCCTGCTAATAAGCATTCAGAAGTTATCACAACCCCTAAAATTGCTGAAGGTAATTGATGATGCTGTGAAAACCATTCCCAATTCAGCCCCTCACTATCGCCAGGCTCACTGTAGGTGACAGCAGCGTGGAGACATCTGAGTGAGGTTGTTCAATTTTAAAAGTTAGCTCAAACTTTGACAAGAAATTTCTTTATAGGAGTGTTTTTGCTTTTGAAAATGCAATCTTCAAATGAGTATGCAGTTCCTTAGTGATGTGACTGCCTCCCTCTGGACGCAACAAGTATATTGTGTCAAATTATCTCAACTGAAAGTGCCAAAACTGTTGTTTAACATAAGCCTTAATTGAATTCAACTAAGAAGATGAGGCAAAAAAAAAAAACCCAGACAGTCTAATTAGGGACTGTAATGAGTTTTTTCAATAAAACTGCATAATGATACCTGTTCTGACTTAAATTTGGGTGTTATTTCCCAACAAAAAAAAATCTCCCCTCTTGTATTCTAATTTACATTTGGTCATTGCTATTCAATTACAAATTCAATTGGGCCAGATTTTAAACCAGGAAATGTAGATGGGCCAGACATTTTCAGCAGCCTATTTAAAAGGTTTTAAATAGGCCGATTTCTTTTTTTCTTTTTTTCTTTTTTGGTAATGACAAATTTTAAACAAATGCAAATGAATGTAATTAAAAATAGCAGCCGTTTGGAGATGGCGGTTAAAATTAAACAAATACTTGCCAGTCCAGGCAGGGTTAAACTGACGGTTTTCATTGTCAAATTTACGTTTCGGGGTTGACATATTTTCAGTACTTCCCTACTTGTGACCGTCAATAGCCAGATGCTTTGAAAAGCTACTAAGCATGGTCATAACTCAGATGAGAACATGTTGATTTGTGAAAGATATGATTGGCGGTGTCGCTACATCCGTAAACATCCTGCCCGATCGGCACTGCGCATGTGGAACTCTCAACAGATGAGAAGGAAGCGAGATGGCTCACTCGTTAGCTACTTCCAGACACTATATATGTAGTTTACTTATTTTGTCATATATCAGATTTATGTATGCTGGGCCACTCTGAGGTTGCTTCTGGGCCGGATGTGGCCCGCGGGCCGCCAATTGAATAGGCCTGCTTTAGGTATACAGTATGTATGTGCGGTGCATTTACAATGTAATGTTGTAAATCTGAAATGCTGGAAAAGTAGAAAAGGCTTTTGGGATATTCAACAAAATCCATTTTAGTTTCTTTTTGTTTGACATTTACTGACAAAGAAAGATTGCTGATAGAGGTGACACTGATAACAAATATGATGAAAGATTTGTTATAAGGTACCAAGAAAATCTTTGTGTTGGTAAGGACAAAGTCAGGTCAGAGCAATGTTGGCAAAACAACAATAGTATACTCATGTTTGTAACAGTGACGCACACAGATAAATAGATAAATGGCCAACACACACACAGTGTGCCATCAGCTCACAATCAGGCAGATGTGTACACACATACACAAACACACACACACACACACACACACACACACACACAGAGAGAGAGAGATACAGAAGCAGATGGTATTTTCAAGAACCTCAAAACATGCTAATCCAGTTTTTCTGAAAAACCCTCCCAGCTGCCATCAAGATACAGTTACAAGAGGGAAGAACATTAAGCTGTGGGACAGAGGAGGAGAGAGGGGCACACAAGAGAAGCTCTGTTACCTAGTCAGCACTTTGAAATCTCAGGATTTACAACAGAGCAGGTTTCCTCTAGACCGAACTGCAACAAAGACAACAGGACAGTGGCTTAGCTTTAATCCTATCAGTATTTCTTATGCAGGACCCTGTTAACCAACAACTGCATTAAGAATTACCAGGAGGAAACGACTTCAAGTGAACCATAACACATGGCCTCTCTGGGCCACTTCCTCGGACTGTCCAGTAACCGGTCAGGTTTCTGCTGGTAACATCAGGTCTGCATGAAAGGCACATCATGGCCACAGCATGATGCAACTGACAAAAGAGAGATTTTGCTGGACAAAAGTGGCCGAGGACTAACATGCTGGTGCTGAGGATTGAACTGCAGGGAGATTTTCACAACAATGCCTGACAGAACCAAAAGTAGACGAAACCCAGGTGGAGAGGAAAATGAAAAGATGATCAACAATTTACACTGACACGTGGTATTTCAGGCACCTGGGTGTTTTCTATATTGTGAGTCATGGGGTCAAAGTCCCTTTGAGGCTATAGGTAGACTATGTTGCTGTGCTTTGGGAGTCGTAGACGAGCTCGACACCATCAGATCCAATGGAGTGAAAAGGACTGTTTGCTTGATGATGAACCTCAGATCATTCCAAACCCCTGCTTCCTAGACACAGGTAAAGATCAGCACAGTGAACTTTGATGGCTTAACATGAGACCTAATTTACTGGTAATACTGAATACTCTCTCTCATAAGAAACATCAAGATTTCCCTGCATATGTGTGTGCGTGCTAAAAAGTAAAGCACTGGGTTTCCTGGAACAATACCTTTAAATGTTTTCAATTGTTTTCATTCACACTCAGTCTGCTGATAAGAACACAAAAGGAAAAAATGCACCAAGAAACACCCCAATATCAGTGCTCACACGTACTGTAAATGGTATGAAATGGCAAAGGCCTTGATTCAGACGAGCTTAAACTAATGTCATTTTGGAGCATCTTTTTCCTTCAAGAAATCAGTGTTTCAGTTATTAGAGGGTCTTTTATGAAAAGAGAGGTTTTTAAATCAACTGCTGGTGAGAATCAGCTTTTGGCACAAAGCTGCTGTGACGCTTGGACTGCAACTTCCAGCTGGTTGGTTCCAGCTTCATGGTTATACTGGATTTCCCAAAGTGACACAGTCATGGTTATACTGGATTTCCCACTCTGACACACTCTGAGAATGGGCAGTCAGTGTTGCCATTTTGTTCTCAAGTTTTCTCTGCCAAAAACCCTCATAAGCAGTAATGCGAAATTCTAATTATGCACCTGTTTCGGGGTTTGTATGTAATATAGGAAATGTCTTAATGAGAGGTTTCAATATAATATCCAAATATAGAGAGGGCTGTTCTGATCTTCTGTCATAAAAACATTGTTCAGGCAAATTATGCCAATATTAATATTTACCAAATTGATATTAATGTAATCTCAGGGGAAATTTTCTCCAGTTTTCTGTTTCCTACCAGCATTTTTCTGTTTTTGACCACACAGGGGCAGTGTTCCAGCCCTAATCGCACTGTAACTAGTGCTGCAGAGTTGAGCAGGTAAAATCTGGCTTGATTCAGATGATGCTCTTTATAGTACATGGCCCTATATTTGATGGCTCTTTCAGTTCACTAGTGCATCACAGAGCACCACACCTCTGAAAATGAGGAACAGGAAAATGTAAAGGCTGTTTGGTCCATTAAGCTTAAGCTCTCCCACTGTGCGTAGGCTGTGTAGTGGGAGCCACTGGAAGCGTGCTGTGTAGTTGTGTGTATACTCCACAGGTTACCTTTGCATTTGTGTTAATATTGTGTAAGTTTCTCCCTATCAAAGATATCTGACCAAACTGTGTACAACCTAAGCAGTGAAGCTATGCAAGACTCTTCAGTATAATACAAGTCGGTGGTCAATAAAATGTGGATTAATAAACAAAGTACTTGGTAATTGTCAGACTCTATTCTCCCTTCTTCCATTAAACATGGGAAAGTATCCCCATTTTTGTGTTTTGCCATTGGTGAGAAGAAGACAAAGTGTCCATTTAAGGCTGGTAGTCTTTGTTGATTACAGCAGTGTGTAATCAAGTCTTCTCTCAATCTCATGTTCATTTTTGTCTGTTTATGTCTCTGGGGGCTACTAGCAGCTCTGGAGAAATCAGAAGGGCGTGTTTAATGCCTGTGGGATCCACTCCTTGTTTTCCATGTGTCCCGGGGGTTGGAAGGCAGCTGAAAGTTCAAACAGAGACTCACTCCCTCATGCTCTGCATGGCAAGAGCTCAGAGATTAAGGGGTTTGTCTGCACCGCCAACAACAAGGATTGCTCACAGTTCGTAAGAGGAAGGATGATTCAGTGTTTTTTAAGTTGCAGCTTTTACAGCTATTACAGATATGACTTTGTTGCAAAACAAGCAGTGGACAACCTGTTTTTCTTTTGTTAATATGCCTGTTCAGGACAGGTGTAGAACAAAGTGTGGGGAGAAAGCAGCTACCATCTAAATGCCTGTGTGAGTCTGCTGAGTAAAGGAGCCAGAGGATGCAGGTGGCAGCAAGGCTTTGCTCTAACTTGTTTGAAGTTTTTTCCCATGTCAAAGGTGAAGGATTATGCCTGGCATAGGAATTTAGTCTTCAAATGGAGGACTTTATGAGCTGAATCTCAACAACTCCAGGGCAGAATGTGAACATTGGCTTGTGCTACATGCTTGTAGTGGTGTCTGAATGAGGATGTATGTGTGAATCAGTTTTATTGAAGTGCCATGCTATTCCTTAGCAGTGGGACTTTGGATGCGACCCCAAGGAGTACAGCTATTGGCCAACAGCAAGGGAAAACCGTTTACCACATCTCTGTAATCCTGAAAGAAACGCAGGGAGATGCACCGGTGTCAGAGCTGGGAATGTGCCGGGTCACCCACACCCTGGTGGAGAATTGCCAGCCAAGAGGAGAGATAATTAGTGTAGTGCCAATGGAGAACAGCCCCGAGCTGGGCAGGGCACGACAGGAGCTCAACAGGTGGCCTTCCCTGAGCTGCACAGGTCGAGCTGGGAGGCAAAGAGAGGAGGTAGTTGAGGAGGTGGAGGGAAAAATGAAGACAGACAGGTTTTTGAAACAGCCCTCCAAGAACTCAGGTAACTCCTCACAGGAAGACAGAGACGTGGCAGAGTTAGCTGCTCAGACAGACACCCAGGAGCAACACATTTGGAGCTCAACATTACCCTCTGTCACCGCCCATGCTAAAGGGCTTGTCTTTGGGGAACATGGCACTGTTGCAGGACATAGCTCTCTGCCACGGGCCGTGTTGCAAAGGCAACGTCAGGATGAAGCCCCACTGGGTAGGAAAACAGTGAGCATGTATGGCGACTCAGTCAAGCAGCAAAGAGATTCTCAACCTGAACAAGAAAGACGGGTGCAGAGGCCCAGGAGTGTGTGCATGCTGGCAGGCCCAGGCCCAGTCCTGTCGGAGCCCCAGACTGAGCACCCTGTTAAGAGGGCAGGCATTTTAGAAAACAGCCAGCAGTACAGGAGCAGGAAGGCTGAGTTCAGGGCTGTGGATGGCCTCAATCCTGTTGTGGCTCAGCGGCCTTTGGTCCCTGCAGAGGTGACCCCCAGGGTCCGCCAGTGGAGCTGGAAGCCCAGACCTGTCAGTATGACAGTACTGGAGCTAAGAAAGAGGGGCTCTGATGATGAACTAGACAACCAGAGGAGCTGCAGCCGCACAGGCAGGGATGGATTAGGCTTTGTCAAAGGGGGCTTCCGTTGGAGGCTTTTTGGCAAAGCACCTCATGATAAGAGCAAGGAGAAGGAAAGTGACAAAGATGTGAAATCTTCTCCCAAATCCAGCAAATCTGATGCTCCAAAAGGTACACTGAGCTCCTTAAGACGGAGCCTCAGTCTGCGAATCAGGAGGACCCGGCCCCGGGACAAAGTTACTTTATGGTCTGAAACGGAGTCAAAGGAGTGCTCTCGGACTAAAAGTACGGCTGAGGAGACAACAGTGTCTCCACGGCCTTTCTCGTACCTCACAGGAAGAACACTTCCAACTTCCAGTGAGCAGATGGAGGATGGAGGCATGCAGTACATTCAGTACCACAGCAGGGGGAAGGTCACGGTAATGGAGGTACCCCTCTGTCCAACAAAACTGTCTTCCAAACCAGTGCAGGAAGAACCAAGCATATGGCAACTGATAGCCAATCGTTTCAGGAGGAAAGAGCAGCCATACAGTGGTAAATGTGAATCCCAGCAGTCCCAGAGCAAAGACAGTGGCCAGTATCCCCTGGCCAGGAATAATAAGTCACAGCCAGTTGCCATAGAGACTCTGGCAGGCATTGACTCCCACAAAGGTCAAGGTAAGACCTGCAAGATTGCTCATTTTATTTCTCAGCCCAGTTCTCCATTTATAGCCCCTCCTTCACTGCACAGAAAGTTAGAGCTCAAGAGAAACAGGGAAGTGCACTTTTTTTTAGAAGGACGGGCAAATGAAAAACACATGGGGAATTGTGAGTTTGGATGGCATTCAAAAACGTCTGGTTCCAGAGAGTCCTTTTGGAATTTCTATTTTGGGTACTTTTATTTCTCCAGTGTTTTTCATGTGTGAACCGCCTGTGTGTATGCACTTACACAGCAATCAATTTGCCTTACATAAGATTTTTGAAGTTCAGTAAATGAGTAGGTAAGTACAGTAAACTCAAATCACCAGTGACTGAAAAGAACACATTATAATGGCTTGTTTTACAGCGGTGTAACTGTGGTATAACAGTCCCAGTACTGTCTCTGTGTTACCCAGATACAGGATATGAGTCTTGATAATGCTGTCTGTTGGCCTCACAGAGATACAGCTTAAAGCAGTAGCATTAAAGCAGTTAGTGGCTGTAATGGGGATGCATTTGGCAGCCTAGCAGGGCTAAATTAAGAGGGCTTACATGCTATAATGATGAGGAGAAGAGAAGACGACTTAAGCGCTGTGTTTAAAGGTTAACTCTGACAGTGGAGTGTGTTTGTCCAGTTGCCTGGAAGAGTAGGCAGAAAGGGGCAAATATTTGTAACTATCTGAATTAATAGCTGTGATTTGCTATGTTTTGTGTGTCAAGCTCCAATTTCACACCTTCACAAAGACCTAATTAGTCGTCCATGACAACTTAATGACTTCTACTAATGTCAGGTCACACATATCCTGTATTCATTTTTATTAAGCCAAGCTTTGAACCAGCAAAGCAGATTTTTCATTCTCATGCTAGCATAACGCTCGTAATGGGTCCTTAGGTCAACCTTGGTCTATTTGTATTCTCACATGAGATGTTACCAAGGATACCTATTCCTGTGGTGGAGTGTCAAGTGGTATTTGTCCATTTATTCCACTGCGGAGTCAGTCAGTCAGGCATTAGGAATGTAGGTGTGCCGATCGGCCTGAGTAAAGTTAGGTGTTCAATGCCCTGGGTGGGACTCTGCGCCTGTTGCTACCTGCCTAAGTGTTTGCTCCTAAATTAAAGCCCCGCCCTAAACTAAACACACAGACACATGCGCACACACACTCAGTTCAAGTCTTTCTCGATTATGACTTCTAAAACTTGAGTGATGTTTGGGGGAAGGGAGATGCAGGGTGAGGGGTTTGAGGTGTGCAGACTGTGTCCCCACCCCCACCTGTGGATGAACAAAGCCACTCTGTCGTGCCAGTGGAGGCATGAGTGATCAGTGAACCATGTGCTGAGATGGGGGCTCACTGGGGGTATTTGGGTTGGAGGAGGGGTAGCTGGTCATGCGGCTTAGGTGGCCAGCAGTGCACTTATCTAGTGAAGGTTGAAATATTGGGAATGGGACTGTAGATAGAACTCTGTAATAAGCCTCGGTATAAGGTGTCGGCGGGAACCTGCAGACGGAAAAGTGCTCACTGATGCGTATTTATTCTGACTTGCCTTTACTTGCCATTACCTATTGACAATTTGAAGAAAATCCCCTGTGTGTGATCTATCCTCCTTTATCTTAAATCTGACATAAAATATATTCATGAGGATGGAATTCCCTTTTGCTTCTTTTCCCTGCTATGTCTCATTTGATACCACTTCCTGTGAATTCCTGCCAACAATATTTCCTGTATCAACTTTACCTTGCAGTTGGATTTAGTCTGCCTGCTTCAAAATCTGCAAATTGAAAATGTATTTAAAAAATGCATTTGCTTATTCCATTCATACCAGAAGGGGTGGGTGAGCCAAACTCCCAGCAGGTAATTATGTTTAGGTCAAATACACTTTCAAGAAAACTGGGACAAACAGTAACACTGTGATAATGCCCTCTCAACTACTGCAGGAGAAATGGGGAGACAGCAAGATATTGAATAATCATGCTACGGTCTTAGCATGAGCAGAGGGAAATCTGTTCATAACTGAATATAACTATTTTGAGCATCTGCCACTGCAAATCTCAGCTAGGGTGCATTTTGTTCTTCAGGATTGTGGTTCAGGAGGTGAGCAGCATCCTGCCGTTCAAGAAACAGTCAGCTTTTCACTAACAAGTCCACAAGCTGTTTGTTCGAAGTTTGAGTTAGGGTCTGCAATTTGTAGATTTTCCATCACTTTGTATGCAGTATTTCTTTTTAATTCATGGTTGATTGTTTCCATCAGTTTGTTCACTTGCACTGTTTTGGGTAGCAGAAAAGATAAGCTAAATCTAACACGTTCTTCTCTTAACTCTACAAATTGAGTAAATCAACCTGGGCATTGTACTGCAAGACGTCTCAAAACCCAAATCTCATGTTAAATGAGAATCCTGTTTGAACCAGGATGTCCAATTTCATTTCGGGGGAAGTGATCAATGCCTGTCTGCAGACAACACAAGGATTTAAGAGCTTTAAGTAGGGCAGGCCATCCAGACCGCATTAGACTGGCATGGCATAAAGATTTTTACCTTGTTCTCTGCTGATTGTGTTTGTCACTTACCTCCTTAGATAGAAATAACAAGTTGGTGTTTGGGAGCTCGAAGTAGCTCTGACTGGGTTGTTCACTGTATAAATGGCTCTGGAAAGCAGCACACAAAAGGAAGATATAGGATAATTTTGTCAAGACAGGCATAATAAAAGTAGTCAGACAGGGAATGTTGGTTGGTCATGAGGTTGGCAAATAAGGGAAGTAGAAATACTAATTGCTAGCTAAATTCTCACTGTAATTTATGAAAGTCGGAAAGCATGGTTGGAAAGTCAGTCAGAGCTAGAGTGGAAATTTAGACCTCAAGGTTGTCCTCTCTCATTCCAAAAACCACTTCAGATTCACTCCACGTACATGCACAAACACACTCAAACAACCATATGCACAGTGTTTTTGCTCACATTGCATTTTATTTTCTCATGAAATGGAATAAGTGGGGGGCGATTGTGCTTCGCTACCCTCGGACTGAATGGTCTTTTTTATCTGAGTAGACATGAGCAGTGAAGTGTAAACCCTAACAAACAAGCTGGCAACGCAGTTTTCCCCTTGCAGAGACAAAGACACTGGTGTCCTCTCTAGCATCACAAATGCCGGGGTTTTCTGTTTCCATAGGCATTCTGGGACACAGTAATGTGGGGATGCTCATTTTTAAAGGATGACGTAACACAGAGCACATGGATTCAATTAGGGATTTTTTTTTTTTAGCAGGATACCAAAATGGTTGTACTGTATCTGCTCCAGGGATGGCACAAGTTGGGCACCTTCCCAATGTTACAATTTGTTGTGGGTGTGTTCATGAGAGGAAATATATCAGATGATTTTTGCTTGATTGTTGTGAAAAATGCACAGGTGTTAGGTCCTGTCCAATTTTGTGTAAAAGCTCCTCATTTCCTCTAACTTTCTTCTTTTCAGTGTTTTTATGTCCTTGGAAGCATAAGTGGTGTTATGATCAATAATAAGAGAGTGTAATGTTCCAGAAATGCAGTGCTTGTCAGCAGCTAACAACTCCATCTCTATGTTGGCCTTTGATGACACTTAATTTTCCTGCATGGTTATCTATCGATTGGCCTTTGTGTGAATATGTCCCTCTTGGAACGTTTGATTATGTGGACAAATGTCAGAAAAACATCTGTGCATGTGGCTGCTTGTTTCTGTTTTATATTTTGGATTTTACTCTGTTGAGTCTGTTAAATTCTCTATTCACTGATTCTTTGTTAATGTTGGGTTACTGCAGCTAGTGGTAAAGACACAAACCTTTCAATGTGTTTGTCTAATTGGTAGTTGTGACTGTTATCTTTTATCAACCCTCCAATTATGTGAAAAATAACATAATAAAAACCATCATATCAAGTACAGAGATTGCATCTGGAAATAATAGGTCTGTACACAATGACAGGAAATCCATGAGGCAGAAACCTTAGCTGATATTGTCTCAGAGAGCTGTGACTTGCATTCAGTTTCCTGCACTGAAAAACTGAATCAGATGGGTGTCTTCGCTCATGTTCTGACATGTCTAACACACACTGAGAGGGCTTAACATGAATCATGCTGTTTAAAGACTACTCTGCTCCACACAATGCTTGATGAAAGGCCCTTTTGTTGGGATGCACTTTTCTCCTCTCCCACAACAAGTGAGACATCCAGAGCAGCACAAGGCTCTTTGTAAATGGAGGTCAGATATAAGTAAACATTTTAGCTGAGGTTTCTTTTTACTTGTTGTAGATAAAGGAATTTTTGGCTCATGTCTGCTCAGCTATGAGTCATGTGTACTTTTAGCATACATTTTGGAGAGAAAATAGAAACGTGTCTTACAGCGACAGTGGATACCTTGCTGTTTATGCTGTCATTCTTTTCATATTAGAATCTCCTTTGGCACAAAGGGAAACCATTATTGCTGCAACAAACAGGCTTATTGTAATGATGGCTCCCTGTTTTGCATGTGAACACTTTAATTGTTATGGTTTAGACATGGGGAGGGACTGTAGGGGGTTCACCTGGTATTACACACCTTGTTGCCTGGAGACAGAGAGTCTACACTCCCATATTAGAGATGGTATCTGCTTCTTGGGGGGTTCAGATGGTGAGAAAGCCATGATCCAAAACAGGAAGGTGGTCTTTGTTCTAATAGCTGTTATGACACATAGTTGTGTACCCCATCTCTGTGGGAAACCGGCACAGCTTGTGGAGTTGTTATTTGTGTTTTTAGTTCTGAGAGTTTGTATTGTTCCTCATAGTGCTCTTTCCCACTGCCCTATTTCAAAGCACAATTATCTAGTCAAAGTCTCCAAATGTCACTGGAAAACCAAACAAGTTGTATCAAGCCTGATAATGGCTGTCTTTTAACAATGGATTAGCTAAAACCTGTTCAGAGATTTCACTGTGTTGAAACCTTATATTGAAATAGCCTGAATAGATTGTACTTACCATAGGTGTTTCACAATTCCTTCTTGGCATACATAAAAGTCAAAGTTTGCCAGTTTAAAAGGCTATATCTTTCTGACCATTTGACCCTTTTAACTTTAGTAAGCTTGATACAGCATGGCTCTGCAAATCTACACTAAACTCCATAAAAGTTTGACACAGTCCTGCTGGTTAACTCTGGAGTTTTTGTTTGAAGGAAATAAAAGATGATGGAAAACAAACAACAAACATTCTTTTAAAAAATGATCATAAAAATCAATCCCCCAGTAGGTCAAACTGTACTAAATACCTGACCAGACCAGATTTTAGATATGAGCATTGTGATATCTATACGACAGCTGAACAATCCATCATAAAACTTGTTGCACACAGTACAGATAGTCTATAAACTGTAGCTGTAAAGTCACTTTGCCATCCTCCATTGGGAAATACTGTTAATGCCATATTATCTGTAGCTGGGGTCAAATGGGACACAAACAGATGGATTACCTTTCAGTGCTGCTGGACTTAATTAGTTTTTTCTCTTTTTCTTTATAGACTCTTTCGTCAACAGCCAGGAATGGACATTGAGTCGTTCAGTGCCAGAGCTGAAAGTGGTGAGTAACTTTTTACAGTCGGTTTCATCTTACTGATAGATTTAAATGACATTGCGAAAGCATGTTCTGTCCATGTAATACTGGTTATGCATTTTACATGAGAGGGAACAGTTGAGAAATTGGCTGGACTTTCCCTGGCATGTAGTGGGTGATTTTTAATGAGATGCGTTGGCATGGAGATCTAGGGTGGCTTGCAGCAGGACACAAGATGAGTGACAGTTCTGGGCTAGACTAGTGACACATCCTGGGTCTGATCCCACCTGCCAGTGAAGCACACACACAGCCACTGCCAAATGCACAACTAACATCCTCACATGATTTAATGCCTTCCACCCATAAAGACTAGCAGCCTTGAAAAACTACACTCCACCATTCTGACAGTTGATACAACATTTCCGTGTAAGGTGAATTCGTTCTTGTGGCACTGTTGCAGAAGAGAAAACTTCAGTGGAATGAAAAGGAGAGAATTCACAGGGAGCTCAAAAACAAAACCTTCAAACACTTTAAATACGTCTGTTTCCTTTTTATTTTTCTAAGCTGTTAATTGGCAGCTTCCACACAGGAGTTTGTTAAATGGACCTGGAAAAACTGAATTAAATGTCTCAAAATAGCTATCATGCCTTTCAACATTTTCAAAGAATTGCTGTTCAGCGACAAGGTCATTCTGAAAAGAAGTTGGTTATATGTCTAAGAAGCTTTTTAATATGATGGCAAAATCTGTTTCTTCTTTCTCATGCTACAGTTATAATGACAGGAACTGGGGTCAAAATGTTTCCTGCAGATTAGTTGAAATGAGGATGGCGCTGCTACAACAGTGAGCTGTACCCTGGTATTGTAGTTTCATGATGGCAACTAAACTGTGGTCAAACCTTATTTTATTGCCATCTTTTGATCATCAAATCCACACTCTTTAATATTCCCAGATCAAATCTTAACATCTACAAAGTGGAGTAGAAGTACTTTGTACTGGAATAGTGCTGATACAGCCTTTTGATTTCATGAAGGCTGTATACCAGCAGGTCACAAAGCCGAACAGTTAAAACAGCAGGAACACTGGTTCAGTGGTTCATTCAAAGTCGATTTTTGTCGACTCGTAGCTTTCACCGCACACAGCCTACAACTTTTGCTAACTTAAAGCTTATAAATAAGCTTTTTTTTATATATATATATATATATATATATATACTTCAATTATAGAGAGGGTAGGCTGGGAAAGGCCTTAAACATATCTTTTCTCTCGCCTCAAACGTCCCTATAATTAGAACCATACCTGACTTTAACACCCACTAATGATCTAAAGAAGAAGAGGGTGATGGTGGGTAGAGGAGGAGGCAGAGAGGGAGGAGATGAGGCATGTTGCAGCCTTTGTTCTTCCCAGACATGCTGGCATCATCAGCCCACCCTCCGCCATGCATCACCCTGAAGGCGATGTAGTTAGGTCCGGTCTAGACACCAGGGAGAGGAAGCGGGGGAAAGATTGCAACCAAAACAATGTATGTTATAAGGACTTTTCGTCATAATGTGTCAACCTGATGCAGCCTGCGTAAAGGACCAAGTTGTGGTTTTAACAAACTATATGAACTATCCATTACTGCCCACCATTTTCTAAGCATACCATACGTTTTTGTTTGATTTTCCTAGCTTCCAGGCAGCAGTTTGTTTCAGTTTATGCCAGTTTGGAATTCAAATCTACTTATAGAGAAGCAATCGCAGTGAAAATTTAATCACCTTCCCATTTTGTGTGAAAGTTGCAACTTTGCATGATAATTACAGCCCAACCAATACTGCATTTTTTTGAGGCAGATACTAATATAATATAGTTTATAAGAATGGGGCCAATAATCATTTTACATCATTATACACGTAGAATTTTTGATAAGAATCCCTTAAATTTGGTTATTAAAGAGTTGTGACCAAGATATGTAGCGGGACATTTTGCAGTTCATAAATACACTTGTCAGTGCTTACTGGTGGACAAACCAGTAAAGATTAAAGACAGTCTTTCCATAATACCCTAAACATTTAGTCTTTGTATAGCAATATCCTGTTACTTAGACTCTTTCGTATACGCCAATATGTCAGCCTTTGATTTATCAGTTGGGCTCTAATTGCAATGCTGCTGTGATCAGGAACTGTTTTGAAAACTTTTCCTGGGTATTGCATTCAAGGAAACTCGTACAACTAAGATGTGATACTTGCCAGCCAAACTGCAGCCTTTTGAATGAAAGAAACTACAAAATTTCAAAGTCCACTAACCTCGTATTTCTGAAGCTTTCAACCACATTTTGTGGCCTTACTCAGCGGATGGAGTTGCTAAGCAAGTTTGAAAGCTACAGAAATATATCGTAAGAGGAACTTGGGCTGAGAATTTTTTGTCTGGTCACCATTACAGTCCTTTAAAACTACATATGCTTGTGGTTTGTACCTGTCATGTTATGCCTGTCAGTAATAATCACAGTCTTTTGCTCTTGACCTTGCAGGGCATTGTGGGAAATCTGTCCAGTGGGAAGTCTGCCTTGGTCCACCGGTACTTGACAGGCACATATGTGCAGGAGGAGTCTCCTGAAGGTAAGAGTCTGCTGTTAGAGGTGTGGGTCACGAGGTGATTATAAATATGTAAGATACTCAAAGAAAATCACAAATATTCAGATTAATGCAGCATGTTTACTGCTCTTATGGCCTTAATGTTACGCTGCTTATTTACCTCACAACTTGGCCGCTGACAAGTGAAAATAGTGTCAGCCTCATACAAATAAAGAGAAGCCTTGTGATTAGCTTGATGTCAATCTGATGTGTTTCAAAAGCATTTGATAAGTGAAATTATACAAAAACCTGCTGGCTGGTAAATTAGTTTTCTTTAGTTTTTCACAAGAAGAAAGTCAAGCATGTTGGCACCAATTGCTACAATGTACAGAAGGATAATCATATTAGGATGGGTGTGTTAGGATATTTATATGAAGCATGGTGCTGGTTTGCCTTGGGAGAGTATTTTTATAATTAGTTTGTATAAAAAAAAATGTTGTGTGATGGATTATATCAAGCTTCTGGATGCCAAAACTGATAGTTGGCTGGGTTCATTTTTAAAAATGTCCTTCTTACTCCTCCACTAAAACTGGCAAGATAATGGAAAAAGTATAACATTTCCAGTAAATTAAGGCTATGAAGATTACTCATTGTTAAAACATGAAGGTAAAATGAAACCCCATCATTTCTCTGGGACCATAAATTAAAGTTTTTATCACAGTTTACTTCCTGTCCTGATGGAGAATGAGCCAGAGTACCATGTTTAGGAGGGTCTATATCCGGAAAGGGACCCCTCGTCATTTTAATTCACACTCTGAGATTTGAAAATCAGATATTCTTCAATTTATCAGCAAAATCATAATGAGAATGCCTCCTTCTGGCCTGAAAGGTAAGTCCTCCTCTCAGAAATCCACAATGATGTTGGCATACCCAGAGTTAACTGATGATCTTTGAGGGGTTTGCAGTGTTTCATTTTAGTGTAATTATAGTGAGGATGAGACATGAAGCGCATAATTAGTTTCTGGCATTTTGCTGCACCAAGGGAGAAAAATCCTCATAGCTTAATTAGCCCTTGAGAAATCAATGGTGAAAAAACAGAACAAGCATTGTTGCTTTAATCAAGGAAATATGTCAACTCAGATATGTGCTTGTGTCCCTTTACATTGCTGCGAGTTTCTGTGATACAACATACCTATCTCACGATTAGCAGCTGCTCAGGCTCTCTTTGTTTTTTATGTGCTATAACACTAGCTTTAGTCCAGATCGTGTATTTACATTGTGGAAGAGTTGCCCAGCAGAGGAAGGTTCAGCAATGACTGTTTCCTCAGCGATTTGTTCCTGGGCTTTTGCTATGATATCTGAAAAAAGGTACTGGGGTGTGTTGCCATGGCAACACCGGATGGAGCTCCGTTGGATTGTGGCTCTGTGTCAAGGTCTAAGCCTCCGTGTAAGCAGTGTGCTCACTGCGTGTTAACCATGCCTACCAACTTACCGTCTCTCTGTAGGCTGTCTGCAAGGTTATTAGTCGCCTCCTTTTTATGTAAGGTTGAGCAGAACATTCATAAAATAATTACTTTTCACCATGATGATGGATAGTGTTTGATGCTGAAGAGTATGGTAGTCTGCCTGGCTTTTTTCTCTGGATGCACTGTATTGGCTCAGCTCTAAATAAAGACAACAGCATCCTGGATGATTATGTAACTGAAATGTTTACTTCAGATTCCATCCATGTTTTTGCCAGAGCCATATGCTTTCATTACAGATACTGATCTCTGAGAGACTTTCCATAATCTGTTCTGGCATATGTACATGCTGCCAAGCTCCATACAAACTCTGTATTCTGATAAATCTTTGGTTTTCTGTGTCGTTCTGATCCAGTCTTTCTCACTGTGTAATGAGATCCTCCTCATCTTTTTTCCCTCTTTAAACAGGATTCAGAGACATCCAGACACATAGTTTCTCAGTCCTTTGTCTGAATCTCCAAAGCTCTCTGACTTTAGTTTAAAAAAAAAAAAATAGCTGGCTGGTGGTACGTGAATCTCTCTCTCTGTTACACAACCAGCATCCAGCAGGGCTTGAGAGCCTGTGCAAAAGGCTGGGAGAATCCCCTATTTGCCAAGCAGGCTAAAGTGGACTTAACAGGGTGGAAGTGTGGCTCAAGTGGATATGTATTGCTTGCTGAGACAGGAATACTGTCCGTCTATTAAAAATGACAGGGTCCGGCCACTATATGGCCCTTACAGCTCTTCTGTGATGTGAGATCTGTAGTTCTTAATATGCTTGTTGAACAGCGTGATCTATTATCTAATCATATGAAGTTCTTAGCTAACATCTGCTTACAAAACTCCCAGAAAATCTGATAAGTACAGGTGTACTTTTATTCTGCATGCCTATCTGCTGTCCTCAGCATAAGTTTTTTGATACATTTCATGATCATTCCTCTACCTTTTCAAATTTGTGAATTATTCAATTTAGTCAAATGACTTTCAGCATATTTTCGTATTCATAAGGCACCGTTTTCACTCCCAGGGACATCTCTAGCCTCACAACTTTCTCATTTGAATGTTTTTAATCTCCACGGGATCGCAAACCATTCAAATGATATGCAAAATCTAATTTACTGCATAGTTCTCCCATTGGTCTTTTCTTTATCTGCAGCCAGCTTTGCTAGCGGCAAGGAATATGCATTTCTATTAGAAAAGAAATTAAGAAAATGGAAAAAAAACTTAAGGCTGCATGGGGGTTAAGTGTTAGCTCCTCACTACCATCCTGTGGACGTGGTGTGACCTGAGGCGCACCAGTTCGGAATGAAGACAAGTTTTTTTCTGCTTCTGATTTTATCTCCCATCACTTCCTTTCCACTATTAGTCTCTGTGCTAAAATGATTCTCCTTGTCTTATCATTTCACCACAAAGCGTAATAAGTTTATGTTGTTAATGCTGCGAAAACCAATTTTCGAACCCACTGTAGCTCATGCGTTGAAGTGATGGAGACTGAACATGCAGTCTGATAATGTTTGTGAAGTGAAATTTGGGCATTTCTAGGACTTGTGGCAGTGCAGTGACATTAGCACTGAACTTGTTCCCTCAGCAGCTGTGTATTAGACACGCTAAATGGCAATTTCTCGCCCACATAATTGGCTCCAGAGAGACCTGGTTTCCTGTTGGCATATGATCTTAACAGCAACACATTCAGGAGGTCTAAATTGAGAACTGGACTTAAACACATCTCACCAAACTTCTATGAGCCATGCCAAGCTGTATTTTGATGCTAAATTTGGTTTATCTGGTACATCCTTGTTGTTTTTATGATTAATATGAATATGAGTATGAAATTTGTCTGCAGGCTTTTTCTCCTTGCAAAACCCTTGGTGCTCAGTTATTATAACCCAAGAGAGACAATTTTCCAATACCATCTTGTACCAGCACTAGACCAGACTTAACATGTTATAAGAATGACCTTGGAGCAAACTCTCAAAATAAATGTCTCTTCCTCAGGTGGACGGTTCAAGAAAGAAATAGTGGTGGATGGACAGAGCTACCTACTTCTGATCAGAGATGAAGGAGGACCCCCAGAACTGCAGGTAAAAGTGTTGATCCCGAAAAAATAACTCTTTACTCTAAAGCTGCGAGATGTGTCATGCAGACAGGAGTAGTTTAGAGACAGACCATTACTTCTTCGAAGGACTGTTTTGAGCAGTGTGACAGCACTCGGTTGTTGTTCTACCAAAAGCACTTAAGGGGAAGCAACAGATCAATGAGTAAACCCATCCAAAATCATTTTTGTGGTCAAAGGGACAATGCAGCACCTAATTGCCCTATTAGTATGTGAAATATGTAGAGTAATGGAGCTACTGCTTCATCCAAAGGGGGACTTTACCAAGTCTTTATAAGAGAACATGCGATTGATATTCTGATACTGATACTCTTAAATAAGAAGTGTAACTTCTGTTGTTTTAAAGTAAATTAAACCCAAATAGATTCAAGAAGGCATTCAAAAGAATTCAGATTTAATAAGCAGATTCTGTAAAATGCGAACAAGGATCACTTGAGAATACAAACCGACTTGCTTTTGGCTTCATTCACAAGATTCAATGTTTCCAGTCACACGTAAGCTCAGTGTGAACTTACCATGCATTTCTATTAGCAGCTGCTGATACCTGGCTTGGCAAAGCTCCGATTTACGCTTGCATTACGCTCAGTGAGATTAGGGAATAGAAATGAGTTTGTCTCAGTTGTCAGCTGCCTGTATAATTAGTGGCATAATTAAAGGCCTCCATTATATTCACACTCGTAGGAAGCTGAGCAGAGTTGTGGCTGAGAGGCTTGATTTTGCCATTCATTCCCTATGGGGGTCTGGGCGAGATGTGAAAGCTGAATGAAGAAGAGGGCAATACAGGGGAATAGGTATCACTCAATTGTCACTGGGTTCTGCTTAGCCTCTTTCCTATGGATGGTGATTAGGATTTGATTTCCTCCGCTCAAGGGAAATGTCTCTCCCCCGTTTGATCATAAACTACGCAGAGAGTGTGAATGTATGCATGTATGATGCAGCAAATGCAAAGATTCCTAGATTATGATAGCAGTGGGAATATAGCCGTTAAGGATGCAGTAGTATTGTTTGTCATTCATTGTGTCATTCCAGCTAGTACTGGTGCTTTGCCTGAAAACAAGACACTCAGTGTACTATGGCTGTTGCTACACTGCCCCCTTCTGTCTGTATATATTAACCTCAAAAAAAGTCCTGCAACAACCTAACAGTAATAATGTCTGCATGTAAGTAATAACATAGCCTATTTCCCCTCACATCATTCTGCACAGTGAAGCTCAAACATCCAAGTAAAGTAACAATAAGCCAAACAAGATTTTTTTTTTTTTTTGCCACAGAACCAGACTTAAAGGAACCGTTCACCCCAAAATACATATTTTTCCTCTGACCTGTCGTGGTATTTATTGGCTTTATTGTGAGCAGTTTCATGTTTTTATTTTTTTTAATTTATATTTTCTTTCTACCGATAGTTCCTACATGAAACTGCTTACAACAAGGTCTGTGGATTATCTTGAGTAGCCGGGTCATGATCCATGGAAAGAGACATTGCTGTTGAGTTTTTCAAATGCATTTTTTTGGTGCTTTGAGCACCACAAGCCGAGTGCCATACAGTCCCATTATATTCAAAAAAGGCAGACAGCTCTAAAGACGTTATCTCCAAAGCTCGGCAGCTTACACCAAAACAATCTAGATGGATAAATAGCACTACAGGTAAAAGGAAAAATATGTCATTTTGATTTTGGGGTGAACTGTCCCTTTAAGTTTGGTTCTGAGGCAAAAAAAAAAAATCTGTTGTGTGAATGTTCTTGTGCAATAACGAGGCAGCTTGTGTTTCACAGTGCTTCAACATACCACCTCTGCTCTGTCCTCAGTTTGCTGCCTGGGTGGATGCGGTGGTTTTCGTCTTTAGCCTAGAGGATGAGATCAGCTTCCAGACAGTCTACAATTACTTCTTACGCCTATCCAGCTACAGGAACACAGCTGAGGTCCCCATGGTCCTCGTTGGAACACAAGGTGCTTGCCCTACGTCTGATATATACTGTATGTTTTGAAGATATTGTAACTCTGTAACTTTACACAGGAAGTACTCTATGTTCTTACACTTAGAAAAATTTTATTTAAGGGATAAGATTGGCATATTCTATATTGATATACAGTAGCTTATTTCTGTGTGCAATAGAACTCCATTGTTGTCCAAAAACTATTAAAAAAACACATTAATGAGCCACACTGTCGCACTGGGTGAGATGTTCCTTCATTACGATGAACATGGGCACTGTAGTTTATTTTGAGTTAATCCCACATACACCGTCCTGCTGCAGGAAATACTTACTATCACATCAATTATGTATTAATCCGCAGCTGAAGATAGTCCCCAACAAATATACTATTTACTCCTGTTTTAGTAACATTTGTTAAAAACTACAGTGCCCCAGCAGTTTTAGGTAATTACTTTCATTTTGAACACAGGCTAAATATATATTTGTGACTTGTTGTTTTTTATTATTTAAATTAAATGTGTCAGTAATATGTTTTCTTACCCTGTTCTCTTAGATGCAATCAGTGCTGCCAACCCCAGAGTGATTGATGACTCGCGGGCCAGAAAGTTGTCAAACGACCTGAAGCGCTGCACATATTATGAGACCTGCTCTACCTATGGCCTGAATGTAGAGAGAGTCTTCCAGGACGGTGAGAGGGGTGTCAAAAAGCGCAAATGGGTTAGAAAGGAAGTACAAGGTGCAGCTTGAACATGATGATGGTTTAGGGTGCAGCACACTTCACCATTTTACCCCATACTGGCAGATGAGACGTATTTGATAAGTTGTTAATTTGAAGACATCAACTTGGGCTTTGGGACATTGTGATGGACATATTTGACTATTCTCTGACATTTATAGACGAACCGATTACCAATTTATCGAAAGAATAATCTGCAGATTAATCTATAATGAATATTTTGTTGGGTGCAGCCCTAGTTTTCGACTTACTGCCTCATCCTCATGCCTCGTGCAAGGCAAATCCAAAGGCTGTATTTATTAATTGAGAAAAAAATTATTCTAGACCACCGTTCCAACAACTAAACTAGCCACATTTCAAATTAATAATTTCCAATCTGACAAGTTTTATTAAAAGACTACAGGATTTTTTTTACAATTTCTTGAATAAACAAATGAGAAGCATTTTGTGTGAATAATGTGAAAACAACTTGGATACACAGGGTCTTTTCATCTTCCCATTTCAAGAAAATTGGTCAATTTAGGTATTTCCAAGTAATGAGGTAGTTCATCAGTTATCGCCTCTGACAAAACATTAGATCAACTCGATAATCTTTGATCAACATTTCTCTTTGCAACTTCTGTGTGTCACTCTGGTAAACACGAGTAGAATTTGTGTTAAAATTCACTAATTATGACGGGTTTTTTTCTTTTCACGCCAAGCTAATTGTTAGTACTTTATGCTGTTCATGAGTTATTACTAGCAACAAGAATAAATGCCTGTGCATGCTTGACTCACGTGGAGGGGTGTGCATACATATTAATATACTTTATGCTGTGGGCTCAGCAGCTATGATTGGCAGGAACATTAACAGACTGACTTTAAATTAATGATACAACAGGCATTTTAAATGGAATTGAATAGTCAAACACTACAATTATTAATCACGGAAGCTAAAATCATGATCATAGAAAAGGTTTCAGTCGTAGTCATCTGGACACTGTTTTCAGAATCAAGACGTTTCGGCTTCCATCCGGAAGTCATTCTCAATTGTGAAGAAATGGGACGGGAATTAGAAATTTAAGCTACTCTGTGTTACATAAGCTCTGCCCTCAGGAAGGAATCTGCCTGAGTATCTGTTAATAGCTAGTTTCACCTGAAACTGACCTAATAGTTTCCAAGATGGCCCAGAAATCAGTAATCAGGCCTATTGTTTTCTGGCTGCATCTGCTTCATCACTGTTAAGTACCTGATTAGCATGTGATTGGCGTGACCAAGGTGATAATACACTCTGATAGACTTTGGGCAGATTGAAAGGGACTACACCGTCTAAAATCATGATGTAGGATTTCATAGAAATGTGGCGCTCTAAGCTAGAGACCAGTTCATATTCAGTTGTCTATAAATAGTGAAATATCCTCTTAATGTCTCTTAAAAGTATCTGGAAACTCTGAGTTTTTCCCTGAATCCATAACTGAAGTCATGAAACTGTCATTTGGAAACTCTGCTGCTTCCACCCTGGCACATTATCCCTTAAGGCTGCAGCTCCTTTGAAAGCCTGACATCCCTTCACAAAACATCTGAATATGTAACACAATGTTCACTTTGCATTTCATTGACTTGATGCACAGGCACGTTGTCTTCCCTCCCTGCCTTAATTGCTTCCTGAAGCCCATTTTGAAATAATTAAAAGAGATGAAGGAGTGTTGGCTGTCTGGAGAAGTTGCTCTGTATCACTCTTGCCTTCTCTCTCTGTTTGCCATGCTGCAGCAGGCAGCCGGGCGTTATGGTCCCAGCTGTCAGGGCAACTTCAAATCATCTCTCTTTCCCTCAGTGCTAATTCACGTCACGCAGCCGTGAACATCACCTCCCTCCCTCCCTCCCTCCCTCCCTCTTTCGCCACCCTGTCCCTCACTCGAGTGTGCTGTGAATTAAATGACGGGTTGCAGCAATTGCATGGCAAATCAGGTTGTTCTGATGGTGACAATAGTCTCATTTGGCTAACATCACTCTGTAGAGCTCAGTGAATAACATAAAAAATTGCAAGTATCATTTTGTATAATTACTTTTCTTGGAAATAGAGGTACCGTTTTTCCCAGGAGATATGTACAATCCACCTTGCAGTATGTTGCTTATTACCTGACTGGAAAACAAATGGCTCGTGGTGGTTGTGATAATGTGCTAATATGCCTCTTTGTCTGTCTAGAATTAGCTTTGCTTACTTTGTTGAGCTTCATTTAATTAGTACGGTGTTAGTGTTCTGTTTATAAAGAAACAAGAGAAAAAATGTGTTCTCTCTTTGTTTTTAGGTATTTCTGAAGATTTTATTGACATGTCCTAACACTATGTATACCTGTAAACCTGCAGACATAATAATGCCATAGTTGCCTTTAGTTGTGTGCTCACATCTACTGCAGTCCTAAATTAAGGTAGCAGCAGTCATGTTTATAATATCTCGTGTGCTTACAGGAAAATGCAGGAAATTAGGCAAAATTTTGTTTTGTTATAATGCTATGAATGAAAATCCTCCCACTTAATTTTGAATATGCAGGCTAAACGTCACATTCGGAATTTACTGAATTGTCCCATAAGAACATAAGAAATACTTTATTCATCTTTGTGTTCCTGGTAGATGGTTTACACCAGTTCTCCATGCTAACACTTACCAAACAAAGTATTAAAGGGTCAGTTCACCCAAATAGTTTCTGGAAGGATGTGCTGTTGTTGAATTTTTTACCTGTAACTCATCATTCTAATGTTTGCAAATTAACATAAAACTTACTTTAACAATCTATCTGCATGGCTAGTTACTAGTTAAGTAAGAAAATGTCTTATTTGGGTGAACTGACCATTTACATAACTAACAATCTGCAGAGGCACATATATAATTCTGGTTTCTATGTTCTCATTGCTTAATGAGAACAGTCCCCCAAAACTCTCTGAATTCCATTTACTGGAATTTATTTATATCAGGAACAATTTGACAGGATTAATGAACAGTCTGTTACTGTGTCTTTGCCACTCTCTTCTCCAGTTGCCCAGAAGGTTGTGGCCATGAGGAAAAAGCAGCAACTCTCTATTGGTCCATGCAAATCTCTGCCTAACTCTCCCAGCCACTCATCAGTCCCCGCTGCATCCATCCCCTCTGTTCACATTAACCAGGTAAGATCCAAATCATCAAAGACAGCACACTGTTTTACTTACTGATCATGCAGTTACTTTAATATTAGTGCTTTATGCTGTTATGTAAAGAAGTCTCCAACACACTCAGTTGTGATTCTTCTCATAATCATAACTTCTTTTATCAGTGTGGGAAAATGAATGAATTATATATCTATCCAAATCAAATCTTCTGTATCATAAATTGTTGTTAATTGTTTTTATTCCCTCTCCTTCTCTGACTCTCTGACTTTCTCACTTTCTCTCTGTTCCTCCCTCCTCTCTTCTGATTCTGCCGGTTCCTCTTAATCTCTCTTGCTCCGCAGGCGGCCAATGGTGGGGTTGCATTCAGCGACTACTCCTCCTCTGTTCCCTCCACCCCCAGCATAAGTCAGCGAGAGATGCGCATTGAGACCATTGCTGCCTCCAACACACCCACGCCCATTCGCAAGCAGTCAAAGCGCCGCTCCAACATTTTCACAGTAAGTATGCGACAGCTGATGCAAAGCAACACCCACTCACACTACTAGAAGGCATGTTGCCAAGCACACTTTGTCCACCAGAGGGAGACAGGTAGCTCGAAATGCATTAAAGCCACCTCTCCTGCCTCCGATGCAGGCAAAGAAAGCGACTTGTTCACAAAGCACAATGGGCAAAGGAGAAAAAGACTAAAGAGAAATTATATTAGAACCCCCGAAATGCTCCAAAAAACGAACCCTTCTTTCAAAGCAAATATCAAAGATAAGCACTGTGGAAAAAACGTCATCTCTTTTCATGTCCCTTTTCTTTTCTAATTGGATGTAGTAAGTGCGCATGGATTAAGTTTCTCATCTCACCCATGACAAACTAGGCCCCCTGCACTGTCTAAATCTTTGACCTCCCTCCCCCCACCCCTCTTATTTTTACTAGATCCTTTCTTTGCAGTGACTTTCCTTTTTTGGGGGAGACGGCAGCAACAAACCGCCAATGCCTCTTCTCCTGCTCGACCAAGCTAAACTAAAAGTCAGAGCAAGCCAATGCCCTGTTTACACGCTGCTAATAACACATGCCTGCACCCTCCGACACCCCACCTCCCAAGATATACTCACCCAGCCACTAACCATCTCGCAGAGTCTAGATAACTCCCCAATCCTCACCCCACTTACTTATACTGTGGCCCAAATCCGATCTCGACCACCAAGATTCACTACCACTCCAGTATCCCGACCCCTGTCTGCCTGCTCTTAACCCCATGTCCTGTCGGCTCTAACCAATAGCATATGTGTGCACTAACCACTCTAATTTCCTTAGCTGTCCTAAGCTTGTCTTTTACTTGTAGCCTCTGCCCTCTTCTTCTACCCAGCCTGCTCTCCCCTTTCCTCCTCTTTCTAACCTCCTACACCAGCCTTCTTCTTCGCTGCTAAGCCTGTCCTAATCTCACGTAGCCAGACCTCTGCCTTTTCAAGCTCAGGGAGGTCTGTAGAAATTCTACCCAAAATGGTGTCTTCAAACCAATGAAATAATTTTGTGTTTGTCCAAAAAAGCTATTGTGTGTTTTCAAACTCACACCTAACTGAAAGGTTAGGTTCCAAAGGTTTAGTTATCTCAAGTTTTCTAGTTTTTTTTTTTCTCCAGAACTTTGTGAGACAGAGATCAGGCTATGTGAGATTACTTCTTTCCTGACTCCTACCTGGTACATCTACCCTTCCCCACCTCTAAAATGTCCCCTCTCCTCCACCTGTCTTCCTCCCCCTCATCTCTTCCTTCTTTTGCCCTCTGACCCCTGTCTCCTACCTCCTGCCTTCTTCTCTCCCCCATCTCTTTCTAGCAAAGTCCTTCTCTAACCTTCCTATCTACCCCCCCCCATTTCTCCTACTTCCTTCATCCCGTTACCCCAGCTGCTGTGGAAGCCGCAGGCTCTGTGGCCTCCGAGCAGTACAGGCTGTGTGCTAGCTCCCCTTGTTGTCTCCCTTCCCCCTGCTAGGTAGTGACTAACCATGTCCACCAGAGAAATGAGCCTCTCCCCGTCCGCGTCATGGAGATGCCGAAGCACGCCACCTACCCAGTGTGGGTGCCGGAGTGGCAAGCCGAGCGGGAGTTTCAGCTCATGACCTTCTGAGGAGCAGCGAGCCGAGGGTGGGAGGAGGGAGGGTGAGGGAGGAAAGAAGGAGGAGGAGGAGGAAGCAGAGAAGGAGAAAGAGGAGGAGGGGACGGAGAGTTAACGGGGCGATGTCGACATTTCTTCAGTGACACTTGAAGAGTGCGATGGGCTAAGGAGAGGAAGACTTGCAGTGCCAACCTTTTTGCCATTTTACAACAACAAAACAACAGAGAAAATATTCCATCAACACAACAATATCGAGGATGTCGCATTCCTAGCTTTGTCTGTTTTTAAAAATAAATTGACATCTGTGTTACACAGTACAAGTTCAAGTCCTGCTACTCACTGATAGACAGCAGGCTGCCATTCAAAAAGCCTGTCTTGTTTTCTAGCCACACTCTTGTAAGTAGTTCATTTTATGTTGATTTTGGGAGTTTCAAGAGAAAAACTCAATGAAAGAAAATATGCCTTAATGTCATCAGTAGACAAGCTTTGACAGACCAATATCAGACTCACTTCAGTCACACACAAGGTATTTTGTTCTAATATTATAGAGGAGAACAATTCTGCAAGAAATTAATCTAGTCCAGTTGTAATCGGATATAAAAGTAATGTTTGTCACATTTGTGGCACTGGCATTGGGACTCTTGAAATTAAGAAAAATTCTTTTGTTTGAGTTAACAATGTTGGAGAGTAAAAATTTTAACTTTTGGGTACAGATTTTCTGGCCCAAATTTTATCCAACTACAAAAACATCAGATGTAGTTTATTAGAAAAGCCCCTTGAAATAGGTGAATGTTTTTTAATAATACATTGGTTTGGCCGTTTAAAAAAAAAAAAAAAAGTACAGAAAACTCAAAGCTTTACTACAGAAGATCATATCACTCCGTCTTTTCACCGCCCTCACAAATCAATTTCACCAACCGCAATCATTTCAAGCCAGTTTTTACCATAACTGTCCTTGGCCACTAGGTGTCAGCACAATACACATTATTCTTTCCTAGTGCTTCCATGGTCAATAACTAAACGATATGTTTTGTAATCTGTCTGTGGATTCCTGACGTCTTCAGGCTGTCTGTCCCTTTTTGTGTTGAAAAGCACATTGTTTAGGAATTTAGATGACTACTACGGCATTTTTTATACTTAATTCCATCCCTCTCATTCATTCATATTCATTTAATCCATGTGTTAATGTCTGCCATTTGGTGTTTCCCATTTCATGTTTTTAGTCCCTTGACTTGTTGCTGGATCTCCACGTATGAAACAAAACATAACCAAAACAAACAAACAAACAAAAAATAACCATTTGACACTGTTTTTCAATATTTGCAGATTTGTGCTTCTGTTTCCAACCTTTCTTCAACAAAAAGGGCTTTCCAACTCCTTCCGAATTAGAAGAGCATGATGGTTTTAAAAAAAAGAGTCCCCCTGCTTTGCCAATCCTGATAGAGAGGAGGTTATTTATTGAGGACTTACAGCTTGTCGCTGCTTTACCCTCTGTGCTTTATCGCATTTAGGGTAATGCATAGAACTTGCACTATACGGAAACTATAGGATTTTGCGTCTAACGCTGCCTAAAGTTGAGTCCATTTGAGTTTTTGAGCGCACTCAAAGTAGACTGTCAAATAGTGAGACAGACTGTAGGGACTCTTCTGGAAATGCCCGTCCACCCAAACCCCAACCCCCACTCCACCCCCCAACTCTCACTCAGACATCCCATACAAAAACACGCTGTACAGTCAAGTCACTCTTGGAACTGTTATCCAGCCGCCCAAAGGACACGACCTTTCCTTACATGACATCACACTGCCTTTTGCCATAAATGAGGACTCAAGGACTAGAGGTGCCAAGTTGTTTTTTGTTCTTCCTACATTCATTTGGTCCGTTTTTATTTGATTCCTTCTTATTTTCCAGGGAGTATTGAAGTTTTGAATGGAATTGAAAATGTGGTATAAATGTATTATCATAGAAGTATTTTAGATCAGAGTAACTTTGGGTAATTTTATGAAGGCCTTCATAAAAATCAGGGTAGAGTGTCAGGGTGTTGAGGTATTACAGATATATATTATACTGAAAGTTGCCAACAAATGAAACTGAGTTGCACCGACTTGTATGAATGTAGTTAAACTTAACATTTGTTTTCCTTTTATTTATTTTTATTTAAGTTATTTATTTTTGCACATTCAATTGTTTTTTATTCATTTGTTTATTTTCATTTTTCTCAATTTAGGGTTGGTACAGAGTTTATGAACTCTTGCATAATCACTTTTCTATCATGAACGGATTGACAAAAATATAGACTGCTGTATATCTTGTATTGTATTTTATTTACAATGGTACTCTATACAAAGTACATACATATAAGGAGTATATGAAATAATGCCTTTATTGTCCATCCTATATTTTGTGGGAACTGCAATGTTTGGCTCAATCTGTTGAATATTTTGAAGTGAATTTGTGACTTGCTTTGTATGGTGTCTGTATAGAAGCTAAACAAGTCATCATTAAAAAAAATAAAATGTTGGAAAAAATATAAACACCAGAGTTGGTTTACTTGAACTCAGACTCTACCTCTTCTCCATTGGTGACTGGACATTTCTCATGTTCTGACTGAGACCATACACACTCATGTCTGTCCCTGCCTGTATCTCATCTCTTTATTTGTTTTGGGGTGGGAAGGTGATTTTTTTTTTAAAAAATGATTTATTTCCATGTAAGGGTTATATTTACTGTCTAACCATTTTTCCCTGCACAGGCACAACCAGAAACTTGCAATGTTCATGTGTTTTTTTTCTTTTTTTGACTCTTAAATTGTTTATTTGCAAAATAATTTTATGTCCCACCAGGTTTTGCAGGTCAAAGGTCGGAGGAAGCTACTTGTACTGAAGTCTTTTTAAAATAACCATTTTCCCTTCTCTCCCTTTAACCCGTTGTGAACTTTAACTAATTTATCGTGCTGTGAAAGCCCTTATCAGTGCAGCTATGCTAAAGGCACAGCTGAAGCTACACTGGTGTAGCAGCAGTTGGTCTGCTGGTCCACTAAGGGCCTGCTCTGGCTCTCAAACAGAGGGAAGGATCCCCCAAAGGGTTTCAGGGCTGAGTCATGACTCAATGTGTGATCGTCCTTGGTCTCCTCTGTGTTGAAATGTGTCTAGTGTGGTCTTGGTTTGGTTTCTTTTTTTAAATTATTTTTTTGAACTTGCACGTCGGTGTTACTGCTGTTTGTTCCGCTGGTCTGCTTGTCTGTTAATTTCGAGCTTCTTTTGAGACTTTTATTTTGCAACGTCGAATTTTTCCACAAATACTGCAAATGCTCCAAACACAAACCCTCACCTCCCCCACTGACCCCCAGTCTCTTTCTCTTTCCCTCTCTCACTCACACACACACACTCCAACATACACAACTACACCCAAAAACTCACCTCACACCCCTCAACTCCCACTCTGCTTCGCCATCAGTGTTTCGCTTCTGTTGCTGACTGACTTTCTTGTTTTCTTGCAGTCACGGAAAGCCAGTGAACAAGCAAAGAGCGTTGACAGTAAAACAGACAGCATAGGCAGTGGAAGGGCCATACCTATCAAACAGGTAAGCAGTTTTCCTAATTTTCACCCTACATTTCTCATAGTTACCTCGGGTAAGTATGATCCCTTATATTACATGTTCTTCTCTGTTTAATGTTGATATGCTGTGTGTTAATGATTTAATCAGTGGATAGGCTATATACTGTAGTTAGTCATTTGGGCAATGTAATGTGTTACTGTAACCACTAGATGGCGACATAATACAACATAACAAATTACTTCAATGCCAGTACAAGAAAGTAGAAGGCTGTGGGTTTAGACATAACATCAGAAAGGTTATTAGCAAAGAAATGTCCCGGTTTGTGTATATCATACACCTATCAAATTAAAAAATATATAGGTTTTGATATTTTGAAAGGCACAACGAGTTCATTTCTGACCTCATAAATTGCAGAATAAATGTGTAATTGAAGAGCTATCTTATGGATAATGAAAATACACATTTTGTGTGTTTCTGAAATGACCATAACTGAAAATATAGGCCTATTGTAATTGTGAGTTTACAAACACTACCAATGTAAACAAACTTATCACAGCTTCAGAAAACAGTAAAACATTTAGTGGACTTTTTAGCGTTATTGTGTAGCATTAGTCTGTGTATTTAAAGTCATGTCAATCAATTTGGGAGAGATGTTTCCAATCGTGTGATCAATTTTAACAATAATTTACATTTGGATAATGGATTGCACCATTTTAATATAAAAACGTGGAAATGTTATTATTATTTCTCATAAGTATGTGTGTGTAAGTAGTATTTTTACATATAAATTCATTCATGTATATCCATATAATAAAGTCAGTTTATATTAAACTCAAGTTTGATCAGCTGAAACTTTCTAACTTTCTTTAGATGTCTCAATAGATATAATTTTCTTTAGCTTGACTATTTGTTTTTGAGGTAATTTCATAATTTGTTACATAGTGCTACATTAAATACTACACACTCACTAACATCGTAGTGATTTGTATTTTAACATAGTGTGTGTGTGTGTGTATACATATACATATGTTACCCCCATCTTAAATAATTTTTTGCTGGTATTTTTAGTTTTTATTTTTACCATGATTTTCTTTATTGTTTTTCTTTTGTATGTATTCATGCATTGCTTTTAAGGACCAGTTGGGTAGTACTGAACACTGAATTACACATCTGAGTAAGGATCATTTCTAAAGGTCCGACTGTAACCGAAGCAGAGGTAATTGACACATTGATTAGTAATCACTCGTGATTATGTGAGGGCTTTTGAAAATGGGTCACCATCCTTATATTATCCTCTTTACCTGCCAGTGATAGAAGATAATGTCTTTTTTGAAATGTTGAGCCAGACCTTCTCGTTCCCTTTGTAAGAAAATTGCCAAGGCTTTGGTCCAGCTGAAATAATGGCAGGGTGACGCTTCCAGGCCCCCTCATTCAATCAGAAAATAACACTTTGTGGAAACCGGCCCATCTGTCTGTCACTGATGGTAGATGTAACAGATGCAAACATTTCATGATATAAAATTAAAATAAATGAATGAATTTCTTTTACATCAAATTCATTCTTATTTACACAACAGAAGTTTAAATTATGGCTTTATTTAAACTTCAGCAACACCCTGGAAAATGGTTTAAAAAATACTGTCAAAAAAACAACATAGAAATTTAAAACTTCATGGTGGCCATTCTACAAACATGTCATTTCTATTTGATCTCCGTAAAGCTCTTGGTTTTTATGTAGATTAGTGTAATTCCCAGCGGAAGATGCCAAATCTGATGAGTACAGGTGAGCAGGAGGTTGGCTTTTACAGATTAGAAAAGAATCCCCTCTGAGCAATCTGTACTGTAAACTCTCCCATTCTTATCCAATACATTATGGAGAGCTCAGAGTTCCCTGAGTATCATGCTAACTTTTGACAAGATAAGCCACCCCCCTCTTTATCTACAAAGGATTTTTTTTGGTAGGCGGGGGGGTTTGGCTATACAGATGTGGAGAGAGGGATGGAGGGGGTTAGTGGTGTGACTTGCTGATCTCCAGGCCAGTCAAATGCACAATCAAGGGGATCAAAGTGTCAATGTGATCTTAATTACCACTCCCCCCTCACCCCATCGGGCCAGATTACACACCACATGCCCCCCTACCCCCCACCCCCGCTCCTACCGCCCTCCCATCTATAAAAATAGTGAGTGAGGATAACAATGCACTCAGGAGCTGTTGCTGGCTCCTCAGCAGTGAGTGCATTCTTGCCCCCACCCCGCAACCCAACACACAACACCACCCCATGTCACAAAGGGCCGGCCTATCAGTCAGCCACAGTGGCAGGATGCAGCTTTTCTCCTGGTTGTCTCACAAAAGAAGGGAAAGACACTATCTCCTCTGTGTAGATATGACAATTGTGTGGACACGGAGAACGCGTCTGACGATCGGCCTGTTTCCTTATGTCGCACAGGCTGAACACACTCATCTCTTTTGTGTGTCTGTGTGTATGTGCCAGTTTTGTAGGGAAGCACAGGGCTCCACACATATTGCCATTTGATGTCAAACGATCACATAGAGAGCACACTGCTCAATCCAATGTGGCAAACGACTGAACAATCATGAAAGTGACATGCTTTATGAAAGATATATCAAAGCCATAATGGGCAACTGTTCAAATGAAATAAAAGAAAAATTAGTCTGCACATGTAAAGATTTTCACATTGTCTCAATATCTTTATTGATCTGCTTCACAGTTCTGGTAAATATATGAAGCTCCGCACTGATTGCATGTATAGATTTATTTATGCTTCAGTAAGGCCACGAGATGAGCAACATATTTGCTTGTAAAACATGTATTATAAAGTCGCCAGAGGCCCTGTGACTGGATCATTTACTTTGTATGATTAGAGAGCCATTTAAAAAGTGTTTACAGTTCTTTTATTGACTAAATTGAGAAGTCTGGGCAGTCAGCAACTTATCGATCGAAGAACACAATGTTTCTTCCTGAAAAATCAAGAGTATCAATAGGCTTTCTGCTATGAAAAATAATATTTATATTTAATTTAATTGCATGGCTATTACTTTTTATCAAGGTATTTTTATTAAACATTAATTAAACAGAATATATACAACATATGAAACAAATATATTTCTTTTTTCGCCCCTTTTTGTTTCATTGAAGTGCCCAACAAGTTGTACTACTAATTGTTCAGTTTATTAAGCTTCAGCAAAACAGACAGCAGTGATGCTGGTCTGTTTTCTGAGTGGCATCTAAAAATGACTTTTTTCCATTTTAAGATAACATCAGAAAACATTATTCTATACTCTGTAACTGAATGATTTTAGTAGATTTAGATTTAGTTGAGTAGATTTAAAGATAATGTTTGAGCCATATTTTAAGTTTTGAAATCCTGCTCCAGTGAGAAGCTATAAACAGGCAGGTATATTGATAAGATATGAAGAACTCCAAACTCTGGAGTCCCAGCATGCAGCCAACAGTCAGGTCCCCCCCCCGATGAATCAGGGTTCGGATTAGGATGATTGTCGGCAAACAGCCTGGTGCCCAGGTCACCGAGGGTCAGCTCTTCCTGATGTATTAATCAGGATTAAAGCCTGCAGGATGGGCCTGGCTAGCAAAATACTACCCCTTGAACCCCCCCTTTTCAGATCACATGCACACAGGCCCTGGTTGTAAAAGCACAAACATTGCCCCGGCTTAATCCCCTAATTAAGCGGGCCCCTCCTCACTATTTAACCCCAGAGAGGAACTGCATTGTTTACCAGTGGATTTACTCAGCAGATAAGGAAACCATCTGAGGCCCTAAAAGGCCCCAGAAGATAAAGTAGAATAGAATAAGAGCCGAATGGGCTTTGAAGAGGGGAGATCACACTCCCTAATCCCAGGATTGAGAGGTCTTCCAGAGTTCAGCATGTTATGTGTATGAATGCAGGGAGGAGGTCTGGCAAATTGGATTGTCTCTCTCTCTGAATGGTCTCTGTGCCAGAGGAACTTGGCCAGCTCTGGAGGTTCAAATGGTCACAATAGAAAAACTAACATATCATTAAACCTGTCAGCAAACAAATTATAGTAAAGAATGAACGTTTAAGGGTGTTTAATTACATATTACTGTTGTTTTCATATTTTTATATTTAATCACTCCCTTACTGTTTCATAATTGTCAATTAAAATGGTGTTTGTTTGCTTTATGACTTACCACAAAGAAAATGCTCAATGTAACTGCCATAAAGAATCTGTAATAACAATAATAATAATGCTGTTTTATGGTATTTAACATCCATAATGGCTCATATCATCTACCATGCTGCTTTGAGAAGAGCATATGCTCACCGTGATGCCTTGTCTCTTACAGGGAATCCTTCTGAAGCGAAGTGGCAAATCCCTCAACAAGGAGTGGAAAAAGAAATATGTCACACTGTGTGATAATGGCGTCCTTACTTACCACCCCAGTTTACATGTGAGTCTCAATTCCCCCACCCCCTCTTCTTCCCTTCCCATTTCTTTTCCAATCATGTGTTTGTTACACTACTGTTTGTACTCAAGGGGGCTGCTGGAGGTTTTAATGTAGGACTTTTTCAACCGCTGAGCACGATTCTCTAGATGCGATTACATTTACCACCACTGCTGTAGTGAACTGGATTACAACCACATAGACTAATGATTTCTACAGAGACTTATCGCTTTATATAATAGCTATACTGGCTAACCGTGTGACTTTAAGCTTAGTATTAAGAAACAGGGTGTCCCAGTGGTCATCTTTGCCCCCCCCTGTGGTGCCCATCCCCGGTGCCGGGTAATGGAGACATGGCCGTACTTCTGCGTGCCCACCGCGCCTAGAATCCACGCTGGCTTGTATTTATAATGGTTCTCACCGCATGGCAGCAGAGCCTGACCAGCCTCCCATATCCATCTTTGTCAGAATCCCGCTGGGCCGCTAATATCTCTTAAACACTCGGCTGGCTGGCAGCAGACAGCTCAAGAGCCCGGTGCCACACTCAGAAATGCCCGTCTTTCCCCAAAACCCCTTCAGTTCCTCCCACCACTCTCTGATTCCTCCAGTCCTGTGTTTGAGATGTTTAGGTAATTTGGCAAAGGTGAAATAAGATGAAAACATACTAGCAATGTCTTGTGTCTAAGGAGACAGCTCAAACTTTGAGCACAAGCCCAACAGTTAGACATGAACCTTGTGTGTGGCCTTGTTGCACTGACGGTGTGTTAGTGGTTTAATTTACAAGCGGTTATTAGTAGAGCAGTGCTGTGCTACAGTGATGTATGTAATTGACTGAACAGGCTATCTCTTGATCATTACAGCTATTACAGGTCATCAGGGCAATCTATGAATCTATGAATCTGTTGACTTACGGAGGGAGGTGAAATAAGGGAGACAGTTACATTAGCGCGGTAACAGCTCGAGCTCATTTTGAGCAGTGGAGCAGAGAAGGAGTAAGAAAGGGAAAGGGGAAGAGAGATTGAGGAAAGGAGAGAGGGAGGGAGGCAGACTGAGAGTGGAAGAGGGGAACCTTTAATTTCGCAGTCAGCCAAGCCATCCACACAATCACCTTCTGTTAATTCTATCTGCTACATCAATTAAATTGTTTGTAGAAACTAATTGAATGTGGCTTAATCACACATCTTAATAGCTTTGCACGCTTCGATCTGGCTGTTAATTCCAGCAATAAAATGAAATGAGAGCGCTCACTGGGTAATTAGCGAGGAGGCTTGGGAAAGAAATGAGTGCTTTATGACACGGCAATAAAGCAGAGGAGCCGGTGGGGGGACGGCAAAGGCCGAGCTCGCCTCTTTCTGGGTCTTTTTCTGCTGAGCCCAATGATTTTCACCTTGGCTTCCCACATTTGGGCAGTAGTCGCTTTAAACCAAATCAAATGCCCAAATTGAAAGAGAATGAGACTGTTTGCATTCATTAAGCCTAACATCCAGCTATTTGGAGAGACGGCGTGGGCACAGGTGATGTATAATGGCTTTACAATCATTTTTCCACTATCACACACCCTTAGTGGAAGATCTGAGATGGGTTGTGACTAATGGGGATGGAAATTGAATAGTCTTTTAATTTGTTTTTCTTCCATAATTCCTGGATTCTTGTTGGTCTGCTGTGTATAATCAGTTCCCTGAATTGAGGGAAATATTTGGAAATATTTGGACCATTCATAACTATTGCCATTTTCGTTTTTTTTCACTTTCTATAGGACTACATGCAGAATGTGCATGGGAAAGAGATAGACTTGCTGAGGACAACAGTCAAGATTCCTGGGAAGCGACCCCCCAGAGCGGTGGCCACTGTGGCCCCCACTGCTAGTCCCAAAACCAACGGGCTGACCAAGGACCGCAGCACCTTGCAGCTGGGCATAGGAAACACAGGTATGATTCCCAGGCCTTATTATAAGGCTAAAGGCCAGAGTAATAAAAGTAACTGTGCTTTTTTTCAATTTTCATATTTAAAATACAGATACATGTACAATTTAAGATATTAATTTTATATAAGTATATAAGGCACTTTACTGCAAACACAACTTTGAGTGATTCTACTGGAATATGATTGGTACATTTACTGTTTTAACTTCAAGTTAAGTCTTGTAGTTGTGGTCAGAAAACATAAACCACAAGTGTTTGTGAAAGTGACCACACACTTAAAAATGATCAAGGATCTTTTAACAAGAGCAATGTGTCAGGCTCATGAAAACATACAATGGGCCAAAAGCTTGAATATGTGAAAACAGTTTGTGTACTAAATAGAAATAAAGATCATTTGTTGTAATCAGTGCAAGTGTCATAAAAAACAATATACAAAATATAAAAATACCCTTTTGTAAGCCTGATTAAAGGCTGAGTAAAATGTGTTGCTCTTATCAGTGTTAATAAAATATCCTGATTGTATATTTTTACAGTTTTCACAATCACCAACACTTGTGGATCACCTTTTTTGACTACATGTTCATCTTGCAGTTGCAACGCTTTTTATCTCTTTTTCACTTGTAGTTGTGGTATTGAAATAAATACCACATATCAATAATATTCACTTATATTGGTAAATATGAAAGGATAGACTTATATTTCATGTACTACCCAAAAGAGTGAACAAATCATTGGTATTATATACAGTGTATATATAATGGTTACTTATTTTCTATGTCCTCAGTTTATAATTAATCATAAAAATGGGTCCCAACAGGTTAATTATCTACTCTTTGTATGGTTCATTCATGCAAATTAGCTGCCTCATAGTATACACAATGATGACTTAATGAGCATCTATGAGAAATCTATTAATTCTCTAAATTACTAAATAGGGAATTAAAAATGGTGTTTAAACATCATGCCCACGTCTAAGGAAATATCACAAAAAAATTAAGGTTTGTTTATCTTGTACTATTATGCCACTATGACACTGACCTAGTTATTTTTCATCCTCTGTGGAAGTCGGGGTCACAGCAACAAAAACCAGTTTGGCCCTGAGCATCGTGCCAGGGTTTCTCCACCTTTCAAGTTTAAAAATAGAGCTCTTCTCCCAGCGAGCTGTGCCACCGGAGGCTGCAGAGAGTCTGGCAGGCTTATAGAGGGGAAGCCAGTGATTGGATTTAGGGGTTAGGATTAAGAGTAATTAATACTAATTAGCAAAGTGATCCCCGGAGGGAGGCGGGTTCCTTCATCGGCTGTGAAATGGGCACAGTGTTTTCATCACTCAGGCTAAAGCTAACTGGCTGAGAGTGGGTACAGTGCCAAAGACGGGTCGGCAGGGACCATTAGCACTGTCCAGGCAGGTTACTCTTAAACCTGGCCACGGTGCTGCCACTGCTGAAGGGGTTAATCAGTCAAAAGCAGAAAGATGTAGGAGTTTACAGAGCAGAGGACATTGGATCGGGGTTGTTGCATCCCACAAACTGTTAACCTTGAACGCTGGGTTGAGGGGAGTCATTCGGGCAGACAAAGGGCCTTGAAAAACAGGCCAGACCAGATTTTGGGAAAACAGCACCAAATGGTTTGTTTTATCGCTTAGTTCTTTTTTTTTTTTTCGAACCCAACAATGTTGTTTTCTCCTGTTTCTTGGACTCCTCGATAACAAATTCCCAAGATTTTCAGTTGCCATCCATTTGTGCATCAGGGAACAATGTGAGGGAGATTTGCCTTAATCTCCACTTAGGAAAAGAAAGGTTACAAATCACATCAGGTCCCTCTTTGGGTGGAGGACCCTCTTCTGATTATGTGATCGGGATTTTGATTTCATTAGACGTGCAATTGATGAAGGGAACAAAGGGGTAATTTTTCATTCACGGCGTCCAAATCACAAGCCTTGTCTGTGCCTTTGGTAATTCATTCATTCCTTATATCTAAAGACCTTTATAATCACTGGGAGAAGAGGGATAGCGACGGAGAGAAGGAGGGGCGGAGTGGATGGGGGAGATGGGAAGATGAAGAGGAGAGCCTGAGAAGACAGAGTAAATGAGAGAACGCATGCGCCACGAGTTTGCCAGGCGGCCAGGTTTAATTCCTTTGCTGGGTGCTGAGCGGAACCATTTTAAATATGATCCTCCCTGTTAACACGCATCCTGCCGTGTCACCAGCGACAGATACATTGTATCAAAGTATTAATGGGCCCAGTCACTTTGAATCAATCATGTGGGGGAGAGAAATGCATGTGGAAGAGGTGGATATTTCAGAAAAGTGTTTAGCTCATTCTCTCCTCTGTACCACAATTTGTCTCCAGCTCTAATCTATAGCACTGTAGAAAACAGTAGCCACGTACTCACTGACCAGCAGGCCCTGCCAGTACCAACATGAGACTTCTTTTTCCAACACTATTTTTTTTGTTTCAATTTTATTCAATTGGTGCAATCTGGCCTCTTGTAGGCACGATAGAGTAGTGGTTCCTTTATTGTCTGATGTCCCTCAGCCATATAATCAAGTACTCATCGACACTACTTGTCATGTAACAAATGTGTCCATTTTGAAGTGATTTAAAACATTTTTTTAACACTATTAATTATATAAAAGTGGATATTGTCATAATATCACAATAAGTCGTTGTTATCGTGGAATTGTCCGTGTTTAAGCTTGTTCTGTTTTGTTTTTTTTATAGTAGGTTTTGTGATGTTTGAATTTGTACCACTACCACTTATGGCAACAGAAGCTGGACGTTTTAACCATTTATCCAGCACTTTTAGCTGTCCAATTTCATAATTTCTATTTTTGTCAAATTAGCTGAGCTACTCCTCAATCTTTCCATGTGCCCCCCTGACAACTATAGAAGTACCCCCTGGGGTACACGTATTCGTGGTTGGGAATCGCTGCTATAGGGTAATAGTTTGTATCAAGATCGGTTTTGTCTGTAGAAATATTTGTTCTTTCTTCAATTATTATTTTATTTTTTTTAATTACCTTGCTTCATCTCCGAGGAAATGACATCAAAATTTCATCAAATTCATAGTAACCGTGTAACATAACAGCAGTTATGAGCTGGAAATGCCTGCAAGCATCCTCTAACAATATGAAACCACATTATAAGGAAAAAAATCCCATTTTAAATTTGTCCACAAAGCAAGATATGTAAACAAGTAAAGAAAGTAGGGTGGTATTGCCTTACACAAGATTTAAAGTAATAATTTTAAAGTTGTTTTATTGCATACAGTTTGTATAAGTACAACATATCATGCACAGGTATGAATATAAACATCTGAGTGACTTGTGTGGGGACTGGCAGCAGCAGTATCAGGGGTGGAGGGGGACGTCTGGGCGTTGGTCAGGATGATGGCGGTGGATTACACACAGCCGCAGATGATGTGCTGCCCGGCCCACATTACCATGAATGCTTCATTATCCCACTACTTGTACATAATGGCAACAACTCCACGGAGGGGTCAGGCCTCGTCACGGCTCATCAACCCACTGACGGCCCGGCCTAAAGAGAAATGAGAAGCAAGGCAGCGCTGCTCCCCGCTAATCCATCGCCTCTACTTAACACCCCGGCCCTGGATAGCCTGCAGAACACACTATATGGCTTTTGTTATCTCTTTATACACATGACGAGAAAGTCAGCAAGAAATATTCAAAATGGTGCTTTGTACTTTTAAGGTTTCATTAATTTTAATAAGAAATGCACAGGAGTTTACTATGAAATGTTTTGTTTTAGAAGTATCTGTGTGTAGCAACCTCCTTGATAAGACAAGTATCACTTTGAATTTAGTTCAACAGGACTTTCCTCTTTACTAATGGTGTTTTTAATTACACTATCTAGATGCAGTGGTAGAAGAAGTATTCAGATTTTTTATTTAATTAAAAATAACAATAATACAATGTAAAAATACTCTTAAAAGTAAAAGACCTTCATCAAAATTTTACCTAAGTATAAGTGGCTTCTGTCAGTGTTATATTATTAAATATTAGATTATTATTACTGATGCATAAAGGTGTAAGAATCATTTTAATGTTCTAGGTCGCCGAGGTGGCATTACTTTTTATGACTTTATGCTTTTGGGTAGTTTAGTTTTTTTTTTTTTTAATATCATCAATTTTTATAAATTATATTTCTTGTATGTAAAAGCTGTCAAATAAATGTAGTGGCATAAAAAGTACAATATTACCTTCTGAAATATAGTCGAGTAGAAGTATAAAGTTGCAGAAAATGGAAATACTCAAGAAAAGTACCCTTATAATTATACAGTACTTGTACAGTAATTGAGTAAATGTACTTATTTACTTTCTACTACTGTCTACATGTCATGCAATTTCACAGTAAAAATGGCTCACTCGCTGTTGAATGTTGACTGCAAAAATAATAATGATGATACATTCATCAATAAAGACTAGACAAAATTAAGGTTTGGTGTATTCGTCAAAAGACATCGTCAAAATTATGTTTCTGTTTTTTAGGCAGAGGGCCTTTTTATGAAACAGTACTTAATGTTTTTGCACTATAATGTTTACAGCCTTTTTTTGTTGCATCATAGTTTGATGCAACATTAATTGCATTAAAATGTAATAATGCATGATGTATTTGACGCTCAAATCACCTAAACGATCACTAAAGTCTGCAGTGTTCAGTGGTAAATCAAAAACCTTTGGACCTCAATTTGCAGTTTTCAGGTTCATCATTGTCAGTCCACCACAGTGCCACTGCTAAATCTGTAAAACGTACTGGAGTCAGGCCTGGCTAAAGCTGCGAGTACAGTGCTCTTTTAATGCCACAAGCTGATTATTTCTCCACTGTAATTACATTATCCTCCCCTTTATGCAGGAGTGGTCTCTGGGGACTAATGGATACAGCCATGTATAATTCATTAATCATTAGCATCCAATTTGACAATTAGACGTGATTGTTGAATTTTAAATATCAATCGAAGTTGCTTTGTAGTTATCTAACAGTTTTTTTTTTGTTCTTTTTTTTAAGGCGTCAAAGAGTCAAACTACACACTTTGAAAATGTTGATCTTTGTAGTGTAAAAGATAATGAAGAATTACCTCTAAACAATGAGTTGATTAAACATTTATCTGTGTAATATGGGATCTTTGCTAGAAACGAAATGACATGCTACTGTTGTGTTTAAAAAAACATCACATTTGTAAAAGCATTTTTTATATAAGTCATGAGTCACTCATTCACTCAGTCACTTTAAAAAAACAAAAAAACAACAAAGTTTCATATTTTGTTTTCAGTACCCCTTCTCCTCGGCTCTGTCTCCCCATCCTCCTCCTCCTCCTCCTCCGCTTCCTCCTCCTCCTCCTCCGCTCTGATTTCAGCATGCTAATTTAGTCAGTGCTCCTCAGCGTGATTCCCTCGCTCTCTCTCCCATTCTTGCTGCGATTCTGCTCCCTCCCCTCTGGGACCTGAAGATTAATATTCCTGGGCCCAACAAGATAATTACTGATACTAATTAGACATGATTATGTGAATTTGATACACTTATTACTCTAGATAATGAGTAGGACATATTATCCTAACAAGCACCCGTGCCGCTTAGTTTACTTTACACACGACCCACACACTATATTTTCTGTTATTGTCACCTCAATCAGAAACTGATATTGTCTCGTAATTATTGAATAAAAGGCCTTGATGTGTGATACCTGTAAGATGAGAAAGCATTGTTGAGAAAATCAGAAATATGGCTTGTTTTCCAAAACAAAACCTCTGAAATTTGAACTTTTCAGTGTCAAATCAGTGTCTATTTACCTCATTAAATTGTATTGTTTTTAGAATGTAGTTGTGCAGCCTGTGAAGGAGTTATTACTGAAAATTAACTTTTTTTTAAAATTCTTGTATTTCATACAAAATATGTTCTTGTGTAACATTACCTGAAATTCAGCAAAGTTTATTTTTCAGAATAAAATCACACAATTTTCGAACAAATTATTGTATTAAATGACACAGTTATATTCAGTTTGATGCATTTTAAAGCTTAACCAGTTCATCTGATTCCCCTCACATGACTGGAAGTGTATCGATGAGTAGTTAGGATGTGTTGTAGCGACTGCTCACGAACAGGAGGGAAGGACCCCACATGGCGCAGCCTAGCCCATGAATTAGTAAAGAGAGCCAGGCATCCGTGGCTCGCCTGATTGGAAGTTAGGGAGAGAACGCCTGCTGACGCCAGTGGAGATCGATGTGGCAGTCAGAGGGATGAGGCGAGATAATTAGCGTTCAGAGTGTATCTTGTTAATTAAGGGCTAATTAGAGGCAGAGGCGGAGGGAGAGGGGTTTTGTGTGTGTGTGTGTCTGAGTGAAGGGGGTTGGTTGACAGAGGGATGTGCACAAATAAGGTGGCAGCAGCACTGCATTGCTGTAAAAATTACCAAAAACTGTTAACTCAATTACACCATTATCACTTCTTTGCAGACTTTTTTTGTTTAAAGAAAACAATCCTACCAGACTAAGTTTAGAATTCAAACAGCTGTTGAGAACATGAGAAATCAGGATTCATTTTCTTGTGTCTGTCACTTATTTTCCAGGCGCTCCTCATTCCAACAGTAGCACATCCCTCCAGACGGGTGGGTCTGTGTTTGGCGGCAGTAAAGATGGCATGCATCAGCGCTCCTTCTCTGTGTCCAGCGCCGACCAGTGGAATGAAGCCATCAACACCAGTACAAGCAGCGGAGCCCGTAAGACCTCCACCCCTCACCTTCTACATTCTCATCCACTAAATCTCTTCCAGAGTCTTCACCGTGCACAGTGCATTCGAAATTGTGTGTGAATTAAAACAAAATGAAGGGATCTTATCTAGAGGTGTGGTGAAATGGAGATGCCATTTCCCGAGTTTGTTAGACAGGTGGAACAAGCCTCATTTTCATAATTAGGTGATCAGGGATGTGATCACTGTGACCTTTTTGGCTGCCGCTCTCAGATAGACGCTCCGTGTTCAGAGGAGAGGAACAGTGAAGGTTAACTTTCTGCCATTGATGCATCTCCACTTACTGCCTCTGTGTCACATTGCACCTTGTCACTGTACTTGAGTGAAGTAAGATAATATATTCACCATGCATGTCTACCCCCCCCATCCTGTCTTTACCTTCCATCTTACTCTTGCACCCAACCCCCCCGCCCCGTCTGTTTTCCTCTCTTTTCTTCCGAAGAGGAAAATGAATGCTTTTTGGGGGTACCATTCATCACCAGTTATTTCCCTCTCTTTGTGGTTGGCAGTAAAAAAGCACTTAAATGCACATCAACAGAATAACAGTCATTTCCATGCATGTTTGCACTCTGGTAGTTCTCATTAGCACGGCGGCGGCTCCCCCCCTCCCCATGGGCTCCCAGGGGCCCCGGCAGTTTAAAGAGCGCACTTTACGAGCGCTGCTGGAGTCCAACTGCACGGCCCTCGTGGTTCCGCAGACAAGCCTGTCTCTCATTTGGAGCTGCCAAACGATCAATTCTGCCTGGACGCAGGCACTTCCATCACCCCCTACCCCTGTCTCCCATCAGCAGCATGCCCAAAGCAGAATTACTTAGATTCGTGGGGTCCTCAAATAAATGAGCGCGAGTGTGCGTCTGTATGTGTGTGCGTGTGTGTGTTCTCACTGATTTTTTTTTTTGTGTAGCTGTTTGTTTGTCAGTTTTTTTCCACAGAGCATGTTTGCATCTGTATCACAATGTGTGTATGGGAGAGAAAAAAGGCTTTATACTGGATGTTTGCGAACATGCGTTTGGTGGCCAGTCTGAAGAGGACAAATAGGAATTCCCAAACATTGTGCTGTGAAAATAAGGAGGTCTAGAATTTCCCATTTTCATGTTTGGTAAAATGAAAAGCCCTCAATATTAACTTAGCTCATTAACCAGCATCTAGTCTTCAACTAAATCAGATCCTCAATTTGCTCCATTATTCTATTTTCTTCAATTATTTTCATGCTACTCTTAAGGTAACCACAAATGAGCTTGAATGAGGCAAATGAGCTGAAAATAATAGTAGAAACGTTGTGTCAAATGATAGATATGTTGTTCGTCCTTGGGAAGGAGTGTCTCTGTAATCAGTGCATAGCCAGTGCAGATAGTTTAAGGCTTGTAATGTACACTAGAGCCAACATTTTGTTGCTCAAAAACTTTCTCTGCATATCTTGTTTTTGTGCCTCCTTACAATTTAAGAATCTGAATTAAAGCAGCAGAATATGTCTGTAATGTAAAGTGTGGCTGGACTATCAGAAAACATAAACTTGATTGAAATGCGACCCTCTTTCATCCTAATGTGCCTTCAATAATCAATAGAGGGTGTTCCACAGTGAAGGGTGCTCATGTTTTGTCATTTGAATTGACTTGAACCGAGCCCAATCACTCCATTATCCTTGGTGAAGGTTGCAGGTTAACATAAAATGTGATTCTGAGATGCAAAAACAGCAGATTGATGATTCACTGGAGAATGAATGCATCTTAGCCAGGTAACCATTTCCATATTATTTAAAGAATGTCCTCATTTGTAAACCTATTGAGCAAAGGCAGAAGCAGAGGTAGTAACGTCTCTTGAATATTGAGCGCAGATTTTTGATTAAATCCCAGCCCAATTTTTCTATTGCTTGCATTCATAAAGACACCCATTCTTAATGCACTGGATGCTTGTTTAGATCCTGCTCTTGTTGGTACACCTCAATCTTTGAACCTGAATTAAAAGCAAGAGGCTCAAACTGTCGTCTGTGCTGTGATTGGCTCGCTGATGACAATAACTTAAGTCATGGTCAAAGTGTGAGTAATGTCACATTTCCGAAGGTAAGAGATTACTGTAGATCAGTGCTCTCCGTGGGTAATGATTTAATAATTAGTTAAATATTATCCTATCGTTAGAAGACTGAGATATCTTGGTTCACAGTTGTCATGGCCAAAAAAAAGTGCTAAAAATTGTCTCAACTAAAGAATGTACTGTTGTTTATAAAAATCATACAATTTTGATCTATTAAAACATAAACATTGATTTAGTGGGAAATAGACCTGGAATAAGTAGTCAATTAAAAGTTAAGTTGATCAACAGATAATTAATTGACAGCAATTTTGATAATCGATGAATCGTTTCAGTAGTTTAACAAACATCCACTGGTTCCAGTTTCTCAAATGTGAGGATTTGTTGCTTTTCTTTGTCATATATGATGGTAAATTGAATATCTTGTGGGACTGTTGGCCTGACAAAACAAGCATTTGGAAAACATCATTTTAGGCTCTGGGAAATCATAATGAGCATTTTTTACTGCTTTCCCACATTTTATGGGGAAAAAACATTAATTGAGAAAATGATCGGGAGATTAATCCATATTGAAAACAGTTGTTAGTTGCAGCCCTACTGGGAAGTGAAATTTTTACCATGTGAGTTTTAATACAAAATATCACTACCTATTGATTATTCTGCGCTAATTATCACAATATTATTTTTGTCCAAATTGCCCACCCATAGCCCTCCATGAAAAGTTTGCATCGCTGGCTTTTATCTTTCCATCCTCCAAGACATTTATGTTGCAACTCTCTTCTGCTATGTTATTACATTATTTATTTATTTATTTATTTATTTATATATATATATATATATATATATAAAAAAATATGAGTTTCTCCTCTAAGTTTGCATATCAGGACACAGGTAGTTAATGCACAGATAGCCTTTTCCTGTGGCACTGTGTTTTATACCTTGGCCTCCCGATGCGAGGGTGATAGCATGTGGGGCGTTTGATTTCTACGCCAGGCCGTAATGAAGTTTGACATTTAGTTTGGAGAGAGCAGCAGAGCGCGATCAGGCCTTGATTAGTACGCTCTAATTGAGGATAATAAGGGGGAGGCGGTGATTGTTTCTAATTTTTGCCATTAATTGCAGCCGTTGGCTTTGATTGAGGACAGGCAGGGCTGCCATGTCAAGGGGCCTGGCAGAATCATAGTGCTCCTCACCCAGAGCCTCTTGAATAACAATGAAATGACTCCCCCACCCACCAACCCACCTCTCCCTCTCTCTTACACTTTTTTCATTCTCATTCATTCGCAGTGTTGCATTGGTAAAGGCAGGAAGCTGTTAGTAGCCCCCCTCTTTGTCTCACCCATAGTCTTCATTTTGAAGCATGTTTAAACTGTCATCTCTGTGGTGGGAGTGTAATACACTGTAATCACAGGTTAGGCTGATACCTATTCTGCTGCCCAGGTGATCATGGCTGAGTGGGAAAGAGACTCCTGATCCCCAGTGTGCTTCATTACCCAGCTTGGACCTGATGGCCCTTGTACACACTAATAGCTAGCTAATAATGCCACAGTGCATATTCTGCTCGCCGAATCTTTCCAATTCTAACTTCATAATTCTCAACTTAAGAAATATAATCTACCAGTCATGCATAGTTTGGAGCTGAGAACCACTTAAAGGCAGCATTATATAAAACCATTAGGTTTCAGGTGCTTTGGTATTATTGCTCAGTGACGTGGGCTGTAGTTTTACCTTCACGTTACAGACTTCTTAAAGCCTGATTGGTGCAAACAAAGGGAGGTGTATCACCCCCACGTATATGTTGTAGATGCAGGATGAGCAGGGCCAGGGTCATTTTCCACAACATTAGGGGCAGAAATTGATAATTAGAGGTGTTTATAACACGGTTGGGGCCCCTGAGGGGCAGCCCTCCCCTTTAACCTCAAGCGACATTAAACAAATGCTGGCTGTCACGTCAGAGGCAGGTTGGAGTTCAAGTCTTCCACCCGCCATACGGAGCTGTGCTGGCGGGACAGACGCTGGGATGGAGAGGGAGGAGGATGCGGGGGGGCACATGGAGGACCCCTGTGCCCCCAGCTGTCTGAGCCAGCTAATGACTCGTCTCAGGGGGGCTGTTGTAAGAGAGCAGGGAAATTGAAACAGACGCCTCGACTAGGAGCTGCTACATGTGTGGTTGCGTGCTGCCATTCAAAACGCCAGAGAGCTTAATGTATGTAGTCCAGCACAAGCACCAATGTTATGTTTATTAATGTGATGGCATATAATCACTATTGTTATTTTCCAAGTAGAACTTCAATATTTATGCTTAAATATTAATACTACTTTCTAAGGGTGGTCCCTTATCTTCTAACAAATTAAAGATACCAGCAGTTTTAACTAATTTGTTACTATGTTTTCCAGTTATTACATTCTTGTTTGTACACATCAACTCTCATCAAGATAAATCTCTAAGTTGAGTACAGACATAACAATGTGTGTCTCAGGTGTTGTCTCCTATATTTTGCCCACGCTCAAACAATGCATCCCCGGGCCCTCTGAGCGCCACTCTCCCCCCACGTTAGCATCTTCAATCCCCTGCTGAGCCCATCTTACTCCTCCAAGACAGCCCCATCTCCCTAAAGGTAATGACCGAATTAGGCCTAATGTTGTACACTGGCTAATGGCACAGTGCCGCACATTATAGCATGTGCAACTGGCAACGACAACAGCAATAATCCCTGAGCCCCTTGTCCTCCTGCACTCCACCCCTGGGGCTGGGACAGTGCACAGGGAAATGAATGGAGTTTGCCACACTACAATGAGCTTTTGATGGGAGACAATGGAGGAGGCTGCCAGCACCACACAGGGTGGTAAGAGGAGAGCAATATGGGGCCCATCTACCGGCCCTCCCTTCCTGCTTCCCCCAGGCCCCTGGCCCCCGCTCCCAGATTCATAATGGCATCCGGAGGGGGAAAGAAGGAAAAGTGATGTCAAATGTCAGGAAATCAGAAAGATGGCAAGCTGACAACCCCCTCCTATCGTCCCATCCCTTCTATCCCTTTGCCCAACGGTAGCACAGGTTAATATCACATTTATAAAATCACTTACAAGAAACAAAGCCGGCTCTTAGCCCCCTGTCACTCTCAGACAGTCATAGAGAGCTTTGCCGTGGGCTAACTTAGGTAACCATTTGTTCACTGATAGCCCCACCTGTCCTTCACTCTATCTAAAGCCGGAGCCGCACAGTTACTTTTGGAGCACTCAAAGCCATTTCCAACTCTTACTGCTGTAGAGACATTTTTGGGATGAGACAAGTTTGCCACTACTTTGCATGAAGCTTTCAATAAAGCTGATAATGTTATTCATTATTCATTGTGCAGTGTTATTTCACAATGATTCCCGCATTCATACATTTGATGCATAATGGTACGTACCTTTTTTAAGCTGAATATCTACCAAGTTAAATTGAAGCTGCTAGTGTAGTTTATTTTTAAAGGAATAGTTTCACATTTTTCAAATCTGTCTCCATTTTAACATATACATGCCACATACCATGACCATACCATGTATATTCTTTACTTGCTTGTTTCAAAAACTCTTTGAAGTTAGTTAAATAGTGAAATCCAAGATGTAATTTTTGTGACTGCACATTACATCCATTTGATGAAATTTTACATTTTTGAGCACAATTTTCTACATGCTTCCCTGGTAAATCAGCCTAAAAAATTCTGTGTTTGGAAACTTGGAAAATATCTGGACTAGAATTTGGTGGGTCTAAAGAAAGCTTAGTAATGTAATGATGACCCACAAATGGGACAGATGCATTTAAAAAGGTTTACATAACTCTTGTAGCATCATAATTGCTTCAGTGTGTTTTTATTTCACTGAGCGAAGATTGTGGAGTTGTATCCAATTAGTATTGAACTGTAGATACCAAGCTGAATCTGTGACTGTGAAACTTAAACTAGTGAATATAAAACGAGATAAACTTAAAATATCCAAACTAATCCTATTTATTTAACATAAAAATGTATAATTGTTTTCCCTGTCTGTGTTTTTTCAGCCAATGGAATGAGTGATCCTGCGAGTTCCAGTGTTGGCAGTGCCACGAGTCCTAAACTTGAGCCACCTCCTTCGCCACACGCCAACCGCAAGAAGCACAGACGGAAAAAGAGCACGGGCATCACAAAGCCAGATGGCTTATCTGCAGGCAATGAAGGTACAACACAATCACATTTCTATAGTTTTGAAATGACCAAAACTTCTGAAACAAAAAAGAGATCCTCCATGGGATACACGTGCCTAACTGGCAAAACATTTATCTACCTATAGGTGCGTTTCCATCCACCTGTTTTTACGCACAATTATCGACTTCCACTGAAGAGATTAAAAATAGCAGCAGCCGAAAACATCAGATCTGTGTGGATTAATGAGGAGACTGTAACTCAAAATAATACATGAAATAATATTTCTTATTTCTACATTGTTTTCCACCATTGGAGGTTTGACCGGCACTCTTTTAATTACGTCATGTTGTTGCGCCCTCTTCTTCTACAATGGTTTTATGGCACCTTATGAATTAGTGCCACCAACTGTTTATCTAAATTAACCAGCTCCTAATACTCGCATAAGGGTAGTGGTTGGAAACGTGCATTAATTTGTTAAAATTTGCACTACATTTGGATAGAAACGTGGCTAATATAGAGACTCAGGTTCATTTCCTGGTAGTGCAAGTACAAAAAAGATGATTTTGCACACCCAAATCTATCTGAACTAATTTATTTGTAAGTTTCTATGTTCAGCAATGGGGAGTAATCCTGTTGATGTTTCAGCTACTTCTTCAGTGTGCAAAATTGGTTGTGCTTTCCAACCAACACAATTAGCACTTTTTGCTGTTGGGAAGCCAGTGAGGGATCGCGTATTTGGAGGTGCTCAAGCGACTCCTATTGGTTGGTCTGTATGCCTGCACAGATGTGGGTGGGATTTGGGGGATAACGCATACCTGAGCATTACAGTCTCCCAGTGAAGCTTCTAACTGGCAGCTGAAAGGAAGTGGTAGATAACACTCTGTATATCAGAGGAGTCATGTAGCTGTCTTCAGCAGGCGGATGTGGAGTGGTGGCAAAAGGAGGAGTTAATGTAATAGACTGCAGTACAAGGGAACTGCCCATACAAAATTAGGGGGGGGGGGATACTGGGAAAAATGTTTATATGGAACTTAACAGAAGCTTGTCATGTTATTTTCTATGCATTTACTCATTTGTTATTGAATTAAAGATAAGTCAGTCATAAAGCAGCCACACACTGACTCAGTGATCCACTTCGAATTCAACTTCACACTGATCAAATTTCTCCAGTCATTATGAAAAAAGAGCATCTTCTATCTTAGATAGAATAGAGGTGTGTAGTTTTGTATCTCTACGTGGCCCCCTGCACAGTGCACCCTCGCAGCCCCCATTCCTTTTTACCATCGTCTGAATGGCCTGATCTCCAGAAGCCATGGCCTTCCTCAGCAGGGGAGTGGCAGTCGGCTCTCCACCCAATTAATAATGATTCTCCATCCCAATGATGAATGGAGTACCCTAATTGGATGGCATTGTGAAAACACTGGGACGCATTTCAGAGGCCATAAAACTGATGTCACCAGAGCGGGATGATCAATCAACAAGACTGATACGCTGGATAACAACAACAATGGCATTGACGCCTCCTAAATGGGGCTAAGCATTTATAATCATTATACTTTTTTATCATGGTCTCTGACAGCTTCTCTTTAAAGTCTGAATGGGTCTGTTGACCACATTGTTGTTTTGAATGAACATCATCGGCACCTCGGAGATAAGTGGTGCTGTTTTTGTTGTTAGAGTAGTATGTGGTCACATCGGAATACTGGTGAAAGTTAATCTCAGATCTGATCACTTTGTAGTTTTGGCATGGTCACTTACAGTTGCTATGCATGTACAGAAGCAGTTAGCAGCTCCCAGCATAGTTTTCAAGTGTAGTCTATTCAAGATGTCCATTACTTCTGTTTTATTTGACATTACTGAGCTCTTAATGGTACTCTCCTGGCAGAGTTATGCAGTCGCATTAAAGCCTTGAATGAGCGATGGCTGGCATTTTCAAGCATCATCAAATCTCATCAATAAATGCTCTACACAGGAATAATTGAAGTCAGATTACTCCTGGACTTCCTGAGGAGGAAATCTAGGAGTAATCAGGCTGGAGAGGGCAGATGCTGAATGTTTCTCATGTCATCAAACACACACATTGTTTTCTATCTCTCTCATGGTTCTCTGCGAGGTTTTCTATTAGCATTACCTTGTCTGTTCTGCTGAATGCTCTGGAATACAGATGTATCGCTTAAATATTGGATTCACCCAAGTCTGGGATGTGAGTTGTGTCTCCTGTTGAAAGAACAGAAGAGAGAGAGAGAGGAGAAGAAAAGGGAAGGAGAGGTGGGATCCTTGAATAAATTGCTATCAGTTCATCTCATTTACGGGGCAATCAGAAGCGTGCAATGCAGGCTGAAATTGAATTTTAGTAGTTGTGAAGCATCATAAATCAAAACAGCATGCACGTCTTAAGGTGAGAAATCATTTTGGTCAACATGGGACGTGTATGATGTAGGAAACTGTTGCTGCACCATCATTTCCAAATACAGTACTACAGTACTTAGGGAGAATCTTCTACATGGCTGCTGCAGTGGGAACCTCAAGTTCATTACTATGATTATGAAAGGCTAAATGACAGACATTAATTGCACAGCTATAATATTTTTTTGCAAACTTTCAAATAAGCTTTAGTCAAGCTAAGAGTATTGTATTGGCTTTATGCATTAATTTCAAATCAATGTAAAGCCATATTTGGATAATGTACAAATTCTCTGTTATGTCTACGGTGCTACACATCCACCAAGAATATGCACAATGGACACAGTCCCTAATATCCTATGCACTGTCAGAGCTGTGTGGTGTAATGAACTTCTCATGTGCTTAAAGAATGATGCAGGATGCATGGCGAGACAACTGACAGCCCCGTAATGTGTTTCCCAGCAGCCGCCCGGCGACGAGCTTTCTCGGTGTGTCGCTCGCCATAAACCCACTGGAAAATCGATGGCCGATAAAGAGTTGTGTTCAGGGGGAGCCCCCTGTGATTAATGCAGACTGTCAGGGAGCATCATTAATGTATTTCTCTTTTAAAGAAAGTGTATCAAATGCTCATTGTTTTGGGGTTCTTAGCTTGTTCAATGTGAGTAGAAAGGGAGGTGCAGGAATGGAGGGAAAGTGATGTGAGGCTCCTTCCTGATTCTTCCAGTTTTATGGATGAAGATATTTACTCGTGCTAAGGTCACAGAAATCAGGGAGAAGACAAGAGCTAAGTGTTTGCCTGAATGCTTTTAATGTCAAGAAGGTGTTAAGGTCTATATTTACATCTCTATCAAAAGTTTCAATTTGAAGCAATTCTATTGACAGACATCAAATCAAACCAAATTGCTTCAAACTTTACTTACATGTTTGCACATTTTGAGCACAACTGCAACAATCCTACAGTTCTAAAATACACCAGACTAAAGCAGACTAAAGGCATTCAGTCTCTGAGCTTTAATGAACTCAAATGTGCTGCATTGTGTTTGGAACACATGGAGTGGGGTCAATTCACTTTATTTTGATGAATTACATTTTTTAATCAAATCTATCTTAAATTGGCTTATAAGCATCTTATTTAATGAAAGATTCAGAAATGGATTTTCATCAAGTAGTTTTATTTTAAATTGATTGAATTTAAAATGGTTGAAAGGACTCTCTACTGGATTGTATCAGCAATTAGAGGAGGATAGGGAAATTATTTTTACATGTAGAGAAAGTGAGCTCCTAAACAGAATTCTAAAAGGAGTCTGCTATGGTTAGCTCTTTGTCACATAGTAGATGTGATCTGCCCTTATGAAATCAGTGGATTTTAAAAATGGAAAACTAATTTGCTCAACAGGAACAAAAAGTTGACATTAATGCATACTTGTAGTAGGAGGAACACTGGTGGAATGTGACCATAAAACTTCAATGACAGATATTTGACTAAAAATACATATATACACATGTTTTAACACGTGCATATACAGCTTCAGCCATTTTTTAAATAAATGTCATGTCATTCTGCTCAAAAAGACACAATAGAATCAACTGCTGCAAATGTACTGATCTACTAATGTTTTTAAATGAACAAATGAATATAAAGAATAACAGAAATGTGTAAATGAGCAAAAGTTGAATAGTAGTTTGGCTGTAGTGTTTGAGCTCACAGTCTTCATCAGAGTTACAGAAGATGGAAGCTGTTGGAAAAGATAATTTACTATTAAATAAGGCTGGGAAGCATCATACACAAAATAATGTGGGTCCACTGGGATAAATGGTGTAGTTACTAGTAATTGGACAATGAAGTATTAGGATGAATTATCTGCTATAATCAGAATAGGCCATGCTATATTATTAAAAGTAATATTAAGACTTCCTTACCAAAATCAAAACCGGTTTTCAGTGATGTTGAATTGTAATGTACACAGTATACATCATCTTAACTAACGAGACAATGTTGGTAATTTAACCAGTTCTCAGATTTTTCTCTTCTTTAATTTTTCAACAATTTTATTTCAACTTTTATTAAACTACGTCTGCTGTCGTATTTCTTTCATGACCTTTGACTGTCTTACAGAACATATGTTCTGCAGGTTTAGATCAGAAGAAAACAATGTTTGTCAGAGTCTCATGGTTCCTGACTCATCTACAGTTAGACTGAAAACAAGGAGTTGTGGTCTTTCTGTGCTCATACTACAAGTTAACCTGCATTGACTGTTGATCAAAAATGGATGTTAAGTTATGTATTGTCTGTCCAGCTTAATCCAGTATCATTTTGTCCTGCACCTTAGTAAACTAAGGGTTAATATCCTCTGGAGTCCAGCTGAGGATTAGGAAATGGAGGTTTAACTGCCTGTGTTAATGGTGGGTGTTTATCTCAATACTTTGTTTTGTCACTCCCCGACTCGCTCTCATTTCCGAAAGCTGTCCCTGGAGCCTCCACTCTTGTAATGGCTTAGCTTTCTGAGCGCCACAGTATGGAGGGAAAGGAATAACAAGATTCTCATTTGGGCTCCATACCCACTGCCCACAGATACATGTATAATTGGCCCTGTTTTCATTCTGCTCTGTTGTTAAATGCACTAGCTATTAGCGTAGTGGTATTGGTGCTGATTTCATGTGTTTGTTTATTGTTGGAAGGTGTGTTGTGCTCCCTGTTTGTTTGAGCATGTGCGTGTGCATGTAAAAGTGTGCAGAAGTGTGTGTGTGTGTGTGTGTGTGTGTGTGTGTGTGTGTGTGTGTGTGTACACGAGCGAGCGTGTGTGTGTCAGATAGATAAAGAGTGTGCTCTATCTCGCTCTCCCTCCCTGTTCTCTTCTTTCTGAGTTTGGTCGTGGTTCCCCTGGGGCCCCTGTCGCAGTAATGGCCTGCTCCTGATTGCTCTGATACAGGTTAGGAATATTGGCTTTAATGATGTGTAAAATGAGCAAGCAGTGCCTGTGACATTTACAGATGGCACCGCCTTGGCCTGTTCTTCCCAACTGCTCATTAATTCACGGGAACGGCAAGCACTTCTTTAAGTGACTGCCTGATGCAAGCATACGACACAACACATCCTACACACCAAAACAATAGTTCACCTTGTGCACCTCTGCACCTTGTCATCATTTCAGCCAAGTGTTCACACAGACGGATAAAAAAAAAAAGAGTCCTCAAGGCTAAGAACTGTTTGCTAAGTCCTTTCTAAGGGTTTGTCACACCGTTCTCCAGAGGTCTTTGAGAGGCTTAGACAGAATAGATGCTGCGTTGCTGCCTGCTATATAGACAGCACAGGTGGGCTCAGCACAAAACCCTGAGGTGCTAATCTGGTCCACAGGTCCTCGGCGGTGCATCTGCTGCACATGCACAGCAATAGAGGATCACCGTCCTCAGGTCATCCTCTTTTCTTTCAGATTCCACTTTGATTTTCAGGTCAAGCCTTTTAGAGGTATTAAAATGTGATGTACAGCACCTAAACAAGTTTTAAAAGGGGAAGAATTTAATTTAATGGCAGCCAGTCAGTGGTGGAAGAAGTACTCAGATCCTTTACTCGAGTACCAGTACAACAATGTAAAAATACTCTATCACAAGTAGCAGACCTGCATTCAAAATCCTACTTAAGTAAATGTATAGAAGTATTATCAGCTAAATGAACTTAAAGTATCAAAGTAATTATATATGAAATTATTGAGATTGTTAGTATTGATGAATACTTTTTACTGTTGTAGCTTGTTGAGGTGGAGCTAATACTTTATATACAGTTTGGTGTTTTAATCCGGTGGAATTGGGAACTGGGAATTGGTTTAATCCTTTACAATGAATTGTATTTTATAATCTTATCATATGTTTTTTTAATGTAAAGTCTTATCTGAAAAGTAACTACAGTAGTAACTATAGTAAAGATCGATAAATGTAGTGGTGTAAAAAGTACAATAATAATTTCCCTCTGAAATATAGTGGAGGAGAAGTATAAAGTAGCATGAAATGGAAATACTCAAGTAAAGTACAAGTACTTTAAAACTGTACTTAACTACAGTACTTGAGTAAATATACTTTCACTGTATCCAGTAAATACTAGAAATCCATTTACCATCTTTTTTTTTATCTTGAAGCAATCATTTATTATTGGTGAAACATTCTTCTTATTAAAGACGGTGTAGTCCCTCATTCGTCCAGGAGTGTTCTATCGTAGAAAAGGTTTCAGTCATAGTCATCTGGACACTGTTTTCTACTTATTAAAGTGTTGCTGCTAAAAGCCACCAAGTATCGGATGAATAACATCTGTAACTGAACGGTTCCCAAACAGTTTTATGATCCATGTAAATGGTGGACGAAGGTGTGTATCCTTATCTGTTCCTTCCTCTTTGTAGCTCTATAGCCATTACACTCTAATTTCCTTTTTATTATGCCATGTTAATTAAGGCAAATCATATTTCGCTCATTCTTCACAGTTGGCTCTTCCGTTGGCTTTAAATTTTATTCTTCGTTGTCCGCCCACTGGCAAGGCTGTGTTAAATTATTTCTAATTAGCAAGAACTTGTTGATTGTAGGCTCGCAGATAGATTTGGTCAGGAGGTTAATGCTCAAGTTAATGTGACAAGGTGATCGTTCCTCTGCTAGCCATGTGCTAACTGCAACCATTGAGTAATAACGGATGCGCTAATGGCCCTTTTACAAGCTCATCATGGCAGGTGCCTGTAAGATAGCAGTGATACCTTTGACACATTGTTCATGCTCAGATTTACTGTCTCTGAGAGGACCACTTTGACCTCAGTATCATGCTTACATGGAGCAGAATTACTTTGGCTTTTGGAGCTGAATTGCCACACTGTGGATGGCATTAAAAAGTAATATCAGTGTGCTGGAGCTGCATGTAATGACAATACCTGTGTCACACATAAAGATTCCTGCTGCACATGGTCCTCTGTCTCTTTAGTGGCTACAGTATGTCTCGCATGTGCATTACTATGCATGGAGAATTAGATTTGTTTTCCCTTGTATACTCATCAGTTTAAGAAACCAGCCATCCATTGCTTTTTTAATCTCCATAATGAAAGTGTTTTAATGCCTCCAATTTATTGCCTGGGCAGCCAACAGAATAATTAGCTTTGTTCAGGTTTAAAAAAAAAAAAAAATGAAAACACAAGTATAACAACATTTGAGCCTGGGAACCACAAATTATAATCAAATACATTAGTTATTGTACCTGAAATTATTTTGGACAAGAAAAAAGGGATTTCTACTGTATGTATTCCAATAAATCAGGCTTTTTTTATTTTTTCTATTTGAATTTTCTTTCCATATCTTTTGCTTTTATTCTCACTTTTAGGTTCCTTTTTAAATTGACCATTTTGATTCCATCACATTGGTACTGTATATGCAGTGTATTTATATATCTTAATCCCCACCCTTGCTTTAGAATGTCACACCCACATGAAGACTTTTTCACAGTAAGTCTAAATAAAGAGGCTTCCAAGCCTTTATTGATTCTCTGTGACCTGTAGTCGATTCCACAAACTAAATCAGATAATTGAAGTTGGTGTCGAGCTAATTGGATTATTGCTTTCCCCCTGAAGAGATGGCCCTCCACCGCAACACAGGGATTGCTACATTAGTGGCGTCCGTTAGACATCTGTCATTTAACAGCGCGGGGTTGTGTCTCGCACCGGGGGGGTTGATGATTATAAATATAAAGTGTAGTAATTTCTTTGATTAGATTTGTCTGACAATCTCCTCATCATCAGATTGACATAATTTTATAACTCAGAGTAATTTTAATGTAACTTCTATGAATGGTTAATAAAAAAGCTACACAGGACAAGCATTCCCCTTGTTTCTACTTGCCTCTAGTCCTCCAAACATGTTTTATGCAAATGAGATGACTATTTGCATAGACATAATTAGGTAATTATAAATCATTTGGCTATGAGCTCAAGCATGTGCACAGACCAAAGATGTTACACGAGTCACATTGTACAGTACGGAGGTAATGAATTGCTTCTGAACAGCAGAGGCATTATAGCATGTGTTGGAACATATGTTGTGTCAGACCTCTTGTTTGAAAACGACAGGTGACATTTTCATAAATCTTAGTTAAACACATAGAGTGGGATAAAAAAAAACCCTGCTGCTTCACAATTTTCAAAGCCAGTTTGAAGCAAAATTAGTTTTCATTATATCAAAAAACAACAAATGCCAAAAAAATCACACATACTGGGTTGTTTTTGACTTGTTGGCAAAGTATATATAAACCTGGTTGAGTGTGGACATGTTGGCTAAGCTATATATCAATACTATTACAGAACATTATTGGACTCATTATTATCTTCTTTTTTCAGACACTGCATAGTAATGAAAACAAGGCTACCCTTATTCAGAAAAAAAGTCATCAGTCGTGATTAGTCTTAGTAAAACTGTTTCGACAAAGAGGATTGAAACAAATACCAAACCCCTAGCATTGTCCAGTATGCTGAAAGACAAAATATCAGAATATTTTTTAAAGTATAACCAGTGGTAAAAAATATTTATATTTGTATTTAAAAACACAGTCAATTTGGCTTTGGTCACTTATAATCTGTGGGGTGTCATCAAAAGTCATTCAGGGAAATCACAAAACCTAGACTACAATTTTAGGATCAAAGCCGGTACAACCTGATTGTTTTCAGGTATGATCACGCCGGCTGATGTCAACACATAAATTATGGTAATATTAGATGGATGCATCTAGCCACACTGAGACAGGCTGAGGTGAAGTTGACACACCAAGAAAGTAAACACAGATTATGTAACTAATGACGAGAATAGAGTTTTTACGTGACTCAGTTTTTAAGAACTCCTACGGCTTGGAAACTCTCCCGGTTAATTCATCAGTACAAAAGATGAACAACTGTGTTAGAAAATATCTGGTTCTTTTATAAGTCAAAAGTACAAGCTTGTAAACTTTGAGGTAGAAGTTAACTACGACTCCCATGGTGCATTTCAACAAGAAACATCCAATCACAGAGCTTAAATTTCTGTTGTGTGCATCAATAATAAGTGTTGAGAAAATAGATAATACAATCTGCATCTTCATAAATTTAGATTCTGGGTAAATGGCGTTTTTTGTTCACAACTTTTACCAGTCAGATTTCACAACTGACATGCGTGTTGCTTCAGTACAAATTTATTGTTTATTTGTGTTTTCCAGAGCAAGAGGATTCCTTCGAGTTCATCATTGTGTCGTTGACGGGTCAGACGTGGAACTTCGAAGCATCTACGTATGAGGAGAGGGAACTGTGGGTCCAAGCAATTGAGAGCCAGATCTTTGCCAGCCTGCAGTCTTGTGAGAGCATAAAGAACAAGGTACAGTAGGTCATGAAAGATGAGACTGAGCAGGATTGGAGATTATCATCTAATCACAGCATCGTCATCATCCCATAATTCTGCTGCTTCATTTACATTCCTCTTTTTCCCCTTCTTTCCAACCTGTATTGCGCCCTCACCCTCCCTCATCCCTCCTCACCCACTTCAAGCTGTCACATGTGGGAGGTTGTCAGACAGGTGCACCGCAGTGTGGGGGTTCTCTTATTAGAACTGACAGACATCAGAGATAGAACACGGCTTGTGTCAGCATACTGGGGAGACACGGCCTCATTTTCATATTCATATTTTCTCTGCCTCAGTCTTTTCCTAAGACTTTGAAAAACCTCTTCCCTCCCTCCCTTCGCTGGTTGTCTATGATTTGAGTCCAGCTATAATTGTTTGCCTACTCTTACTCTTGCAATAATTAGTTCCTGCTGACTTATTCTCTCCCTTATTTCTTACAGTCTCGGTTAGGCAGCCAAAGTGATGCAATGGCCATTCAGTCCATACGAAACGTGAGGGGGAACAGCTTCTGTGTGGACTGTGATGCACCCAGTGAGTATAATTCGTCACCACAACAGCTGATTTCTCATTGTTTTCTACCATACAAGGCCTTTATCAAAGACTTGCATATGAAAACATTTGATTTTGAGTGGTTTTATAAAGTTATTGCTTTACTAAGACAGTTATAGACTACAGTATCTCTTGCTTGCTCTCACTAAGGAACTCCTTCCAGTCAGGCTGGAGGGTTAGAGGGTTTAACATCAATTAGAACAGCTGGTTTTGTTATGTTTAAGACATTAAGTCGATTGTTTACAGTACATTTAATTGCAAAATATTATAAAAAATGGATTGGCTTTAAATTTGGGTTTACCACTTGCTCGCTCACTGCTGTTGTTCCCAGTTACTAGAGACAGAAGATTTGGGCAATTGGTTGGCACTAAGCAGCAGCCGCTATGGCTGTGTCTGATAGGCTGTCACACCTTTCATTCATGGGAAACATGGCCCCAAACATACTCCTGTTATTTTATTATTCCCTACTATTTTCTTATTGGAAGAAAAAATATGTTTTTAATCGCCACCAACATACCTACTTGAAGAAGTGATATGGAAACCCTAACTTCTGAAAAAAGTACTTAGACTTTTAAAATAATGTTATATTTACGTGAAAAGTAACTAACATATCTTAGATTATTTGTTTGTATTGTTTAAATAAAAATGTTCCTATATTAACTAATGTTTCTCTCAGTGTTGATTTTTTTACCTGGTGACTTTATTACATGAATGCCTATTCATTTTCTTTTTTGTTACGTGTTTTGTAAAATTGCATTTTACATCAGGAATACCACACCCACAGCGACAGTATAAAACTTATCGTATACAGTCTCTTCGCTGATGGGATATTTCTTAATTGCCTCAGGGAAAACAGTGCGCTGAGACTTTATCAGCCATTTGCACCAGTTTACCTCAAGCTAGACGTGTCAGGACCAGTATCTAGCAACCCTTACAGGACCTGCATGTTAAGGCATTTCCTTGTTGGCGTCAAGACAAAGGCATGATGGATACTGCTTGTTCTATCCTTGCCCATGGTATACCCAAAAACAAAATCATGAATGTTGAATAATGTAAGATGTTTAAGGCTAAAATCCTTAAAATAAAATTTGTATAAAGTTAAGATTCCTTAACTAGAAGTTATTTTTTGGAAGGTTAGAGTGCAGTGTAATCCTTACAAAACCTTTTCTCCAAGAGAGGTTACAGGGATGAAAAGAGTTTAAACAGAGCTCATCATAAATCTCCTGTTTAGTCTAATTTATAAAGCTTCTCTTGTCACTTCTCTAACTCTAAATCTTTCTATTGTGCAGACCCAGACTGGGCCAGTCTTAACCTGGGCGCCTTGATGTGCATCGAGTGCTCCGGGATCCACAGAAACTTGGGCACCCACCTGTCTCGTGTCCGCTCCCTGGACCTGGATGACTGGCCGGTGGAGCTCAGCATGGTGATGACGGCCATCGGTAACACGATGGCCAACAGTGTGTGGGAGGGCGCTTTGGAGGGCTACACCAAGCCAGGGAGCGACAGCACCAGGTTAGCATCCTTCTGCAAATAAAGGTGCTGCTTAATGAAGCATACAGAGATTATAGAACGAGAAGGCAGCACTGTTTTCTCTCCATTAGCTGCCGTTTATTAGCCACCCACATTTCAGCAAAGGCAGTTCACACCACAAAATGCTCCATAAGAAGCATCAGGGGTCCATAAATGTCAGTCTGCTGAGCCAAGAACACAGTAGTTTATGTTTGAGCATCAGTTTGTCCTGTACACATTAATCACAATGCCTCTGTTTTATTTGAGTCAGTACATTGTTGGCATCTATATCGCTCTGTCTCTTCATTTTAGGATATAATATCTAATATTTCCACCAGAGTATCTGGTGTCTTGTGCGTCTGTCCCTCTACTGACTTGACTTGAAAACCATAATTCATGAAAGGAATGTCGTGTGTGACATCATTTTGCACTTATCTGATAAATGCCCTGACTAGCTCCAAAACCATCAGGTTTGTCACTTGACATGTAAGCGCTAATCAAAAAAAGGTCTTTTAATCTAAACCACATCTGAAACCAGCCCAAGCCATTTGTTCCTGCTCGATATCAGTGTACACAGATGAGTTTAATAGTAAGTAGGAAAGTGGAATTTTTCAGAACTTATACAACTTATGTAACCAGAGTTTTCCTTTGTTTACTTCTGGAACCTAACAAGTAGCTTTCCATTTAAATTATACTTTGCCACTCACCCTGTACTGCCCTGCCCTAACTTACCCCAATGACTATCTGTTCCCTTTCCTCTGAGGTCCCCAGATCTATCTGGTAGGAGGATTGTTTATCTCTTGGTGACAGGTGAGACCTAGCGTCCCAGTCTGACTAATGACCTGCTGTGTGGCTGTGCAGGTAATTAAGCACACCATTATGGCTAAACCCCACCCCAAGAGCAAGGCCCTCGGGCCCCAAGCTGCCGTGTCACATATCCATCACACGGGGCCGAGTCATCACTCTGTCTGTCACAGCAAAGACTGTCTGTAGGGTCTCCCTGGTGGCATTAGACTGTTTTAACATCACAGCTTTGTAACTTTGTTACTAAAAGTGACATACCAACAGAGAAACATAGCTGGTTTCTTTTTTTACTACTGCTGCTTCTGCTGCAGCTGTTATGGCTGAAAATAATATAAATATAATATAAATACAGTCTTAAGGCTGTACAAAGTACCATGTTGTTTTGCCAGCTAATTAGTTGAGATATTATTGACACCACATAGTTTTAAGTTGATGTATTTTGATAACAGGTGTATTTAATATATTAGCAGACACGGACAATATCACATGCATTTTAGCAGTATAAGCAGCAGGTCTGTTTGTGTCCTGTCATGTTTATTTGTTAGCAGGATACCTCAAAAACCTTTACACCAAATTTCACTGAAAGTTGGGCCATTGGCCGCAGAACAAGTGACTACTTTTAAATTTTAATTTGGTGGACTGTGCATCCTTGGTGGAAGTATGCATTCTCTGAGTGCTTTCTTGTTGTTATATCGTAAATTTAAGCTAGTGCTGAAACATTTAGTGGATTAATACAGTACACCTTTATTGTTCACTATAGTGGAAACATGTAAACTGTACAGTATGTTAAGATAACTTATATGTATTACTATGATACATATATAAGTTGATCCAAGTGGGAGCAAGCACAAAAAAAACAATTAGTACAATTAATTAACAACAATTTTGATAACTGATTAACCGTTTACATCATTTGTCAAACTAAAATGCGAAGTGGACGCTTGTTATAGCTTGTAAAATGTGAGGATTTGATGCTTTTCTCTGATTTATGGTATTGTAAGTGAAATACCTTGTGATTTTAAACTGTTGGTCGCAAAAATCTGGTAATAGAAAGAAGTCACTTTGGACTCTGGGAACTTGAGGTGGTAATTTATTTCCTAACATTTTACAGTGTAAATGGTTAATCAGTTAAAAAAAATATTAATAATAAGAAATATATTAATTAATAATGAAAACAATCATCAGTTCCAGGCCTAATTTCAGCTTTGAAATTATACTATGGCTTGATTGATTTATTGTAGGTTTTTCAAGGCCAATAGATTTTTTTCACTGAAGCTGCTTATATTTTCAGACTACATTTAGTCTTGAGGGCCTCTACCACTTACCCACCTTAACTATTTGATGGCAGGGATAGATTACTAAAGTCAGTGTTTTATGAAAAGTGAAGAAATGATTTACATTGACTACTACTTACTCACATCACCCATAACCAGAAACATGAGGGAGGAGTTTGGCCTTTTCCCAAATCTGTGATCGTCACACTAACGCATGGCTCTTGTTTTGACAGTATTGCTTTTCTGAGGAGCTGAGTACATTAAATGGTTTTGAACTTGTAGCCCTGCACTCCATAAGGCTCACTTAACTGAAAAAAAGTTCAAGCCTGTGTAAGTGAGTACCTTTATATATTAAAAAACAGTTCACTAAAAATGCTGTGTCAGTTTGCTAATGAACAGTTTTTCATTGTTTTTTCATTCCACTGGTAGTCTCAGGCCTTTTACTCTTGAATCCATCCTGCGCTCTCCGGCCAGTTCAGAACTGAATGATGGCCTACAGTTATTTATTGAATGGTTTCTGAGCTAAAGTGCTCCACTCTGCACCTGATGAAAGATTATTGATGTTGATTCCTCTCCCTACCACTGTCAGTCCCACGTCGCCTGGAGCAGGAAGGTTCTTCATTGTCTAAAAAAATCCGATCTTATCCCGCAGCAGCATCTCCATTAGTTTTCACTGTCAAACAATAAATCTCATTTGCAGCATAACTAATCTTCAGACAAAAAATAGCAGTTGTAAATATCATATGTGGCCACTGGTTATTGAGATGCTGATGATTTTGTTGCTGATAGAACAATGTACCCTTGTGGGGTAAATGTTGGTATCAGATTATTTTGCTTTATCATGAATGATGAATTATAACCAACTTAATGGGATGTCATTTTTTTTATTTCTTTCTTTTAACACCATAAATCCTGACCTGACTCTCTTTCTGTGAATGCTCCTCTTAACTTAGCAGAGCACATATGAGAGGATTTTAATTGTGTCACATCGATGACATGTAGCAGCTTTGTGATGGCACCCAGGCAGGCAGTGTATGGCTCCCAAGTCTCACTAAACATTAGTGACACCTAATTTAAACGATTCAGTAACTACCTGAATATCAACTCAGTGTCGGATTGAATGTCTCCTGCAAGACTAGTTTTATCCCTTTACATTTTTGAGATTTAACTTAAAAGCATTCATCCACAAGATTGGTTTAGCTTATGATGTTCTGGATCGAAAGAACAGAATATATACATTTGTCGTACACAGAGCCACACAGCAACACTAAAAAGTACTGGTGGACATGTAGAGGCATCTTAATGGGAAGCATATTCATATCTATGCATATGTGCATACACGTATGTCACCTGATCACCTGTTTTTAGACCTTGTAGAAGAATGCATGGTACCACTTTCTAATAAGACACCCTTTTATAAAAAAAAAGTTGTAACTAATGGCTTTATTAACAATTAATAAATCATTTGCTAATGCTTTTTAGATCAGTTATAAGTAATTAATAGGAACACATTTTGGATTGCCAGATTGTAAAAAAATCCCTTTCGGCTTGTGTCGATCCTTTCTATTTGGTAATAATGCAGTTATAAATGTTTTTAATTCATTAATAAATGCTTATGTGTTTCTCACTTTCCAATAAGCCATCACGCTTGCAGTTCTAAAGGTTAAGATAAGATTAATAAAGGATTTTAATCATTAAGTCTGCAGTTGTAAGTGTTAATATTTTAATAAAAAATTGATTGATTTGGGTCCAGATCGTCTGCAGCCCATTTACAGACGGTAAGAAGTCAAATGTTTCAAACAGCCAAAGTGATTTTTCACTACCTGGCAACCCAAAAGTTGTTGTTATTCATGGCTTATAACTGATCTATAAAGAATTCATGATTTATTAACCATTAATAAAGCCATTAGTTACAATTTATAACCCATTTATAAAGGATGCCTAATTAAAAAGCGGCACAGTCAGACCTGGCTAGGCTACAGTTCAATCTGTGATAATGAATTTGTCTGAGCCCTGCATCGTGGCTGATCTCTGCAGTCAGCATATTGTTGGAGGGGAGTTGTTCTTTTAATTAGCACCTGGGAGTCGTTGTGTTTTGCACGTCACCTCTAATTGCTTGGCATGCTCGTGATAGAAAACACCACAGACTGTTTTGACGGACACTGTGGGGGATGTCCAACAGCTAACTTTACCCCTTATCTTCTACTGGCCCGCACACACTCACAATGAAACACACACACATACACAGACACCAGTTCTCATTTGGGGGAGATGTCCTGGAGCGTGGACGGATGTGGACGGCTATCCCTCACTGACGCAGGCCTCTCACTGTCACCCTCTGTAGGCTCCGCGCCGCCCTCGGCCACAGGCAGGTAATAGCTCTGATGAGAGCCCTCCACTTTGTTTCAGAAATAATTTGCCAGTCTTGCCGCCTGCAGGGGCTGCGTGGTAATAAAAATGAATCACACCGCTAACCTCTCCAAACCTGGCCCCGCTGTCTCTTTTAACCCCTTCTGCTCCAGCAGTGGCATCTTGGTTGGTCCTCCCAAGCTGTTTGTCGCGTTTACAACATCGGTGCAGTGGCCATTAGATTCCTGTTCTAGGATTTGTCCACAGCGACCACTGTCCTCCACGTTATTCCCCAAAACACAGAGCAAAGCTTCCAGGCTACTCACAGGTTAGGAGGGCTGGAACGCCAACTCTCAAAAGAGCTTTTAGAATAGCCGGCCTTGCCAGGAGCCCTGGTGGAGGAAGAGTAATTAATTAAGACAAATGAATGACTGGGTCTTCCCATGTCCTCCCTCTCTCTCTCTCTTTCTCTCTCTCTAAATGAAACCCACAGGTCAGTAATTAGCCCTGTGTGGGAAGTGGTACCACTGTCACTAATTGCCCACATGCCACCGGGTTTCAGAGCCAGGTAGATGTAAAGGAAGGACTGATTCATTATGGCGAAGTCTACTTAACCGTGCAATTTAGTTTTAACATTGTTAGCATTACAAAATCATAACAAAAAGTTCTTGTCTGATGACGTGAAAGTAAAAGGATCCAAGACAGTCCCTTTATGTGACCGAGATTTTGAAATGTGTACGTATGTGAAAGCAAGCTGCATACATAAGCAGGGCATGTGTTATCGTCCCCTCAGCTTTGTATGTGAGGCGAGGGTTCAGCAGGGGTTAACAGCATGAGCATTTAAGGGTGTTAGTCTTGCTGGCACAAAAACACAGCCACTCCATCACAAGGAGTCTGACAACCTCATTAATGTCACAATATATTCAACTCATCCCTCTGCCTGCCTACGGCACCCAGATGCTCTTGTCTTGGCCTCTCTATAGAGTTCAACACAACAACCTTTTGAATTCTGGTCATCTGTTCAGACCGCACTCTGGAAGCAAGAAAAGTGGCATCTATTCCACTTGTAAAAATATTTGTCTTAATTCTTTTGCAGCCGTTATTCTCGGAGCGAAGCATACCATGTCTACACTGTACCCGCTGGACCATAGGGGGCCTTATTTAGCCCTTTTGCTGCAGCGTTTACTGTGTTGCTCCTTCATTTCTCGCCCTTAGCAACCTTTGATGCTTTGGGGCCCAGCTTTCTTTCCCTGTTGTGTGCACTTTTTTTCATCTCTGTCGTTTCCCTCTGAGCCCCCTCTCTGTCTTTCTGCTGCTGTCCCTCTTCCTCACTCTCTGTCTCTTCCCTCCCTTCGATTTGTGGAAGTGAAGCTGCTGGCTGCATGGGAATCAGTCCCATACAAGTTGCCCACCCCCACTGTGAGTTCTGTTCAGGCGGGTCAAACCCCAAGCCCCCCCAACACCATCACCACCACCATTTCTCCCCTTCACTGCATCTATTTGATGTGTCCACAGTGAATTTGGATCCTCGGGGAAGAGTAGGAGGAGCCCTAGAAGCTTTGATTGTTTAGGAGGACTCAGTATGTGTTTGAAAGATAGGCGAGTGGTGGGACGGACATCCTTCTCTTCCTATGGACCAATCCACCTTTATTGAAGGCAGTCATATTGATCATTCTGTGGCTACTCCACAGCTGGCTCCACCCCCGCCGTCTCAGTTTCCCTTTCCTGCTTATAAATTCCCGTTTGCCTTTGTCTTTCAGGCTTGACTAATTATCCTTGTTTGTCCCTCTTTATTTGAATTCAGTCATGTGTTCTTGACTCCATGGGCTGGGTTTAGGAGAATCATTCCGCCATTTGCCACTTAATTAAGTCAGGGTCAGGATCCATTGCTCAACGGAGAGCTGAAAGGACAGAGCTCTAATAGAATTATAAAAGAGGCCTTTCTCTACTGTTAAGGCTGCCTTTATCTAGGTGGGCTCTGCGTAGGCAAATGAAAGGGGACACCAGCTCTGGACAGGAGCCCATTTTCACTTTAAACTCAGTAAATGTGTTAATGCTTGACCAAGATTTCTTTCAAATAAAATTCAATGATAGAAAGTTAAACAATGTTTATCAGCTGTGAGATAGATCTGAATGACGGAGGAAGTTTGTGGCGAAGCAAACACGGCTTGTTTTTAGTTGAAAGAGACACAGGCATTTTTATTGGGAACCTTAAGCTCCCCTCTGTCCCCTAAGCAACAGAGAAATTTAGAACAAGTATGTGCTCAAGCCAGGGTGGAGAAATTGGTGTCCATGCCTAGATGTGTGTGTGTGTGTGTGTGTGTGTGTGTGTGTGTGTGTGTGTGTGTGTAAGAGAAACCATCAGTTCAATTTCCTAAATATCCCCCCATGCTGTGAAAATTCACTCCGCTTTCCCTCTCCACCTCCCATACTACTCTGTCCTGGCACTTTGACATGCTAAATCTGCTGATTTTATTTTTCTTCCTCCTGTGGTGAGGAAGTGTCCTTTTCAAGGGTCTCAGTTTTCCCCCCTGACTGTCTAAACCCTACCTCTGTTTGGATTGTTTTTCTATTTCAAACAAAAGACAGAGGCGGGATTACCATTTCACTTCCTTTCACACTCTGTCTTTCAAGTGGCAGCAGTTTAGGAATTTTTAAAAACCACTGCCTTGCTGCTTTTTCTTTTTTTAATTTTTTTTTAGGCGGTGTAAAAAAAACTGTGGTTGGATTTAGAGCTCAGCATCAGCAGTGAGTGAGGCCTTTTCCTGTAGGTCTTCGGGGCTGATTTTGTAGCGGAGGATAACAAAGTGTCCTCAGGGCTCCTTTCTGAGATGTTGACGTCTTCTTAATGGCTCTCCTCAGCCTTTTTGTTTCACATCGTGGTGCTAACTTTCTGCCTCATTTAGCTCATATCAATTCACTGGGCTCTACAGATTCAGCATCTCATTCATGGTCTAGCTTTCTGAAACTAACTTTGGACAACAGCTCTCAGTGATTGTTTTTAATCACGCTCAGATTTTTGTTCAAGGTTGTAGATTTTTGCCTTGAGGATTACAGTTGGGTACAGAGTTTTCAGACATACTCTCTGGCAGTTAAAAAAAAAAAAGAAAAAAAAAGACACTTGTTTTCAAAGAGTCCGCCGGAAATAAGAGGGGAGGGCAGGACGGCCCCTTCCTGTTCAGAGCAGTCCGCTAGTTCTAAGGCCAGTTGATTTGCTAACAGGCTTGTCCACACATAATGACTGAGTAGGGATTGATGGAGGTCTTACACCATAAAACTCTGAGCCACTGCAATTGCCTGCCATTAGGGCTGTATTGTTGCTCACATAATACCCTCATCCTAAAGAAAAGATGTTCTTATGGTTTAGCGGGGTAAAGGACTTTCTCCTCTACATATACTTCAAGGTCTTAACAAAAATGTACCCATATGCTTATAGACGCAATAGCTTTAAGACTATTTTAAGATGTGCGTTGATTTGCTTTAAGGGCTTCCAGTGGTGTTTTGCAGTTAATCAATCTGTGCTTGGGCGCTGATAAAGACCTGTACCTCTTCCATCACACCCTTAACTCCTGTAGTTTGGGCTGGTGCCAGGCTCTTCTGTGCAAGACAGACTGCTCTGTGAAGTGAGCCTGGCAGCTGACATATGAGTCTGAAAATGGTTGCTGTCTGTGGTAAGTTGGCAGCCTTGACACCTAGCTGCTAAGGTCGTAATAAAGAAGAATGACTAATGTTGAACTGGTTACTATTGTTAAAACCGCTGCAGTAACTGGAAATTAGCTATTTGGGGATATGCTTATAAGCATACCCCTATAGGGTCAGTTCACACAAATTACAAAAGAGCATATTTTCTCTTATATCTACTCTTTTATCTCTATTTATTTGCTGTGCTTGCAGTTTTTGAGATATCTAGATATCTGTGGGTTATCTAGAGTAACATTGTTTCAGGAATGAGATGTTGCTTTTGAAGGTTATATGGCACTATTCTATATTTTTTCTTAACAAATCCCATTAGAAGACCAAAACCAACAATTAGTTCACCTTACTAACAAGTATTTGTCTGTGTAGGCCAAGATGTATATCCATCCTCAGCTGAAAATAGTCCCCAATAAATGCACCATTTACTCCTGTTTGAGTAACGTTTGGTAAAAACTACAGTGCCCAGCTATTTGGGGAAATTACCTAGCCTTTTTTTATTTAACTATATATTTGTGGGCTGTTTTTGAGGATTTAAGTTTTCAGTCGAAATGAGTTTAGGGCTGAGAGCCTCAGACAGAGTAGGGAAGATGGAAAGTATTAAAAGAAGGACTAACACATTGTTGGTTTTGGTCTTTTAGTGGGATTTGTTTACAACAAAAAGAGTAAAGAATAACATCAGCTTTATCCTTTAAATGTCATTTTACAAACCTATGAGCACCATCAACGAAATTCCATTCATCTCCATTGTATCGAGGAGGAAACAGAAATCTCAAGAATGGATAGAATCAAATAAAACCAAATGTGTGGTAACAATGTGTGGTTAAATACTACTTTTGTAATTTGGGCGAACCAACCCTTTAATATATGTTGATAGATATATAATTGAATGCGTTGATGTGATGTTCCATTGCTGGTAATTAAGTTGTACTTTTTGAGTTTGTTGTCACTGTGATTATGATGAAATAGAATTGAAGTGAATTAGATTGTCAGTTTCTACTTGCTGCTAAAGCCGTTGCCCGTTGATAGAGAGTCCCATGAGAGCCTTGTCACTCTAGCCAGCGTCGCCGCTTCAACTTATCCGTACAAACCTTCTCCTTTCTGTCACTCACCCACAAATCCAAACAACGGCCTCTTTCTGCTCCCCTTATCACACAGGCTGACAGGGTCACAGGGTTAGTGCCACATTGGGCATGCTCAGTCATTCACATATTGATATTGATTTTTTTTTTCTTTCTTATTTGGACAGTTTGTATGTGGGCAGAGAATGAAATGGGGGGTCAAGATAGAGAGCAATAGATAGAATTCTGCCTGGCGATAGAGGATGGAGCCTTCCCTCAGTCTCTATTCTCTGCTGCAGGCTGGAGTGAAGGAGCCCCACATCCCACTGTCCCTCTCTGGCTGCCATTCAGCCCCATCGATCTGACTCAGGGCCCAGCCACCCCAAGGGAGACTGGGGCTCGGAGACGCACTGCCTCTTTTGTGGAGGGGATCCACCAGTTCAGACTGACAGCCGACAGCACTGATAAAAATACGTCCCCCTCCTTCCTGTATTGTCCGCAGCAGACAAGCTGTTCAAGATGTGTAACCTTTAGAAAGCTGGCCAGGCTCTAACCGTCTTGCTGTCGACCGTAATCACTAGAATGTGGAATATTGCCCAAAGCGTCACACCCTTTGGCATTCTCTCATCTCTGCAGCCAATCTCTGTGATATTTCCCACTGTGATAGTGGAGGCTAGTGGCTTTCCTGTGCTCTAATAATTTAGAAATGTCACTTTACACCAGTGAGTCTTTTAGGCCAATTACTGTAATACTTCCCTTGTGTGTCTACACTCTACCTTTTGCACATGGCTTTGTCTTAAAATCACTGCCTCTGAATTATGAGATATGCACTGAAAGTTCTTTAACTTAGGTGCTAAATTGCTCATAGCATGTTCACCATGTTTCACCCTGCCTGACCCTGTAGCATCCCTGTCATTTCCTTCTCTCCAGGGAGGAGAAGGAGCGCTGGATCCGAGCCAAGTATGAGCAGAAGCTGTTCCTGGTGGGACTGCCCCAGTCGGACATGCCCCTGGGACAGCAGCTGCTTCGGGCGGTGGTGGAGGATGACCTGAGGTTGGTGGTGGTGCTGCTGGCCCACGGCACCAAGGAGGAGGTTAACGAGACCTACGGGGACGGAGATGGACGCACTGCTCTGCACCTCTCCTGCGCAATGGCCAATGTGGTCATCACACAGCTGCTCATCTGGGTGAGTTGGCTCCTCCGGCTTTGAGAGGAACGGTCAGAGGTGGCTGATGTTGTTATTGTAGGCATTTAGTGTTTGGGCAAGTGAATTAGGAGTTTAAGTGTGAAAGGAAAGATTTCCAAACAACCAGTTCTTTAACCTCTTTAGACTTGCCAGTTGTGCCAGTTTCTCATTACAAGTCCCCTCCCAGACACCAAGTGTCTAAAAAAATTTGTTTGGATTTTTATTAGCTGTTTAATTATATTTTCTGCAAGTTTTATGGAAATGTATGTATGCAAGGAAATTCCTCTGGAAATCAGTAACTGCCTAGAAAAAAAAAACAACTAACTAAACTCGAACTAAAATAACTGCCTCAGCTATAATTAGTATTAGATTACACACTTCTTTCCAAGGAACATCCTAGGAAAGTACTCAGAATCTACAGACTCATAAAATAAAGTGTTACCATTTATTTCCCAACATGACAGTTTAAATGTTATTTTAAAGCCCTATCCACGTTGTTAAACAACGTGTTGTGTGGCAAGTATTGCTCAAAATAATTCTGCAGTGCATTCTGCAGATAGAGATAGTGATGATAATATGGTTTTCAATCTTCACATAAAAAGCTTGACATTTGGGAAACAGTGTCCACTCGAGTCCACATATCTTGCCGGAGTTTTGCGCTCCTTCAGCTCGGAACACGGTCTGTCCGTTGAGTGCTTGATCCGGGATGTTGATGGAGCAGGTCTCTGTAAAGATGTGGGCACAACCGTGTCAGATTCCCGTTGCTTGGCCAGACAGAGTCCCATTTCGTCCAGACCGGACATTAGCCAGGAGCAGCCTTAAGTCCAAGCTGGGCCAGCATGGCTCCTATCCTGGCTCTCTTTCCTCTCCTCCTGGGGCAATGACGGCAGATTTGGCTGGGTGGAACATCTCAAGGTCCACTGCTCTTTAATCCAAACCCCACTTTGAATAATTTTGGCCTAGCTCTTTAAAACAAATCCAATCAGAAATCATTCAATGATGTTTCAGCAATAAAGCCGAAAAAATATAACAGATTAAAACAAAAATGTAGGAGCTAGATACAAGGAATACCTAATACTGCTGTTTTAATGAAGTTTGCAACAAGCAGATACAGAATATACTATATATCTGATATTGTCATACAATGTCATACAACTTCAAACCTTCTTCAAGAAAATGTAAAGGGGAAAAAATCAGGGTTCGAGAAGTTAAAATATGCATAACGCTCATTGTTCAAATGTTTAGCTTTTACAGATTTCCAATGAAAAATACCCAGTTTTCAAAAAAGATCAGTTTAATTTAACTTAACACCCAGTCATCCAAAAGTTGTTGCATTGCCTGTTTCAAGAAGACATTGATCATTGTAGTTTACAGTAAACAAAGACCTCGAAAAAACTGTTTAACTACAGAGTGCTTGCATTGCATATGATATTTTTAAAATCCATTCAAATTCATAAATTTCATTTTCTCCCACAGTACGGTGTGGACGTGAAGAGTCGGGATGCTCGCGGCCAGACCACGCTGTCCTACGCTCGACGAGCTGGCAGCCAGGAGTGTGCGGACATCTTACTTCAGCACGGTTGCCCCAACGATACAAGCAGCCTGACGTCCGTGCCCACACCCAACATGAGCCGCCGCAACCCCAATCCCAACATCAACAACAACAACGCCCAGTGTGAGCTCAACCGCAGTATCAGCATCATGTAGGAGCTGGAGAGAAGCCGCAGACAAACACACAAAACCCCAGAAACCCACCCCTGTCTCTTCCCAGTACTTCCTCCTCTGTTTCACACGGTGTAACCCAGAATAAGTATCAATGGAGAGATATCAGGAGTGATGGACTCATTGTTGATATTCCACTACTCCGAAAGAAGTGGGTGTTTGGGGTTCGGACATTGTACATTGTTTGTTTTTTATATTATTATTTTTTATTTGTTTTTGTTTGTTAAATTCATTCAATCTTGGTCTGAAATGATCATGATCAGCTTTAAGCTTTGTGTTTTTTAAGCGTCAACCAAACAAATGACTTACTTTGGCATTCATATCTACCCTACGAAAAGCATTTCCTTAATGCTTGAACATTTCCTTTTATGTCTTCCCCTTCTGCGACGTGAACTGATTTTATAATGAGCCTGAACGAGAAACTTCCTTCAAATTTTCAAGCCTAAGCATAATAACATAAAACTGTGAGGAATAGTTTTACAAGTGACAAAACAATGATGTGGGAAAGAAACTAAATCTTCCATGATATCAGTGGCTGTTGCAGCTTTAGTAATGATGCATGTCTTCAACACAGCTATCAAACTCTTGACATACTATTCATATACAAAGGCAAAGCAATTATAGTTGAAGAGTCCAAATGATTTAGATACTTAATTCACAGGAAAATGGGTTTGGATCATCATAAAGGAGTTGATTGCAGAATTCCATCGGGTGAAAGTGAGTCATTTCCTTCGCCACCCTTATCGTGATCCTCCAGTAAAAGTGTCCATGACTATAAAGGAATTAAGGGGCTAACTGTTTTATGACCACTGAGCCACATGGCTCTGTAAGTGTGTCTCTTCAATCAGAATTCATTCAAATTCAAAGGTTTGATTGAAACAGTGAAATTATGATGTCTTTGTTGGAGTAATTTTCCGATTGACTAGATTGTGTTAATAATTGTTTGACATACAGTAGATTCGCACAATTTCAAACCATAAGCATACTGGAATATCCATTCACCTCCTGTGGCCAAAGGCTGTTAAAGTGGTACTCCGGAGAGCATTTGTTGCTGTGAAATACATATATGGTGCTGTGTGTGTGTGCGTCCGTACATAACTGTACGATACATGTGTGCTTACGTCTTTGTCTGTAACCGTGTGCAGCAGAGAGCGACTGGGCATTTCTGTTCATAAACATTGAAGAGAGGACACTGGAGAGAAGACACCTACAGTGAAGATTTGGGGACATAACTGTGTTTTGATGTACAGACCTCTGTAAAAAGTAGTTCTTGTTCCTTCACCTTATTCCTTATAAGAACAGTTTGAACTAACCCTGACTTTTAGAAGAAGAAAAAAACCCAACCCTTTCCTTTTCCTTAAACCTATGTGCCCTCCCCCGTCCTGAGAACCTGTCAGTCTAAAAGCAGAGAGTTAACAAAATGCATTCAAGTGACTGAAGTGAGAGACGATATTTAGGGATTAAAATGAGCAAGGAGGTTCATAGAGGGAAACATAATTAGTTTGCATTAATACAAATGTAAAGTATTTCACAGACATGATAAGCCAATTCATTTATAGTAAATAGGACACAATGTCTACAGTGTATTATCCCTTTTATTCAACTTCCATTTCTAAGGTTTTAAACTGCCTTGATTTTCTGGGTTTACAAAGGCAGGATTTATGTTTACAGAGCGAGTTATTAACTTGGTACCTTCTCTTCACTCTTCTGTTGTTGCTTTACAGTATTCCTGTTTTCAGAGCCCTCAGTTAATGAATATGTGGTCAAAAGAGGATGTTTGTAAATGCTTATTTGCTTTCTTGATCAGAAGTTTGATCAGAAGATCAATACCACTTTTGTGTCTGTGCATTTTGTACAGAGCTGGAGCCAGGAGGTGTTTAGACTAGCAAAGTGTTAGCCTGGCTTAGCAAAAAGTTACTCCACGTAACTCCCTCTATAAATGCAAATAGTCATTTTTACATTTCTGTTTTTGTACAAATTGAACAAACAAGATATATTATGTTAATGTGTAAGCTCTAGAGGTGCTGGAAGGCGGACTGTGGAGAGAGCCAGGCTAACTGTGACCCCCCGCTGAATGCTAGCTAAGCTAACCGCCTCCTGGCTCAAGCTCCATACTTAACGCACAGACATGAGAGTGGCTTTGATCTTCTCATCTAACTCTCAGCAAGAAAGGAAATAAGCATATTTCCCAAAATGTCAAACAATTTCTTTAAGACATCCCAAAACCGGCCACAAATTCAACCAGATACCTTCGAATTTACTTGTACTGTACCATGGTACTGGCCTTATTTCTGATTTCTACTTGACCAACTTCTTTTAATAAGTACATTTCAGTGTCCGAGGGAATTACTGAGGGGAGTTTAATGTGTATAGTGATTACATGAACCCTTATTTACATACGGTAGATGCTGAAAAAAAACACTAGAAACCTGCCTGTTTTTTCCCCAAAACACAACATGAAGTGTACATATTAGCTTAATGCTTTTATCTGAAGACAAGCTCCTCCTAGAGAAACAAACTAAACTGGTTTTAGGTCAACAGTTCCCTTGACCCATGAACCATATTTTGATATGTTGTTTTTGTTTGTCTTTAGGCATATTTTTAAGGTACTTCTGTTCGGTCTCTACATGAACAGACCATCTTTGGTACTTGTGTATAATGATGTACATTTGACATATTTATAATGCAGTATGTAAATATCTTTTTTTTTTGTTTTGTTTTTGTTCAAGTGAATTTTCCTATTGTAATTCCTTTTACGTTCAGAACGTGAAACAAAGCAAAAGCTAAAGAGTAACATGTTGTATGCTTGGATGCTTGGCTGACTGTTGACCTATTAATAAACATTCAAATAAAATGATGTAGCCTTCCCTGCATTTAGGGAAATCGACACATTTGTGTAGTGTATGTGTTGTTCATTCATCCTCCATCACGCTCCTGTCGCTTCTGTACATGACCTGCTGACGCCTAACTGACGAGGTGAGCCATTTCATGTTCTTCCCTTTTGCATGTTCTGTCATCAAACTGCATGGAGAAATTCAACATCACTGGAACACACTCAGTCCTGTTAATGTGTCCAAGACAACCAAGCCTGTCTTGAGGTAAGTAAAGCAACCTCTCCACTTCCTGCTTGTGGGACCCCCCAACAGTTGCTGAAAGAGGATTAAGATAAAGAGCCAGGCTTAGTGTCAGGCAGCACAACACCGTAGGGAAAAGTGAAAGGTCTCAGTGTTCAGAGGAGTCAAGCTCTCACTAATCCACTTCTTATTTCCTGCTAATCTTGTCTCAGCATATCTTCATCCCTTTCCTCTCTCTGTTGGCCAGCATTGTTTGAGCTTTATCACCGGTTTCTCTTTAGTGTTTCCTCTTCCTCCCTTGGCGCTGGCTTGACATGGAGCCACAATGCACAGTCACGCTTAAAGGCCCTGAAAACCTATTTTATCAATCAGTTTCCTTACTAGTTTTAAGGGGGGTCCTACATGTGCACACAGTTTTCTGCTGAAGTTAAGACAGTTTTGGTTGTTTCACTTGAAAGATTTCTGTATTTCTTTTATTTCTCTGTGCTCTTCTCACTGGTTTGAAGTGGATGAGGCTCGTTGAGAAAAACGTGATATCACGTATACATGCACAAATCAGGATTTAGCAATATTTGAGTCAGAATCTGATGGGAGTTGGTAGGTTGTTTGGTTAGTGTCAATCAAATGTGATCAAACCACACCCACAAACAGACCTATTGAAGCAGATTAGATGAGCTTTTGACTGTTAAACTATTTCACTTTGATTGTTGCTTATTTGGTCATGAATATTCAGTATTATAGAGAAAAACTTAAACCTCCATTAATTGATACTTAGGCCACTTTGGAGCTGCAGAAACAAGCTGTAAACACAACACTGACACATCACCTTTTAAGTTGATATAGCAAATTTGTTTGCAAACAGTTGCCTATTTACACTTCCAGCAGTTATGGAGCAACATTATTATTGATTTGAAGTTGTGCTTGTGTCCCTCAGACAAATGTCCAATATTCACTCTCCTTTTGACTCTGTTTTTGGTCTCCTGAGGGAAATATCTGGCTCTTAAGCTGCTATATGCTCCACTATGTTCACCAGATAGTCGCTAACTGTGTCTGTTTGCCATTTGGTGCTGGACAGGTATTGTTCAGTCAATTTTTAGAATTTTCTCTTCTGCTGGAAACGACTCTGATGAGAACGCTGAGAGTGAACCAAAACAGTAAAGTGCCAAACCAAAACAATGAGCAAAAAGAAGCTACAAAACTTTCAGGTCTGAGGGGTGGAGCTGCAGAGTCAGGTGATAATTCTGTTTGTCACTACAAGCAACCCTTTTCATATAAACCTATTAATATGATCCATTGTTGATATTAAAAATATTGATCATAGCAGTTAAAGTTTTGAAGCCAAATCTTTAGGGGCTTTAAATGTCAAAATTTTAAGGCATAAATTAACCGAAACTCATCCACATCTCTTGAGAAATATCACCGAAAGAATGTGTCCTTTAATTTATTACCCCGCCTCACGCCTTGGCAGACCCTGGCCACTTGTGTTTGTTGTGTGGAGACTGGAGCGCTTGCTTGCACTGCTGTGTGTTTTGATATTTCATCAGGGCCTGCTAAACAGTGAGGAGGGCTCTCTGCCGCCCACCTCTTCTCAGACAAATTGCCTCCAAGATTGCAGAGGTGGGTCTGAGGCTGATGGATGGGTACACAAAGACCTGACGAGACCATATTTGCAAACATTAAATCCATATTTCCATAACATGTAGGAGCTGCTTGGCCACAGGCCACTTTAACTGCCTGTTTAGCGAGCAGTCAGTGATGTGCCCAGTTGTAACATAAATGTTGCTTTAAGGTGGTTTGTCTTACATGTTTGTGTCAGCCTGTCTTGGCTTGGAAAGGTTACTGTTACTCCCTGTTTTGGTTTCTCCCTGCACCCTTTTAACCTCTTTGACCAGTAATTAAAACCACTCTGCTCCTTCCAACTGACCATTTCTCCTCTCCTAAATCCCCCCAGACCTGAATATCCATTTATCAATTTCAGCTCTATCTTGTCTGACCAGTACATCCATGTTGCATCCTGCCCTTTCTGACTGCCCCAAACTCATGTCTCCATTCTCATTTCCATATCCTTGAACCTCTTGCTAATCAGCGGATTTCAGTACATCCCTGCCTCGCTTTCTCTCTCCTGCTGCTAACCTGGCTGTTTCATACCCACCATGCTATCTTCCTCTTCACCCTCCTCTCTCTCCTTTGTCTTACATAAACGCTCTGTTCCCATCGCTCTCTCCCATTCTCCCCCTCTCTTCTTCCCTCTCTCTTTCTCTCCCCTTCCCCGTTGGCTTTTGCCTGCATTTCTCTGTTAATTTGCCTGAGAATGCATTAGCTGTAATGAAGGCTGAGGGCCGAGGGAATCCTCCAGGGTTCCATTAATCATCCCCCCTCAGACAGGCAACCTTGATTACAAGTGGCAAGAAATTCATTAGAGCTGGGCCTCTGACAACTCTTATCTCCGCCACTAGATCTGACTCATTAGGCAGCCAAATTAAAGCTATGATGGCCCTGATGAAACTCATCGCTTGTTTATCTTGTGCGATTTGATGCATCTGCCCATACATCACTGTAGCCACGACCATCCAGACCCTCCCAAGAAGTCAGGCCTCCAGTCGGCACTGAGCAGCCTGCACTCACACAACCAGCAAGTAATGAGGTCCCTCGCTTTCCTCTCCCTCTCTCTCTCTCTCTCTCTCTCTCTCTCTCTCTCTCTCTCTCTCTCTCTCTCTCTCTCTCTCTCTCTCTCTCTCTCTCTCTCTCTCTCTCTCTCTCTCTCCAGGTGGGAATGTGGAAATTGTTTAATGTCTTTGCTGGAGAGAACTTCTGATATTTCAATTTGTGATTCGAGCAGCAGAATGGCATAATGATACAGACACTGTCTTGAGACTGAGGTGTTCACTTAAGGTGTAGCTGTAATGGAAGACAGATTTTTAAAACTCACAAATTCACAAGTAAGTCATTCAGAAAATATACAAAATCTGCTACAGCCAAATAAAGTGACATGATATTAATTGTGTTTTGAATAAGCAAACCCTATAAGATGTCACCTTTTCAGTTAATAATTTCACTGATGATTAATTCAGAGAAACTCACTTTGGAATAAAACTGGAAATGAAATAGTCCCACTCACAGGATCCTGATAATAACAACCAACATGAACTATAGCGTCTGAGCTGTGTCATGGCTCGTCGTCGTCACCTCCACCATGCAGCTCATGGGGACTGAAATAACTGTTGCACTCTGGCACAATGTCGTGGAATTGACCGTCTATATTAGTCAGCTCTTGGACCATAATAAAACTTCCACTGCTCCTTCACACGATCATCACTCCTTGAATCCCCATCCAAGTGTCACAGTCTTGATGTATGAGGTGTACAGTGAAATAAACTTTACTACTCATGGGTGCCCAGGTCATGAAATGTGTGTTTGCGCTCTGAGGTCAAACTGAGAGAAAATCACTTTCAGTGTGTGCATCCATGAGTGACTTGAGCAAAATGAAATGAAAGATAATAATAATGTGTTTCCTGCTGTATTCAAGAAGATTTCTTAAAACCTTGTCACCCAAACCCACCATATTTTGGCTAAATACTAATTAAAAAGAGGGCTGGTTAATTTAATAAAATATGAATACTAATAATGTATTTGAAGAATCTCGCCCTATTATCATACTTCAACAGGTGCTGCTGCAGTAGGTTAAACATGGCTTGAGGCCTGAGTCTATTTTGGAAACAGGAAAACCAATCACTTTCTCTTCATCTGAGGTGAAGCGAAATTATTCCAACATGAGCCTTTTCTGGAACCAGTTCAGAGAAACCATATAAACCCAGAACCATGAGTGTGAAAGTTTGCATAAAACATCAAGCCCTGTTTTCCCCTTCCTGTAATTGGATAGCTATGTGGCCAGACATTATTTTAGTTACAGATTATTTTAATAGTGCTGCTCTATAATTTTTCTATGCCATATTTGGTCTGAGTGAGCAAGCTGGCACATTTATTTGCTTATGTCACTCTTGCAGATGAGGTCTGTTAGTGTAAATAGTTATGTACCTATAGGAATGAATTGTATTTATTAACTACAGGCTTTTATATCAATACAAAATCATTTTTTTAGAAGTCATATGTTGCCTCTTCTATAATTGAAGAAAATCTTCAAAATTGATGAAATATTCTCCCATTGGGGCATTCAGACCTTGTTCTAATACAGTTTTATTTTTTAAGAGTTCTCTACAGGTGTCAGTATTTCTCAGTAAATATCAAATCTCTCTAGAAATGAGTTCTATAAAGAAAATTATTTAAGAAAAGTCTTGTATCCATTGTGTGATATATGTGATGTGCAACAGAAACCACAACATTATCTTTTTTAGCAGGTTTTATAATTTGATTTTAAGCCTCTGTACACGTGTTATTAAATGACTTCTAGTAGCAGGATTTATATTTTCGCAGAGTCCATTTTTATTATTTTACCAAAATACATTTTCCAGCTATCAGATTAGTAAGGGCTGCTGTCGGTTTTGTTCTCTCTCTACAGAGACTGATAGATAAATTCATTACAGTGTGTTGAATGTGCCCAGTCAAATGAGGATCAGTCTACTTGAGACAACATGGCCTCCTAAAGAGAAATCAGTCACTGCTGCTATTTAAAAAAAACCCGACCCATCTTTAACTTTCAGGTCCTGGTGTTCCTGAAAATAAATAAATCATTTGTAACATCAAGGGATTGAAACGCACAAATGTGTAAACGAAGCTACGACGTTGCATCACTGCAAACATTCAGTTGTTAGTGAACGTTTGAGATGCAACGCTGAAGCTCTTTAAATATTACAGATAAAATTAGCCCACAATTTTTCAGTAAAAGCCTTCATAAATTTAGAAATTCTTTAAAAATATTCTCATTATAAAACCGAAAAAAATGTCTTCAGGATACAAAAACGTGATCATTATTTAAAATGTGTTAAATAATATCAATCCGCCTGACTGCAGTTTGTACTGTACTCTTGTTATTCAAAAATAATTAAATAAAATAATGAATCGCTATGTTTAAAAAGTGTTGGCCACATTTTTTCATTTTTAGCAGGATAAAATAATTCCTCGATATTTTTCGCAACCATAAAAACATTGTTACTCTACACTCTGAACAATAATGATTCAATCTGGATTCCAACTTTCGTATAAAGCGATTTATTAGGTCAATATACTTTACAGTTGTCCCTTGTTTGGTCATTATTTCCTTCACATCTTTTCTTTTTTTCACAAATAGCTGTCAAAGGTGGTTCCTACAGTTGTCAAAACAAAATGTAAAAACGTCTTTACATGCAAATGTGGTCAACAAATTGTACGAAACACAAAACAAAACTTCAGCTTCACCAAATGAGGACATGCACATAACCAACAGAACATTTTGGCCCTACATATAAATACTTAAAAAATCTTTACAGTTTATCTCATAGTGCCCATTTGTACCAATCTTTACCCATTTATATTTACATATTCACAGAACAATAAATAAAAATGACAGCATATTGCCAAATAATTGATCTATCTGCGAGCAGATCTTCTTCTCTGCTCAGTCTCATCTCTCAGACAAAATAATCGAATCCTCCTTTTTGTGCTTCATGCGTTCAACAAATGAGTGGAACATAGAGTCTCAATGTAAGTGTTTTTTATTATTAATCTTTTTGATTTTTCATCTGAGTTCAGGGCCTGGTCCCTTGTTCTATTTGTTGATGCTGACTCCTCACAGCAAACCTGTTGACGTGCACAGGGATGGGGACCACAATTTTGGGATTTCTCACAGGTTCTCCTGACCGGTTGTTAACGTTGCCGGCTTTGATCCGTTTCCATTTGGCCCTGCGGTTCTGAAACCAGATCTTCACCTGCACCTCGCTCAGTTTCAGTGCATGTGCAATCTGAGAGCGTTCAGTCAGAGAAAGGTACTTTTTACAGTGAAACTCCTTTTCAAGTTCGAGCAGCTGCTCGCTGGTAAAAGCTGTTCGTCTCCTCCGGCTCTTCCCCGCGGAGCTGCCGGTCGGTAGCGCGTCTTGCGAGCCGGTTTTTAGTTTACTCTTTTGGGACAGGGAGCCACAGTTGTTCCCGTCCGAGAAACTTTCATTCTCGCTGTCTGCGGAGCTGTCCTCTCGGTCACTGCAGACGGTGTCTGCTGATTTTAGGTCCAGCTTCTCGTCGTCTGAGCTGTACAGTTTGGTCTCACCTAAAATGTGAAGGGGGAAAAAAAGAACAACAAACACATTCACGTTGAGTCACTTGTTCATGAGCCTGCAAGCCAAAAGCGACCATTACGCAATGCCTCACAACGTTAGACAGCAATCGTTGCGTCTTAGTAAGCTGGTAGAGATAATAGCCAAGAACAAAATTGCTGAAAAACATACTGGGCCGCTACAGCTGTCCTGTGTGTAAACACGGACTTGTTCTGAGTTCGTTTTTGGCAACTTAGAACAAGTTTAATTTCATCTCCCTACAAAATAATTCTACTGGAGTGGTAAAACATGCTCTCCAATTCGTTATCATTATAATAATATGAAGAACAACTCAGAAATAATTTTAAATACAGCCTGTTCTTTAAAATGAATCTCATTGCACATTTTATAACGTAGCTGTCATCAAGTTTCATCCCCAGGAATTTGGGCTGTAATAAATGTTGTATCGTTAATATTGCTGTTACCCTGCAACGGTGACAAAACTCATGTAAGATGAGTTTTACTTTTAATTTGAGTGCATCTCTGAGACCAAAGCTCTGCTTTAACGCATTTTACGCACAGTGGTCACTTTTTACGCAACAGCCTTGAGGTTTGGGTTTGATAAAATACAATAAATAAGTAATGAGGCCGAGCTTACCTGATATTGTTTGAAAAGTTTCCGAGAAGTTCAGCAGCTCAGAGCCCTTGTCCCGGCTGTGCAGCTCCTCAGAGTGCGGACTTTCCTGTCTTCTTGATCCGGGATCGGCGGCGCTTAAACGGGGACCTGGAAGTTCTTGTGGTGGGTAGAAACTGTCCGGAGGATCCGAGAAACTCGGCATCGTCGTGGTGAGCGCAACCATGGATGGCACCCCCTGTCCCAAACTGGCACAGAACGTGTTGGTGAGCCGTCCCGCAAAAGAAGCCAAAGGCGCGAGTGGAGGTATACCAGACGATAAAGGCGAGTGGGATAAAGCTTGAGGAATTACCAAAGGTCTGTACGGCATGAACATAGGATAGCCCGTGTAGAGCAGGTGTCCCGGTCTGGGCTGCGGGGTCCCTATCAGGGAATCGATTGAAAACGCCGTCCCTTGACCGCCTGGTCTCTGCATTTTGCACTTTTATTTAGTGGAAACTTGAAAGCAGGTGTCCTTTCCTCGACGACGCGCAAAACTTTCAGAGCAAAGACAGAGTGAATTGAAAGTAGATCCTCTGCCGTATTGTCATCCCTGTGAGTGGACTGCTTCTCCGGATCTCTGCACTCTATATGCGTCAGTCAGTATGGCGCTTTGGTGTGTGCCCCAACGCTACCTTTTCCCTCTTATTTGTCACACACTGAGACGTAAACACACGCTCGCTCTCTCTCTAGCTACACCTCCCCTCTCTGCAACTCCTCCCTCCGCCCCTCTCCGATGCACCGCGTGTGTGTGTGTGTGTGCGTAGAGAGAGAGAGAGAGAGAGAGAGAGAGAGAGAGAGAGAGAGAGGGCGAGAGCGCATTGGTTATCATCTGCAATACAAGAGGAATGAAAAGGGGGTGTTTCCCTGGGGGCTCATCCATCTTCCTCAAATTACGCTTCATTTCCTTATTCAGCCTCTGACTTTTTGGCCGTCTTGAGAGGCGGTAGTTTCCCAGTGGAGACCAAATAGACGGGTCGCACCCCCTGCCCCCCCAGCCCTCCTCCCTTTTTGCCAGGTTCACCATTGACTGCAAAACGGTGTGAGAGACTGTTCCTGCCCTTCCCCTTCTATAATCGTTGACCACACCAACCCAATCAGCTATTATTAATTTTGATTGATGATAAGTAATTACTCTGGATTTAAGGGACAGCGTAAAACAACGGTGGCTTTTGTTGAAATATTGGGGCCGATGGGCATCAGAGTCAGGAGGGAGGAGAGGCAGATGTTTCTCCGCTCTCTGTCCTATTCTCCGCGGCTAAAAACAATGCGTTTGGCTTCAGAAAAAAGAAGTGCTGCTACAATTGTTCCCTGGAGAGAGATACTCTGTGCGAAATTAGATTCAGATAAAAGACGTTTATGCGAGGTCAACTGCAGTGTGGACACGGACACATAGTGGCCAGAAGTCAGATTTGTTTGAACTCGGGGGAATTCATTTAAAAAGATGTGAATTATAAACTTTACTTATAAACGTCTCTTACCGATCATCTGTCAACTAAATTATCCCTAATGTTTTTCTTGTTTTGTTTTTTTAATTAAATAACGCACACATTATACTTGGCGCTTTGGGAGTTGTAATTCATCCCTGATCAAAAATGCATGTGGAGAAAGAAAAAAAAAATCACTTTTCTCTTTTCTTTATGCACCGGTTTAATCGCAGATCATTCACCTTTTAAACGGCAATGGGAACTGATGATGATTAGCCCTATTGAGTCCTGGGTGCCCGGGCTCTCCAACTGGTCGTCTGATTGCATGAGGACATAAACATATCACCACCGACTCTGATTAGCAGTGGAGGGCCAGGCCAGGCTAATTCTTATAATTGCAAGTGACTTCAGCAGCACCTCTCTTTGATCTATTGAAACCATTTGCCGAGCTCCGCTCCCCCTTTCTTTTTGAGAGGAACTCTGATGCAGCTCCTCTCTACACTTTTTAAAAACGATTTTTTTAGCCACGTACAAATCAACATTCATATAGAGTTTTCATCATTTTCACCATTTTTCTGGCTTTTTTAATATAAAAGTCTCATACAGGATGACAGAAGTAGGCCTAATATAAATGGCCTCCTACAACCTGTTCTAACAAAATAGTTTACATATTTTAATTGTCACAAGAGGTGATGAAAATGTTGTCACTGTTGTTTTTTCAAAATAAGGTAAACTAATATAAATAAGTCTGCAGATAATTGTCATTTTGCTAAATGTGACCATAATGATCCCTCCAAGTTAACTTTCCCCCCACGTAATTGACTGATGGGAGAACGTGACAGGTGCAGCTTACTGAACTCTTGTCTTTCTCTCGTTTCGCCATTGCGTCAAAGCTTTCTGAATCATATGGCCAAGTTAAAGACGAATAACCTTCTCGGACTCTCTTGATAAAAGCACCAAATACAATCGGTATTCATCACTTTCAATATTTTTCTTTCCAGAAACAAAACCTCACTGAGCAGCAGAGTAGAAGCAGAAGCATGAGAGAAGAAAGAGAGAGAATGTAAGACAGCAGGAAATAATAAAAGAACAATGACTAGATTACATGGCCATAGTGGAATATTTAATTTTATATCAAGCCTATTTTTGATATAAAACACCTAATTACAATCACATCAATACTTATTTATGCAAATGTTTTATAGCAATCCTCAATGTACAACACATCATCACTATGCGCATTAACATCAAACTACCATGATAGTTATTATGTATAAAAATACAAGCATCTGAGCCTCTTTTCTATCAAGTGCAGAAGTTTAAAAAAAAAGTGACCATAAAATAAAAAAAAATATAAAACATATAATTGCATATCTGCTGTATACTTCGTCAACTCTAGTCTATAGCTCCCTCTTGTGGTGCAAAATCAAACATGTAACTGTGCTTAAAGATTGATCTGGAATAAAAGTGACAGAGAACAAGCAGCTGCTTCTTCATCCTGAAAAGCTTACAACATGTACTTAAAAATATTTAGTGTACTGGTGTACAGTGCTACAGCTGATGTCACAATTTTAATTATGATCTTGACATGTAATTATATTGTGAACAGCTGCTCCTTTCTCACATGTAGCAGCACTCAATCTTCATCAGGACTAACACTAACAAGACTACACAAAGTGCTTTCAGTGGACATAGCCTCTGTACTCCAGGAGCAGGTAGTTCTTGATGAAGGTGGGCAGATCAAGTTTAGGCACCACCTTGTGTACCCGGCCCTCCAGGAAGCTCCTGAGTCGGCAGCGTGCCAAGTGCTGCAGGGAGCGAGGAGTCAGTGCCAAAGAGAAGATTGACTCATAGAACTCTTTGTGTTCCTGGTTGGATGAAAACACAGATGAGCATGAGATCATTTGGTGAAGAACTGATATTATTTGTCTCACTTAACAGTAAATCATGGTAATATTTTGAAATGAATAAGCAGTAATAAATAAATAAACATTCAGTAAGCAACTACTATAAATATTGGCCCTTTGTGAATATCAAATATCACTCAATTTGTGTGGTCCACTGGCACACCCACTACAGCTATAAGCATCCTGCACAACCTGCAAAAGACATTTTGATTTATCCATGTAATTATCATCATGTCTTTGTAAATGAATTCTGTATTTAAAGGCCTAACATATCTCAGAGTTTCTACCACGGAATATATGTGGTGGGTCACCTCAAGTTTAAGAGCTGTTAAACTATCAAAACTAATTTAATCAGCACTGATTGTAGTGGAGCTTTCATGGTCTTAGTGCTGTCCAGATACTGTGCTCAAAACATGCAACTCTTGGGCATGAATATACCATAAGGAAATTAAAGAAGAGAACAAAGAACACCATTTAAAGAAATACAATATTGGTACAATGTAAAAAACATAAAATCTAAAAACATTTGTCTTAAAACACCCACACTAGTTAGACCCTACTCATGAATTAATTATTTAACAAGCTTGCCTTAAACACCTCCGATGACACAGACTCAACCCAGGTGTCTGTGACTTTGAGCTGACTGTAAGCGTTCAGAAGAACCTCGATGGTGCGTGGAGATCCAGAGCAGTGCCTCAAAACCTAAAAGGAACGCCACAACACAGAGCAAAGCAATATAATTCATATAATCATCATTTAAGTTCATGAGCGAGCTTGTGACTCCATAGAACTGAAGAAATAAAGTAATTAAACACTTGTGAAATGAACAGATTGGTCTTCCCTCCAGGGGTTTAACTGGAAATTATGCAATTAGTGCTAATTAATCTCCTATTAACACTTGCCTAATTAGGAACCAGGCATTTTGTCTAGTGCACGTGGGTTCACTGATAGTTGTAGTCTGTTCCCCACAGAGAGTGCAACACTTCATGTTGTGTCATGAAATGGGAATGATTTGAATGTGAAGTTGTGAAGTCTGGAATTTTGCAAGGAACAGTTTAGTGTTTCAAGACTCTTTCTCAAGGTGTTACATGTGCAGAAGTCGCTAATTATGCAAAACGAGCCACCTTGATGAATAATTGGTTCATACTGCAAATACAATATACTACTACAAACCAATCTGGAATACTTTAGCCCATATGAAATGCATGTGCACACATTTGATCCATTCATACTTTTAGCTAACATTTTGATTTCCTACCATGGGCAGAGCTCCAGGCCACACCCTAATAGAACCATGGTTGAGCAGAGCACGGACAATCCTCTCAGGGTGATGGGAAACCTTGTAGCACACCACCTTCAGGATGTTGTGCATGGGAGCTTCACCACCGTAGTCCATGTTGTTAACGTTGGCACCATTGGCCAGCAGCAGATCCACTATGTCTGGATTTACATTCTTACAGGCCATGTGCAAAGGAGTGCGTGTGTCCTGGTCCATAGCGTGGACGTTGGCCCCTTTCCCCAGCAGTATCTGGCACACCTTGAAGTAACGTTCAAGGTCCTGCACCTCCTGGGGTTGTGAACAAGCAGCGTTCAGGGGTGTGAGACCCTCATCATTCTTTTTGTCCACAGCAGCTCCATAGCGCAGGTAAAGCTCAGTGTGGTCCGGGAGGCCATTCCTGGCTGCCACATGTAAGGGAGTGTCATTTTCATCTACAGTGCGGCCATTGATTGCTGCACCATACTGAAGGAGATACTTGGCACATCTGCAGACAGAATTACAGAACCTTGTTTTTGTAATTTAACACCATTACTTATATAAAAGTGGATCTTATTACAATAATTTTCTTACAAGACAGTGATCCTGAATTTGTCTGCATGGGGAGGTTTTTTTTACCAGTAGGTTTGATCAAGTTTGAATTATAACTACTTTGAGTGCCAGCAACTCCACATTTAATCCATTTATCCAGCCCTTTTAGCTATATGCATTTCACCTTCTCTGCCCGCCTGCTAGCTAGTTTTCATGTACTCTCAACAGGAGCCGGTGGTGGGTGGATATTGCGGTTCACTGATTTTAAATAACACAGTCTTCCTCTTACAAAAGTTGAATTAGCAATAAATGCACCCTTGCTTAATTCAAAACATTCATGGGTTTTGCAGCTAGTCTCACTTGGTCTGGTATGACCAGTAGCTTATAACAGCTAATGTTAGAAAACTTAAAAATTGTGGTTTAACTGACATTGAGTCAATTCACTGACTTTTTCAAATTAGCTGAGCTATTCCACAATCTTTCTACACACCCCCTGGCAACTGTGGAAGTACCCCCTGGGGTACAGGTAGCCTTGGTTGAGAATCACTGAATTAGATGAAGCACTGACCAACACTCTAGTTTTATTCTACTTTACTCACTCAAAGGATTCAGGGCTTGTGCAAACATGCAAAGGCATAACGCCGTCTTCAGAGACAGCATTGGCGTTGGCGCCATGGATCAGCAGCAGTTTGGTACACTCTGGCTGGCAGTTTTCACAGGATTCATGCAGGGCAGTGGTGCCCCCAGGTGCCAGGTCTACATTGGCCCCACGCTGCAGCAGAAGTCTCAGGCAGTCTGTGAAGCCTCGGCTAGCTGTGATGTTAAGTGGTGTGGTCAGCTCCTGCTCATAAGTCAGAGACCATAGTCCTGCCAGTAGGGAGTACAATTTGCATAAAGTTAACTTTGAGCTCAACTCTTAGGATCACTGTAAATAAGCAGACATGTCAAATATAAGTAATCCAAGAGTGGTCTTGCTGTCAATTAGAACATTTTCAAAGTATTACTGATTGCATGACACTTCCCAGTACTCAATAAAATACTCACTAACACTCAATAAAATACCCTGGTACCCTGAAGAAAAGTAAGACCATAACTTTTGTACTGCAACTGTAGCCAGTTTGATATAAATTCAAAGCTCTGATAAACCTACGCAGGCCTCTGTAGTTAAATCTGAAGTTCTTCCATTGCTCTATGTTGCTGGTGTCATAAATGGCATCAATAAGGTAGTCATACTCGTCGTCGTCCACAATGCTGAGAATCGTCAGCTCATCACCCACAAGCAGAGAGTTCCAGAACTGCAGGACACAACCTGTGGCATTGGCTGTGGCAATCACATCGTTGCGGTAAGTCTTTGATTTGTGCCACTTAATCTTCGGTGCATAAGCCATACTGGGGCTAACTAGATTGTTTTAGTTGGTTGGTTTCTCCCGAAGGAAACAAGCACTTATGCAGGTTGTTTGTGCAGACAGGGCTATTTCAGGGTGGTGTTATGTGATATTTTGGTTGACCCGGTGAACCTTGCCAGTGCAGTGGTATTGGAACCAATGACTGGTGTGTTACATGTCACCTGCCCACTGATTCAATGGACAATAATCTGTTGCATTCAAGACATTTAGGAGAAACACATCGTATGTAGAATGATTTTTGGTAACATCCAGTATTGCACATGCCCATTATTAGTGTTATGTATTCATCAAAAATGTTTAGTCTGGAACATTAATTTCCAGGGACTCAACAAGCCAAAACTGACTCAAAATGTTAGTCTTCCACAAAATAAAAAAGCAAACTGCTTATTTTATCTTGAGTGAAAGGCCACAATTGAATCCAGTCTGATTATGTGGTGGACATATGACTGTTTCTATAAATATTGCCTTGTGTTCTGTTTCTATAAATATTGCATCACTGTGTCTTTAAATACCGCCTCAGGGTGAGATGCACCAGTTGCACATTCAAATAATTTTAAAGCAGTGATTTACTTTCTCTCTTTTCCACAACAACACAGGTAATGTCTGTCACTTCCATTAAAATAAGAAGTACTTTTAAAATTCCAAATTTTGGATGCTTATCTCCAGGAAATACAATAAAGCTACTTAGCTGTGGCAAATCATATGAATTCCTAATGAAGCCAGATGTTGTCTCCTACCTTCCCCTGTGGCCACCCAACGCATGTCCCCTCCCTGTGGCTCAATGATGAGATTTGCTGTGGATCCTCTTGGAAAGAGGTGCTGCATAGCCTCCAGGTCTCCTGTATACAGAGCATTCTGGATGACCACATCTTGGCAGACAGCTGGTGGTAGGGCAGTGCTGGACCTCAGCGGTGCCCTGGCCTCCTTCTTCAGCATATAGCTGTTGAGGTGATTGGAGGCCAGCTGCTTCTTATACTTGTATCTCTCCAGCATGTCCTCATCAAGTTCAAGAGAGCGTAAGGCCATGGGTGTGAAGACAAAGCTGCCTCGCGACATGCTGAATGGCTTGCCTCTCGCGGAGAAAAGTAGTTGTGTAAGATGTGTATGATTAAGTGAGGGAGACCGTCTAAAAATGCCTGTCTCTCTGTTTCTGTTGTGTTTCCCTCTCTCTGGCTAATGTCCACTATGTGCCTGCCGGCTGTTCACAGGGTTGGGTCGCAGAGTTGTTTTGATATTCGGTATGAGACCCTTCCTGCAGTGTGACAAGTAATGCTATTTTTATGTCTCACATGCAGCCACTCGAGCCTCTCCTGTTTGCCTCCAGCAAAGTTACAGCAAGTGTGTCTGTCAGGCTGCAAGTATCAAATGAGTTGAATAAACTCATGTTTTGTAACTACACTACATGCTGGTCTTGGGGTGACGGGACATGATTTTTTTTTAAATATTACACAGTATCTTATTAGACAAACCTTTAATGAGCAGCAAATGGGAGGTTTGGTTCCTTAAAAAAATACAGGTAACATTACATGTACATACAAAGTTCAGCCCATCAAAATACTGCTTATTCCAGATATATTTAGTGTGTTTCCACCTCTCCTACTCTTAATGTGCTGAGCAAGAATAGTCCATATAAAGGGACAAGTCATTGGATTATAAACCTTTACCATTCCCAGCAGTGCTTTCACTGTTAAACTCAAAACATTTAAAAAGTAATAACTGACTTAACCATTCGGGCAACTTTTAAGGTAAAATTTTGTCTTGACATTTTCCTTAGAGGAGCAAATAAGAATGCCCTATTTGTAAGCCCCTGTGAGTGTGTGTTTGCAAAATGTCTTTTTCTGCTCAGTATTTTTTTTTTCAAGAGCTTTAATGGATTTTATGTATCCACATGGCTCCCTGCATTAGAACATTAGGCTGAATGACTGGCAACCGCTGTGTCACTCTGCCTCACGTGTAGTGTTCTGATGGCGGAGGGACGATGCATAATTAAGCCTCTTAAGCCTACTCGCTAGGCATCTGACAAACATCTCTTTTGACTGATAGGCCAATATTTTCCAGTGTTGGTAGAATTTCTACCCTGTAGCAAAACTGATCCCATCTTTTAACTCTCTAGACACTAAGGATAGGTTTTCATGGCTGGCAAGGATGACTCAGAATTACCTTTGAGTTTTTGGAGACTGCATAACTTCCTCCGATATCACCATCTAATAAAATTAGCTGTACTGGATATACAATGTATTAAAACATATTTTAATATCTGTTTATCCACCAGTCCATCAAGATGCCGGTAAGCTCTGTGGAAAACAAGGTCTGCACCACAGGTGGAGAAATACATGATATTTGTGGAGAGGTTTTACCTTCTTTCCCATTTGAAATCACAGAAGCATCGCTGCATCTCATCTATACCTTAACGACTGTTCTGGTATGGAAATCAAGGTCATTTATTTTATGTTACAGTTTGGTAATAGATGCCACATTAAACTGAAGGCGAGTAAGAGTTTCAACTTTGAAAACACACATTACCAGAGAGAGACTAGGAATATTGTTTTTGTGGCTGGAGTACATCCTTTTAAATGATATACATAATGAGTTTATAATATGCATCTGGGCTACCTCCTCTCTACTTTGATGTCTTCCAAATGGCATGTAGGCACTTTCCCGCCTCATTGACTCCCAAATGTATTTTAAATATCATTCCTGGTAACGCAATTATTTAAAACGCTGAACTAAACACTTACTAATGGGGAAAAAGACAGCGACTTCGATAAATTCATTTCTCAAATGGTGGGCATTCATGTTTCTTTTTTTTTCCCTCTGTGAAGCAGAGGCAACTCTGATGACAACAAGAAACATCAGTAGTAGTAACACCCTCTGCCCTCACAGCCCCCTGTGGACATATTAAATCTTTGGTTTCCTCACATTACCCACCAGTAGCTGTCTCTCTAAGGTTTTCTGCATTGTGGTCAACCGTCTTCCTCTCCCAAGGCGGTAAGAGGCTGGACATAAGCAACAGCTCTGATGAGAGTGAGGCACTACATTTATGCAATCATAGGCAATTAGTTCCCTCTGATTATGTGCCTCTTAATGCTGTTTTGAGTACTGTGGCACACAGTAATACAGAAAGAGATTAAACTTTAGCCTTCCCTCCACACTGAGCAGCCATTTAATATACTGAGAACATAATGAAATGTACACAGTAATTACAGTAATATTAAATGCTAATGGGTTTGCAATTGGATCTGTTGTTAGTTTAAGACAGAGTCAGTGCACCCAAAGAAAGTCTAAGTTTAGAGAACACGTCACCATGACATCAGAGCACTCAATTATCCATCAGGTGTTTTTTATTTTAATGATTTATGTGTTACTTATTGTTATTCCTATTAGAGGAAGCGAGATCATATCTGGCATATAGGCAATTAATATGCAATTCACACATTTCAGTTCACATCTAGGGAGTTAAAGAGAAATAGGGTCTGAAGTTTGTATTCTGGTGGTAAAATAACTGGGAGGTCACCATGGAAACCATGGAGCATGTTTAATTGGCTAGCGACATTATCTAAAGGGAAGCTAGTTGCTGCAATTTATGCATTTTTCTACTGGCTCTGATTTACATCTTGGCTTATTCTAATTTTCTTAATATATTTACTCTGACACTCAATACGGACACATTAAGGTAGACACACAGTCTGCTTTAAGTCTTCGAATGCCATTAAAGCGCCTTTGAAAGCCAATCAACACTGGTTTACTTCTATATATATATATATATGGCTCATCAGAGTCCACAAAAGGGCTTAGACAAGGTGCCCTGTTTGCAAATCTCCCCCAGGTGTCATCACGATGATTGAGATGTTGGTGGAGACCCTAAATGAATTTATAGAGCCTTGAATTGAACAGTAGCTCCAAAATATTCTGTGGAAGCATGATTACTTTTTCTGTACTCTTTCAGCTCTGAGCCCACTACCTATAATGTATTGTATCGGTCTTTGCAGATTCCAATTGTCTCTCAATGCACTGATCACCACGCAAATAGCCCTCTGTTTCATCTTGACAATTGAGAGGTTCATATTTCAACCTAATAGTCCTGTATAACTTTAACCATCTATCACAACCTCATTTCATTGCGGTTGCAGTTAATACGCGCTTCCCTGCCAAGTGGAACATTTTCTAATGATGCACTCTCACACGAAAACAAGGCAAGCCAGCCCGTGCTCTGCATCACTCACTAATGCACCCATCCATAATGTGTTCATAGCAGTCTGCCTAAAGGAGACAGCAATGACTACCACAAGGCATGGGCATGAGAGGGGATATGGGGAAGGGTGCAAGATACAAAACCTAAATGGCCATGATAATCATGAACAAAGTCACTGCCATCAAAGACTATATCACCCTCATAATAACATCTGTAGATTTCATATCATTATCAAGAATACTGGGAAACATCTAAAATGGGTATCTCAACAATAACAGTCAGTGGTGGGAGTCACATCCAAGTGCATTATCACAGTAAGCCCAGCTTTGTAGGATGTTGACAAGGGTTGCCTAATAGGTGTATGTAAAGCCTGATGTAAACACCGTCCTAATTAGAGAGACCTTTATCAGTCCCTCCATTTTATGCAGATTGAACTGGTGCAAACGCTAGTGTCATTATCCCGCAATCAAGTACTATTCAGTTGACAGTGTCGTCTTTTAAAAAGCTGATTAGAATACATAACAAGGATACAATGTTGCATTATTTCCTCTGTCAGTTTATAAATATGTCCCTTTTTAAAGCTAACTGCATAATGGATCCTGTCAGGGTTTGGATGAATGCATCAGAGGTGAAAAAGATTACTTTTAAAACAGACCATTGCGGTATTTTGAAATATAATAATAAATATAAGTTAAACAGTTTTTACCTCTCATTGTCTTTACATGTGAGATAAATGTTTATTTCAGTTGAGTCAGAGCTACACACTTGTTTTTCTCAAACATAAAAACTGCAGGTTGTTTTACCAAACTTACCCCTGTTTTGAAGACATCTCTAGTTCCCTCAAAGGTCTTGTCTATCCACCTGGCACCAAAATATTCTGAGGACGTGATTTTTGACCAGTTTTTTATGTTGCGGCTGTTTTATTCAGCCAAGTATAGATACTCTTCTTTCTCATCTTGTAGAACACATCACCAAAATTAAAGTTATCAGCAAATCTATATCATATCAGTAAATATAGCTAAATAATTCACTTGTTTTTCTATATAACATCATAACATATAGCCTATCCAGTTGATATTTTTCTTGTGGCCTAGCAACCAAGCACCCCCCCCCCCAAAAAAAGAAAAAATGGTTCCGGTTGCCATCTTTGTTCGGACAGTCGCATCTCAAACAAGTTAATAAAATTTTGGGGATTTTTTTTAACTTGTCACAGGCGGGGATATTTGTTTTGTTGCAGCAGGATATAGACTTTGAGAAATCCAGAAATGTCTTCAAAACATCGGTAAGTGTCATCAAACTACACTTTTCATGTTTTTTCATACAGTCTGTGTTTTTTTTAAAGTTCAAAGTTTGGCTTGTTACTACATAAAAGGTAACGTTAGCCTTACCAATGTCATCGTCATTGCTAACGTTACATAATGTAGCAAGCGTTAGCCATAATACCGGTTCGGCAAGGTCAGCTTTTGCTGACATACTAACTAGCTAGCTATAGCTAGACAAGACTTTTTAAAGTAACCCTAACAGTAAGTTGACTCAAAGCTTCTTCCCCATCACATTTAAGAGGTCTCTGAATCACTGCAGAGGAGTACACTCACTTAATAACATGCTGAAATCAAGAAGAGATAGTTGCTAAGCTTAATCAAGCTCCGGTTTGTTATCTACAGTTAACCGTTTAATTTCACACCTGTCGGGGCTCCTGTGCTCTCAGTGCTCCCCCGTTTATTTGTGTCTCGTTAAGAAACACAGGTGCCTTTGCTTTTGGACTGATGTATGATGATTCAAAATTAACAAACTATTTTTCTGTTATCAGAAATAAGTTTGACCGATGTCACTCAACTGAATGCCACAATTGACACAAAAGTATGCTTTTGACAGCTGTATTATTTTCATCAATGGTATATTGTGATCAGTAGGCTGTAAAATATGCACCATCTATTGAATTACAGCTGCTCTGATGCTCTACCACACTGGCTATATATAGAACCAGCTGAGTTAAAAGAATAATTAAAACTTTGTCAAGAATATTAAGATAGGGAATTGACTGATTTTGGGACTTGATTAGAAATATATTTTAATTGTATGAGTCTTCCAAAAACGCCGTTCAAGTGTTCAGACTGTCAAAAAGCATAATCAGATATGATAATTAGATATGATCTAATACTAGTAATGAGCAAATAAATGCAGGTATTAAAGATAAATGCAGCGTCATACTGACCTCATGCATGTGGGTTATTGTAACATTGCAGTTTATTTCACCAAATAAGTTTTATTGTGTCTCTGTTTGCAAATAGGAACATTTATAGCTGTAGTGTATAAAACAAGCTACTGATTTCGTCGACATCAATTTAGGGCTCAGGTTTATAGGTCTGTTTAGTCAATATGCCTGTAATATGACAGATGTACAATTACCCCATCTAGTGGTTAATACTAACGTGTCGAGGGGGATCAAAAGAAAAAAAAGAAAAAGAAAAAAAATCAGCTTTTTATGCATTTATTGAAATCAACCAGTTTACAAAGCAGCTGATGCACAGGTTTGAACCCCTTGCAATGTGTTGAAGTCTTCATTTGGAGCTGGTGTACTTGGTGACAGCTTTGGTGCCCTCAGACACTGCGTGTTTAGCCAGCTCCCCGGGCAGCAGCAGCCTCACTGCAGTCTGCACCTCTCTGCTGGTGATGGTGGAGCGTTTATTGTACTGAGCCAGCCGGGACGCCTCTGTGGCAATCCTCTCAAACAGGTCATTCACGAAGGAGTTCATGATGCTCATGGCTCTGCTTGAAATCCCCGTGTCCGGATGAACCTTTAAAAGCAGAGGGGAAGGGGTTGTTAGTTAATTTTAAGACAGGAAAACCGCAGTTAAAGCTCGCTGCGCTTTTTCCACCCACCTGTTTCAAAACTTTATAGATGTACATCGCGTAAGTCTCTCTTCTTTTCGCCTTTCTTTTCGCCTTTTTCTCACCTGAACTCCTCCCCTTCTTTTTAGATATATCATTACTCATTTTTGAAACTGTGTCAAATGAATGAACTTTGACAATATTAAGTACGTCAAATGCCGTATCAAGTAGTTTAGGAATAAGTGTCCCAATTTTTTGGGCTCATGGGCAGCTGTTTATGTAGCGTGCGTTAATTAGTGACTGATTTAGCTCACCTGCTTCGTTTTTGGAGGATGGACTTGCGCTCCACATTGAAATAAAATTACGAGAGGGAATAAAACTGTAGCCAAGAGGCTTCCCAAACGTTAGTTTTTATTCATGTAGGTAGTGTTTTTGTTGTTTTTAGTTTGTATTGCAGTCTTGCACGGAAGTAATGTGATGCATGGAGGATGCACTAAAGACGTTATACCATTGCACATAATAATGGTGTCCACTGGATGGCACACTTGCAACATTTTTTTTTTAGGCTGCATGAAATCTTACAAGTGGAGTTGTATACCGTTCCACTGTAATCCATGGTAATCTTCCATGTAGCTTGTAGTTTACAAAATATTTTAGACCTAGGCCTGTATTTAGATACCATAACATTTACAAGAAAACACTTTTGAGCTTTAGTTTAGAGTGAGTTTTAGTAAGCTCACTCTTTGTCTACATGTAGGCCTGCACTTTTTTTTCTAGATAGTTTAAAGTACACTAAGGCTATGCTTATTAAAAATGTATGGTATTATGAGCAGGGCTGGATTAAAACAGGCACTTGCTCCAGAACTCCGGTCCCCAAAAGCCCCAGGGTCATTTTGTCTGATTTAGTGTGTGGCAGTCAGACAAAATGCAGAAATGTTTGCACTTTTAATGTCTTGTCTTGAAGATTTCTAATATAGTGTAGTGCTGTGTTAAGTCTCGATCAGTTTAATTCAGACTGTATTTACTTGATGCATAAATTATTTTGTGGCTAAACAAACTCCTAATTGGCAATAATTACAGAGGCCTAGTAGTATTTCAGTTTTGTGCTAATGATTGGTTTTTGGTTTCCTTGGCAACTTATAATTTAGGCATATTCTTAACATATCGTCTCATCACATTCAGATACCAAAAAAATTCAGATGCTATATATACAATTTACAATAACTTTGCATCAATAAGTGCACAGTGGTGGTAACTGGTAATGGAGGTGAGCCCACCGCTGTAGGTCTTGCTATAAGGCCCCCTAGCGGGTTTGTCTGTCCTCTTGACACTGTACACAAAATTTATTTCAGTTTTAGTTGCTGTTACCGTGGTGTCCGATTGTAGTAATGGGGCTATTTGTTTGTTTAGTAATGGTGTGTTTACATCTCTAAGCTTGCATTTGATCCTGGACACATTTATGTGTAGAACATCTCGACAAATGTAAGATTTTCATGCAGATAATTGGGATACAAATGTTTCTGCTCCAGGCCAGTATTTTCTTTATTCTCTTTGTTTTATTTGGGATGAAAAGTTTAACATCTAAATTGCTCTGTGTGTGATTGTTCTAGTCGTTTAGTATAATAGCATATTTCAGGACCAACTACATTCAGATTTTGGTTATAAAACATGTCAGCTTCTACTGACTTTGACCACACATACTTTTTTATCTTAAAGCTTTTTATTCCCCATATCTCACTTTATTGTAATTTTCTAAATTCAGTTGGACATTATCTCATATATATCACTGACATACCAGTAAAAAACATAAGCCAATAACACAATTCAAAGTTGTATCTATCTTGTCTGATGTGTGTGTTCATGTGTGTGTGTGTGTGTGTACTGTGTATGTTCCTGTATCAGACATTTTTCTGTGTGATTGATGACATCCAAGGCACTTGAAGGAACTGAACACAAATATATATACCTTTTATCGTACAAACACCTCTCTCTAAATGGTAAAGCACTTATCATACTCATTTATTACTATCATATCAAAGCTTGGCACAATTGTATTGGCTTTAAACATACTACTGAGGTTCCACATATCATAAATAATCTTATAATAGGTGTACAGTGAATGTGAGAAAGTTACTGCAACATCACCGTCTATCAAGCAGACTATTTACGTTGTAGAGTGTGAAGTAAATTGACAGTAGTGTTAAGGCAAACACCTGAGAGCTCTAAGCAGTGGAGCTTTGCAATAGCAGCTTCATCATGGACACGTTTTGGGTTTTAAATAGCTTTGGACTCATTAATTAAAACTTTTAGCAAGTTGCAGTTATTTATTTATATTTTCACAAAACAAGATGTCATGTAATAGACACAAAACACCTCTGCCCACAAAAATACAAACATCTGCTGTGGTTTAAGCATTAATATATATTCAGCCTAAGAAATATGGCATATTTCAGTGAGCAGCAGAGAAGAAATCCATCCATATTATTTGTTTTCAGGTTTTACATTAAATGCTTTTGCTGTAAAACTTCACTGACCTTCTGATATTCTCTTAGATTTACTAAAATATCTGCTTTTATTTATTTTTCTATAAGCAATGGGTACATTTGTGTTGATGAATGACACATTAGTGTTACAATTTGAATATTTAATTATTGCCAAATCCTTTAGTACATTGCCATTCCTGTGTCCAGGGTCTTGGACTCCACAAGTGCACAGCAGATATTGAGCAGTAGATCACATATGAATAGGCTCTTATCTCAGACAGCTTTTATGCAAGGTCATATGCAGCAACTGCCACATACATTGAATAGCAGCCATTGGTTGACTGTATTGTAAAGGCCATCTTTTTCTCTGTTGTCTGGCAGATTTCTGCTGTTTGCTTGTTTCTCTGTGAAAAGAAGATGGGAAAAAAGGTGAGTGTGTGTGCACACATCTGCTACCTCGCTATGTCTGTCTGACAGTCACAGAAAAAGAAAAATGTTGGCTGTTCTGTTTATCACAGCCTCTCATATCAACATATTGCTAAAGGCTACAAGGTGTGTTTTATTTTATTTTTTTGCAGGGTTTGTCACTTAATAGAACAAAGCTTAGCTTGATACCTGCAGTGATTACTCTGTAGTTGCCAAATGCACAAGTTGTTTCACAGTCTTGTATTCAAATATACCAGTTTGTGTTTCTGTGAACATATCTACACTCAAGCAAATGTTAGAGGTTTATAATTTTGCCCCTTATTGAATGAGCAATTCAAAACCTTAAGGATAAAATTTGTTTACCTTAGCAATAAAAGAAATGTTTGTGATACGGTACAGATGAAAAAGGGTCAGGAACATTATTTGCTGACCAAAGTACCATTGCGAACAAAATAGTTGTTTTTTATTTCTAATATGGGCTACACACATCTAAACTACTGTAGACATCAGGTTTAGAAAGATTTTTTTTTACATTTAAACTCAAACAGTTCCCATCATTGACTTTTTTTTAGTTGCACTGTACTTGTGAACGTATATAGTAAAACAAAGTGCTCAGACGCTGGGATAGTTCTAAAGGGTCACACTTGCAGTCTAATCTGTAGTTCAGGTTGTGTTTTTGCTCCCTCAGTGCATTGTTGCATCTCTGCTGTTCCTTCTTTAACTTCATGATGTATGTGCTCTTAAATGTCAACTTCTTCACTGCAGGGTTCAGTTCCTAACAGGGCAATCTGTCCTCTGAGGTGCTTGCCAAATCTACATAACTTGGGTAGCACAAAGAATGACTTACTGTAATTGCTCCTTTTAGCTGTACATCATATCAGGGTGGTTTGCTTGTCATAAGAATTTTCACTGAACTATAGTAATTATAGCACATTACTTTATATCCAACATCATTTAGATCCACATAGTGAGAGTGGCAACAGTACTGTTTTCACTAAATTAAGATGTTTACTTGTCAAATCAGGTTAAACTTTTGTTTAGAATATTTTTCCAAAGCTTTTGCAGCACATCTTTGTTGGCAACAGACACACAGCGCAGCAGACCAGCAGTGTGAATCATATTGTTTGTGACTATGCATTATGAACCAACTTAAACTGTATCAATCTTGTGAAGAAATAAGTCAGATTAAAACTGATTTAAAAGAAAAAAACATTTCCCTTTTCTTTCAATTATTAGAAATCCTGGTTTCAGTTAGCGTTCCATACAGTAGCTTTTGATCACATTTGATCATTTTAATGTGCATTATCCCGGGTAAAGCTTTTGTGGATTAATAGACAACACATTTCTTGGATGTGCAAATCTGACCTATGCTAAACATGGAACTGTAAACTAAAAGGTCTAACATTTATACAAAGTATGATCAAATATATAGGACAAAGGAAGAGCACAAATTATGAGTAAGAGCTGAATTGTCTTTAGTGCTGTATTAGGTAGGCACACATATAAAACTACTGTGAATTATGATTTTAAAAAGTAAAAGCTCCTCACACTTGTCTAGGATGCATTAGGGTCAACTAGCCTATATGTGTTATTGCATTTTTACAATGTTAAGTTGCTTTTACAAACATATCTGAACTAGTTAACAGTTATGACATTGTGTCAGTTATGAAGAAACAGACTAGCCACTAGCCTATAAGCCACAGGTGTTTTAGGCCTGGAATTTTTCAGAACATTAGTTGATGATTAAAAGTCAAATTCAACCCCCCCCCCCCCAAAAAAAAGGAGTGCAGTGCCTCAAATATTACCCCTCCTTATTAATATTCACTGCATTATGCTGTGCATTCTACCATCCACTTGAAAGCCAATTACTGTTGAAAAGTCCAGCATTTTCATCCTGCAATCTGCAACAACAGACATGCCTGCCAGTATGAATTTGGAATTTAAGTTTGCTAATCTTTACACAAGACAACGTTACCCAAATGTAAAGAGAATGCAGAGCGTGAAGAGTATTTGCATTCTAATACTGAATATGGAAATTGAATGTTAAATTCAGATTTATGCAACAATGATGACAACAATCACTGTGCTCTTAATATTGAATATTTACCGAGATGGGAATAAATGTTAGTTTCACTGAAGACAATTATTTATCACAATCTACTTTTTATTGAGGTTTTAAATCGTTGTTCAGTTACTGTGAAACCACACATGTAGTATCATCACTGTAGTCACAGGATTTCACCTCGGTGTTTCCTGTTTTTCTCATATAAAGGGTGAGGTTAAATCTGACGGGACACTTAATATGGACGCATTAGGTCAGGTTATAGTCAACCCTCTGCACATCCACCATGCTCCACAAACTGGTCCAGTACTGAGATCGTCCCTTAGACCTGCCTTTATTGTCTAAGAGACCATTAATGTCTTTTCAGCAAACACCACTACAGTATCCATTTTCTAGTACTCCCTACATGCATATTTATTTGTGTGTTTACTTTATTCTCATTGTAGAGTAGTATCTATAAAGTACCATAACCATTCAGCAAAATCCATACTTGATTTCTGTTTGAGGCAGTAACTCAAAGGTAATTCCATAGTGAAGGGTTTTTAGTTTGTCAGTGTGTGTCAGCAACATTGACTTACCTGGCAATGTTTGTGAATGAAGACATATTAAAACTCAGTGAAGGTCTCAGATGTTAAATGGGCACAGCATCACCCATCACTGTAAAGTTTTTTTTTAGCACATTAAGCATTATCATTCATGACTGAATACAAAGGAGTGCAGCTGAATTTTATACATTTTAAAGTATAGGAGGGGATTAGCTAGCCTTGAATCAGGCATCAACCATTTGTAAATTCAAACATCTTAATCAAGTCAATGACATTTTGACAAGGAATAGTACCAGATATATTTAAGGTGTCATGATGTTATGAGTTATTAAAAGTGGCTCAATCCTGTTTTGATTTTAGCTTATACTGCTTTTGGGTGGAAGAAGCAAAAAAGGCTGCTGTCTTGTAGTTTTGAAATTGCAATACCTCAGACATTGTTCTAGTAGACCTATTCTGAGTCTTAGCATTCCCTGTCAGGTAAAAAGACTGTGATAGGCGGATTCATAACCACAATAGTCTATCACTTCAGGCATCATGTTGCATTTCCTTCTGTGAGCATTTTTTAAATTGCATCTCGACTGTGACAATGTATGGTTGACATTGCGTTTCTCAGAAGTTTATGGATGAAATGGTTCACGTAGTTTAATCTGAATTGCATACCTCTATAGTGTTGTGGGTAATGGTTGCTATGGTCTCTGTGCCTGGTTACTAGGGCAGAATACTGATTTAATCCTCAAGGGCTGTGGTCATATCCTTGGCAGTTCACCTATTGTTATGATAATAAGACATCCCTGGGTAGCCAATGAGTAATAATCTTGTTTTGGTCCTGGGAGAAATGAAAAGGTTTCTCAGAATGGTGTGGTGACCACCCCAACCCCAATATAATAAGCAACTCCATTACTGGTCAAGCCTGAAAAAAACCCAACTCTCGTGTAGTCAGAAACATCAGAAATATCAGAAATACTGATTCTGATCTAATTTAAAATCTTTATGTATCGACTTCTCTTGTGACAGCATGGGTTAAATATTTTCAATTTTTTGTACAATGAATTATATGTAATAATGAAGAACATATTTAACCAGATGGTTTGGGTCACATATTTGCTTGCTTTACTTGTTTGCATTGACGTATGCCAATGCAATAAACATGCAACCTGTGGCATTGTTGTATGCAAGCAAACATGTTGGTGACAGAGGCTGTGAAGGTGGTGTCCAGATTGAGAGACTTCCCCTGTGAGCACAGACACACAGGCAAAGCAGCCATTCAGCAGTGGGATGGATCCTGACTACTAAAGAGGAAGAGGGAGAGAGAGGGAGACTGAAAAAGAGAGCGAGAGAGCAAGAAATGGGGGAGTGGTGGGAGAGAGAGAGAGAGAGAGAGAGAGAGATAGGAAGCGAAAAGGAGAGTGAAAGGCTCCACACGGCAGAATATAAATCTGTATGTTAACAGGACTAAAGCTGGAGGTCTCGAAACGGCTTTAGTGGTTATGGTGGTGGGGGTGGCCATAAAGCATCAAGAGGTGGTCTTCCCTATTGACTGAGGATCTGTGCAAATAAGGAAGTGGAACCCGTGGATGCTGTGAACGCCGGTTGTCAAGCACAGTGGTGGGCTGGTCGGAGGTCTCTGACCCCCTCATTTTCCTTTCTGGAAGAAAAGAGAAGAGCAAAAGAGAAACGAGAGGAAAAAGGAAGGTGGCAGCGAGGGACCAGTGAGCCATTTCTCTCTTTATTACCTCCATTCACAAAACCATTGCATCCCATTATCATAGCGATGTAGAGGCATTCTCTCTGATTAGAGGAGGAAGGGTCCCATTGACTGCTGAGGCTTAGCACCTCTCTCCAAACGCCAGCCCTTTTCATTGCAGCCCCCCCCCCCATCTCTCGCCTCTATCCTTACGTCTGCTATTTTCACTGTTCTTCTCTCTTTTCTTGTCCCTTGTATTCTTTTCCCTTTTCACACCACTCAGGAATCAGGAGGCATTGCGTTTTGGTAGAAGTGGGTGTTTCTGGAGCTGTCATTGTGTTTGGTGCCGCTACAAAGGACAGCTGAGCAGGGAGTGAGAGAGACAGCTTTGGAGATAATAAAATAGCAGCCTGAAAGAAAAGGGGGGGGACCTGGGACTACAGGAACAGCTGACAACCACTGGAAGGTGAATTGTGATGAAAAGAAAACTGTTACAGAGACTGACAACCATTTTAAGGTAGCTATTTATTGAGACCATTACCACTTCTTGAGGCAATAAAGAAGCAGTGTGCCAAACCAACACTGCCGGTTGGGTTCTGCTATTGCTGTTGCTAAGCAAAATCTTTAACCTGAAGTTCTTGGGGAGTATTGAGCATCACTCTACAGCCATGAAAGGAAGCTCAGAGGAAAGCATTGAAAGCATCAGGCCCTCCAACCTGCAAGCTTTTGCTAACATATCCACCCTACATGGCATGAGTCACATATTCGCCTATGGGCACATGACATTCCGTCGGTTTCTATGGACTCTTTCCTTCCTTGGCTCACTAGGGTTATTGATGCTGGTCTGCATGGATCGAGTGTCATATTACCTGGAGTATCCTCACGTCACCAAGCTGGACGAGGTGGCGGCGACTAACCTCACCTTCCCAGCTGTTACTTTCTGTAACCTCAATGAGTTCCGCTTCTCCAGAATCACCAGAAATGACCTCTATCATGTGGGAGAGCTCCTGGCCCTCCTGAATAATAACTATCAAATAGCTAACCCACACTTGGCTGAGCCTGAAGTTCTGGCTGCCCTGAAGGATAAGGCAAACTTCCAGAACTTCAAGCCCAAACTGTTCAACATGACTGATTTCTATAACCGTACAGGTCATGACATCAATGACATGCTACTGCAGTGCACCTTTCGAGGAGAGGATTGCTACCCGGTGAACTTCACCACAGTAAGTTATTCATGCGTACATGCTCTGTTATCTTAGCATGCTGTAATCTTGCACAGTATGTTTACTGTTCTATTTTCTGCCAGACCGGACAGTCTGTCCCTTTCTTTTTTGTTCAGATGAGCTTAGACTGAGTTTTAATGTTGCTTTAGCAATTTATTTGAAACAGATGCCTGGCTTAAATGCATTTGGTACTCTAATATATTCCAGTGTTAATGGTGTGGTTGTTATCTCTAAAGTGTTTTCAGTATTTACAAAGCTGTTGTTGTAGGTGTTGCATTGTGTACTGTAGTTGATGCTTGTGCTGTGCAAATAGTATATAATAGCAAATAGTGCATAAAACTTGCAAGGGGGAAGGTCTTAAGGTGAAATGCTTTCCCTTTTTTTTGCCATTACTGACTCGTTTAATGATCTCTGAAAACAGCTTGGCTTCCAAGAAGATGGAAATCATTTTTGTTAGATGTTGTGTATCCCTATATCTTGAGGAAACACTTTTTTCCCATGAGGTGTTGTACTAAGGTCAATTAGATGGTTTAAGCATGCATACAAGCATTTGTTTTCGCAAATATGATGCTTTAATAACACTGTTCAAATCAAAGCTCGTAACTGATTATTGCGTTGTTATGAGGTTGGGGTCACTGTGCTGTTGTCATTATTTGCCTACCTTGTTTATTCTGATCATTCAAATATCAATCAGTGCTGCTCTAAATGATCTGTGTCAGACAAGTTATTTCTCAGTAGTCAGTGGAAACAATGTAATGCTTGTTATGCATTTCAAATGTCTTAACAAAACTGATACTTCTACAAAGATTATTTTAGAGATCATTCAGAAAAGGTGCTATGGTGCTGAGGTATCACCAAGCAGTCATACTGTACTTTGACTCATTCTTCACTCCATTTGCCTTTATATCCAATCAAGCATAACGCTTCATTCACCACACAGTATGAATGAAGTTCACTAAACTGTAAATAGTTTGTTGTTTTAACAATGAATCCTCATTCATTGAAAGACATTGCACATAGCTGATAATACATGCCAATTTAACGGGGTATTAAGTTGAAAAGTAGTTTGAAATAGACACAGTAACATGAATCTGGCCCCACAGTAGTTTCATGTGTTAATTAGAAGTAATGGATATATTAGTTATACAAGAGACCTGGATCTAGGTGACATCAGACAATATATCCTTGTAAAGATCTTAACACACTCAAGTACTGCACCTGCATTATAATATACACTGTGAGATGTGGCTGTATATTTTTAAAAAGTGACACTTACACAGGAAGTATAGGTTGGCCTTAATGTAAAGTTTGGCCATATAGTTGTTATTTTTGTATTTTTACTGAAAAGAAAAATATCCCAAAAGAGTAAAATGATGTAGTTCCTGAGCCATACTTTAAATGGTTAAATCAGTGCTACAATTAAATCAGCATGATAAAAATATCAAGAAAATACGAAAGTGCTGTTATTTCACTTTAGGTGATCTGAAATTCATGTGTATATGATATTGCTCAAAATGTTTTTCCTGTCATGCAACCTGTGTTCTCCACTCTTACTGCTATCCAGAATCAGAATCAGAATCAGAAATACTTTATTGATCCCCGACGGGAAACTCTTTTGTTACAGCAGCTCACTATCACGTTACTGCACACAGGAATAGAAGTACTAAGCAAAAAATACAATACACTATAATACAGGTCAGATAAATTACCATGTACCAAGTGGGTATACGTTTAAAATTAAAATGTGTGTGAAGTACAAAGTGGGTTTACCGATTGATGATAATAATACAATGTAATAATACAAGTAGTAAGTAATAGTGCATGAACTGTCAAGTTAAGTGTAGCCTATTAAGATTATAATGACACGGTGGATATTGCACAGTAGTAACAGAAGTATGAATAAATATCAATAAATAGGGAATTTTAAACTGAAAAGAGTATATTGCACAGGAGTATTAACACAGAATATTGCACAATTATGTCAAGTATTGCAGAGATGTTAATGATCAATGTCCAGTTTAATGACTTAGGGTCATATAGACTAACACTTAGAGGGAGGCCACAGGCAGGAATGACTTCCTGTGGCGCTCTGTGGTGCTTTTTGGGGGGATGAGTCTTCCACTGAAGGTACTGCTTTGTTTGACCAGCACATCATGGAGTGGGTGGGAGACATTGTCCACGATGGCATGTAGTTTGGCCAGCATCCTCCTCTCTGACACCACCGCCAGAGAGTCTAGCTCCCCCCCACAATGTCACTGGCCTTGAGTGCTTGAGTGTTCTTAGCCCAGTCCAGTTTATTGTCCATGTGTACTCCCAGGTACTTGTAATCCTCTACCATGTCCACACTGACCCCCTGGATGGAAACCAGGGTCACTGGTGCCTTGGCCCTTCGTAGGTCTACAACCAGCTCTTTAGACTTTGTCGCATTGATCTGCAGATGGTTCTGCTCACACCATGAGACAAAGTTCCCCACCACAGCCCTGTACTCAGACTCATCACTACCGCTGATACATCCCACCACAGTGGAGTCATCAGAAAACTTCTGAAGGTGGCAGGACTCTGTGTGGTAGCTGAAGTCTGTGGTGTAGATGGTGAAGAGGAAGGGAAAGAGGACAGTCCCCTGAGGGGCCCCAGTGTTGCTGACCACGCTGTCCGACACACAGTGCTGCAGACGCACATGCTGTGGTCTGCCAGTCAGGTAGTCAACAATCCAGGACAGGAGGGGGGCATCCACCTGCATCGCTGCCAGCTTCTCACCCAGCAGGGCTGGCCGGATGGTGTTGAAAGCACTGGAGAAGTCAAAAAACATGATCCTCACCATGCTTGCCGGCTTGTCCAGGTGGATGTGGATGCGGTTCAGCAGGAAGATGATGGCGTCCTCAACTCCCAGCCAGGGCTGGTAGGCGAACTAAATGGGGTCCAGGAGGGGTCCGACCATGGGCCGCAGCTGTTCCAGGACCAGTCTCTTCAGGGTCTTGATCATGTGGGAGGTCAGTGCCACCGCTCTGTAATTGGAGCCACTGGGACGCGGTATCTTCGGCACAGGAACAAGGCAAGATGTCTTCCACAGAATAGGGACCCTTTGAAGACTCGGGCTCAGGTTGAAGGCATGTTGAAGGACTCTACATAGCTGGGGGGCACAGGCTTTTAGCACCCCAGGGCTAACTCCATCTGGCCCTGCAGCCTTGTTTGCAGTAATAAGTTTAATTGGGCTGTTCCATTACTATTAGCCCATTTTATTTGAGTGAAATAGAGACCCAAAAAGCAGTATGCTTAGCCTTCCTTGGCTTACCCTGGATTTTCCATTATTTTATTTAAATGAGTACTATACATTGGTCAAAAAGAATATAACAATAAAGATGCAGTTTAGGGATAGACAGCACTGCAATATCACTTGTTTCTGTTTCACTTCCCACTCTTAGTTTGAGACATTTTATTCTTCTCACTGTGTCTGTGTCCTATATCCCATCTCTTAAAGTGCATGTTTGGTGGAGTAACACCTAACTTACTTATCTCTCAATTGAGTCTGTCCACTCTCAAAAATACGATTTCTTATCTACGTCGTATCTTTAATCAACCCTGAAAGAAATCCCTGCAGATGGCCAGTTTTTAAGTGACTGACTCTATCATCTTCAGAGTTGATCAAAACTCTCCTCTGCTGTAGGAGATAAAACACTAATTTAATATTGCTGTTCAATATTATTTCTTTTCAATATGTGTCACGAATATTGTGATTTAGGAATGTCTCCATTTACATGTTTGTTTCCAAGCAGCACTCAAGAGTGTCTTGAGAAACAAATCATTCATGGGAAGCTAATTGCTGTTGTATTGCTTGATTGAAAGTTCTTGCAGTGTCAAATGAGCTGGTAGACAGTTAATGAATTTGGTTTTGCTGCATGTGTACTTGTTTTTGTTGGGCACATTTTGTGGTCCAGCAAACTGTGAACTTTCACCTGGCCATGAATTATTGGCATTAGATTTGAACAGTCTAGCATTATGCTCTCAGTTTGTCAGGACTTGGATAAATGCCAGTGTACCATACCCATCTAGCTGAGTGTTTGGTGCTGTATCTGATAATAATGTCACACAACTAACTGCGAAGACTGAGGCTTGCTCACTAATAGAGAAACTGAGTTCATAATCATCATAATCATAATCATCTCGGCTACTGTCTCTTAGAAATCTTGAGCAGAAAACATAAAATCAAGACATGTTTCTAATATACCAGGTTGTATTTTGTTGACTTTATCTACTAATATGTGTTCATGTTGTTTTCTTTTCCAAACACAGAATCACTATTCACTGGCAGTATACTGATATTTAGACAACTACTACAGGACATTTTCAATTACCCCACAGACATGTTGAGAGGAAGATTTACAATGCAAAGGACTGTGGGAGTGATGAACTTTGACCTTGACCAAATGAAGGAATAATTCCATTAAGTCTGGGATATGATGCAGTTGGGAAACAAAGCAAGGCAAGGGGAGAATGGCAATTTGTATTTCCAATACCAATCCCTCTTAATGATTTTATAGGGCATATGTTACCAATGTCATGAAAAATTTAGATTTTTCGTGTGGACCATGGCCCGATTTTAAGAACATTTTGGACCACCAGTTGAAATTTAAAATAGCCACTTGAGCTTGTCAAAACATGAAACAGTATCAAAGAAGTTAGCTCTCTCTCTCTCTCATCAATTCCAGGGCAGTATCTTTTAGAATACCGTGGTCTTTACATAAGTAGTATATTCTGTAACCTCCAGATTCTTATGCTTGAATTTCTTCCACAGTGAGCTCACTCTTCAAAATGATGAAACACATTTAACACATTCTCTTTGGAGATGTGTAAAAATCTACCTTCCAGTTAGAAGTGAACCAGAGTTCAAATCTTCTCCTGAAATCTTACAAAAGCTGCTTTCCATCCCTGCTATAATAGTAATCCTGAAACCTCGACTAAGGCTTTTTATGTTTAAAGATCATAGTAGGATTAACCAGATTTTGTCACCATATCAACAGTAATCCACCTAAATAGTTTAATTTAATGTACTGTGGATTATACATACATCTTACAGCAGATTTATATTTTTTAGGTGGTAGTTGAGCTTAAATGGCTGTGTTCCTGTCAACAAAATGACCTTTATCAATATGTATTTAATGACTTGCTGTGTCTCTGAAGGGCCGCATGAGTAGCTTAACACTGTATGTAAATGGCACCTCAGTCGATGATAGACTAAGCTAGTGAACAAGAGGTCACTCTGGGCTACATTTCTGTCCATTTCTTACAGTGTATAAAATCAGTATTCATCATCACATTTTGCTGAAGCTCAGTCCTTAAGATGTGAGTTGTCTTTCATCTTATCATCCAGATGACAGCAGGTGCCAAGGGGATGAAACATGGCAACTGTTGAGACGAGGCTGACTGACACAATGTGACTTGTGAATCTACACATTGGATATTTAAGTTTTTAGAGCTAGAGCAAGACGTTAAATTTCCATAGCCCTAATATTGTTGTCTTATCACAGATACTGTGTGCAAAAATAGGATACATAGTGCAGTAAAACAGACTTTAAGTAATTTAAAAACAGTCATTCTGTAATTTCATTGTTTGCAGTGCAGGTTCTTTAGTTGACAACACTGCGGCAGTTGAGTTGGCAGAGTAAAATATCACAGTTCAGCAGATGGTGATGCAGATTCTGTTAATAATAACTATAATGATTTGCAGTAAGAAACTCTAAAATATATCTGTAGGAGCCATAATATAACTGACTGAATAATTGGGTTTAGGGATGGTGCATCAGGTCTCATTGGGTTGATCAGCGTTCTGTTCTATAAATAGGAACCGATCTTTGTCTTTTTTGACCGCTGAGGCAGCTTGTTGCTGCAGTAGTTACTTGTGGTTCTATAGGTTACTGTTCGTTTGTTTATTATTGGAAATATGTTCACATTTAATGGACACTAAGAAGTTTAACAGGAGAAATACTGTAAATGGACTGAGTGTTCAACTGGAAAGTTTGTCTCGGGCTATGATTCATCAGACACGGTAATCAGCGTGTCAGTTAGGTCATCCGTGGTGCAGCACCTCAGTGGCTTAAGGTGTTGGCTTAGCCTCTACAATATCTTTGTCCCAACTTTTTGATAACCATGTTTAGAGTTCCTTGAAAATAACATTTAGTTTATGAATATCAGACAGTAGGGCTTTTTCACAGAGGACATATTGGCGGTGTAACTAATAACTTGCAGCTGCATTTTGTTTGAGTGTAGCAGTGCTAGGACTCTGGAACCTACATAGAATGGAGCCATCATTAAAGCAGCATTAACTGATTTTGTTGTACTTGGGGGCAGGGGATCAAACTATAAACCCAATGCTGACTATCACCTGATAAATTAGTTATGGCAAATGTGTTCGCAAACAGTTCTATATTTTCACATCCAGCAGACACGGAGCAACATCAGCAATCATTTGGAGCCATCTGATGCATGTAAGTCCGATATTCCCTATCCTGTTAGCTCTGTTTTGGTCTCCACAAAGTCTTTTTATCAAGTGAGAAAAATATCAGGCTCTTAAGCTGCTACATACTCCACAGTGTTCAGCAGCTAGTCCCTAACTTTGTCTGCCGTTAAATGCTGGGCAGGTAGTGCACAGTCTGTTTATCAGAGCTTTTTTGCCAACAACAGCTGCCTCAAAGTCAAGTGATAATTCTCTGCAGACTCATCATATGTGTGGCCCCTTTATTATTACACATGGTAGTTTGATCCATTACAAAAATATTGATTAGTGCAGCTTTAAAGTTTTTTTGTTACACATAAGCTTTCCCTGCTATGTCTGTAGGTCTGTGTATTGTTGTTGGGGCATTTGTACTCCCAAATATTGGCATTGGCTGCCAAAATCCAGCATCAGTCAGGGTATAATCTATGCACATGCTCAAACCTGTTTACATATCTTCTTACCATGTGTACATAGTCATAGGCAGACACAATACACAGTGGCATGCCTGCAGTCAAGAACATGGCAACTGATACTGCCACATGGAGCCTTTTGTACACATACAGGGATACACAGTGAGAGCATGTAATAAAACTTCACAAAGCTACTTCCCATGAAATAGAATTTGCAGCTGTAAAACACCAAATCCACAAACTGCACCATTTGGTTTTGTTAAGTGGGTATGTGGGCTGACTTTATGGATCAAACCTAACTTCAGAATTCAGCTGGTGGGAACAAGTAGTCTTTAAATCTGCATCATTAAGTTGATCAGTTTTAGTAAAAAAATTAATTAATGTATCCGCGCACTACCACCTGCTCGGCAACAGCAATTGATATGTGAACATGGTGAAGGGAAGCAACATTGGAGAGTGTCAGGAAGAAAGAAAACAAGACGCTCCACTGAATAATGTTTCATGAGTTTCTCAAGAAGTGATGAGTAGAAGAGTGTAGCAGCTGTACTCTGTATAAACTCGAGAACAGAGGGAGATGGGAAAAGAGGAGAGCATGGGAATAAGATAACTTGTAAATATATACTATGAATAGAGTTAGGTGTGATGCATTTTTTAAATGAAAAATCTATTACCATTTTCTATATTTTTCATAGCAGACAAAATATCTCCTTGCACGTGTTCTGACAGTGGTTTATGGGATTTAAACCATTTACTGGGTTAAAGAGATATTTAGCTCACTCAGTGGTGCAGGTTCGTGATGTGGACGCACACATGCAGATGTGTTAAGAGTTGTTTCTTTTACGGGCAAATGTCAGCACTAAGTACTTCATTAAACATGCACTGTAAAAATTAGTCATTAAAGAAATATCTTTGGGCAAATAGACATATTTTGTCCAACAAGCCTTGTAAGTAATCCTGTCAGCATTAAACTGTCAACATTAATGGTAATATAATCTAAATTAACAGCATTTATAAGCAAAAGTGTGTACATGCTCAACTTCATTGGTGAAAATATAGACAGGGCCGTTCGGCTGTGGTCTCAGAGTGAACAGTATGTGTCCTTGTTACAAATAGTGGATCCTTTGTCACATTTACTGTAGGACATGTTTTAGAGTGGAAATCACTAAACAGTCTTTTAAATTACAAGTCCTTTAAATTACTTATTGTGGATCACCAGTCCCCTGCTAATGTTTACAACCTTACCTGTAACACTAGGGTCTCCATTACTTAGAGTAGGACATGACAGAGACCCCAAGAGAGAGAATATCTGTGTGTGTGGTAAACAACAGTATGTCTTAGAGGGAGAAGAGTGGTTACAGAAAAAGTATGAGCCTATTTTTCTCTGCCATTGTTTCGTTCACAAGTATCAAACCAGATCTAAAAATAAATGTATGATGCCATGGAAAAAGGCGGCTGTAAATGGGAAAAAAACATCATTACATTCAAGGCAGTTACTTTGGTGTTCAGTAATGTTCAGCTAGCGTAGTTTAAATGAAGTACCTCCTGAAATCCACTATACTCAAATATACGGTGTATACCCACCTCCGGGTAGAGGGCTTTACTGATTACCTACCTGAAAATAGCCAGTCTCACTGAGCAAGGCTGCAACCAATCATGTTACAATCTTTCATGCAATCTATGGCGTTAACTGCTCATGGGAGGCTTTTGTTCCCTGGCTTTAGCATGTAAGGCAGTGCCTCCATTCAGGCAGTGTACTGCCCCGGGGAGTTGCGCTGTCTTTAGGATAAACTTAAAGAACAAAAGTCCAAACAAAAGTTGCTGTCATTCCCTAACCCGCAAGCTTCATGTAAGGGTAAAATTCAATTAAATTCAATTTTATTTATATAGCGCCAATTCATAACAGAAGTTATCTCTTTGCGCCTTTCCTATAGAGCAGGTCTAGACCCTACTCTGTATAATATTAATTACAGAGACCCAACAAATCCCACCATGAGCAAGCATTTGGCGACAGTGGCAAGGAAAAACTTCCTTTTAACAGGCAGAAATCTCGGACAGAACCTGACTCAATGGTGGGTGGCCATCCACCGCTGCCGTGTTAGGTTTTGAGAAAGAGAGAGAGAGAGAGGAGGGGTTTGGGGGAAGGGGATAGGATTAGGGAGGCACAATGCAAAGACCACATAGAATTTATTTTTATAAAAAGTATATGTAAAGGTTAACACTTTTAGCAGGCTAATTGTGCACATGCACAATTACAAAATTGTGTGTATATATATATATATATATATATATATATATATATATATATATATATATATACCCACCTACAAAGACACCACTGCAGCACCCGACTACAGGTGAATTAATCCGAAGGACTTCTGACCAGTGACTGAAGCAAGCCTGGAAAGTAACACATCACTGCTGCAACAACAGAGTACGGAAGAAATTAGAGGCCATGTGTAATTATTTTTATGGTTTGTTTAATAGTAATGACTGAATGATTATCTTGTGATCTTGACCTAACACAAGCTTGCTGGTTAGAAATAGTTTATTTAATGGAGATATGAAATAGCAAATCTACATTATTTAAACAACAGTTACAGGAGACTGATATTTAAATTCATATGAGCAAGAAGTTTTATCTTCTAACCTACCCAACATCAGCAGTAACATTTTTGCAATGTGACAAATATTTGACTGACTTTCACTGTCATCTCAGGAAAGGCTGAAACTGTCAAACTTGACTGCAGTTTTTGTCATTTTCACAAACCTAAGCTGGCTACTCTCGTCTGCATTCCAGTCAGGGTGTGTCAAATGAGCCTAATCTCTGCCTGAGATTGCTTTATGTCACAGCTCACATTTGACATCGGCAGATAACATTAGTTATTACAGCCTACTGCTGCTGCAACCAAACGACAATTCTGCTGTAATATCCCTAAAATATTCCTATAGGGACTCATGCTGTCCTGTAGTAATCACAAGTTAGTTTTCTAGTGACTTTAGATTACACAGAAAGCTATCCCTGACAGGAATTGTCGTATGTCTGGTGACGATTACTACATGGCAGTCTTGTGTATTTTTATCCAGTGATCGTGAAAAGACAGTTTTGGTTATGTAGAGATTATTGTGATCACAAGAAAACAAGCTTATTATTCTTTCATCATCAGTACAAAATAATACAAATAATTACAGCCATGGCCTCTGCGTTCCTCTGTACTCTGTTGTTGCTGTGACAGGTGTTACTTTTCCTGGCTTGCTTCAGAAATAGACTGGGTGGTATAGGCAAAGTTAATATTGCACTAATTATCACAGCAGTGGTAATTAATGCAATAGCAGCAGTCTCACTATCGATTTGAGAAGATATTTACTAAGATACTCAAAATATTCATAAAAAGTCAAAGTCAAACAAATGCATGCAGAGATAATTGATATGTCATATATACAGATATAAAGGGCATTGGTAGTCCAGAGCCAATTTGTATTTGGTCAATCATTACATTTTTTTCCCATTTATTTGTCTTTGGCTACAACTGGCGGATGAAACTCAGAATCTTTTTGTTTGATGTTCACCATTCTTTCTTCTTTCTCTACTGGACCACCAGATGTCAAAAAGGCTGCATTTAGCTCCATTACACTGGAAACAGCACAGTAAACATATAACAGAAGTTAAAAACACAAAAAATAGCATGGAAGTTCATTCTTTACTTTGAGAACAGTATGTGTAACAAAATAATCAATACTTTTTAAATTAAATGAATTGTTTTTCCTATTACAGTTTTTTGGGGGGGATTTTTCAAAACACAGGTCTAAGATAGAGGGTGTTGTATAGATTGTAAAGCCATTTGAGGTGAATTTGTTATATAAATAAATAATTTACTTGATGTGTTGACAAGGTTTCAGCATTTTAAACCAATAATGCTGACTAAATAAAGGCTTTTAATATAACTTCTCTTTTTGCTCTGCCTGTGTGTTCACAAAAAGTGAATATTAGAGGTGGCATGATTGCATATTAATTCAATGGAAATATGTGATTAGACGCAAATTTCCCCATAATTGGGGAAATTGATTTTAAGAGTTAAAAATGTTTCAACTTGAGTGAAAAATTCATGCTTATCGTGGAACTTTATGAAAGGGAAATAACAGAAAGAACTGGAGCTCCTGGTGAGTTCAGTCAGAGGCTGAGCTGAACAAAACACACAGACACTCCCACACATATGGTCTGTTGCTAGCTAGCTTACAGCTAACGTCTGTACAGTCGATACATTGGCCGTTTGGGAAACAAACATAAATAAATAAATAAACATGGACTGCACAAATTGTCCGAAAATTTGCTTCAATCTCTGTCTCTGACAGTGTAACAGTGGAAACAGTTCATAAACACCAGGAAATATATTTTTATTAATATCTCTGTATGATTTCAACCATATAGCCCTACTTTACATGATAAAAGTAACCAGGATCCAGTAACCAGGATACGTGAAACTGAGTGTAATGAGGGTCTTTCAAACATCAAGAGAGAATTTAAAATGTAATGCTCCAAAAATGAAAAAGTAAAATTTGTTTCTTAAGTATCAGGGCTCCACACGAGGAAGATTGCATTGTCAGAACTGCAGTTTGAAACAAGAAGAAATGCGTTGGTCCATTTCCTCCCTAATATTTACAAATGGAAAAGAGCACATGGCTCACTCAGTTCTGATGAAATTATTTGTAGAACTATGCATTGTTATTGTGGAAAGCACAGTCATTTATACTGTAAGCAAAGGTTAATCTAGTTTAATTTACGTTCATGGCTTGCCAGTATAGAACAACAGATAAACTGAAGGTGATGTTGCCTTTGCAAAACAAGCACTTCTATATTTTTTGGTGTTGCCTGGGCACGATGAGAATTGTGCACCTTCTATTTGCAAGAGTGCTTTTTCCATTAAAATACAGCAACACAATGGGGAAGCACAAATGAATATGTCTCTGAGTAAATCGATTCTGCCTCCTACATGTTCAGAATGTTTATTAATTCCCACCAAATTTTGCCCACAGCTTGAAAACAGGCGACTCCTTTAGTTCCTTACATTTTACTTCATCAGACCACTAATCACACAGACAGAATTGTGCTAGAAATCATTTCACCTGTCATTACCTTGATTGTGACCTGTGTCGCACCATCATAAATAGGGTTGCAGTGCTTAACTCATTTACATTCATGGGCTGTGGTGGTTCGTTTATCTTCACCAAGACTGGATTCTTTTATATGAAGGCCAAATTGTCAATATGGCCCTCTGTATTGCACAAGCTCAGTTTATGAAAGAGTGTAACTCCAGTTTGTTTATGGGAAACAAAATGTTTCGACTCACACAAGGGTTGTAGGAATAATAAATATGTAGGAATAACAGAATTTCTTAACTTCCCAAAAACATTTTGAGAATATTTTACCCTAAATGCTAAAAGAAAGTTCCATGTTGTTTGTCTCCTGTGCTTTTGCTTTGATATGAGATAGCTTGTAGTCTTGAATTACTGTTCTTAATGAAATTAATCTTATAGAGATTGGTGTATTCCTCTGAGCTTAACACTGGCTCCTCTTTTTCTTCATTAAACCCACTTAGTTTGCTCATGGTTCATATTGTGCTCTGTCATGATTTGTCTCTTTCATTTGTCCTTTATCAACCATGGCCAATACAATTATGTGTCAAAATACTTAAATTTGTGCTTAATGCTAAATCTAGAATATGTAGTGTGTTACATATTGTATAGCGTCATCGGCGCTGCCTTTCACAATGTCAGCTGAAATATGTTGAGTAATACATAGTAGGTCAGTGACCCTCAAACACTTGCGAAAATCCAATCTTACAGTGCCGTGACCAGAAATAGACACTATCACCAACAGGCTTTGCAAAAAGTTTATTTCTATACACGGTTATAGTCTTTGCAGAACATGCTGCAGTTACAGATAGAAAGCTGTTAGATGATGTGATAGCCCACAGTCAGTGGCCAGACAGAAGGTCACACCTCTGCTATGAGAGTAACAGACCACTCCAGCATTCCCCAGCCTTCTCTGTGTGTAACCATCTGAGCTGACATTTGAATTTTTGTTTTGTATGTTGATGCGAGGAGTGATTTTAGGTGAATGGTTGACTGTATTTATATATTTTAACAACATGTGCAACCACAGTATATGTGTGTGATATCTGACATTTCATTGCTGGATTCCACTAGTTGCTTCATGCTTGGTGTTGTCACTCTTCTCTAAAACCTGAACAGATCTAGAGCTGAAACTAAAGATTATTTTCATTATTAACTGATCTGCCACTTACTTCATTAATTAATTGAATAATTGTTTTATATAAAATGTAGGAAATCAGTGAAAAATGCTCATCACAATTTCCCAAAGCTCAAGTTGACATACCCATATTACTTTTTTTGTCCCATCAGCAACTCAAAATCCAAAGGTATTCATTTTAATGTCAAAGAAGATTTAGGAAACCATCAAATATTCACATTTGAGAATCTGGAAGCTGGAGAATTTTTGGTATCCTTTCTTAAAAAATGACTTAAAAGGTGAATTGATTATCAAAATTGTAGCTGATTAATTTTCTGTCACCTAATTGATAAATCGACTTATTGGTTCAGCTCTATAAAAGATCTTGAATAAACAAGAAAGCATGAACTGTGAATTATTATTCCAGATTTCAGCAGTGTCTTTATGAAATATCTCATATTACCTCGTGATTCAACAACCCATCCTACCTATTTATTTATTTATTTATTAATTTTATCTCTCTCCATTCTGGTAACTAAGATTTCAAAGGATGTAGCCAAAGGCAGTCATTGCATTGACAAGGGAGCACAGTGTCTGCCCTTTGAAAACTCATTGGATCATAATTATTTTTGTCTCCCTTTACTGGGTCCAGCTAAGGTCTTACACATCAGTGAAACAACTGATTTTCCAGACCATCAAATAGACCATCATATCTGCTGCAATGCATGAAACTTTTTAATGTCTGGAATTTAAATAGTTAAATAGAATTACATGGGACTGCTGATGAACAGACAGCTAATTGTTGTGACTGATTATTTCAGGATTTTCATAAGATATGTTAGCTACAAATTAATAAAGAACAAAAACAATTAAATCCATATTTCCATGCTCTGCAATAACTAAAGTGCCATTAGCAATCCTGTACCAATTCATTCATGGATGAAAAATAAATATTTAATGCCTGTTTTTCTATCTCTGTCGCTATCTAGTGTATGTCTAAACACAGATGATAACCTGCCTTTGTTAAACCTTACGTCTTTGATCATTAGCTGCTTAAATAGATCAAAGCTTGATACATTAGTTCATGATAAATCTGTTTTCTCATTTCAGTGTGAACTGAAATAAAATCTAGGCCCTTGCTACCTTGGGCCAGTCTGTTGCCATGGCAGTCGTCTATGAGGCATGCTCCTATGCTGTTATCACGAATTGCATTACTCTACGTTCAGCACAATTACCCAACTCATCTAACCAGCTCTTCCTGCGGTTAACATGGGGTGCAATGCAAACTTCAGCCCTATATCCCATATTTTCTTTTCTCTGTGTATTTGTTCCAAAGTATCTCTGTGTGCAGCACAGTGGATCACCAACATTTGAGCATGTTGACTGCAAAATGACATCTCATTACCCTGCTGATCAATATATTGGATCAGTGAACATAACAACATACTGAAGGAGGCACTCTTCACTCAAGAAAATCAATATGTGAGCATGGGCACGATGAGATTGTTTTTTCCTGGAATATTTTAAGAGAAAAAACTTCATTATAAAATCTGAAGGTCATCTTAAATGGTAATTCCACTCAAATAATGTGTTTCAGTAATGTTTACTCAATCTTCAAGTATCACAGTTATTAATTTTGTAATTCATCTAGATATGTTAGTATTTCATTCACTCATTTAACTTTGTGGAGAAAGAGACCACAATTAGCACTTCTGTTTGTGAAAGAACATACATCTTACTCGAAGATGATAAAAAAAATTGATTCTGCACATCCTCTTTTGCCACACTAGTAATTGAAGTTAAACGTTTGACGAACCCTTTTAGTGTTTTGTATGTATACCGAGTAGGATATGGGGGCCCCTGAGTGAGATTAGTCCCCGGTGCCGAGGTGCTGCCCATCCCACTTCCATCTCGAACATCCTGAGAGGCACCCGGTCCAGCTCTCTAATCCGGGAGATGCAGTTCATGGGACAAGTTATATATACTAGGCCAGCTTGTCAGTCTTTGATTTAATGTGAACAGTACGCCACTGTGCCTCTCCATTTAATTGTGTCTGATAGATGTTAACTACTGTTCAGAATCTAAAGCATGGCAAAAAATATCAGAGAGGACAAAAATTAGAAAAATTAATATTGTGATTATTTACATTTCCATGTAGTTTGTAGCATCCAGTAAGCTGCTTTGTAGAATTCTGTGCTCCTCTTCATTTATTCAATTAATTTGCTCTTGCGCGTCTTGTGTGAAACGGGCGTTAGGCTTTTCGGGTTGCGTTTCCTGTGTACACTTGTTTGGGCATTGATCCACAATTTGACAACCATAACAAGTTCTAATTTATTAGCCTTCCTTTGTGTTTTGAGGGAGATGCTTGTTATTACTATGCACTCCACTGAGACTCATTATGGCTATGGAACTGGAGGATATAAAATAATGGTTTCGCTGGGGACATGATTCTCACCAGAAATACATTTTTGGAATGTAAAGCTTCCACCCCTGTTTGTGTTTGCTTGTTTTGTTTTGTTAAGGTGCTGGGCTGTTGCAGTGTGGACACTGAAATGCCAAGTGTGTATTTATGTTCACATCCTTCAAAGGTGCCAAATTGACTGTTGTCATGGATATCCAAATGTGACTCGGGCTGAGTTCAGAGTTTGGTGTAATTCAAAATTACAATGGCTCTCATTTATTAATGGGTTTGATTGGAAGCCTACATGCCACCTGTGGATTTTAATGGAGGGCAATCGAAAGTGGGCATTGTGTTATTGCAGAGCATAGCCAGAAATGCACTGTAGGTGTTGTGAATGTGCTCTCTCAGCTTGCACTCCTGCTAATATTGAGAAAGCGCCATGAATCAGACAGTGTCTATATCACCACCATGCCAATCTTTGGATTCGCAGTGGTTTCAACAATAGCACAATAAATGCGGACCAAAGCTCCCACTAAGTGAGCTGGAGGGGTTATGGGGAGGACGTTGACAGAACTGCAAACCTGCAAGAGATAGTGAAACACAATCACACAGTTAGCACAGCACTGAATTCTGGCACTGTATTGTTATCTGTAATTGTAATGACCTTACCTGAAATGTGTTGTTCTGATACTTGCGAGGAGGAGTGGTGACTCATCTAGTTTGCATTTTCTGTAACTGTGCTTATCTCAAAGTGTCTCTATTCTGCAGCACAGTTCGTACCTTCCTGTCTCCCGTCTCTGCCTCTGTATCTGCGGATTAGTAAACCTTTGCTACTGCTGATTCACATTTTGCCCAATACAACACCATCTACAGCTCAGACTATTTTGATCAGAAAATATTAATTTCTTGGTATGATGTCAGTTAAACAGAACAACAGCATGTTATTTGACACAAGTGTATATAATATCTGTATTGTATTATCTACCGTAAAAAATCTGGGGATGTTCTGTGTTTGTTTTTATCTGTTGTATCAGTATTAGCTCAAATAGATCCCTCTCAGCTCCTTTGGCTGTAAATGCTGATGCTTTGAATAGCTTTGTTTTTAAAATTTCTCACATAAAAGAACAGTTATTTTAGTGATTATTGGGTGCTTCAGAATACAGTAACTACTAAAATAATGTAGCACTGCACTTACAATATCCTCTTTGCATTTAACAAATGCAGCAGTTAGATAATTAATTTATTCCAGAAAGCCAAGGGAATCTCTCTTTTTCTCTTACTCTCTCCTCATGTCTTCCTCATCCCCTCTTTGTTTCATCTCCATCTTCCTCTGTCTCTTCCTCTCTCTCGTATCTGCCGATAAAGTCTATTAGGGGTCTTTATGTATGACAGCCAGGGGGGAACATTCGTTTTTGAACACACTTCACACTGAACACTTAAAACAGTAATTGTTATTAAGAAACTGCTGCTTTGGTAGCTGAACTAGCTCTCCCTAATGGCTGGTTTTAGGCTACATGTTCCCCGATGTAGTCTCTTGATTATGCTGCGTTAGTCGAGATTCTTTTGAAATCCCTGTTTCGCTGTTTACTCTACAAGCTGATGCCATATGGTAACCGTGAGGTCCAGTCAAGATCATGTTAAGACGTTCTTGCATAGACATTAGTCTCCATACGTCAGTGTAGTGCCGCTGCCCAGAGCCGACGGAGATGCGTTTCTCTTCAGTGGGTCGTAGGAAGGCTCTCTGCAGACAAGTCAATGTCTCACTCACTCTGCTTAGTCAGGCCTAACACGCCCGAGGCAGATCACTCTCTGCCTGCATATAAATTAAAGCAGATAGCCTTGTCCATGCTTTATTATCTGCTGTGCTGCTGAGTGCTGTTTCAAACTTCTCACTGAGAGGTGGTGCTTATTTCACAGAGGCTAATGACGGGAGCGTTGACCTCATTCGCATGCTTCAAACTGAGGATGAGTAACGACCACCGTCATGAATTTATGGGAAGCGCTGCAAATGAATGATCAGTGATTCATTGCCGTTCTGTTTTTGCCATGCTTTTATTACAGTTCCAAAGCAACCTTTGTTTACAATCGGTACATAAGGCACTGTGTGTGCCACATTTTGAAAAGATTGAACAAAATGTGACTCACACCAACTCATGGATCTTACCAAAGGCTCTGTTTTTCAACCAGGTAATTTTTTTGGTGTTTGCTCCAGCCAGGACATGATCACTGGCTTAGTCACATTGTTATTGGCACTTACACACCAGCATCCTGTGTACAATGTGGCCCATATGTATTTGGATGGTGACACATTTTCAGTTGTTTTTCTCTACTCCAGCATATTGGATTTGAAATAAAGCAAAAACTATGAGGTTAAAGGGCTGACTTTCAGTTTTAAAGGTATGTAAGGGTTCACATCCATATCGGGTGAAAAGTGTAGGAATAGACGCCATAGACTTTACACATAGTCCCTCAATTTTAAGACAATGCCGTGACCCCAAACATGCAGCAAAAACAATCAGAGGGATTTTCAAAATTCTTGATAGGTCAGGTCAATCACATGACCTTTATCCAAGACCATGGGTTTCTTTGGTTGAAGACCAGACTGAAGGGAAATCCCCCAAAATTATTAAGAAGTGAATATGGCTGCTGTACAGCATAACAAGTGAAGATCTTAAGTGCATAGTGATACCTATAGAGACTAAAGTCTGTCACTGACAGAAAAGGATTTGCAAGTGTTAAATATAATGACTTCATTTAAGTTTTTGTCTGTCCTGTTATTTTTGGTCCCCCGGGATCCGTGTAACAAAAGGGCTAGAGTTCTTACAATTTTCATCTGATGTGGGTACAAACAGCCTCAAATTAAAGACCCCAAACACCCATTCACACTGGTGGTGTCACTTATGTTGCCTGATTAGACCTCTTGTCAGGACTGTGTGGGTACAAACTAGGCTTTATTTACATCTCATTCACTATATCCTGTTAGTTTTGCTGCACCTGTTAGGACGAGACAACTTACCCTGTTATAATTTTTATTGGTCCATAGAGTTTTGTGACATCACGTAATTCCAGGCATGGCTCCACCCAGCTTTGACCTGAGCAGAGGTCTAATCAGCCAGAGTAATTGAAAACACCTGTGTGGGTGTGTAGGTCATTTAAAGCTGAAAGTCAATGCTTAAACATCACAGTCCTTGTTTGATTTCAAATTCAAAAGGTCAGTTTCACAAAGAGAGAGAGAGACTTTGACTATGGCTGAGATCTAACTAATAGTCAGACTTCAGATAGAGGTCTAAATTCGTCCATTGCACAAAGCTTTTGACTGTCATAAGTAGGACTAATTTGACATAAAATCTGGGTAAATTAAGACTTCTTCAAACTAAAAAACATGGCTTACCGAGCAACTGCTTCAAACTGCTCAGCTCAATTCACTCCAGCAGAAAATGTTTGCCTTCTGGAAGAATTCAACAATTACCAGGCATTTGTAACAGTTACAACAGTTATAAGGTATTTGTAACAGTTGCAGCAGTTACAAGGAATTTTCCCAGACATTTTACTGGGAAAATTCAGCGAAGAGTGTAACAAAAAACTTTCAGTAGCATTAAATCCCTACGCAGCGCAGACCTTAGCAGAGCTGAGATGCTGTGACTTCTTAATGTGGCATAGGGCTCAGTAACTCATCAGTCAGGCTCAGGATAGTTTACTTGGCAAACGTAAAATCTGGACATGAGAGAAGTTTGCCCTCTGGGTTTTCTGCCAGAAAGCCTTTCTAGTTGGTTAGGTTTAAGAAAAAAGAGAGGCAGAAAACTTCTCCCACGTGTAAAATCCTGCTTAGAATGGATCTTGGTCACAATTCTTTAAAAAAAAAAAAAATCCAAGGGATCTGTATCAAGGTTATGAGTTTATGTTTAAAGAAATTACTATTGGCTGATACATAGTTATCAGATTTTTAAAACTCTCAAATCAGTATCGACCTAAAAAATCCAGTATCAGTCTGGCTATAGTCTAAAATATCTTTGTGAGACCAGCCCCTGGAGTACAGAGCCAGCACAATAAAATGTGTCACTTTCCAAATACACTTTGCTGTGTTCATCTAGATCATTCTTGTACATTTCTCTAACTTTTCAACAGCAGTTATTTTGGATGCAAGTGTTTTGTAACCTCTGTGTGTTCTGCAACAGCAGTGTCTTATCTGCTCAATGCATTTTTTGAGTCTGTGTTTGGGTTTGCTAATCTAAATTGCTAGTGGAGGACCTAATACAAGGGTTTAAGATGCAGAATAGAAAATCAGCCTTGGCTCTTTCATTATCCTAATGAACTCATTATGGGTCTGATAATTGTCCTCAGTTGGCACAACTGATTGGAAGCTGTTGGCAAGTGATATTTCACAACAAGTTTATTTTCTATATTTCAGTATGTGTTAATACAAGAAACACTGTAGCATTCTGTAACTACACAGGCATAGTTATTGGCACAGTAATTCTTATTTCCAAGCAATCTAATTGCCATGTTGTCATTGTAGATGCTGCTGTGATTACACTTTCACAAGGGTTGATTTCATCCGTTGGATCATCTTCCCTTCTCTTACACATGAATTATTAAAACAGTAAAAAAAATGATCAATTTAGTTAAACCAGAGAAATGGAACATGTGACAAGATTAACTAGAGCCATAGGAATTTGCCCACATGGAGTTTGGGAACAACAATTGTGCCAATTGTGATTCAAACAGAGGATTTTCAGGACATACCACACATGGAAGGGTTAAGAGTGCTTCACATTGGTTTGGACAGACTTCTGACTGCTGAATAAATTCTCAAAGGAAATAAAAAAAATCTCTACTAGCTTTGAAATAACAGAGAAATAAGTTTCTGTGGTTGTCTCTAGAAGGGAAAAGGAGATATCAAAAAGAGTTGCAGGCAGATAGTGCTTGGACGCAGATTGTTATGCAGTATTACTCCCTGATATGCATCTCATTTGAGACCTACGTTGTTTTTTTTAACCTATTATCAGAGGCATTTCTGCTTGAGTCAGTGTCTGAGCAGGGGCAATGCTCACTTAGACTGCTATTCCTCCTAATTTGCCAGGTTAGGTCCGTCCTCATTCAGGCTTGTCAAAGACTATTTTTCCTCTAGTCCTTTTTACAGAGGATTTCACTCAAACTCATGCCTTCTACCTCCTTCACCCACAGCCCACACCCAATCTCATTTACCAGACCAATTTCCTCTCTCATCTGCAAACCGGAGCCAATGTGAAAGATGCCATGTTCTTGTCTCTTGTGAATGTGAGGGCCCATTCCATGACATGTTTGGCACATGAAGGCAGCACCTGGCCTGACACCAAAACATCACTGTGAACACTGCAAGTGATGATAGTACAAGAATATCAATTCTAGCTTCATTCTAAAAATATACTGTACATATCAGTACTGTATGTAAGTGTAGTCTGTAAGATGCTTTATTGTGGTCACCTCTTTGATGCTCTGCTTTCACTGCTGTGGTGTTTCTGCATTGCATTTCCTTGTCATTTAGTATCATCAATAACATGATGTGTTTTTCATGTTTTTTTCTTTTCTGTTTAGACATGGTGGTTATTGCTGTTCATGCTAAATGCTGAGTATTTCTTAATATGTACTCCAAACAATTGCTGCTAGTAGTGTAACATCTGTCACATGTTGTGCAGCAGAGGATTTGTCCCTGGAACACCTACCTGTTCAGAAGACCTGTGTGGAGATTGACAAACTCTTATACAGGGACATTATTTATGTAGGGGTATATATTTTCATGAAAAATGATTTTGAGAAATATCAATGAAATCATGGCCATCTAAAATAGAAAATACAATCAAAGTCTTGCTGGAACTCTGAAATCACAGCACTGCAACTTCATAATTCTGAAGTTCAGTTTCTCCCTTCCAGACTTGGTGAAAGTCCCACACGCCACAGGCATGTTCTGGCAGAAGGCTGCTCGGCTTGTACCAGGGGGTGAGAAACAGCTCCCTCAGCCAGCAGGATAACATTCTCCTCCCTTCCAGTCTCACAAAACTGCCTCCTGCCAAGAGCCTCCTACTGCACTGCCACCTGGTCTTCTGTTGTAAGTCTAATCCCAGCCAGAGACCCATCCATAAGGCAGCCAGGTTTCTTTATGAAGCTGTAGTCCCACCATCAGACCTCAGCAAGGACCCTGGCAACGGCTTGTATGAATAAGCAAGCCTCAGTGTTAAGTGTTTAGCTAATCTTCTTTGTTTAGGTGTGATTGAATTACAGGATTGAATGAGCAAAAAATTAATTGTTGACTTTTAATACCATCCCCACAAATGTGTTGGCCAATTAAGGTAGTCATTGATGGAGAGCATTGTACTTATCAATGAGACAACTTTTTAAATCAAAAGGTCCACTACTTGTTATAATATTAAAATATGGTAACACAAGCATAAGCGTTACGTGTCTTTACACACATTTAGTTCCACAACTATTTATTAATCTGCATAAATATAAATGTGCAAAATACAGCATTTGTGTGCTTCAGCAGGAGACATGGGACGAGGGCTGCTGGTGGTCGCAGGAGTAAACATACTGGTATGAGGCTTGCAGTTCAGTGTGCCTGGCCGTTTCATCTGGAAAAACACGGTGAAAAATAATCAACATTGTGTCTCACTGCAACGACATTAACAAGATATAATTTTGTAAGATCGATTTAGCCAATCCTTGTCTTAAGAAACGCCACAATTCTATACCATTAACGTTAGCGGTTGGTGTTAGCATGTAGCTAACTTTAGCTTTTGGTTAGGGTAGCAATAGCATGACAACAGTTAGCGGTTATAGCATTTAACAAGCAGCATGTGGGCCGTATGTGATTTCCCTTCAACCGACTGGTGATCTGTTTCCGTGTCTTCCACCACGGCTTCAACAGCGCAGTAGCTGAGCCGCTGTGCAGAGAAGGTTGGCCTGTGACCCTGTGAACAGGAACCTTTTGGGGGGTAAAAAATGTTCCCGGTACTTAATTTAGACCCTGGTCCTCCAAAGGTTCCTAGTCCCTGGGGAAAGTTCTTGCGGTTGAAACGCAGCTTTACAGTATAAGAAGGGACATTTTTGTTCATATAACAACCTTCTGTTATTTCCAGAAATGGGAACAAAGGCAAACGCATTTAAGTCAATTGCATGCTTTTGATACAGGACGCCAGAGCCACACAGGGACCCAGACATTTAGTTATTCAGTATGAGGAGGGTTGAGGCTGACCTTTTTAAATTGAATATTCCCTAAGAGCAGTTGCAGTGACCAAATTTAAGTCTTCAATCTTGTAGATGTAAACTCTGACATTCAGAGCCCTTATGTTTATCTCATTGATTCAGCAAACGTCCAGCACCAAGGTGTTGCAAGCAAATTCCCTGCTCTCCTCCCCTCCGCCTACCATTTATGCCTCTTTTTAGGGTTGTGCGAATGGTGAATACAAATTGTATGTGATATTTAAACAGCCATAACATTTGCCTAAATCAAACAGTCATTGCCCAAAGCTGGTTGCCTTCATTGGCAGCATGTTAAAAGCGTGCTCTTGATTAGTGTTTCTAATTTGCCCTGCTGTCTTTTGGTGAGAATACAGCACATTAGCCGTATGCTTAGAGGGGGCAAGGCTGCTGTCAGGGGCTCCAGCACAAACTCCTGTCCTGCCAACTGTTGCTGATGATTCACAATTATCAATTTATTCACAGAGAATCTAATTTAAATCTAAATTAGCAATTGAACCTGTTGACCTCCTGACTGAAGTTAGCAAATGTCTAATAATTTATTAATCGCAGTTGTTATTAATTATTGTAATGAAGTTGCCCATCCACAGTCATTAAGTCATGTCATAGTAAACACCGATTAATTCAATAAGCAGAAAATAGGACACGAGTTTCAGACCCTTACTCCAGTGCACTGTGCCAAACCATTCACTCATGCTTTTAGTCCACTGACTTGTCTCCAACACTGGAGCACATCCTCTCTGTTGCAACGCTTCTACCACAGAAAGCCCATTGCTACAATGCTGGTGCAGGTCTTCTGCAGTGAAACAGGCTATGGACCAAGTTATTTTCTTCGCCCGATCAGAGTTAGCTTATTGGGGTTCTACTTTGCTAACGTTCGTCTCTAGTGATGGTGTGTATAATGTTTTAACAAAACAGCCTTGATCTTGCAAAGATCTTGCAAAGCTCAAGGTAAAAGGTAGTTTTTAAAGGTCCAGTATGTAACGTTTAACATTCATTTGCACTCTCTTTTAGCTCTGTTTTTGGTCTCTACCAACTCCTGAGGGAAAAACTTGGCTCTTCATTTGCTAAATGCTCCACTATGTTCGCCAGCTAGTCGCTAATTGTGTCTGTCTGCTGTTTGGTGCTGAGCAGGAAGTGTACAGTGGGTTTTTAGAGCTTTTTCTCTGAAAACATTTTAACTTTACACAAGAGTGTTGTGAGTGAACCAAAACAGTGAAGTGCGCTGGACAGCTGAACAATGAGCTGAAACTCACTGTAAAACTCTGTAGGTTCATCACTATGAGCAAACCCTTTCACATTGTCACATTGTCATTTGATACATTGTTATTATAAAAATATCAATTATAGTTTCACTTGAAGTGATTTTCCCCCCCTCAAGTTTATTGAGTTTTGTTCTTTTTTCTGTAAAAACACAGCAACAAAGTGCTCAATATTGGTCTACACAATCAGCATGAATAGTAGTGACAGTTAGAAATTTTAAATAAAAAAAATAAAAAAAGCCAAGATATAATAATAAAAGCTCAGATGACAAAGGGATGCACCCTCAAATAAATCACACATTTTCTTTATTCCCTGGGATGTCCAAGTCCTATACCCACTTGTCTATCATACCTGGCAGGAAACCAGGGTTACCTTGAATTGGAATCAGTAGGGAGGTTAAATTAGACCTCACCTCAAGTTTTTGTATAATAAACCACGCCTTTAAAGTAGTAGTAATGTTGGATTGTTGTTACAGAGACTCCTAGTTGATTTTAAATTCTTACAGGACAAAAGGCACAACAGGGAGCCAAAGGTCTGTGACATTTCCAGGTCCAACCCAATCCTTTAAAGAGTGACTTTCCTTTTTTCTTATCTGTAAACAGATTAGTTGTAGGTTGCACTGTATATTTTCTCTCAGGCAGATATTGAGAAGCAGCTGGAAGAGGACATACATGCTACTCCATAGTTTAATTATGCCAAGCATCCTTACAAGAAGGAATGATGAGTCATACCACACGCTTGTCCTCCCAGCCCAGACTGTGTGTTATGTTGACCAGAGTGGATCTTCAGATTCATGTCAAGGCAGAAAAATGTTGGCCACACTCATCTAATTTCTCATGGCTGTGTGCCACTGGGGCTGGCCCGGCCCAGGGAGCGCCGCTTTTTGCTTGGGGAACACAGTATACACACAATCCATCACAGAGCCACGACGATCAGCTATCCAGCCAGCCTCAGCTGGATCTAAGCACCGAAAGCACACTTCCTTGATTAATGGAGTAGCTGGATGCCTCACATTTCAAACAAATCGCACTAAATCAAAATCTTTAGGGATGTAAATTGATTTATTTTTTGTAATTTTCATTTTAATTTCTTTTGTTCCTGGCTTTATCTCATGAAACAATCACTGTTTTAACACAGGGTGCCTTTATCCCATCCTATGCCTTTATCAAGCCTACTAATCTATTGATAATAGTTCTATTTTTACTCCCAATGTACTTAAATTGCAAACACAACGGCATTGTCACAGAAATCAATATCCAGCTAAATCCGCTGTGCCCTATGTGCCATGTATTCAGAAATCAAAGAAGAGCCATAGAACGTGCAGTCCCATATGGGTGTGAGAATCCCAGGGTACCACATTGGATCTGCGTACCCTCATTGTCCACGAACATTGTCAGACAGAAAGCAACATGAGTGAGCAAATGACGAGGCAGCTGCATTGTCCCTTTGTTCCGTGGTGAAGCACAAACAGACAGCAAAGAGCTGCTGGAGCTTTTTTTTCCTTCAAGTCTCTTGCTATGTTGCAGTGTGGACTGGTGTTAAACATATGTAATTACCTGGGCCTCTGTAGGAGGGATTAGGAACAGAATTAAAATAGTGTGGATGGAAAAAGGGAATACAAGAGCAGAGAGAAAACCAAGCTTTAGTGATTACTTTGGGAACAGTAGCAATTGCAGCACCACTCTATGTTTCTGTGTGTGTTGTGCATAAGTAGTCGCATGAGTTAGGAGAAATCAAAGACAGTCAAATCTGAATGTTACTGCGTTCTGTACACACTCCCGTATGGCTGTGGTGCAGTTGAGATTATTTATGTGAGGTTGTGATACACCCAGTCGCAGTAATGGTTGCATCTGTTCTGTCAGCCTGACCTCAGGGTTCGCTCTGTTTACAGAGCACCGAGACATACTCCGAGTTAGTGACCCGACTGTGTCAGGAGGCTTTTTGTTTTGTGAAGGTTCCTCCGGTCCTTCACAGTTCAAACTGTGTTTTATGAGTGAGGAACTTTCATGGTCAAGTGGTAATGTTTCATGGGAATTTGCTGGCTACCGGACTAGATGAACCTTTGGTGAATGTACAACTGTGGACAGATGGCTTGAATAATATGTAAATATGGCATTGTCCACAGTGTACACAATGGCACTGTGTAAAAACTGAATTCTTGTCAGTGTACAGTTAAGTGTTTTTTATAACAAACCTTCAATCTGCTCTATTTCCCTGCATACAGCAATCATATGAATGTTGTCAATTCAAGCATCACATTCCCCAAGGTGAGAGTTGCATGGGATCCAAAAGGGCAGAGTGTGGCTGCCTCAGTTGTTGATGGATGAGCAAAGGGATTTAGCTCCCCATAAGCCTTTTTATCAGTATAACTTGTATCTACGTAACCAAATATTTCCACGGTATCAGTCACATATTTACACTGGGTTAAAGAGTCAAGTCTATTGCATATTAACTCCCTGAATTGCTTTTTCACAGTCAAATACTGAATCTAGTATATAGGAGTTGAGGAGTTGACTTCTCCTGTGGATCCAGTAAATCAGTCAGTAAATTTTTGCTCTTACACTTGAGGCATTTTTAATATAGTATATATGATATAATAGCTACATACAGTCAACCTACAAGATTTATTCTGCTTAAAGCTTTTCACTTTTCCCCCCCAGTATGTGAGAGTCTGTGATAGAGTGTAAGGCTGTTTCTAATACCATGTCCGCCTGTTGTTGATTGTTGTTGTAGCCCTCAGGTGGAGACTGTGGATGTGACGCCTTCAAGGACGTAAAAATACTTTCAAACCACTCAGGTGTACAATCATATCATAATATCACATAGCAGTTGAATTTATTGGACATTCAGCCAGTTGTTTTTCTGAGTATATTACTAAGCTACAATGCAGCTTTTTTGGGCTTCCTTCCCTGCTGGCTTTTTGGCAGGAAACTGGACTGACCGCTTCACCTTTTGTAGGTTGATGATGAGCTGTTTGCTTTATGCTTGCTAAAATACTTTGTGTGCAGACCGAGGATGAATGAATTTTGTACTTCAGAGCTACAGCTACACATGTTTAAAAGGATTTATATTTTTGTAACTATAGTAAAAATACTTTTTCCCCATTGAGAGTTTTGTAGCTGTAAAGCAGACATATTGCACACCACAGCCATTGTTTTTCACTGGCAAAATATTTTGTCAGCAGTCTTTAAGTGTGGAGTTTACACTTGTAAAGCAGTTAGCTCTGCAGGGCGCTCAGCTAATTGCTGCGAAAGAAAATACTGTACAAGCTCAAAGTTGTTACACTTTTGCTGATATACAAGATGAAGTTGTAATGCATGATCACACAGTAGTAGGATAGCTCACTACTGCTGTCAAAGCTTTGATGTAGATGGATGGAGGAAGAAAGATACGGTAAACAGAGAGAGACAAACAGACAGGCAGAGACAGACAAATGTACATATACTGTCTGTCCTGCAAATGGAAGTTAGCTCACTGCCTGTACATGGGAAAATGAATAAGAAACATGATAATTTATACACACACACACAGACAAATTGGCACTATAGATGATAATAGCAGGGGAGTTTTTAACCAAAAACAGTTGATTGTATCAGGGGGCAGTTTGTTAATAAAATGATGGGAGAGGATACAAAGCTCCTGCAGAAGCAAGATTTTTTTTTACAGATCCAAGGCTGTATGGGTGGAGGAAACATGGGGCATGGGGTGAGGGAGTGTTCAAGGTCATGTGTTTCTGTAAAGTGAACAGTTGTGACACCAAGTGACAGCATTGGTGTTGAAATGATTATGAATGGTGCTGAAGGTAGAGATAACACTTTACTTTAACCTCCTTGAATAAATGGGTGATAACACAATATAATAATAAATGTAAGTGTTTTATTATTGTATTTGTCACTATAACACTATAACAGTCCAGTGTGTAACATTTAGGAGGAGCTATTAGCAGAAATGGAATGTAGTATTGTAAGTATGTTTGCATTAGTGTATAACTGCCTGAAAATAAGAATTGCTATGTTTTCATTACCTTAGAATAAGCCGTTTTTATCTACAAAGGGAGCGGGTCCCCTTCCACGGAGGCTGCCATGTTGCACCGCCAAGTTTCTACTGTAGCCCAGAACGGACAAACCAATCATTGGCTCTAGATAGGGCCTTTCGCGTTATTCGCGAGTTTCGCAGCCACCGTAGTTTCTCCTACACGCTTGGAATGGGAGGGTGAGGCGAGCGGTATTCAAATGGTTGCGAACTGCAATTTCACCGCTAGATGCCACTAAATCCTACGCACTGGACCTTTAATAGATAATGAATGACAATATTGTAAAACACAGTTGTAATAATATAAAATATGCCTTCATAGGAGAAGTTACATTTATAAACAGTAACAAGTGTCCTTATATCTGCTTACAACTTCATTATAGTGTGTTATAAACCATTTATTAAATGTTATACTGTGTATAAATGCTAAATAGGTGGGTTAAAGTAAAGTTTTGCCAAGGTAGATTGAAAAGACAAGCTTTCACACATCTTTTTTTTTCCATTATGTGAGGAAATTTTTCTTCTGTCTTTTCAAATGGCACAGTTCATTTCTGGCTCTACTGTAGGTTACAGTACTTGGACTAGTAAACAAAGTGTAAAATTATGAGAAATATGTAATTAGTTTAAATAATATTACAGTTGAAAGATGCATACAAGAACAGCCAGGCAATATATGAGTTTCGCACAATACCAAATAAAATTCTAATTTTCTCGTTCTCGCCCGTGCTGTTTATATCTCGTCTACATCTGTTAAATTCCCTGAATTAAAGGGAGCTTTCTTGCCACTACAAATGTCTCTAACTTAAAAGCTTTGTCTGCCTTTTATTCAGTGACATTTTTTAATATAACCAAAATAGATTATACTTCTAAGCTGAATGGGAGTGAGATCCATACCTGTGCAACCATGTGACTCAAAAACAAAAACATGTTTTTTAAAAAGATGAAAGGAGTACAACGGGCAGGCATGCCAGCAAGTACACCAGTCTTTAGAAGAAGCCTTTCTTTAGATCATTCTCTCAGATGTCTCCATGATATTACTGTATTTATTCTCTGCCGGTGGTTTGAAACGCATCAGGAAATTGGCGTCTCTTGTGGCAGCCAATTTCGTTGCCACTTTTTACCATCCCACTATTCCTCTCTCTTCAGGACAGGGCTGTCTCCTACTGAGACTGCTGAGATGTTACTGTAAAGTTATCAGCTACAGTCTTGCAGACCTTGGAAATACAGAAGTTTTGTGTTATTTTGTTTTCCTGCTGTAAGGAAATTTAAAAAAGCTTAATACGTAACACATTTCATTTTGTGTTTTTATTACTTTTCTCCTTGTAGCACCAGATTGACAGCTGAGAGAGATTTGTCAGAATGTGCATGGGGATCTATTAGGCTGGGTTTAATAAGTGTGTGAGGGATTATTTCACCTACTGACAGCTGTTACTTCTGCACAGAATTTAGAGAGGTAACTCTCAGAAAATCAGTTGTAATTTCGTTTCCAGGGCTGCCTGACCGTCCTTGAGTCCAAATTTTGTGCAACTTGGGGTAGCTTGAATTGCTTTCAGTAGATAAAATAGGACTATCAATCAGCCCGAGGCATTCAGCAAGTTTAGATAAAGCCAAGTGGAATATTGACTGAGCCTCTGCAAACAACATAGGTATTAAAACACTTGTGTTGAATCTTTTAATGTTTCCCTTGGCTAAAGGTTTCCTGGTGCCTGAAAATATCATACTGTGTTCGATAAGACAGAGTGACAGTTGCTCAGCTGACACCAAGTTGAAGTTTAAAAGGTCATGTGTGTAGTCTGACTGAGGTTTGTTTATCCTCTCTAACTAAATGAACAGTTGATTGGGAGGAGGAAGGGTGGATTGAGCTCATTACTAATGCATACAGGTTTCACAGGGGTATTATTAACAACCATGGCCAGTCCCCACACACAGTAGTGCTGATGTGAGGTGCCAAGGAAAAATTTAGTACACCGTAGATTATATTTTTCTGTTTTAGCAGTGATATTTTGATAGGGATATTTCAGCACATTTTACTTATTAGCATTTACGATTTGTTTGTTATCTTGGTTTGAAGCCAAATGCAAAATATTAACAGGGTGTGCTGGATACTCTTATTTTACGAGTACTTGTAACAGTTAATATGCTTTTTCTGGACACTAGTATTGTCCAAGTGCTGTGCAATAATATCTGTAATGCTCTAGTCTGTTTCTCTATCAGCCTAATGATCATCAGCCTCATGATTAAGTTTAAGTAACTGTCAATATAAGACATAAACAGTGGGGAAGTAGCAATCACAAAGCTTTTGTGAGCCAAGCTAGTCTGATAATCAAGACTAAATAAGGCAACTAAGGATTATTTTCATTATCAATTAATCTGGCAATTATTTTCTTGATTAATCAATCTTGTGGTCCTTAAAATAATAAAATATTCCTGTCACATTTTCCCACAGCCCAAAGTGATGTCTTCAAATAGCTTTTTTGTTCAACCAAAAGTCCAAACCCCAAAGATATTCTGTATAGTATCATAGAAGACTATTTCAGCTTTACACTGAATTGCCATTTCATTTTCACCTCATTATTGAGTTTTACAGTGCGGTCATGTTATGTTTGCCCTAACCAATAATTTTTTAAGTCAACACAAAAGCTGCAGTAGCAGTTGATATGAGCATTTAACTTTACGTTTGTCATGTTGGTCAAAGAATATGCTGATTTAAAAGTAATTTTTGTAGTCGACTTTAAAGAACTTGTACAGCTAAGTCAATCTCATTCACGCTTTTTGTAATTTTTCTGTTGCTATTTCTCTTGCCATGGCACAGGAACATGAGACATCCCCATTCTTCATCACGCCTACAAAGCTCTGATTGGCTCAGTTGTTTGTCCAATGGGGGAAGCAGCCATCAGAGAGCACAAGATTAGCAATGAGCAGCAATTCGGAGGTCTGAAACCAAGCTAGAGCTAAGCATCACTCACATACATAAAGACTTAAAAACCTCTCCACATAAACCCCTAAACAATCACAACGATATATCAGCAAGCAATTACTGAATAAATCAAAACCGATACCAATTTGCATTCATGTAAGAACACAGTGAAAAAACGCAGTTCACAAATGCTCTAAAAAACAGCTGCCAACCAGCTAAACCGAGAAACAGAATATGTGCAATTTTGTTGTCAGAAACAATGACAATAAAGTTCTTTGGAAATAAAGAACATGATAAATCTCTTTAGAGATTTCTATTAGTTCTATTTAGTACTTTACTCTTTACATTCTAACCTGATGACTACATACATATTACTGTAGATGCCATTCTGGTGTAGGAGTACAAGAATGTAGAGGGGAGGAGGGTTGCAGCACTCTTCTTGTGTTTTATTTACATCAGGCGTGCTGTGTTTCTGCCAGACAGTCACCTACTGTTTTCTCTGGACACAATCACAAGCACTGAAGCGAGGCTCCCTAATACAGATACAGATATGAGTATTATCTACTCATCTGAGGCCTTTAGTATTAACACACGAAGGGCTGCATTAATTAATTATCAGTCACTTCATTATACTTTTGATGACAGGGTAAAGTTTTCAGCAGAGAGGTTTCATAGTGCAGAAGGTCAATTAATTCTGTTTTAGGTCGGAGAGAAAAGGACCAAGTAGAAAACCCAGGGGAGCATAAGAGGGGAAATTAGAGAATTGATCTCTGTCACAGTTTTCATGATCTTTTGCCTGTTTGGAGCTTTGGACGATGTTGAAAGGTCAAATTCAGCTGGTGTACATTCAAGACAAGACCAGGAAGAGCAAATAAATGTTTATGTATACACACAGACTCACACTGACACACAAAAACACATTCCCATGCATGCACTTATCCACCCACCCATTTGTACACACAGAGACACACACAAATACACAACGCAGCCTCCCACACACATATGCACGCAGCATAGAAATTATATCACACACACACACAAACACACACATACCATGAAACACGTCACGTCCTGAGCATTTAAAATCCAACCTGTCTTTTAAGTCTGCATCAGAACATTATGAACCTTTGCTTTTTTCTCTCAGGGAGTTAGCTCAGCTGGTCTTTGCAAAAATAAAAGAGGGAAGTAATTGAGAATTCAGGCCTGTACTATCATTATCTCCTTTAATTATTTTATGAGGCCGTGTTGGTGTTCATGTGTGTGCGTGCGCATGTGTGTGCATGAATGACGGTTGGTAAGGGATGTATGCCATGACTCCTTTGATGTTTAAAGGTTAAATTTGAGCCCAGTTCAATAGTATGAACTCAGACCTGCTTAGGGGGAATTTTGTCTGTATCTTCTGAGAAAGATAAGGATTTTCTTTTGGAACAGTAGCATAATAACAGAGTATCTTGCTGTTATTATTCAACTGGCTTTGACTAACTTTCTATGCTCAGGGACATCATACTCCTATGTATTCCCACAATCTGTTTGAATGACATTGCACTATATTTAATGCTTTTATGTAGCTTATTAAGATACATAACTGACAAAAACACAATATGTCTTGATTTGGTAAATGGTACTCATGCAGTAATAGGTCCCAGCTGACTACCTTTGCACTGAATATGAAGCAACTGGCATCTTATTCTGATTGGGCCCCATTTATCATTTTACCGCTTCTCCTATGTAGTGACAGAAGGTGGGTCCCGATGAACCACAGAGATCAAGATTTTCTCCCTTATCAGAATATTTGAATTTAGTCAGTAAAGATATTCACAACTGCGAACAAGATGTTTTATTTGCAGTTTGGAAACAACAACAAACCCAAGAGGTATGGCAAAAATAAGAAATATATTTAACTAGATTGTCAGATTTAAGGTATATTACACAATAATTTAAGTCAAACTGAAATATATATATTTTTTTACTAACATACAGTTTGTTTGTATGTACTAATTTGGTCAAAATTATAATCACTAAAAAGAAGGTACAGACTAATGATGTTTGCACTACAATTTGATTGGTGCAATATCTGTGTGGGTACTAAAAATTGTAGTTAGCCAGTTTAGGGCTTATCCATTGACTTGCCCCATCTGTCATGGATTAATGTAGGAAGTGCCGAGGTTAGTGGATTGGTCATTTGCCACCACCACAGCTGGACCCATGAAAGAAACCTAATGCTTGCTAGACGCCCTTCCTTTGTATAATGTGGGAAGAACACAGCACTGAGTGTGCAAGAAATCAGCGCTACCGTTAATATGCTGGGCTAACTAACTTCTACTTTCTGAGTGGGAAACAAACCTAGGCAGGCAGCTTGTAACGTAGTCTATACATTGACATGTTGCAATCAGTAGGTCAGCACGGAAATTGACAACGCGTGTTCTAGCAACTCCTGCTCGCAGTTGTCAGTCATCAACTGCCAAGGGAAACGCCTCAGAGGCCCAAGGCTTAGATGTTTTATCCTCTTTTGAAAAATACAAAAATATGCTGTAGTATCATTATACTTTATATTTCCTTCCACAAAAACAAATTCAAATATCAGTTAAACTTTGATACTAAAGGCAGGCCAAAAAAAAACTATATCAAAATAAAATCTGAACCTGCGATGGAACTGAGCCCCCTCAGACAGACATTTTGAGATTTTTAAACATGTTTGATTTTGTCAGCACAAAACATACAATGCTCTTGCACTGTAAGACAACACTTAAAAGGCGAACGGTGGGCAACAATTGGGAGTGAAAACTTGCTCTGCAGCAGTACGAACATCAGAAAAGGCACAATGTAGCCTGCTGGTTTGATTGGACTTAATTATTTTGGCTTTATAATTTACCTCCAGCTCTCTGCAGAACAAACAATACATGCAGCTCACGTCTCCTTAACCATTCTATCCTCCACATTTGGCATGTAGCCCTCTACTCTTCTTTATTGTGTCTTTTTTCCACAAATCAGTGCACACACAGTCGCTGTGTGTGCTGCTTCCTTCTCAAGCTGCGTTTCACAGTATGGAGAAAAACAGTCAGATTTTGTATTACAAGAGTAGTGTGCAGTGCATCAAGTTCCTTCACAGCTAGATCCAAGTAGCCTACACAATCATATTTTGTGTCCCCATATTGATGTAAGATTTTCGCTTCCTGTGTCATCAGCTGATCCCACCTTGGTATTCCTAGTGCTGAAAGACCAGGCAGCTGTATCTGTTATCAGAATTTCTTCATCTTTAGCCATTTGTTGCTGCGATAGATCCAAACAAATAATCTTGATTCGGTGCACTGAAGCCTGTTGGAAATAAACCAGGACTTGTTTGTTGTACACTTTCTTCCGTTCTCTCTTCCTTTTTATCCCCACCCTCCCTGGATATTTTGTTTTTCTCCTTTAGAGTGTACCTAGTTGTTTATGGATAAACATGGATAAAGCATGGGAAGAAAGTGCACCCATCTGTATCAGCAGGGAGTCTGTAGGTTTTTTAAATTTATTTCTACACTCAAAATGCGCTCTAACCCAAGGCTCATTTGTTGATATTTTGTTGCGTTTCGACACTCTCTCCAAAGTTTTCCCCATGGGCTGAAAGCTTGAGTTCCCTGTGGCGTGGTATTTGACTGATGCAGCCTCTCTCCATCTATGTGATGTGTTCACTGATGCGGTGGTGATGGATTGAGATACCCCTGCTGAAGCTGATCTAGTGAGCAGCTGGCCCGTGTTCCCCGCTCACACAGTGGCTTCGCAGTTGTTTCCCATCACATTTTTCCTCCTCATTATGACTTGAGGGGGTTGTTTTGGTGGCTTGGCTTTAGGGAAATGGCAGGATTTACTGAGTCGTTTTCCATTCACTTTTAAGAAACTTAAAGCGAGAGAGTGCAAAGAATGTCAGTCCTCTCATTGTCATTGTCATTACCTCACACCTAGATTTGACATGTTGATGGATGCAAAATTGCCGTGTGTAGGTTTGGGTTCAGATAGCAGATTCCATTTTGGATCCAGTTTGCGTTCAACAAAATAGCCAGATTTGCTCAACTCTGACACTAACCAATCTCCTATTGAAACTCTTGTCTCTCTTCGCTCTTTTTAATAGAAAAGAGCAATGTCGAAAACTTTTAGGCAGCAGGCTTTTTAGCCAGCACTGACCGTTGCTTTTGCTGGTTAAAATGACAAACATCATAGAAGGTGGATTATATCAGCTTTAGCTCATTAACGTTAATTCCATAACAGCTAAAATGAAACTTTTGGATTTCGTCTGATTAAAGAGCTCTCTGCAAGCCAGTGTCTGTCCTCAGCCAAGGATTGCTTTGGAAAGAAAACAAACATTACTCTGTAACACCACTATATTTCTGATTCTGATTCTAATTCTGATATATGACCACAAGTGAACTGTATGTTTTTGTAGTTCAACAAGGTCAACAGAGTGGCAACACTTCTCAGGAAAGTCACGTTCATTTCAGGAGAATCTTACTTTTAAACGCTCATTCATGTCATATCAATACTTTAAGCTTTTCACCTGAATAGTTCTGCATAGGGATCTCCAGTATTTGGAGCAAGTATATAAAAATAAGGTTTAAAAGTAGGTAGGCAACACCTGCTATTCCAATGTGTCAGATACGATACAGATACAGATATTTCATCAGTATATCATATCTAATGCCGTTCATCTAATTTTCAGTACCTACCGGTTGTTAACATTAATTAGGCTACCACTAAAAATTGCAGTGTTTCTGCCTTCTAAGCTAACAAAAGGTGATTACAAATCTTTGAGTTTTTGTTGCAAGTGTTGAAAGCTAAACCAAATTTGATTTTAAAAGTGATTCCATAAGTGGAATAATGGATATCGATAATGGATTCAGAGTTGATAAAATACTATCCAACACCAACTCTAGGAATGTGATTATTGTTGTTTGACAATAATGAACATCAGACCAGCTTTGTTGATATGTCTAGGTTAGTGCAGACCAGATGCACAGTCTCTATGGAGCCACTATAAGCGGGCTTGTGTTGTGCAGTGAGAAATAGGTACCTGCTGTAGAGACGCCTCCGTAGGTATGGCTCATTTCATGCCTTACGGACGTCTGTCTACACTAGATACATCTACTCATTTTAAGCAGAAACGGTCGGTAACTGCTACCTCACCATAACCTGAGTCTCTATATCAATGCATGTACAGTGGGCCCTTTACTGGAAGGTCATCTCTTACAGGAAAGCTTTAACGCATACGCAATAAGATTAAAGTGTGGTTGTACAGTAGCATTTCTACCTTTTAGTAGCATATGCTCATAAAACATTTTTCTACCAGTAATACTGGAAATCAGATTCCAACTTGAAATTCACAGTAGGGAAAGGTTTTTTCAGAATGAATGGTTTTGTTTAGTGATCATTTAATTCTTGAAACTCAGGAGCTCACTGACTTAAAATAAGTTTCAGTTGAACCTCACTGTGACAGTTCAGTCACTATTGTGACCATGAACATCCTGGAAAAACAAGACTCTAATCTTTTATGCAATGCGGAACTGCTCCTTTGGCGTTACATGAGGCTGACTTGGCCAATGTTTGTTTGAATTTGCATCCAAATGAGCTTTACATTTACATCTTTATGTACAGTATGACATGGCAGGACTATCAGTTCTAACCAGAAAATGTACCCAGAACACTAGAAAATCATCCCAGGTGCTGTTAGGCCACCTTCTCTGTATTTTTACACCTTAATTTTTATATGGAGCTGCACATCGGTGTGACATTGCAAAATCTTCTTGTTGCTTGCCATGGCATTCAGCAGTGAATGTTAGTGTAACTAATACAAACTCCTCCATCCTCAGGGTAAAGAACACAGTATTACAGCTCAGTTCTTCCTGTTTAAGATGGACAATAAGGGCTCTGGACTGTTAATATTGAGTTCACAACCATTTTAGGGACAGTTCTATGTGTTAAAAATCACACTCAACAGTGCTTCCCACTCCACATGTTTGCATTGTTAAAACAACTTAAAAAACCCACATTCCTCTGAGATTCAAATGTGCTCTTTGAGCTGGGATTTCTGACACTGTTTTAATTGTGGAACGATCTGAGACAAAAAACAAAACAAAAAAACTGCCAAAATCAGATAGAAGGGAACTGCTGAGTTCAGTGGGCATAAAACACAAGCAATATTATGTTTTTCACTAAACTGTTTGCACCTATTTACTGTATATCCAGTATTTAGATACTTGGTAATCAATATTTTGTTTTGTATTTTGTATTTTGTTTTGAGTATTTTTTAAATTAATTAATTTTTTTAAATAAAGGGATAAAAAAATTTGTCAGGTGAGTGTGAGGCAGCATTAGAAGGACCCAAATGCAGATAGTCGAGGCAGATAGGGACAGTTCAATGATTTAATGACTGGTTGCCTGCAGGCGGGCGGGCACAGGTGCAAAACAACATGGAAACAAAGAGGAACATGAGAAAATGAGGTGCAGGTGGGGAGTTCAGGTGAGGGGACTGAGATGATTGCAGGACAAATGGGAGTGGCAGGATCTGGAAAAAAAGGAAAGTCTGAAGGCATTTGGTGGACAGGTAAAGAATAACACTGAAGGGGCCTGGGAAAGTGGAAATGTATCTGAAGAGAGGGACAGAGGCAGAATGAGCAAGAATCTACACAGTAGAGGTAGACATTGTGACAGTTTCTGTATCAAAACGTTTTGAATGATGCCCAGCCCTAACCATGCCCTGTCCCACTAACTGATTCATATCAAGTTTCAAGAAGACAGAAATAGCTACTTTTATATTTCTTTAAAATGTCTATTAGTAAAGAATAGATCAGTAGGACTACTACATAGATGAAATAAGTATCAATACTGATACAATACTGCTGAGTGTCAACAGGTCAGTTTGAATTGGTGCGCTTAAACTTTGGGGTGAGGAGTAGATATATGGGCATGTGTCGGCCAATTAGCCGATTTGTTGTTATGTGTTTATGTAAAAAGAAAAGAATATCGGGGTCTGTATCATTATTTTATCTTTTTCAGGTCTCAGGTATCAATATTGGTATTAGCCTCAAAAATCCAGTCAGGCTTTAGTAAGGGGCACAGGTGCTGCTAATGGAAAAAGTTAGTTGGTAGCCCTGTAGATATTGACTCTATGAAACTTGTTCCACTCAACCTAAACTGAAACATCAAGCATCAAGCTAACTGAATATATCGTAAGGACAATGTTTAATCAAATCCTGTCAATTTAATTTGATTACATATGACAGTGCAGTGCAGGAATGAAGATGAAGCTTGAGGCCCAGGATGTGTGACAGTAGAGTGGGAAGGATATTTTGTTTGCTTCTAAAAAAGGTGGAGAATCCATGACGGCACAGTGAAAAATACCAATTTATAATCATACAGAATTTCCATGATCATCTTCATTTGCATGTCAAGACCAGTATTTGCGCATCAGCTCCATTACCCTGGAAGGTGCGTTGAGTCATCCTCCTCCTCACTGATATTTTTTCCCTCAGCATAATTTAACTCAAACACCTGTTCAACAGCTTCAGAGACTACCCTATACACTGCATATGATTCAGCACTCATCAGCCCAGAAAATAAGTAGATTGACTGTGAATCTGCTCTCTGTGGACTGCCTCATAAAAGAGCTGGTTAGTTACATGTTGTTATGGTTTGACAAGTGATTTCTCTCTTGTAGCCACCTGTAAATCTTCATTCTACTGTTGATTGCAGCCCATGTGTATCACATAACCAAGGCTCCATTATGTGATTGCTATCTTCAGTGATTGTGAATTGTTTCACCCTTTGTGTTCTTAGGTATAGTGCAATCCTCATAAGCCCTGCAACACCTGACCACTGACAGCTCAGAACAGCTGGAAATTAAGAATTCATTATGAATGGTTGCTTCACTCTTTATTCTCTCTTCAGTGTTGATTTCACATTTTAGCTACAGTAGCTTTGCATTTGGTTACAGCCTGCTAACTAGCTAGCTGTTTTAGTCTCACCTGGCTCCATGGCTGCAACTAACAATTATTTTTATTATTAATTAATGTGATTCATCAAGTATTTGGAAAATAATCGACATTTGGTCTTTGAAATGTCAAAAATATTGAAAAATTCCTATTAGTTTCTCCAAGCCCAAGGTCTTAAAATTGCTTGTTTTGTTAGCCCAAATTCATTTGAAAATTATATAAAAACAAAAGCAGCAAATTCTCACATTTGAGAAGCTGTAACCGCCCAAAGTGTGGCACTTTTGCTTTACTTACTTACTTTAAGATTGCGGTAATATGTTTTTTAAATTAACAATGGATCAAATGACTGTTATGCTCTGTGACTCTGCAGTTCTCCTCAGCTCTACGGAGAATTTTAGCATATTTTAGCTCATTGTTTTGGTTTACTTTCACCGCTCTTATTACCCTTGTTTCAAACCACAGCAGGCAGCTGTTTACAGCTAGGAAATTTCCCCTAGGAAATGATGGAGACCAAAACAGAGCTAAAAGTGAATATTGGAACCCTGAATGCTAATGTTGCTCCGTGTCCACAAGATGTGTGAATAGGCAGTTATTTGCTAACACAACTACTAACAACTAACTACTTCATATGGTTGTAATATGTCAATGTTCTGTTTACAGCTTGTTCTGCTGTCTCCAAGTGGCCAAACAATATTTTTGTGGCTTTAACAATTAACTTCAAAATTGTTGTTGATTAATTTTCAGTCAATTAAATCATTTTATGGATTCATTATTTCAGCACGTCTTGGCTGTTAGTTCTGCACCAGTGTAGTTTTTATCAACATTTTCAAAATTCCAACATAGCTACCCATTATATTTAAATTTTTCTGATCACTGGAACCAGTTCTTTGTGCTGCAAATAAAAGCCAAAACACAAGTTTGATGGATGACTATATAGCATGAAGCTTGATGATTATATAGCATGACTTTTAAGCTCCACAGACATTCGCAGGTATGGACATGTCAGTACTGATCACTTGTTTCTAATGCCCCTGTATTAGTACTGAGTTGTCATTTTACATGAATTGACTTGTTTGGAGCTTTGCATTTAAATCAGAGAGTGTGGCGCAGTGGAAAATTCCAGAAATGTATGTCTGCAGCAAAGATTGGAAGGCAAAAGAACTTTCTGGCTTAAGATTTTTGCTCCACTGAAGCAGGACCTCTGCTTTTCTGTAGACACACCTCAAACCTCGTCTTGTTCTGTTCTAGCCAAAAGAAAAACAAATGAAATTCTCCTCTTTTTTTTTGCATGACTTTAAATGTTAAATTTCAACATTTAATTACACCAGACCAAATTAAACCACTGTTCTCCCCCAATACAAAGGAACAAATGGATGCACCATATTAGGTTGTATCAGAAAATGTGCTTCCATTCTCTGCCGAACCTTCAATCATGAATGCTGAGAGTCGGCAAGACACGACGGGACCAGCTTCATAATTAGGAAGGGCTCAAAAAACAATTTCACTGGTGCTACTGAAATAATGACTGTAATGAGGTTCAAATAACAGCAATGCCTTCCACAGTATTTCCTGAATATATATATATATATATATATATATATATATATATATATAGGTAGGTAGGTAGGTAGGTATGTAAAGGCCAAATTATTGCAGTTCTACTGAGATGAAACCTCAGGATACAGAAGCTGCTCTGGGGCTCGTTATTAAGTGAAAGCTCAAGGATGGTTTCACTGATGACAGAAAATACACATTTTTTTTCAGCCCCAATGATGCCTGATTTAAATAATTCTTCTCCCTCGTTTTGTTTGTTTGTGAGAGTTTATTTTATAGCTTTGTAATGAAAGTAAAGCAAGATTACAATTGGCATCTACAGAGGATTTATTACAGATTAACAACTGATTCTTGTTGATTTACGTAAAATGTAATCTATATCAAGTGGATTTGCATCAGAACTTTACATTGAGCCAGCATTTCTGAGTCTTTCTGAAACTAATCCTTTATTGTTGGCTTTTGTAATTACCTTTTTGCTCTTGACAGCACTGACTGTAATGAGAATTATCACAGTCCTTCTGAGAAACACACAGACAGATAAAGCCAGACAGAAGAAATGGTAGAAAGAAAGTGAAGCATCATTTGGAGATACTTTACTAAACCGTTGTGAAGCAAAATATGATATGTTTCAAAAGACTGTATGATATTGTGGCAATATCACAAACCTTCTAAAACACATAAACATCATCCCCATAAAAGAGCATGAAGAGATATAACGATCAGAGAAGGGGGAGAGAAAGCAGCCAAATGTCCCTGCATCAGGTGCCAGTGTGAGACAGAGTTCTCTGATGAAGCCTTTCAGAGAGGCAGCCATTATCCAGGTACACAGACATAAATTGGCATACGGTGCTGCACAGACCACAATCGATGGAATATCTAGGCTTAACTGGACAACTATTCAAACAGCAGGCTTTCTTAATGCAGGGTATCCATGTAACCCTATATTAATTTTGTGGGGGAAAAAACATATGCTAGAGATTGCTCACTGTTTTTAAAACATAGATAATATGTGATGGGATAATAAAATGTCAGGATGCTCAAACTTTTAGTAATGATTTGTAGTGGAATGGATTAACCACTACTGCCAGCATTAATACAGTATCTACAACAGCTTTTTAAGATATTGCAGCTATTACTGTATGTGTAACTAGACAGAGGCAAATAACAAAACAAAAGAGCGAGAAACGGCTAAGTGAAGAAAGCAAAAATGCATTAGTACTATTTATAAATAGCCTGCAGTATATTGCACCCAACCTATTACACTTAATATAAGAAATGTCCTGTTTTTTTGCCCCAATCTGTGGTCTGAGCCTGCTGTTCTTTTGATTCACCCAACTGCAAAACTTGACAAATTCTGCAGCTAGTGATGTGTGATATTGCTGGTATTATGATTTTGATGTATTAACAGACTTTTTTTGGAATTATCAACCAGGACAGGCGCAACCTTACAGCCCTATTAGCTGATAATATATTTTAGTAGTCCAAACAAGTACTTTGGTTCTGTCCTGTTATGGAGAATAATACACTCTGCTGATTTGTGTTTTCTGATACTCCACCACATAGACAGATATATTACAGTAAATTACAGTCCCTTTATTATACCATCAATTGATTCTTGTCCCAGTCTGTAGTTAGTAGTTAATTGCAACGGCAGTTCTTTGCCTTTTTCCAGACAAAATCAAGTAATTCTATATCTCAACCAAAGAAAATCTGTGATGTTGCCTTGTATTCCACGACTCCGAAGTACATGTTCATTCCGATCTCTGCAACATCCCCCATCAATACATATAAAAACTGGTGTGGAGAGTTCTGTGTCATTCTTCCTGACTGCTACAAATGGTGGAAATCCAGCTACTACACATTGTCTGTGGCCGTCATCCAGAATTCATAGAAACGTAGTAAAATATGTAACTTTTGTTGGGGGTTGTAATTTGAAAAGAGATCAAGAGCGTGCAGTTGACAGTAGTTGGTTGCAGTTGGGGTTGGGAGCGATCTGAATTAGCTTTTTCTTTCATGTGAAGAGGATGTATTCACGCTCCAACAGGGTGCTAGGTTGCTCGTTAATGATGTATTAATTTAAAAATCATGACTACCAGCTTTAATTTCCTTTTATATTTCATCCATTGTTTTCTTTTTCTGCCAGTCACACTCTGGCAGTGTTTTGTGGCACGTCAAACAAGTCAGCGGTTTCTCCATTTTAAGTTTGGTGAGAGTGAGAGATCAGTTGTGCCGACTGTCTGGTACTGGTTGAGCATTAGTGAGTCATACATGTCACAAGTCAAAGTTCAGCCAGGCGAATGAGGCGTGATCTGTATGCAACAGCAATTGAATGCATTTTGAATGCCCCTTTTTGCAGTTAACCAAAAGGATGGTTAACTGTGCAGTGATCCTCAGTGTTGGTCTACTGTCTGTTTGCCAGGGCAACACTATTTCTCTGTAACTATGCAAATAATCTGCACCAGCCACCATCCAGTAAATATTATCCTTATGAAAAAACATGTTGGGGAAGTGGGAGTCATGGGGCTCACTGAACAGAAGTACAATGAGATGGATACGTTGTGTTGGATATTTAATCAACAACCAAAAGTTAATTGTTGGTCTTGTGAGACTTTGTACTGTTTGTCATGCAATTACACAATTGTGACAAGTTATCTACCAACGTGATACAATCCATCCATTTCCAGGTGGGCATGATCATACTGTTAACCGTAATTAAGCTAATTATGACAAGATTAGATGCTCATTATACGGATGCCTGGAGAAATGAAAGATAACAATATAAACTTGATAAGTTCAGGAGATGAAAAGGCGAGAATTGGCAGTTTATGGCAAAGACAAAGAGCAAGGAAAATTGTGCTGTCAATTTAATGAATCATGAATTTTGCATAATCACTTTGTGATGGTAGTGTTATTGACAAGGGGGAACATTCCTCGTCATGAATATATCTAATTTACCTTGTTGCAAGAATTAACAGGTCATGGACCGAAAAATTCCTGAAAGGATATTAAATTGTTTATATCTACAAAGCTTTTCTGTTTGTTGCAGTGTTGAAAGTGTGAACATATTTAAAATATCATGAGACAGATCCTCAACCCTCTGAGGTTGACTGTGCCACCAGCAACAGATGTGTCATAAGTTGCGCATTTATTAATAACCTTCGATCGGTTAGTGCAGAGTAAAACAATATGATGTACTCAGGGGGTTAATTCTATCTCAGTCTCCATGCCACAACTGCTTAGGTACGTTCTCTTTAAAGCTTAATTATCTCTCATCATATGTGGCCTCTGCGTACTGCAAAAAGTGGTCATGGGGCCAAAACAATTAAAGATTAGCACTCATCCATACATCTTTTCACTTAAGTACCTTTATTCCTCGCCATCATATTTTCAATTTAGGTCCCTGCACTATGCTGCTTTAAATCACAGACCTGTGATTTAAAGCTATAAATAGCCCGCTGGGTTTTATAACCGAGCCTTTACACTGATGGCAGGATGGCAAAACTACATGACACGGGCACATACCTCCCTACAATTAATAACAAGAAATGTCTCATGCTAATTAGCTAACCGCCTCATCGCCTTTTCCTTTGGAAGGGAGGCATACAGTAAATGAGTTCAGTCGTGCACACATATTCCTTAACCTCTCTTTTTCTCTGCATTAAGTGATATTGTAGCCATTGCATTCGTCATTACTATATTGGTGTTGTTTTTATGCGACATACAGTTTTATCACTTTAAAAATCTGACAAGTACATCCACAAGTAAAAATTGATCATACTACTGAAGGTGTTACATAAGTGACGAGTAAAGATAAATGAAGAAAAATTGTATATCTTTTGTATATTTTAATGCTACATTATGAATATCAGGTATGTTTTGATTTTACTGAGATTGATTTACATTTTTAAATTCAAAACTTGAAGGAGTTTAATCCTTTTTCTTTTATTTATCTTTCACTGTGTTTAAAAAAAACAGGAAAATGTTGGTTATGTTATGATTATACTCAATCTCCTGGAGCAATCACAATGTAGACATGTGTTCAGTAGAATGAGTGGTTTGCCTCAGGCACTTCATTGTATTGTTTCCTTTCACTTGATTTGGGGGGAAAGCAAAAGGCACCATATGAGTGGGCTAGAGGAAAAAACACATCCACTGCTGCAGAGCATTTATTCTTTAAAACGCAGGAGGAATAAGGAAAACGCTTATTTAACCCCTACTTAGCCATAGAAAACAACACCTTCGGGTGTGAGAACTGTATGAAAATGATAGTGTTTGTGCCTAAGTGAGGGTTTTTCTCTGAGGCAGGCAGAGCAGTGGACCGCAGAATCACAGAAAACAAACTGCACATTATCATTAGCTCCCATGTTATCATGTCTGAACTTTGTGAGTACTACATCTCAGGTAAATTCTCATTGCGAAACTATATTTCAGTCAGAAATAAACCTGATGATGGAGCCAAAATCTGTACTGTCGTCGTGCTAGTGGTGGAAAGTGGACAAGTTGCGAACATCTATTTTTACCCTGTGGGCAAATCTGAATCAGTTGTGTACACTATTTGCATATATGAATTTACTTTACATAGTGACTGCGGCAGTAAGTGAGACCCCAGCCTGACACTCCATGCCCACACACATAGCTGTGTGTGTAGGAGGGGGATTGGATGACAAGTCCAGGATATATAGTGCTCGACTCAAGCTCACTTGGTATTCCTATGTATTTCTAAAGCCACATAATTCACACAGAAAGGTAGTTTTCACGCCAAGACCCACCACGTGCAGCTTACCGTCTACAGTGATGTTTCACGTTGCATTGTAGTGCATGAATAATATCCTCTTCTCACCAGCTGTGATAGCTACAACAGCAACTAGATGGATGAAGAGGTACCTCTTTGTGCTGCATCTATTTGATTCCCTACCCCCCAGAGCTACAAACAGGAGCCTTCTCCAGCTAATGATCCTTCACAAATTAAAAATCTGCAGCCCTGAAACCAAAGTCATCCCCTCCCATCCATCAAAATGTGCCCATCATTGGACCAGTTGATATTGAAATAGACCTAATCCTGTGTTTCTCTTCTCACCCTGATGACACACGGCTTCACACAAACTGCATAATCAGTGTAAGGGGACAAAGAGATCTAAAGACCAATTGAACTAAAATGAACAGCCTTTGTATACATTCTGACTTATTGAGCATCTGTTTTATGTACAAAGCAATCAATATACTGTATAGATACCAATGATTATGTGCATACTTGTCTCTTAACTGCCCTGATTACACCGGTAAATTGATGTAGATTTGAAGTGATGTTGCTAACATACCTCATCAAGACCTCGTTCCTCTCTTTTCCTTCTCTCACAGCTCACTAGATTTGATCACAGTGTTAGGGGAAGTTATTGTTCTTAATTATAGACTATGTTCATAAGGACAAATGGCAGCACATGGCACCTGCTTTTCTGTCACCCACAGATTTGCCCTAAGACCATTTATCATGGATGGACAGGCTTGTTTGCCTTCCTGTATACTATTGGTCATGGAGGCTTAAGAGTAATAGGTTGAAAGCCAAGTCCTCTTCCACTGCCATGTACCAGCCTCTCACAGGCACCCAGAGCCACTGTAATCTCTCACATGAGTGAACTTAAATTAAATTGAAATTCTCAGGTGTCAGAAATGTATGAGCACCCTTCTGCAACCACTAGTCTAACTACTTATAGGCACTTATTGTGTTAGAAATATTTTATTTTACACTGGGATAAAGTTTGCTTCACATTAGACAAATCAGCTTACTTAGACGCCTCAGAACAAGATGAATGATGGCCATCATTTATTAATGATAAGCTATGCAATCATATGATTATATTTTGTTTGAATTTGGTGGCTTGAGTCATTCTGAAATGAAAGCGACTGAATGTGACATCCATGAGAATGGAAAAAATCGAATTTCACAGAACACAGACTTCACAAGTCTCCGTCGAGACCTAATCTGGAAGCTCGCCTCTGCTGACAGGAGCAGATCTGGACTAGGATAGATAAATAGCTTGTTTGTCTACACTAACACAATGATTTGTGGCTCAGTAGTTGCTCTATGATGGAATACAGTGTGTGTGTGTGTGTGCCTCTGTGTTCACAAAACGTTATTAGGATTTACCAGCACAATATTCATCACTTCATTAGTCTCTTGTTTGCCAGGTCTAAGCAGACTCATAAACTAACTCGTAAGCTGTTAGTATGTAATACAACTGGATTAGGTGTGTATTATGCTGTTTTCAATACTGTAAGTTGATCTGCCAGCTGTATCCATGGAGGGTTTATTCCGTTGTGTAATAAAAAGTTCTTATCCATGCTACGTCGCACTGAAATGCTGTTTTTAAGCACACTCCCATGCCACTTTATTAGGTACACCTAAACAATCTAATGCATTCGAGTACAACAGCTCTGCCACATATTCGACCTTTACGAATTTTGTACTGGACAGTTTTTGTTAAAACTTTCAGCGGGGTGTTAATTCAACTATATGTTAATTACTGAGGTTGTAGTTAGTGATGGTGTTTTACTGGACTGCATTATGTTGAAATGTGTTTCAAATATTCTTTACCCCTCATGTTTGTAAAATAAAAATTTGAAACACTCTCAATATAATGCAGTCCAGTTCAACACCACTGCAAACTACAACCTCAGTAATAAACATATAGCTAAATGAATACCTCTCTGACCATGTCAATAGCAATAATTTACAGGAAAGTAGATTTAAGAACAATTGTAATTATTGTAACATATTATAAACATAAAGCAAATCACTGTTTCAGACACAATAACAATTTTCCACAATACTGTCTCTCTGGCTAAATAAACATTGCCACCTGCTGCCAGCCTCTATTAATTCAATCAGGGCACAAAAAGATTGGTGTCAGTGCACTGACATTACGTTTTGCTGTCATATCCAAATAGATCACTTAATTGACTGGGAGAAATGTCAAACGTAGAACCTTGGGAGCACAAATCCTTTTAATGCATGTCTTCAGATATATCAACAAGCATTTAGTATCATAGCTCAAGGATCTATCAGTATGTTTTTCACAGACATACACAGGCAATGCAATTTTAAAAGTCGCTCTCTGTTGGAGAAGCAGGGATGAGGTCTTGAAGACTATACTGCCTGCAGGGTGAAGACAGTTTGTGGGGACTGTGTCGGTAGCGAGCGCTTGGTGGATGAACAGTGGAGATGCGTAGCAGATAGCTCTGAGGCACACAGGAGAGCTTGTTAAGGAAGCAGCTGAAAAGGATAATGGAAGCTTCTCACTTCACTGTCTGCTAAAGGGCCCAGACAAAAAACAAAACAAACATCTGCTCTGAGAATAGACATGCACCCAACACAATGGGCCCTGCTACTGTATGTAAGCCTCCCCTTCCAAAAAGAAAATCATATGGCCCTGTAGCAACTGCCAAAATGTTTTTTTCCTGAAGACAGGGAAGCAACACCTCTGCACCACTGAAATGAAAAGTTAGCCTTCACAGTTTGCAGTTTATATAGCTTTATAGACAGGTTCCGTACACATTGCCCAGAGAGTTGAAAGCCAGAAAAAGCTGTAAAACAGTGGAGGTAATAACCGTGCAACAGTACAGCAGCAGAGGTCAGGTACTGCTTACTTCTCCACATCAATGGCCAATTGTCTCTGTGGTGTGTAATTTGTAACCTCTCCAAAGCATGTTTCAGAAACTATTGATTCATTTTACAAAATTGCAGTAGTGTATGACATGTTTCATATGTAAAAGCCTTGGTGTCCTTGCTTCTGTCCTGCTCGGTTAACCATCTGAAACACTGATTTAGTTAATCTCAGGGGAATAAGGGAAGTAGGGCTCAGCAGGGTGTTCCCATGGATTAATGTCACAGGTTGTAGCTGAGTGAATGTTTATTTGCCCAATTTAATTGAACTCCTCATGCTCCATACACAGCCATTACAGGCCGAAGATAGCCTGAATTTTAACTCAAGCCTGCAGCCTGATGACAGTTCTCTGCCACACCAAACGATCAGATGTAATAGGGAAAGATTCTTGCCATCAGTGAAAATACAGACTTTAATGCCATTGATTCCTGAGCCGACTTATGTGCCCATTTATTTTGTCTCAGCTTAAAGTTGCCTGTCAGATGTACAGAAAGAAGGTAATTGGTTTCAGTGTGTTGCTCACACACCACGTCCCTGTCACAGCACAGCTCAGAGGAGGAGACCACACATGAGTTTTCAAATGTTTATTAAACCAAGACGTAAAAATAATCTCAAATATGTAAATAAGAAACATCAGGAGTGTGTGTGCAGTGCATGGAAGAGTCAGCAAGGCAGGTTTGTTTGTGTAGCACTTTTCAAAATATAGAAGAAAAGAACATTTTGAAAAGACAATGAAAAGGGAAATACAGTATATGGGAATATAATGAAATGAGATTATATAAAATAAAAATACACAGGAAATAATGAAAAAGAATAAAAGTTATACTAGAGTTTCAGTGCAGTTACTGCAGTAATAAATAGCCACAAATTTAATACAGGAAATAAAAATTAAAGGTAAAAAAGACAAGAGTTTCTCATTTAGATTTAAAAGTGGCTAAAGTTGGGGCGTGATGCGTGAAGCATAGAGGACTAGCTTAATGCACTTTTATTGTCTGGCTCTGAGTATTGACCTTACTAGCTGACTGCTTCCTGAAGACCTACAGGGCCTACTGGGTTTATTTTCAGGCATATCAGAAATGTGTTAATATTATTTTTAGGCCATTAGGTGATTTATAAAATAGCAGTCATTCTGTAACTCACTAGAAGAGCTAAAAATTAAGTTTATACTACTGTACTAATTTACAGCAGTAAATACATTTTGAGAGAAACTTTTTTTTCAACATACAAATGAAACATTCATACTGAGCGTATCTGCAAAACATTCACTGTTAATATATTTCATTTGTTTTCCCTGTAATACTGTATCCGCATGTGGTAGCTAAAGTGAAGGTTTGCATTAATGATTAATTAATGGCTAATGGTTTGCATTTTTGTGGTTATGTTTAGGCAATTCAAAGCACTTGGTTAAGGTTGGGGATAGATTGTGGTCTTGGTAAATATTGAAGTCTATTGTGACCCAAGATAAGACTTTCCTTCACCTGAACCAAAGAATTTTAGGAGCCTAAACCTTGACCACACGCAGGATGCACTTTTGTTTACATTTCTTTGAAAACATATTAGGCAAAACCATTTTGTATACAGTATATAAATGTAATTATTGGGACACAGGGTCAGTTCTTACTATAACTCTAACAGCAGCATTCTGATTGTATTGCAGTTCAATTGTAATTTTAGAAAGACCAGACAAGAGTCCGTTGAATTAGTCCATCCTTCTGGAGGGCATCACTGTTTCACAAATCTTGTATGGACATGAAATCTCTAATTCTCACTATATATTTTAGATATTAAAAGAATGATTTACTGATTGCGTCAGTGTGGCTTGGAAGCTGAGATCCATTAAAACATCAAGGTTTCTAACATGGCCTTTAGTCTTTATAGCCTCGAATCAAGGTGAGCATTAACTTTAAGTTGCTCCTGCTCGTTGCCAAAAAGAAACGTCTTTGTCTTGTCTTTTTTAACTGAAGGAAATGTGGTCACGTCCAGTTGTTTACTTTCTGTAAGCACTGACACAGTGGGAAATGTTTTGCAATGTACAAAAGAAGCAAAGAAAAGTCTAAACCCACCCAAAACAACAAATATCAACAAATACCTGGGGAGGGAGAGAGTGACTGACTGCCTCCACCAGCTTATAAAGCTGAGGATCCAGCCAGCACAGGTGTCAGCCATCTCTCTGATGGACTTTCTGCCAATCTCCCTGAGGGAGAAGACAGCCGACAGGACCAGGCAGCACTACAGGGCTGTCACACCCCTCGCAGTTATTCTGCCTTCCTCCTCTGTTTCATTTTCCAGACGTCTTTCAGACAGCTATCAAAACAATCAAGCTCCCTCCAGTAGTGTATTAATTGGTCCGAAGCAATTTATAGCCGCTATAATTAATGGCTGTGGGAGTGATTCGGAAGCAAGCTTGTGTTCTCAATGCAAACCTTACACCCAGGCATAAATGAAGGGAGAGGGAGTTAAGCCTTTATCAACAACAACTGTCCAGTGCCTCCTTTTAGATCGTCATTGCTAATCCAGTTAGCTGACTTTGTACAGCAGTTCAAAGTTAGGGCAAGCAAGGAGGAAATTATAATATCAGCATTCCTCTAAAACATCTCATATTGACTGTTGACTGGGATCAGACTACTTAGCTGTGATGATTAGTGATAACAGATCTAATGGATCCCATCAATCAAGATCACAACAAAGACTTCATGGATTTGGAGTTTGATTATAAGCAGGAAGAGCTTTTTACAGATGGAGAATAGAAGAGTTTTATGTAAAATACTCCTTGCTTTTGAATCAAGGCTCACTTTCTAGCTTTTTCTGCAGCTTTCAACAGCATCTCACTGTCTTCATCAGCAGATTCTGAGCAGATTCTGGTCAGTTGTCATGGAGATGGGGTTTCGTTCCAAACAGCTGAGCAAACTATATCTGCTGATGACCCTGATATGCTGTTGAAAGTTGCTGTTGCTGTTGCCATAAAAAGCTAATAAGTGGACCTTGAGTCAAGATTATTTTGTCAAACTACTATTTTCAAGGTCAAGATAAGAATGTACTTTCACACTCATCCTCCTGTCTTATGTGTGACTTCAATTCCAGTCGCACTAATAACTTACATTTCTGCTATTTTCTGTAAGATTCTGGTGTTGATTGGTATGGAGACTTCTTAAGCCACAAGAGGTGAAAGATTAAAATTTTATTTTAGCAGTCTCATAAATAGCAGCACACTATCCAGAGAAAGCTGGAGTCATTAAAGGTAGGTCTTTTAACTTGGCTGTACCTTTGCTTCACTTGGTATAAAGTGATCGCTGCAAGTCCATCAAAATTGAAACATCTTTATTTCATCAGGGTGGCGTCTGAGGTCGTTTTAGTGTCCTTTATATAAAGTCCATCGATCAGTCATATGACATAAAGGTCACCATAGATACTATTGTAAGTATATAAACATTGTTTTTAAAATTGTTTTTACAAAATACATTATATTTGGATACAGAAATGTACAAAAGAAATATAACTGACTATAATTACAAAACATACAGTATTACAACAAACTTTTCAAAGTACACTTTACCAAATACAGTATTTCATCTTAACCCATCAAGTGTGAAAGCAGTGTGAGTAATGAAGCTTACACTGGTCTGCACCTCAATGTGTTTGTATTCTCAAAGTCAGAAATAAAGTTTACAGGCATGATGTCAGTTGAATTCTGGGAGTTAAAATTTTTGAAAAATGCCGTTTCCAAATTGTGATGCTTCCTAACATAACTTTGATGTATGAGGCTTGTCATTATTGTAAGCAATATATTGTAAGCAGTGGGTTAACCTGCAGTGGGCCATTTTGCAGCGTGATGCCATCTTGATACCTGTAATCATATACTTGGAGAGCTGGTCATTATTGTAAAATGAGCCCTGACAGGCTGAATGAAGCACAGGGGCCTTGAGTCTGCTAGAATGTTGATTTTCAGTGAACATTATCCTTTATCATTACAAGGCAAGAAATACAACACTTGGACTCGATGTTGTATTACAGCCCGGCCACTGGGAATCCAGGACTGTCCTTAAATTGGCTGTGAACCAGTGTTCACATATGTTGTTTCTGTGACCTTGGATAACTTGGCCAAGATTACTGTCATGTGTATATATACACATTTCTATCAAACCTAGAGACAACACAGAGACTCTTATCTGTGATTTTATCAAGTGGGATTTCCTGAAATTCTTCTGTTAAGTGAGTAGGAGACACTGTGGCTGTACTGTGATACTGGTCACTGACATTGTAATTTCCTGCGGACATGTTCTTTGGTTCAGCGCAACCAATACTAAATGGAAACAGCATTGATTTGGGAATAAAAGCTCCAAAAAGACTATATAACACAAATTCCACTAAGTTAGAAATTTCTTTTCATTTCATTTATTATCTGGACAGCCCAGCTGAAAAGTGTTCGTTATAACACGTCAAAGATCATTCAAGGTACTGGTAAGAGTAACCATTAATTAAATTTTAAGGTGGACATTTCTGTTAAGTTCCATCTGTGATCAGAGCATTAAAGTGCTTCCCTAGAAAATTAACAGAGTTATTCTTACGCCGTCTTCAAGGTGGAGTAGTCAGTGATTCCTCAGACTTAAAGGTTTGTCTCCTAATGACATCACAGATTAGAGCCTTAGCCAACTTGTCTCTATTTTTGGCACAGCTAATATTTGACATTGACAAATCTGGTCCGAGTTGTTCAAAATCATATAATATTGGTTCCTCTGTGGACAAGGTGCTTCTGCAATGTTCCCTGACACCAAGACAAACCTGTAAAATATACTTGTCTTATATATTTCTCAGAAGTTCTGTCTTTGAAGATTCAAGGTCTCTCCAGTCTGCGAGGACATGGACAAAATATGAACGTCATTCTAGATAAGGTTTTCTTCTCGAGTGTTGTTTCCACATCGCTCTCTTAAATGGATGGGGGAAAAGTCACCTTTTATTCCCCTTAACTGTACTCACAGCTAATTGCTGTCTTAGATGGACAGAAATTAATTTTTGAAAGGTTCTTTGAAGTACCCAGAGTGAAGCTTTTCTGCCTTTTATACTCTGTGTGATTACTTTGGCAGCTGTATGAAGTCCTTTGCTTGTGCCTGATGAATAACTGTCAGCATGGAATTAGGCATTAAATCAAACTGGGGAGGAATTCTGACATAAAAAGTTATAGACCGTACTCCTTGTAAAGCAAATCCACAGAATATACACCGCTGCTGTGCAAACAACAGCTATAGCATCTTCCCTTTGCTGTTATGAAACCCATTTTATCAAAGATTTTAGGATTTTATGTGTTAGGGTCAATACTGAAATATTGAATTTCCTCATTATTCGTTGCCCATTTCCTTCTTGCTATAAGAGAAACCAGCTGCAGTCTGCATTCACTGAAGTCCCAGATTCTGATTATTTCCATTCAAAAATCTGCATTTATGAAGTGAAAGTGGAGTAGTGGATGGATAGCAGCAGATACTTAGCTGGTATTAAAATGTGTTAAGGTTGTCCTGGTGGCTCAGTTGGCAGATTGATCAGTGATTTTGAATGAATGTTGTCTTTGTTGCTTCTTTTTTTATTTTGCACAAGTAGCAAATGAACAGATGTAAATCTAAATTTGTCTAACTATAATATGAGTCATGCAAGTTACACATTTTTGATACCAAGAAGAACTTGTATGAAACATTGAAAGCTGGATTGCTGGTAGAAAGAGATGTTTTCTTAGTTATCATGTATTTAATGGTCTTTTTGTGGGGGGATTTTGTTTTTGGAAGTAATTTGCGTTTACAGTTACATTTTGGCACAAACATGAAGGTGCAAGTCACAGGCAATCAAACCCATTGCTGTCTTTGACAAAAAAAAAGTCTTAATTAAAGGTCAATGTACTAGCTTTTCTGGAGCTTTCAACTAGAACTAAAACACTGAGTCAATTAATTAATTGGTTTCAGTCAATTGATCCTTGAAGTCTGTTTTTAAGCACAAAAAAAGCCAAAATTCCTTGCCTCTTAAAGGTCCAGTGTGTAACATTTAGGAGGAGCTATTGGCAGAAATGGAATATAATATTTATAAGTATGTTTTCATTAGTGTATAATCACCTGAAAATAAGAATCGTTGTGTTTTTGTTACCTTAGGATGAGGCGTTTTTATCTACAGAGGGAGCGGGTCCCCTTCCACGGAGGCCGCCGTGTTGCACCGCCATGTTTCTACAGTAGCCCAGAACAGACAAACTGAACACTGGCTGTAGATAGGGCCTTTTGCATTTTTCGTGAGTTTCACGGCCACCGTAGTTTCTCCTACACGCTTGGAACGGGAGGGTGAGCTGAGCGGTATTCAAATTAAATATCTTTTAATTTTGGACTGTTGGTCTGACAAAATAAACAATTTGACCGTGCCTTGGCCCGTAGGTAATTGTAATGGACATTTTGTATTGTTTAATGACATTTTATGGACTCAGTTTGATGCAATTGAAAGTGGTTAAAAGCTCTGGAAAAAGCTAGTAAGTGAACTTTTTTTAAATTTATTAATATTTGGATGGACCTTGAAGCTTAACACTGAGGAGTTTGGGGTCTAGTTTTTAAAAACATTTTGAAGTGAATCCCAGCATCCTGCTCTTTCCCTGCATTTTAATGAGTTCATTTGCGTCGTTGTTCATCATTATCTCACTAAGGCTTATTGATGTGAAATGTGTTGTTACATTAACATGTCAGCTCAGCACTTTCAAACTTGGCTCCCTCTCTCTGTTTTGATTTTGGAAATACATGAAAGGCCCTCTCTACATGTGGTGAAAGAAATTAGGAAAGACTGAGTTGGGAGACAGTTGGAAAGTTTGTGTAACTTGAAGTGTCCTTGCACAGGACACTTTATCCCTCCCAGCTGCAGGGACACTGGTCTGTTCTTGACCTCTGACTTTCCTGTGGAGGAGGCCAATCACAAAAAACAACCAGAAAATAGTCAAGAACTCTTTAACCTCCATTTAAACTCAACATTTGGATGGCTGGGTGGTTGCTCAGATGCACTCTGGTCGACCAAACAAGAGGGGAGGTCATTAGAATTTGAGGAGCAGAGGGACAGGTTGAAACCGTTTTTCCTCCACACAGTATTTAAATGACCTTTCACCATTATGAAAATGACATTCTTTTGGCCACCCGTAACATGTCCTCCGTCAGATCCAGCAGACTATCTCTGACATTCTCCACACAGCCCGGATACAAAGTGGCTGATGAGAAAGAGCACTTAGTCTGAAGATATCAGTAATCTTGACACGTGTGAATGCAGCCTCGGCTTCTTCTCACTGTAGAGTGAAAGAAAGTGTTTTCATGCCACAGAGAAACCATGATGTACTAAACTGCTGATTTCTTACGGCAGTGCATTAACCAGTACACCTAACTTAAAGCATCTGGAAAAATTCCACAGTGTATTGATTGAGTAGCGGCTTGCACTTCGCTCAGAGTGCACCTAATAATTACATAAATGTACTTTGAACACTTCCCTATTTGCTGTAGTTGAAGAAAGGGTACTCAGTTTTACCCATAGGTGACAGATAGCAGCAAAGATGGTACTCACAGGGCATCAGTGCTCAGTTAACTGTGAGCATAGTGAAGAGCTTTTGAATTAATTTACTTACACTTAAACAAAGAGGACTACTCAGTGCCTCTGCAAACTGCATGAAAGAAGCTAAAGATTGAAGCTGCATGTTCTTTAAGTTGCTCTGTATCTGAACTTCTGTAGTTTCGATGTGTCTTTGCTAAATCTGACATTGTCTAAATGAATTTTCTCCGTCATTTGACATATTCGCTGAGGGAGAGGTCACTGTGGTTTGAATTTCTTTTAAACATTATCTTTAAAGGCAACTCAGACAACAGCTTTTAGATTTGGCTGCCTTTGTATTATATGCCTAGCAGCACCTAAATGCTCATCTGAAGTATACTGCAGCTTTTGGCATAAGGTTTATGTTTTCTGAACTTCTTGAGGTTACTACCACTGCCAAGGAGGTTACTACCACTGCCAAGGAGTGCATGTTTCTCTGTGGCTTGTCTTGTTAGTTTATTAGGTTATCTCAAATAGTAAACAGATTTTAAAGACATTTGGTGGGGTTATAGTTGGCTATCAGCCAAAGAACAAGTGATTAGTTTTTGTTGCAGATCCAGGAAAAGATTTATTAACATTGTGGGATATTGCATTTTTGAACATTTTGATTATTTCCTCATTAAAGCACTAGCCATACTTATAATGAAAAATATGTTGTATGTATTCCTCGATTTTCACTATGTATACAAAGTCAGAACATTGTACTGCCTTGGCAGTGCAGTGCAGATTGTTTTTTTATTTAAAAAAACCATTTAAAGCCTGTTAAACAACAATACAAGTGGCAAGTGTGAAAGTATCTACAGTATGTTTGTATTATTAAGTATGTAGTAATCATAAGGTATGACCTACTCCTCATATACAATGCTTTTCTGGCAGGGAAGAATTAAGTGGTGGCATTAGCGCTGTTTAGTGCAGACACGCAATGACAACCCCATTGATAATGTTAGAGCTGTTAAAGCTGCTCCAATCAATATTCTTACATTAACAATGGATGAAAAGACAACATGTAATGTGAAAGGGGGTATTTGCAGTCAGAACAGAAGCATTTAGCAGTTTAAAAGCCAGATTTTCCCCTCAGGAGTTGGTGGAGACCAAAACAGAGCTAAAAGGAGAGTCAATATTGGATGTATATTCATCCGGTGGACAGAATTACGACTCCAAATGCATGCTAATGTTGCCATATGTATTAATATGCAACTGTTTGCTAACACATTCCCCATATCATTTATGGGTCAGGTGTCAATAGATCAATGTTGTGTTTACATGTTGTTGTGCTGCCCCCAAGTGGCCTAAACATTACCTAATGCAGATTTAAGGTTTACATACATGTCTGATATCACTGCAATGCAGTGCACATCAATAACTCTTAAAGTTCGCTGTTCTTTATTGAGACTTAACATAGCTTAAACCCACAATAAATTTCGTTTTTAGCCACTTGGGAGCAGCAGAAACAAATTGTGAACTCAACATTGACATGTTATCACCTTTTAAGTTTATATGGCTAACATGTTAGCAAACAGTCGATCAATTACAGGGCAACATTATCATTCATTTGGAGTCGCTCTCTTTTAGCTCTGTTTTTGGTGTACAACAAGTCCTTAGGGAAATATCTGACTTTTTAGCTGCTATATGCTCCACTATGTTCACCAGCAAATTCACCGCTACCTGCTGTGGCCGAAAACAACGTTATGAGAGCAGTGAGAGTGAACCAAAACAGTAAAGTTGCGGGCTGGACTTGCTATAAAGATCCGTAAAGTTGAGGGAAGCTGCAGATTCTGGTGATAATTCTCTGTGGGTTCATCACTATGAGCGACCTCTTTCACATTGTCACAATGTTTTCACATTGTCATTTGATACATTATAAAAATATCACTTATAGACGCTTTAAGGATCAAATGTCACAAATCAGTAATCAATAAAATATATGTGCCACATATTTGGAAGCCCCAGACAGTAACTGAATGATATAAAGCTGAGAGAGGTATGCACAAAACTGATTTAAGGAGGGGAAGGATGGAGGTGGATGAGAGGAGGAATAGATGTGTAGAAGGTTAGATAAGGGGATGTATGTGAGATGGAAGAGGTGTGGATGATGAAGAGAGATTGTTGGGTGGGTAAAGAAACTTAACTTAAAATTAACTTCATTTTAAATGCTGCTTTGAGCAAGTCAATTTTAGTTGAGACCGATGCTTATCAGGATGGACTGAAAATTACCTCAGGCCTATATTCTGCAAATATACACCTCTGTCCATGAGTTGAAATGTATGCAGGATTGCACATTAATAATTGATGCTGTTACAAAACACATGATAGGGAGGCTGCAGCAAGATAGAAGATGATGCTTGCTGCAAACTTAAGGGATGAGCCATGGCTGTATTGACCAGAACTTAATGTGTTTTTTGATCCTTTTAATGGTTTCAAAGAGGTTATTGAGAATATGTACAGTAGATGAATGCCCACTTTGACTCTCTGGAGTGACTTATGTCATTGCATTATATGTAGTCGTTACAAGAAATCTAAAAATTCAGGAGGGATGATGGTATCCTAAAGATTATAAATGTGAGAAGAGTAAAAAGGGTGCCAGGTTTGAATCCTGGCACCAGCTGCAATAAGCTTAATGGGAACCATGAATGAGTAATACTCTGGCTTTTCACAACAACATCCGTTAAGGTTTCATTAAGGAAAGCACCAACCATTCCCCCAGTGTAGCTTCTCAGTGGCTAACAATAGGTTATTGTGGTTGTATATGGCAGCTCAAGCTTTGTGTGTGCTGCTGTAACTAAATGTGATGCTAATTGGGAATTGCTGACATTTTGTATCTGCAAAATGTCACCTTTTCAGGAACAAAGAAGAACAGCCTTGTTTTTAACTCTGTGACCAGACATTTGTGATGTCTCCAATGGGTTTGATCAGGTCACACTGTTTTTTCACCCATAAAATAGCATTTAATTCTTCTGAAGTTAAAACAATAGTCCTTCAAGTTGGAGTTAAAAGGTAGCATTCACACAATTATATTGATGGGTGTCCAGAAACCTTCCCTAGATAAATGAATATTACCAAAAAAGAAATTTGGGTGCGTTAGAGGTCACTAAATTGAATATGCTTCAGTTTTCATCTTTGCCTCTCTGGTGTATCCCTGTCTGATCCATCCGCCACACTGCTGTGGGATCAGGTCTTACTTCCCAAATGAAACTGGATCTCTTGAATTCAATGCCCTCTAAGATCTCAATGAGGATTGGTTGATATAACAGTCCTTCGCTACTTCCCAGCTCCAGATATCCAACCCCTTCCCTTCTCGTCCCTTCCCTTCCCTTCACTCCCTAGAGTGCAAAGAGGAAACTAGATCCTGTCTCATCCAGCCTCCCTTGTACATTTAGTTTAGGCGAACCTCCTTGTTAGTACCAGTATTTAGCAGTCACCACTGCAGCAAGACAACATCCAGCAATCCCAGAGCTTAACTTGGAAACTCTTTGGTGACAATGGGAGCCCCAGAGGAGGAAGCGCCACGTCCGGCGTCAGACATTACAGTGTTCGGAGCCAACTGTACCCTCCACGGCCTTAGCCACATCTTCCTGCCTGGTGGAGTGACTATCCGGCGGCTGCTTTGGGCCGCTGCATTCAGCTCCTCCCTTTCCTTCTTCCTCTTCCAAGTGGCCGACCGTGTGATTGAGTACTACCAATACCCCCATGTCACCATTCTGGATGAAATGGACAGCCCCTTCATGTACTTTCCAGCCATAACCCTCTGCAACTACAACAGCTTTCGAAAGTCCCAGATCCGTAGGAATGACATCTTCTGGATGGCTGGGCTTCTGGGTGTGGAGCAAGGGGACTTTGATGACTTCATGGCTGCTTTGGGGCAGCCCACAGACAACAGCAAGTTTTTCCCCAGTAAGACCTTCAACATGCTGGAGTTTGTGCAGAGGACTAGCCACAACATAGATGAAATGTTGCTTGACTGCAAATATAGGGGCAAAGACTGTGGTCCAGAGAACTTTACTACAGTAAGTATGGCTCCTTCTGTGGCTCTTAGCCTTGAAATCAGTGTAAACTGCGTCAGAATCATTATATGAAAAACACTGATCCTTTGGTGAGCTGTGAGAGTGAAGTACTATGTACTATGTTAAATATTTCAGATTTTCTCAGTAGGATAAATGCAGATTTATTAAATATTTAGACTAAATATTTATCAGAATCTAAAATTATGTATTAAATTAAAGGAAAAACTGTACATATTTAATAGAAAAGCTTAAAAGCAAGATTTGAACATATGCAGAGGCCTTTGGCAACAGTACCAACAACTGTGAGCTATTTAGTAGTCATTATAATGCTACAATTTGAATGCTTCATTCTGCCCACTGTGAAATGAAATATGAGTCAGTTTATGTTTATGAACGCCGGGAGACATTACAGCAGAGATCTGCTGTAAGAAAGTGGTTATTTTTATAAAATGAGCATTGTCATGATGAGACATACACATCCACATCAGATATCATTAGAGAAAAAGACGTCATTTTCATTCAAATTATGTTGTCATTTCTTAATTGTTTTTTCACTAATGGTCCCATAATCCTCCATTTAAATAAAATAAATAATTAATTCCATGTTTGTGGAAAGATTAAGTAGGTCTAGGGGGAAGAACAGGTATGGGGATGTAAGACGAGAAAAATTTCTGAGGAATACTAATAAAGCAATGCTTTATCTCTGTTTACAAGAGCTGGCATCAAAAGCAGAAAGATATTTTCTGGCCTTTTATGGTGATGTCCAATTCTTCATTTTGTGACAACTACTAATAGTCATTTTTCTTGAAGGAAAAGAGAGAGTTACTTCCTTAAAAGTGTCCTCAGAAAGATGTAAACTACTGAGGTGCCATATGGTTCAACAAATCTCTGCTGACATCATGCATCATGCATTATGAAGCAAACATATGCTGTTTTCAAGACCAGTAGAGTTTTTAATATGTAATTGTTTTTCTTTGTAAATACCTCAGAAGAATGATCATAGTAGCAATGACACCAAATGGTCTAGTGTTTTGTCTCATTGGGCAAAATCAAATACACATAATGTCACCAAAACAAAACAGTGTCACTTTTGCAATGAAAAGGTAATTTTTTATAACTCCTGTGCTTTCATTTTTGTTAAATCCCCCTGCAATTTTCAGGCCTCTACCAACGAGATAAAATCATGTCAGCAGAATTTGAATGGAACTTAATCGTCCTGCTGCAGAGACAGGGGAAGGATTGTATTTCGATGAAATGGGCCATTGATTTGAGTGATGAAAGCCTAGCACCAAGATGGGCTTGTCATGCTGCACAATTTCTTTGAGAACCAGCAGCAGTGAAAAAGAGGCAAATGATTTATACTAATTACTTAGTAGTTCTACAGTGGCAATAGTATTATTTTGTGTGAGAGACAATGGTTTAAATCGAAAGATGAGGTTTGACTTTTCAACCCACACCAAACCTAACATCTACTACAAGAGGGGCTTTAGACTTGTACATGAATATGGCGTACCAGATTTGTATCGTAGCTCCATAAACAGCTAATAAAGGCAGATTTTGATATCAGTCAGGTGACCTTGGCTCTTTCACATCCCCACGTACAAGGGCAAATTTCAGCTAAATGTTAGAAACTGGAGATGCTCTGAGGGCCTAAGTATAGAGGGGACTAATTAAAGATTCATGGAGCTGCCTGAATTCCCCCTCCTCGGCCTGCTGATCTTACTGTGGGAGGCTCAGAGGCAGGTCCTCTCACAGAGGATGAGATGTGTTGGAATTGAGATTACCCATTATACACTTCAGCAACATAACTGCGAGATGACTCACGCAAGGTCTAGACAACAACTGACAATTAGCTCTCTGCATGTGGAGAAATCGGAGAAAATGTATGAATAAAATCTTTCAAATGCATCCACTGATATTTTAATTTTGAGTGTTATGCATTTTGATATGGCACTAAAACGGCAGAACATTAGAATAAATAGACTATTATCTTTTCCTATTTAAAACCCTTAGAGTATTATTATTTTTGAATTTAACATATTACCTGTGCAATACTTCAGTCTTTGTAGTGTCTTTAGTTTTTCTTTTGTATGTGTTTGAGTACACACGTGTGTTTTGTGTGTGTGTGTGTGTGTGTGTGTGTGTGCAATGCATGTGTGCAATGCGTGAATGTGCATTTTTGTGTAAAAGTCAGATAAAGAAACAGTGGCTGAAGAAACTCAGCACGCCTACAGTGACAGGAAAGACCAGATGTTTCAACTAATGAGCTGGATATGGGTGCAGTGGTATTGAGAAATCTTGGAGAGGAAATATCAGGGCCCCCAAGTGCAATTATTCCCTCTGCATAAAGTAATGAAATATCTTTTGGGGGTAGGATGCTGTAATTCACTGGAGGAGAACGAGTCTCAGATATTAAATGGCTGGCAGATGCTGGAAATAAGCTACCCAGTGCTATAAATATATACAGGAACGTAGCCTTGAATGTCCCTGTATCAATCTGTGAGTGAACTGTGGTAACAAGCTTTGTTCAGATTACACTGAGAGATTTTTGTGCTTCAGGAAGACTTAATTTGTATGAAACGTATCCGTTTTTGTATGTCAGACAGTGTCATATCACTCAACATTATATTAAAGAAAACATTTTCAGATTACAACGCAACTGATACAAATAACTTTCTTAGTGGAGGCTTTATTTCATTATCAAAATTAATCTCATGCCTCCATCTTGTTGCCTTACACACTGTCTATGAACTGATGTGTGATTGATTGCCTTATTAATACTCAAAAGCGTAAGCACCCCAACACAGCCTAAGTCACTGCTCTGGATTAAACCTGCATGATTGCCTCTGACCAAATAAATCATCTGTCAGTGTGTATATGCAGGATGCATGCTGAAGTTGGCGTAATATCATTTCAATCGATCACCAGCTCAGCACCTTAGCTGGCTTGCGCCAACACGGAGACTTGACTCTAACACATTTATCCTTTTTCCGTTGATCTCGTGTGTTGTGATTAAACTTCCTGTTGAGGTTTCTTGTGTTGAAACCAAAGCTGGAGCCGTTTTAATATTACATTATCTATCTGTGTTGTTTGGGGATTTGCTCAGGGTCTGCCAAACCAGAACCAGGATGTCATGTTTTACTTCATCCACTGCATTATAGTCTGGAGGCTGAAGTTGCAGAAAATAGGCAGTGTGGGAGATAGGAAAACGACAGAAGAGTAGTAGCTGATACAAGAGAGATGGAGAAAAGCAAGAATAGAGTTGAAGGAGAGAGCTAAGACAAAGTGGAAACTAAAGAGAAAGGAGGGGAGACAGAGGAAAAGGAGGCTGTGCTTAGATTGAAGTGGGACTGGGAGTGAAGACTGACACCATCATTGTTATTCAGCCTGCTTTGGAGCCGAGCCAGCGCCACGATGCACAACTGGAAGCATTAGGAGAGATGAAGGGAAGAGGTGTGTGAAGGAGCACAAAATTACAGTGCTGCCTGGAGCATGAAAAGGGAGGGGAGAGATAAAATAAAGCTCCACAGTGCAAACAATGAAATAAACAAATCTGAGGCAGTGAGTTTAAATGACAGGCCAGATAGCAAATACCTAACGTGTTTGTTCCATTACTCAGTGTCAGTAAAGGCCAGTGTGGGAGCCACTGTTACTGTAAGTGCAGTATTGGCAGTCCGATCAATGGCACTGAAGAGGAATAGTGAATGAATTCATAGCAGGGGCGCTGCACGGGAAAGCTTTTTGCTGACTTGCACATCGGGGAGCAGATACTACCAGAGACAGACATTGGGGGTGCCAGTTGACAGAACCTCTTAAGATAATTAGCTTGTTAGGTGGAGACACCAGACACATGAATCGCTCTGTCCAAAACCAATAGTGCTATTATGTTGTGTTGTAGATTACCAGCCTTCTGGCACTGTGTGATATCCAAACAAAAGCATGTGTTAGGCCTGTTAATATCCAGATTTTCATATTTTACTTGATAATGATGGGGCAAAACATGACTTATGGTTTCATATCACATGTCTTTTTAATCTTACCTTCCATATTTAGCTTTTGTGTCAACTAATGGCATGTAGGATCTTTATCCTGCTCTCTTAGCCAATAAAAGCGATACTTTGCACCTTCTAAAGTAGCGCTATCTTCTTTCAAGTAAACTGAGATTCCCCTCGACACCACGAGTCACTATACAGGGGAAGCCAGGTATGACACATTGTTGGAAACGGCAAGTTATTTTTTGGAATGTAATACACTTTTTTGTGTTACAAAAATCCTTTACATTTAGATTATGTAATGCCATTTCTTTGAATGTTGGAGAAAGAGAGAGTCTGTGTAGCCTTGCGGATGTTTAGGGGTATGATTTGAATTCATAATATGTTCACCTGACACAGGAGAAACTCTTGATGCAATGCTCTTACTCTATGGCACTTTTAGGCAGCTGGCAAGTGCTTACTTTGCTTAATTTCTGGGCAAGCGGGCAAAATGGATTCAGGAATGGATACCAAAAGCCTGCAGCTGAGCAAACAAGATGAGAACATGCAAAAAACCTCCCCCCAAAAAAGAGATTATCCATGCAAATGAAAGTCCCGGTTAGGAAATATGAGGAGTGAGTTTATCAAAGTGTGACTGCAGGCTGCAGACTTAAAGCTTGAGTGACAGTGCACTTATGTTTTTTTAGTTGGATTCTGCCTGGAATGGAACAAGGGAACAAGACGGCAGGTGTAGCCAGCAGCATCTGTTTTTTATTGATATAGACTGCAGCTGCCCTCCATCTGGTCTGCCAGGGTGGGATATACTGTACATGTGCTGTGTCAGAGATGTTTACAATTACTGTAGACGTCAAATAAGCAACACTAAATCCTACATTTTCCTTTACTGAACCTGAAAAACATGCTGCAGCAATTTAAGAATACAACATTTTTAGAAAAAAAAAGATTTTAATTTTAAGAAATATTTTTTATGACCAGTAAAATGTACAGTGAATGTACTCTACTCCAAAACAGCTTTGGGGTATATTTATTTAATTTTTCTCACAAACTACATGCCAGTATGTCTCCCTTTTGATGAATTTTATATGAGGTATTTCAAAGTATAAGTCCCTCTTAGCTAAAAAGCCATTCTTGCTTCCCTTGCATTACTCGTGCAGCATACAGAGTGGCTGTGTTGCTTTTCAAAGCAGTAAGAGGTTAGTTTCATTTAGAGGCAGGCCACAAGATGTCTCCCTCTGCTAAAGAAGCTGCTCGTCCACCAGACTGACATCCCTGATTGCAAATGTTTTGGCTCTGACCGTCTGTCTCCAGATTGGCATTTGTTTGTCTCAAGTCACTTCTGCCTTTTTCTAGCCCTGATTTTAGGTAATTCAATTAATTAAATAGATCAGTCGAATGTATTGCAGTCAAAGTACAAAGCCAGGTTTCTATGTGAAGCTGAAATGATTAGTCAGTTAATTGATTTGTTGATTGAAAGGAAATAATAATTAGCTGCTTTTCTTTATCACACATGATATTAAACTGAATATCTTTGGGTTTTGAACTGATTTGAAAATCACCATTTCCTTGGTAACATAATGAAATTGCTTGTTTTCTCTGTCCAACAGTCCAAAACCCTAAAATATTGTCTTTACTATCATCAAGAAACACATCAAATATTCACAATTGAGAAGCTAGAACCAATTGATTTTTACTTACAAAATTACTTAATGAGTTATCAAAAATCTTGTTGATTTGTGTCAATCTATCATCAGTTTAGCTCTACAGTAACTGGACATTATTGTTGGATATGGCTTTTATTCTTTTTCATCTTTGTCTCTGCCTGAGCCGAGTGTGTTTCTGATGTGCATCTAATTGCTGCCAGTATTTCATTTGATGTTGAACATTCTTACTGGCCATTGAAGGAGCTCTTCCCTTTCCTCAGTCAAAACTCTGCTCCTCCTCTAATGAGACCTCTGGGGTTCAACTTGGCTTTGACATAAAAGAGGATAGTTAGTGTCATTCCCTGACAGCCTCAGGGATCACTGAGCTGGCCTTATAGCTGGGCAAATCTGAAAAATACATTTTTCAAATAGTTCTACTTTTCTTTTCCATCAAACAGCAATCAGCTGCTCATTTCAATTTGGTACATTTTATTATACCATGTCCATCCTCTAATTACATGCTTGAATACTGAGACAAAGATGAAATGTGTTTGCATCCCCTGGAAGATAACAATGGAAATGGCTGAGCAGCAGAAATGTGTTTTCAATAAGGACGATAGCAATTTTATAGAGAAGAAAAAATGATTAACTTTTGCCTGGAGCGCTTTATATTCTTGAGTGACTGCAGTGTGCTCTTGGAAGGGATATTTTAATTAAATTAATGATTTTGTGAAATGATTTCACAAATAAACAGTTTTTAAAAGTTAAGAGTCACACTAACGTGTGAGCCATATTAGAAAAGTTCTAAAACACTGCAGTGCGTATTCAATAACACAGGTGATGGTTGAGTACAGAATTTCTGTATATACAAAGATACACAGTTCACTGCCTTGTTCTTTCATTACCCCAGCACATCATTGATTCTGCTGAAAAGAAAAACATACACTTGTAAGACTTCATTCAAGTAGTCCGATATTTATATTTAAGCTGCACTAATCAATATTTTTATATTAACAGTGGAAAAAGTGTGTGTGATTTGATAAGAGTCGCTTGTAGTGATGAACCCACAGACAATTATCACCTGACAGTTTCCCTCATCTCAATGAAGTGTTTTAGTGTATTTCAGCTTTTTGTTTAGATTTTCAGGCTTCCAACTTAACTGTTTTGGTTCACTCTCACCGCTTTCATCTGTGTTGTTTCCAGCAGCAGCTGTTTGTAGCACTAAGGTTAGTGATGAGCATTTAGCAGCTAAAGTGACATATTTCTCTTAGGCGCTCATAAAAACCAAAAATAGCTCAAAGGAGAGTAAATATTAGACTTACATTCATCAGCTGGACACAAACATGACTCCGTATGAGTGCTAATATAGCTCCATATCTGCTGGATGTGTAATTAGCAAGTGTTTGCTAACAAGTTTGCCATATCAACCTAAAAGGTGATGATATGTCAGTTGTGTTTACACACAACTTGTTAGCTTGTTTCTGCTGCCCCGTATTCTCTACATCAACTTTATAAACTAATAATATGTCAGTGTTGTGTTTAAAACTTGTTGCCAAACAAATCAATTAATGCAAGTTTAAGGTCTAAATTCATGATATTCCCACTTCACATCAGTCACTCCGAATGGTCACTGTGTTCTCTATATTGACGTACCAAAAGGGTTAATTGATTATAAAAACTGAAATTTTCCGTCAATCAACTAATTAATTACTGATGGTTTCAGCTTTAATAGTAACCTTTATGTAATCAGGTAATCTCAGTGAGATGAAGATCTTTTTTGCAACAAAGACTTGAGTGCAGCATAAGATAAATATACAGAGAGAAGACATAACACAGATACAGAAACATAGCCAGTCACACAAAAGCACATGCACAAACAGTAACAGAAACAATCATCGTCCAAAGTTAAATGTAAAATTAAAGAAATTAAGTGATGGGTCTAATCAAACTTTGCATATTAGGTGCTTGAAAACATACTTGTGCTTAAATGTACCACACAGTAAAAGGTTGAAATAAAAATCCATTGGTGGAGAGCCACTGTCAAAGACAGAAAGCACATGATAAAAAGAATAATGATGATGTCATGCATTGCTTGTGTGTTACCACTGGAGCTGGGAATAATGAAATTGATCTTTGGATCAAACTGCTGACGAGGGACGATTCAGAGACCAGCAGAGCCGTCCGCCTCACGCCTCCATTGGGCTTGTATAGGACAAATGAGCTCAAGCAATTAACTTACCAGTTAAATGTGCCTCATATCTATTGACATGTTTCCAAAGAAACCAAGAAAAAAGGAACTAAATGGAGCTGGTCAATTAGTCAGCTATAACTCTGATAAGGTGGTATTGTTGGAGTTATTTACTTGCCTGCCACTCATGCAGCATTAGTATTTTTCTCCTCTTTGTTTTGCTTTGTTAGTGGGTCAGAAATGGAGGTAGTTATCCCTGTTGATGCCAAAATAGAGGCTATTGTTTACTTTGATTGGATCTTTCCTTTACAAAAAGAGAATCCCTAATGCCACAATTTAAAAAAGCTTATCCGGTTGTTTCTAAGAATAAAAAGGTCTGAGCATAAGGCTAAAAAGAAAGCAATGCCAGGCATCTGTCTCTGAAAAATTAGGCGTGGTGCAGATATGACATACAGTAGCTGTTGGGGGAGCTGAGTCCAGGCAATTAATTTAGTTGTTTTGCTGCCCGAAAGCACTGAGAGGGAAAATAACTATTACTACAGTACTGAAGCTGTTAGTTTGGCTTCTCTTCATTTTTCAGTATTCAGACATTCATTAATATTATCAGGCTGTTATTACCACAACTTTTGAACACAGAGAAAACTCTTCTTCATAGTCTCCCCCTCTCTCTCTTTTTTTATGAATTAATAATTTTGGGTATAATTAAATAGGCTGGAGATAAAGTTAAATGTTTTGAAATAATCTTTATTAAATTAAGTTTTGCATCTTAGTTAAAGAACATGTGCTGGTTGGAACAGAGAGAGACTCCCAGTGCAGAATTACCCAAAGTCTACAGTTTGAGCTTTTGATATTTCTATTGAATGCAGATAAATCTGTTACATTTTTAAAATATTTATCCTCCGTACTGAATGACAGTGTGGTCTTGACAAAGTTAACATGTGATTACTAAATCCTTCTCACAGTAATAATGACATACAATTACATTTTGCACAGTAATCATAAGCTTCTATTCTTCTATTCACACTTTCACTTCTATTTATTTCACTTAGATCACCTATCACATATTATGCCAGTGTCAGTGTGAGAAAAACTGGGCATTTTCACTACAGCACAGTAATCTAATCTAATAAAACAACATATGTAAATAAAAAAGGCATGAAAAAGGTGATTTTTGACACTTAAAGCAGGCTTGATGGCTATTGGACAGCAGAGGTCTGAGGTGGAAAAAAGAGGGGGGAAAGCGTCTTATGTTGCGTGACATGGCAGGCTTTGCTGTGTAGAGCAAAAATGATTTGCAACTGATGACATAAATAATGGTTCAAGGAATTTATAAATTCATAACTTGCAAACATTAAGTATCCACTTTCCATCCACTTTCACTTAAAGAAACAAGTGTAAAAAAACAAGTTGTGGTTTTACAGGGGGTCATGAGCTGGAAATATTTCTCGGCGGGCGCAGTACCTTCCTGGAGCAAGGCTAGCTGTTTCCCCCTTATTCCGGTCTATGCTAAGCTAACAGCCTGCTAGCTCTAGCTTCATATTTAGCGTACACATATGAGAGTGATGTCAATCATCTCGTCTCACTTTCAGCAAGAAGAAGTTTATTCCTCAAAATGTCAAACTATTTATGTAAAGTGAAACTTTGTTTGTTTAATTTTCATAACTGTATGTTTTAAGATGAAATGGGAACATTAAAACATAATCAATTGATGGATTCAGAATTTGCAGATCAGTTATGGCATCTCTTGACATTTCTGTATCACTCCAGTCAGTGAGAAAGGGACCCCGTGATGCCCATGAGTCATTTCCACCCTTTCTGTTATATTTAAACTAGGTCGAAGCCAATTCTTTTAGTCATATTCATTCCATCTAAACTATCAACCATCTAAAATACACAGTAATCCAACATTTTCGCTCTTTTTCACTTCTCAGAATAATTTTTTACGACCATGTATCACCACAGCTGTGATCAGGTTACTCAGCCAACACTCAAATTACAGACTGAAAAGATTCCAGCTAACATAATGAAAAAAATAGTCTCAGTAGGAAGCTGAGCCTTCTGCCAAGCAGAATCCTCTGATAGTCTCACATAAACGTAGCAAAGCACCTTTAATATCAGCCAGAGCCACATCTGCATGCCGCAAGATGTCAGCGCTCATTACACTGCATTTGTGAAATTACATTTGAAACTTGCAGAAAAGATGAACTAGAAAATGTGCTATAATGGACATTTCAAACACATTTTGAAGAGGATTTTGCTGTGTTTTTCTTCAGCTAGCTGGCTGCCCTCAGTTATCAATTATATAGATATATTGATCCACGAGCAAGCTGCAGATTCTTCAATATTAAAGAATTTTAGACTTCATTGTTTTTTCAGTTGCAGAAATTCTTTATCTTGATTATTTCTACTTTGATTGATACCTTCCCCCGCCTCTCTATACCATTGGAGGTCTACTTCATCACCGGAGGAAAACAATTTCATCCACTGGCTCCACCTCATTCTCCATTCGACTGTAGAGAGAGTGTGTAGGGGGGCAACAAGCTTTATATTCCTTTCTGCAAGCTGCAAGTCAACAGACTAAAAAGCATCTCTTCAATCTGTGGAAAAAGGGAGGAGTTGGGTTCTGGGCAGCTACTGCACAAAGAGAGAAACCACCGAAATCTGCAAGTATTGTCTGGCACTGGAGAGGGGAGATGGAGGAGTGAAAGATCTGAGCAACAGGGGTAAGCCTCTCCGGATTTTCAAAGTGATTGTCTCTGGGAGTGAAGTCGTCGCTTACATCTGCAATTATCACGTCCATTTATCTATTGATGAATTACTGGTGATGGTTACGCTTGATGGTTTTTGTTAATGGAGTGATTCAGCTGTTTTTCTCATAAAGGAATCATTATGTAAATCAATTTTACCTCCCCCAAGGAGCTCAGTTCCTTTCTTTATATCTTCACGACAAAGAATTTTCAAGCCTGAACAGTGGGACAGCTGCACATTAGGACTCCAGTCGCTTCTACCTGGAATTTGTGAAACATAAACCTGGAGATGGTTGTGGAGAAAGCCACTGTGTGTAAATTGGGGATGTCTAGGGTGGGTTACTAAGAAACAGCATTTGGTAAAGAAGCGCCTGCCTTGACACAAGCAATTATGGTTGAAGCACCCACATCCGAATCAGTTGCCCTGGGGCCACACAAACAAAATGATGCCCAAGAGACCCCTCTCCAAAACTCAGAGTCCAGCTCACTTAAACCAACGTGGAAAGAGATCACGGTGGATTTCATAATGAGGACCAAGATCCATGGTTTGAAGTTTGTCTTCTCTCCGGACAAGTCGAAACCGCAGCGAGTCATCTGGATCATGGCCTTCCTTGTTTGCGTCGGTCTGCTCATCACTTGGTCCGGGAATCGAATCCTCTACCTGATGTCCTACCCTGCTATCACAAAGATCTACATGGTGTGGGCTCACAACATGTCCTTCCCAGCTGTTACTTTCTGCAATAAAAATGTGTTCCGTGTATCCACTCTGACCAAGGATGACCTGTATCACAGCGGCTACTGGATGGACCTCATGTATCCTAATCACACAGTGATGGAGAGGAGCCTGTCCATCCTTAAAGACAGCCCCAAGCAGGGTCTCCTGAGCCTGCTGGACTTCAACAACTACACCCCACCCCCTGATTATCGCATCAACACCACCGAGATGATGGGGCGTCTCAGCCACCAGCTGGAGGACATGCTGCTGGAGTGCAGGTTCCGTGGGGAAACCTGCACCTACAAAAACTTCAGCACTGTATGTACAGAAAGAAAGATTGTGTTTGTCAGGTGTGGATATGAATGTTGTTTACAAGGTGTATTAATAATTCATGTAAGCATTTGACGACGCACCCTCCTGCAGGCATTCTCTCAGGGTGTTTTAAGGTGTTGATGTTTCAAAGCTGCAAACAAGCCTATTCTGTTTTTACCTCTCAGACATGACAGTTTTTTCCTTATTAAAGATGATGTCTTCAAAAAGTCACTCAACGAAACAAATACAATGTTACCTTCATGTTGTGGTGGAAAATCAATGTCATGTCATCATCACTGACTTTAGTGTCTACAGTTTTTGGAGTTGCTCATTTGGTTATATTCATCATGGCGAGTTTGTGAGTTGCCAGTTGCTTTAATGCCTTTGTGCTTTATAACCTGTGACAACAATATTAAGAGAGAAAAAGTAGAGCATTAATAATTCAGACATCGTAAATCAGTTCAAATTCAAATTTTAGCTTCTCTAATTAAACATCTGGAGGGCATGTGGAGGATATGGTCTTGTTTCAGAAATGCAGCTGAGTTTCCCATTTAAAACACCAGACGTAAGTCAATTACACCCAGAGTGAGTACTGAATGCTGCATGGTGGAAGTGGATGACTTTGGATGACAAACCATAGTTGCACTATTCCGAATGGTAATATTTCTATCAAATACTTTCAACACAAACTGGCAGCTTATAACGTCATCAGGAAATATTTAAAAGGCTCAATGGAGAAACTTCTGCAGTGAGAAGTATGCATGCAGAGTGACTAATTTATTTCTACAGCACTGAGAATAATTTAAATCTAGGAGCACACTCATAGATTTAAAACACTAACCTGTCACTGGCATCACATTTAACCACTTGCCTTTGTAAATCTGAGCATCTATATTACAGTCATAAAAATCAACCATGCAACTGTGCGATTTCAACTGGTCTTGAGACAGTTAAAATGCAAAGTCCTGCACACTGTAAGATGTCAGCTGTCCATGGTGGCTTACATGTTTTGCACAAACCAGTGCAGAGCCTCCACAATCTTTAAAATCAGTCTTCATGGCCAGACTGGGGTCATAATTGGGATTTAAACTGTGTTGTTCGCTTGCATCTTAAGCAATGGATGGTGTGGTTGTGGTGTGACTGAATGAAGCTCCCATTTTATTTAAACTTCAACCTCATTATATAGCCAGCAGGAATAAAAGAACCAAAGCATCTTATCTGTCTGAGCTGCATGTGAGTCTGGACATGGACCACTGACTCTGATCTCTTGAGATCAGCTTTGCCATGCTGGTTGGGTTTTTGCCAGCAGCCTTATTACTGCGAACTCACCACACTGTGTAGTGAAAATTAACCATTAGATGACATCTCTTTCCTTTCAGGCATTACTTGTTGTTAAGAAATGTAGTAAAGACAGAAAAACATAATCTCAGCAGCAACAATTTCTGTGCTGTATGACCTATTTCTGTTTGCCAAGTAAGGATATTTGGACAACCATGATCATTAACATAAGAAGTATTACTCAATGTAGCAAATTACTCTACTTTTACAGTAGGGGTCTTATATGGAAGCAAAAACGGTTGTAAGTATTTCAATTTCATGAGCAACTGAATAGCCAATTCTGAAAATTTGGTGTCTGAATTTCACCAATCCAATTTGAGCAACCTGGTTTTTGTCTTAATTTTTTTATCTAAAAATTACCAATTGACTTTAAGCAACTTCAGTATAGTTTGCTTTTGTTTGTTTTTTAAATTAGACACTTGAAATTTTTTTGTGAAGCCTAGAAAATGATTGAAAATCATGTTTTTAAAATTGCACAATTTGAAATTATGAACTGGAAATTTCAAAGAGGGGAAAGCGAACCATATAAATTCAGATAGATGTTTTTCAAAGTAAAATATTTCAGTGCTGTAAATTCAGTGGTAGTGATTTACAACATTAAATATTCAGTAGTAACTATATTTCCCAATTAGATATTCAGTTGCTTATAAAATTCAAGTCCTTTTGGCCTTTCTTTGCTTCCACAGTTTTATGATGATTTATGATTTTCCAGTATAGTCATTCACACTATTTAAATATGTAGTTGTTTGCTGGGAACACAAACAAGCAGATATTGTTGCATATGTAATTGTAATTATAATGTGTTGAAATGCATGAAGAATAGATATTCTAGTTCCTCAGAGTGTTGCATAACCAATCAATTCTACAGTCTCATGGTCTTATCTCAAATTGATAGACTTCTATCATCTTGAATTTACTCAACCCTTCAAGCTGTATTCATAATTTAAATTGTTCTTATTTAAAATGTCAACATTTCTAATCATGATACATATTTATTTGTACTTGTTTGGCAGAGGATGGAGAATTTTCCAATCACAGGGATAATCCATAAACTTGAAAAAAAAACTGCTGAAGCAAAAGCTGAAAATAAAAAACTCAAGCCAACTGGATTAATTAAATCAGAAAGATATTGAGGTGTGAGCAAACCTACTGTAGCGATTGCATATCAAACGTTAAGTACCACTGAGCTTTACTGGCACAGGTTCGGTCTCTTAAGAAGTTTGTAAGTCAAGACACACAAATGTCTTTTACAAACCCAATTTAGAGTTTGTTTGAGTGTCCAGAGAGCTTCCACCTCAGATGTTTCTTATTTAATGACGGCAAAATAGTACATTCACTCTAAGTTACTCAGGGGAAATTTAGAGTGAAATTGGGTAAAGATTGATAGCCACTGCTGCTGCTAAGGAACGCTCATTAATTCCTCAAATCAGAGCCAGGTGCCTGTTTAAAGCCTGTACTGCTTTCTCTGATAATCACAAAACCCCTGCAATGATTAGCTGTCCTGCACAATTACAGGCTGACATGTAATACATCTCGTACAGGTGCACAATTTACCACAGCACAATGGAAAGGGTTTGACTTTTCATTTACGCTCCTGTTTTTTCTGTGCTCCTTGTTGTTGTTTTTTACAGATTTACACACGCTACGGAAAATGCTACACATTCAACTCGGGATTAGACGGCAACCCTTTGTTGACAACGTTAAAAGGTGGCACCGGGAACGGCTTGGAGATCATGTTGGATATTCAGCAGGATGAATACCTGCCTGTTTGGGGAGAGACAGGTCAGTGCAGCTTTCTGACATTTACGGTAACATTTTAACTTGTATAACCCTTTTGTGAAAATCGTTCCATCTTGTTGGGTTACCCTGGAAATCCCAACTACTGTTCTAGTTTTTTGCCATTTCTGTAACATGTGGGTGTATCACTTCATTTAGATAAAAAAATCCCAAGATTTCCCCAGGCCTTCTCATTCACTTTACTGGTAAAAAAAATAATTTGCACTACACAGAAGTGATGTACTAGTTTGTTTGTTTAATAGCACATTATCTTGATATGTTTCTCCAGGTCTACAACTGACATCAGGTCTAATAAATTGCATTCATTGACATATTGTGTTAAATTTATGGCAGACAACAACACACTGTACCATATATTCGTAAAGTATACAGCATGTGATAAATCTTTGGTTGTAAATCTGTTTAATACCGGTCCACCACACTAACACATGAGTACCTCTCTGATATTAGCTTTCAGCATGGGGTTTAGGAGCACTTAGTATCAGTGCCAGAGCCAAAAAGCGGGTTTCTATAGGCGACCGTACTTGTTGTTACATTTTCTCGCGTGCTGTATCCACAGATGAGACCTCCTATGAAGCAGGCATCAAGGTTCAGATCCACAGCCAGGACGAGCCGCCCTTCATTGACCAACTGGGATTTGGTGTGGCCCCTGGTTTTCAAACTTTTGTGTCATGTCAGCAGCAACTGGTACCTAATGTTCAAATGCTCCTCCCCTCCAACCTCAACCTTTTTTGCTCCGCTTCATTCTGTGTTTGTCCACAAATCTCCTCTGTGTCACAGACCCTGGAGCAAAATCAGATCTTTGATTTACCTTGTAAGGGGAAGGTGCAGTTAAGGTGTTATATAAACACCCAGTGATTCTGGATACATGAAACAGAGGAATTATAGCAGCCAAGGAATATTGATAGAGCAGGGCCAAGTAATGATTGGATGCAAGCATACAAGCGTACTGTGCTTATCTTAGCCAAAAGAACCTCAGACTACACAGCATGCAGAAATATCTGGCAGCTCAGAGTGTTTGTTTTACTTTTCATATTGAGTATTCACTACGTTTAGCATGGGAAAAAAATATGACTACAGCTTATTTGAATGCTGTGAAAGTTGTCTCTAGTGGTGCATTCAAAGATAAGGCAGAGAAAAACTGTGAGGAAGACTCACAGAATTCACACAGCCATGGTCAGAAGGCTTTAATGATCAAAACATTAACTCTGATTAATAAAAAAAATCGAATTTAAAGTATTTGATCAGAGAACAAACAATTTCTTATAATCTACACCCTTTAAAGAAATTATGAGTGATTTTTCTCACTGAAATTACTGCTAAAAAGGTCTGTTGGCAGCAGCATTTATCCAAAATCCGACTGCTTTAAAGACTCACTATAAATAACTGACCTCTGAAGACTCCCTCTCAAGACTATCTTGAGGGAAGGATATTAAAATTATCATCATGTTTTTTATGTTAAATTGAACTATTAAAAGAAACCTAGCACATCTGTCATCATATCGGGTTATTTCCCAATTCCTCTAACACTTAAAGTACACGTCATGAGATGAGAAAGATGACCCACAGCTATTTTGAGGACATGTTTTAAAATGTACTATGATTTAGGGACACAGTAAAATGAGTTTTTTAGCACACAATATCAAGGGAAGCAGAAAGGCCTGTGGCAGGTTTGTTGACTGTAGAAAATGAGTTCCTAGTCCTCAACTATCCCTTTACTGTCGTCAGTGACGGATGAAAAGTAGCAACTATAGTTAAGCCGAATTGATCGGAAAGCCTGTGTGCAAGGTCATAACACTGAGCTCACATGGATTTCCTATTCAAATTTAATGAAACTGTACAGCAGTAATGTGATGTTGCCAAGACAACAAATTCAAATTGTGTCTCTTTTGTTTACACTAGAAGAGCACACAAACACCAGTCTTTTGATTTCCAAACGGAAACCATGACAGAATAGGGAAATATCCTCTGACAAACAGAAAAACCCTCATTGTAAGTCACAAGAGAATGGCGCCTGTGCCACAAACGATTTTAGGTTTTTGCAATGATTACCTTTGAGATGAAGTGTTTTTTTGTATTGTGCTATAGGCTCATTAAAATTTCTACCACATAATCAGTCCTTGTAAAGTCTTGAAGTAATGGATACTCCAGCAGTTAATCAAATTCATTACTTGAGCAGTTAATCGAGCCTAATTTAAATGATTTTGCTCCTAAAGTTAATGGTCTTGGTCAGTTCATGAGCATGAGATAAATGATCAAATAAAACCCTTGTTTTAGCAGAATAACATGGGATGACTGAGGCAGAGTTTTGTCTCCTAAAACAGACACTTGGACACCACAAAGATGCCAAATTTTATTTTTGGGAAGCAGTTTTGAAACATGTAATATCTCTGTCTCACTCTCTTTGTCTTTCTCTGTACGAGTGTTGAAAAATGCTCCAAGTGTGCCATCATTCAGCCATCTCCGAAGTGAATCCAATCTATTAATCACCATCACAAAGTTTCCTCCTGAAAGCAAAAGTGCACGGATTGCCATTTATAATCATGACACACTAGTGACAGCTAAAAGACGTGTTTATGACCTAAAAGATGTGCTGAATTAATTAGACTGTCATTAAAGTCTGGCCAGCATTAATTTCAGTCAGTCAGCCAATGAGTACAGTGACACTGCTCTCAGTATAATATTAGACAGCTGGATGAAGCACTTATGATTTCAAGACTTTTCATTTGTAAAGCTTCTGTCAGAGGAATTTAATTTTTAATATGACTTGAAGACCACACCACCAAATTTTGGACTAGTATTATGTAATGGTTGAAACTGAACTGTATCTTCCCTCAAGCTTGAGTGGATGTAAGAAGAGAATGGCTGAATGACAACCCACCAGTGCACCAATGCTGCAAAGTTTTCACGCACCACTGGGAGTGGTGGCTGTGTTGTTGTTGTACCAACAACAGGCTGTCTTTCTGTCTGGAGGGGTTGACCACTGTCTGTCCCTTGCCTTGCTGTTGCTCCTCTTATTATTTTGATAATGATGTGGGCTGTGTTCCCTCACCCCTCGCCCTAGATGAGACGTCCTATGAGGCCGGCATAAAGGTACAGCTTCACACTCAGTCAGAGCCTCCTTTCCTCCATGAGCTGGGCTTCGGGGTCGCCCCCGGCTTCCAAACGTTTGTTTGCACCCAAGAGCAGAGGGTAGCGTATGACTGTCTGGGCTTGCTGCATGCCACAAATACTGTATTGTTAAATAGCTACACGCCCATCATCAAGTTCCACACTTTCATCTGCTGGTTTCCCCCCCTGAGGAATGGATCCATCTGTCCCCCCTTTGTGTGGCTGAAGCAACGACATGCAACAACATCTGCAGTCTGTCCTCATTGTCTTCTCTGTTTAATAGATATCAGTAAAGAGCAGCTAATGTGTTTCATTCCAGCTTTAAACCATTCATCCGAGTCTGTATCTTCATCAAAGTTGTTGTTTGGCTTTACCCTTTCACTGCCATGTACAGTTCTGTTAACATTATTTTTGTTCGTTTTGCTTTTATGTGTTCTCGGGGCGATCCACTGGACCGCTTCTTAATGTCATCTGGAGGGACCAGACAATGTGATTCATTAGGTTTTATTACCCATGAGGACTCTGGCATCAGTTTGAAGTCTAGCGTTTATTGCACTAGGGTTTTATCTCTAGTGTGACTCCAGTTATGAGAGTATGTGGGCTAGAAATGGAGTTCAGTAAAGTCTTAATCATGTTTGCCAATTTAAGTCCACTCCTTCAGTGAATTTCACTCTATCTCTGTCACTTTCTATTGACTAAATGACCATTAGATTGTCAGAGTTAGCCTGATTAGAGCCGGTGGAGATTATTGGGAATTACAGTGAGCTGTAATGTGACAATAGCAGCATCATTTCCCTGTGATGTTATTCAGGAAGAAGCCTTTGGCATTGATTGTTGGCTAGCTCCCACTGCAATTAGTAGCTATATGCTCAAATGCCCAAGCAAACATCGGTGGCCTTCACAAATAATTGGTTCGTTTTTGTCATGAAAATGAGTAGTAGGCATTCATTACCATAAATTGCTGTAAATAAGACTTTGAAATCGTACTGAAAGTCTTGTTGGTGGTTAAATGTCAGTGTTTTCGGTGCACCAAAAAAGGAGTTCCTTTAAAGTGTTAAAGAGAGCTCTGAACAGATTGTACACACACACAGGGCACATTGCTGCAGTTATAAGACGAGCACCATGGGTCTAATGTTTAGTGTGAACCAAAACCTTAAAATTCAGGCATTAAATATTCCTCATTAGTGGATTCATTTAGAATTCCCTGAGTTACTCATAAATATAATGACCTGCTCTTCACCTTTTAATTAGAGTTTTACCTCTAATGAGACTGCAAACTGCTACACTTCATCTTCACTTCATTGTTAAATTCAGAGTGCTATGCAGTCTGGGTAGTTTTGTAATAAAGTCTCATGGGCTCAGATTAGAAAATCTAAATAGTTAATCAACAATAAATCCACTTTTATAAGTTTCTGAAGAGTTGTTTATTAGGACTTATTTATAAAATATTTACTATGAAATAGGGTGTAATACTCTGTATAATGTCTGTTAAATTCAGTACAATTCATGTATTTGTTCATTTGAAAACTGTAAACTGTTTATTGTTCTGTTCTCAGGGATGTAAAATTTGTCCATTGATTGTGGTGTCCTGTCTGAAACTACATATTTTACAAATTTTCTATTCCTATGGTATTCTGCTTCCTACCGGGGACTAGACCTGCATTAGTAATGTTCTGCATGATGTCTGCTTGCTGCTATACATGAGCAATAATGTTGGTCTGAATAGACATTTTGTGCCAGTATTGTCTCAGTACGCATTTTCATTTAAATGCTTCTTTTTTTTAAAACTTATTTTTATGTTTGAGACATTTGTGTTGAGTTTTGTCAGCTTGCTGTCCTCTTTTGTACTTCTGTTGTACTGGGCTTGCATTATGTTATTCCTTATAATCCTGTGTGCTGATATACTGAGGGAAAACATGTGCTGTTTGCTCTTTCAGCTTCAGTACCTCCCTCCGCCTTGGGGAGATTGCAAGTCTACTCCTATAGACTCTGAATACTTCTCCACATACAGCATCACCGCCTGCCGCATTGACTGTGAAACCCGGTATCTGCTGGAGAACTGCAACTGCAGGATGGTCCACATGCCTGGTATGATTTCAGAAAGACTTGGCCAATTAAAAAATGTGGCGAATACGTCCTCATGAAGTTTTTTATGTGTAATTATTTTCACTTTTATGTTATTTCAAACAGGGACCTCAACAGTTTGCACACCTGAGCAGTACAAAGACTGTGCTGACCCAGCTTTAGGTGAGCCCACACACTTTACTGCATAAGTATGAAATATTAGTGTGATAGTTTTGCAGTAATGTCTAAATTCAACCAAGTGTTCAGCACCAGTGCCATGAGACTATTCCAGCCTTTAGATAATACCTCTGTAGCTTTAACTTGAAATTACTTTAATCTCAGACAGTGCTGAAGCAATAATAAAGTAAAATTATTGTTTAAAAATTCCATTAGGAAGATTTGTGATGTGTCTATGCTTCGCTGATATAAAATAAATCCCATAGAGCTTTTTTCTCCCTCCTCTGTGTTATAGCTTCAGTCATTATTTGCTTTCATGGAAAGTGAACGATGGCAGCGAAAGTAGTTTTTCTGTCGTGTGCAGAAATATTTTTAGCAGAAACTGAGAGCCTCTTTATGCAGGTTTGTTTGATTCTTCGCAGTGATCACAATATTTTTAAATGACTTTGATCATCCACAGACTTTTTGGTAGAGAAAGACAACGATTTCTGTGTCTGTCAGACCCCCTGCAACATGACTCGCTATGGCAAGGAGCTCTCCATGGTTAAGATCCCCAGTAAGGCATCTGCTAAATATCTGGCTAAGAAATTCAACAAAACTGAGCAATATATTGGGTAAGTATTATTTGGTAGCAGTCAGTTAATCAGATCTCAGCCTCTGTTCTTTTTTCTGTTGATGGATGGATGTACTGCATAGCATGACCTGGGTCTCCATCGTTCACCTTCAATGTAACAATAATGAAAGATAGTTACACAGGAAATGTGAGATATCATTTGGTGTAATGTAATATCACCAGAAATAAACTCAATTGGATGTGCTCTTGTCTGTCCTCTCTCCAGAGAAAATATATTGGTTTTGGACATCTTCTTTGAAGCACTGAATTATGAAAAGATCGAGCAAAAGAAGGCCTATGAAATTGCAGGGCTTCTCGGTAAGATTCTCGCAGTTTCAGGTTCACTGTGACAAAAAAATTATTATTTGTTATAATAGTTTGACATTTTGGCAATTCTCGCAGTTTCAGGTTCACTGTGACAAAAAAAATGTGGTTGACCTCAGTATCAGCACTCTCAGCGGGCCCCCACCGCACATTTCACATCGTGTGTTCACGCCTGGTGCTTTGAAGTTTCCTCTTTGAACTTGTGAAACAAGCTGAACACATTTTCATAATCTGATGCGCTTGCAAGGGCAGCCGGGTTGGGTCTGATGAGAAGTTGGGGCTGGATGGACACTTTTGACAATTGTGCTCAGATCACTCTGAGAGATACTGAATTAGAAGTGACAGCACGGGGAATGGTTTCACGCACCATTGTTCAATTACTGTACCTGCCCATATCTGTTAATCTCTCTTGTTCTAGGTGACATTGGAGGTCAGATGGGACTGTTTATCGGAGCCAGTGTTTTAACAATACTGGAAATATTTGACTACCTATATGAGGTAAAGTGATGGTTTTCACCAACTAAAATGCAAAACACCAATTAAATGTATTCTTGTCTTAGTGTATATAAAGGCAAAATGTTAAGTTTAACACTTTACAGCTAATTGATTTTAGTTTTTACACCATGTAAAATAAGTCAAACATAACCTTTGAATATATTTGTACTGCTAGTTTTTAATCTTAAAGGAATAGTTCAGATGTTTTGGGAAATAAGCTTATTCAGACTCTCATGTCAGTACAGTAAATATGAAGTCACAACCAGCAGCCAGTTAGCGTTGCTTAGCATAAAGACTGGAAACAGAGGAAATGGCTAGCCTGGCTCTGTCCAAAGGTAACAAAATCTGCGTACCAGCACCTGTAAAGCTCACTAATTAACTCTTTATATCTTGTTTGTTTCATGCATACAAAAGCCAAAGTGTAAAAATGTGGTTCTAAAAAAGCTTATTTCCCAAAATGTAAATTTAATATATTTGTAGTGCTAATGTTTAGTCGTAATGTCACTGACCATGATATATTCCATCTCTGAATAATGTGTATCTGATGTTTTTGCATTTAGGTGTTTAAGGATAAGGTTTTGGGTTACTTCATACGCAAGAAGCGACCACAGCGTTGTCAGAGCGACAATCTGGTAATTTTAGTCTCTCAGAATGCCTTTGATTGAGTGAAGTGAATGTGATGTATTAGATGAGCGCAGGAACAACAACAATAACAACAAACAATGTCTGCTAACACTGGAAGTGCTTTTAATAAACAGCACCAGAGAGAAAGCAAAGCCACACTGTCATCATTAATTTCAATTTCCCAGGCAGAAAATATGTATTGTGCTAGAAAACATAATCATTAATAATACATAAACAGTGTTTGTATTGCACAGTATGAATGCATAATCAGTGTATCTAATATTACAAACATACAGTACTCTTTATTTACATGGTGAATATTATAGAGAAGCAAAATGAATTATTCCAAATGATGACAATAATCTACAATAGTTTTAACAGAAGGAATGCAGAGGAGTATTTACAAGGAGCAAAGTGACTTTGTAAGCCTCTTTTTCCAAGCTTTTTTGTGGTTTGTTAAGTGTCTTGCTACTTGAGTTCCCGTAAATTACAGTGCATGGACAAGTAGAAGTGAATTGTCTGACCTGCTCTCAATTAACTTTTTAACATGACTCATAAACTGCTCTTACTGTACATTCAGAGGTTATAGCCCTTACCTTAGTAGATGCAACACAGCACCCGACTTTTCAGTATTTACACAATATACAATAGCTTCTCGATGTCACCCTCAATCATGTAATTACAGCTCACTTAGAGCAGGAAAAGCTGTTATTGTACTCTGGTTTTACCGCTTTATGTCTGGCAGTATGATCAGAGGAAATTCAGAACAGATTCATGTGAGAATGTGTGAATAGAAGAATGAGCAGAAAGCAGAACAAGATTAAGAGCTCTGGAGATTTTATTAACATTTAATGATCAACTCGTTTTCAAAGCCTTCAAGGCAATGAAACTCATTTTAACTTCAAAATGAAAATGAGAGTAATGTGAGGCATTTGTGTCCTGCCCTAAATTTACAACATTTTGTCGAGCCCAGTGGTTTAACACTGTGTCCAGAGGCACCTTCACTTCCCCTGCAGACTGTTATATAAGTTTTATACAGAGCAGTTAACAAAATTATTTATAACTCAAATGTACCTTCTTAATAGCAGTAATCAGCAAATGTGCAGCACATACTGCTGAATCAAACCTTTTCCAAAAGATGGAAAAGAGGGTTTTTACTGGCTGCAGCTGTGGGACCACTGGTATACTCACTGTGCTGAGAAAAATACTTGAGATTATTATTTTCAGTCAAATTTGAAATTGATGTTATTGATCATATAATTGTTAATGCCAGAATCAGAACAAAGTGAATATCTTCTCTGATAGCAAATAAATAAATAACTCCTGAGGAGTCCCACAAGGAAGTTGCTTGGGGCCACTTTTTCACTGTAGGGATGAAGCACTAACAAAGGCTAAAACATTTCCTCTTTTGTGGTGCTGTTTTAATCAAAAGCATTTAGCAGATTTTTGTTAAGCGCAGACCGTTCCTTTTGTCCCAGAGTATACTGTATCTACCAGTTTGCATCCAGCCTTAATTGGCAGAATCTTGGAAATGCAAGCTCTAATTCTTTGTGATGTGTCACACAAGCCCAAGACTTTTTCATAACCAGCAATTTGGCATCATGCGAAAAACACTGCCCCTTATTTTTTTTTAAATTGGTGAAAAAGCCATGGGTTTGTCTCTGCATGTGGATTGTGTTCTTGCATGGTCAGTTGCCTCAGGTTCAGGATTTGGTTTGCTGGCTGATGTGTAAGAAAAGACAGAAATAAGTTGTTTATTCTCTTTTGTAGAAGTGGAGATATGTTAATTTAAGCCAACATAGTTATGAAGGAGGTTAATTTAGTCAGTCTGTTTTTGAGGATCATTTTTATAAAGTAAAAATGGCAGTAGAAGAAGGATTTATCTAGTGGGCTGATATTTACAGTATGTCATGCTTTTACTGTCTTACATAGTGTGATATATACTGTATTCTGCTCCATTCATGTCATATCTTCACGTGCTTACAATAAACCATCCTTTTCTGCTCCTCTCATTTCCAGTAACCGTTTTCCAACTAGTCCATTGTCACATCTCCACTCAAACAGCCCGACAATAAAGTAATGCATTTAGTGATTTATTAGACTCTATTTTAATTTGACTTTCATTCTCTTCAATGATCCTCAACGCTTCTGGATGACAGTTATTGTCTTTTGTTTTCCCTGCTTATTTAAAAAAATAAACTCAGATCTTATTGTGAACAGCCGACTCCGTCAGTACTTTAATGATATCACTGAGGAGAGAACGCTCTCTTGCAGTATTCCCTCGCAAGTTGAACTATTAGCATTTGCATTGTGTTTTATTTTCATTTCAGTCACCCTCACCCATCTTTCTTTTCATCATGTCTATTCCAGGAGTTTCCAGAGAACCCAACCAGCCCTGGTGTCACGCCTAATCATGCCCCCAGGTAGCACACCCCATTGATAATAGATGCTCCCTCCCATGCTGTCCCTCTCTCTCATACATACTTAAGACCATCTCATACATCATTTTCTCAGTGGCTACAAATGATTTGGCTGGCTTTACTAGACAGTCAACAAAAAGAGGGGTGATTATCCAACTGCAGTGAGCATTTTAATATCTACCGTCGTGCCAGGACAGGTTAGTTTGGTGTGTTTCTGCATTTATCAGCTCAACAGAAAACACGAGTTGGTTGGATTCTCCAAGTGCAGGAAGATCTGACACTCTGCACTTTGCAAAACTTGCTCCTTCCACTGAATAATGATGCTTTCTTTCCCATAGGATAAAGCGCAGTACTCCTGTGAAAACAGATTATGTATTTATTGAATTGTTGTACAAAAAGCTGAACCACATGAGATCTATTTGTTTCCCTGCAGCACAGAGGTCCATTTAGAGGCAATGCATTCGAGGCTCATGCCAGATAACATCACTAGATGCATTACTTTGTGATGTTATCACAGGTCTGCATGCAGTGAGTTTGCACAAAATATAAATGGTTCTTTGTCTGCTGGAATAGCAGTTTTTGCCAGTAGGACTACCAATGGTTGTTATCCACATATCAGCAGTCACCTACTCAGCGAGCACCTTTTGCACATACAGGCAAATGCAGACATATGTGGATGTTTCAACTTCCGTAACTATAACAATTTAACATTCTAGTGTAAAAGCAGGACTAAAAATGTGCTGTTTTCTTTCTCTTCTCCCTCCTTTCATTCATCTTTTCCCCACTTTCCCCTGATTTTCTTTAAACTCTCTTTTCACTACCTGTGAAACATATGCGATGTGGCTGATCTTGGTACTTCTAAATCTGTTGTATTCATCACCTCATCATTGTCCACATATGTTTCTGTCATTCACTGTTCTCGATTATATATCCTATCCTTGTGTCTGATGCATTAATAATCATCAACCTAATCTTTTTTTCTGTTTTTTGCCCAATTTCTCCTCGCCACATATGATTTTTTTTATTTCCTCCGCGTCCCTCCATCGTCCCGGTCGCTCTCATTTTACCTGTGGCTCATTTCTTTCCTACATCGTCATCATCACTCCCTTCATCGCCCCTCCCTTAACCCGGTTGAACTCGTCTTCCCTCCTTCCCTTCCCTCTGTTTTGCAGAGCACCTGTGACACCCTCCGGAGTCACTCGGACAGTCTCGGATTCACGCCGAACATGTTACCTCGTCACCCGACTCTAGGCAACTTTGAGGAGTTTGCTTGTTGACAACATAAAGTAGGGGTTGGGGGTGGGGTGGCACATCTGGGGACTTGACAGCAAACTGTGAAATAATGTATGTATTTAACAGAAAATGGTTGAGTGTATAACTCAAAAACGTATAGTAGAGTTTATCAATGCCTGAATAGAAATAGAATACTATCATCAGAAGAAAAAGAGACCACTTCCAAACAGAACTCAGGTTTAACTGCCATGTCAAGGCATCAGTGTTAATTTATTCATGTTTCATTTTGTGGATTTGTTTTTCTTATGCAGTCACTTTAGAGTATACAACCAGTGATGATAAATGTGTCCCAAAAAAGGGTTTTGACCTGTGTTGAGATGAATTACATAGTACTGTTGTGCTAGTTTTGCTGTACATCAATCCAAAAAAAAAAGATTCCTGTGGATTGGTATGTGTAGCATTGCAGTTTCTTATCAGTGTTACGCCTCCAGCATCTAACCAATGCTGTATCGAGTGACCTTATACTTGTCACCGGTTTGAACAGGAGAGCCTTTTTAGAAATCTGCTCGACTTTAATGAGCTGATTATTGGTTAAAACCTGAATCAAAACACAAGACAAGTGCTTAATGTTGCCTTTTGCTACTATGAGGCTTTGAATTGTCTCATTAATTAGACGACTGTGCTTATTCAATTTAAAAACAGTAAAGGAACTTGATTATTTGTATACATACAAGTATCTAGTTTTGTTCCATGTGGATACTAGGACGACAGAAACTACAGAATTGGATGTTTTTGTTAACTTTAGTCACTTTTTACATACAGTAAGGGTGCAAAAAGAGAGCCAGGAGACCATGTTTATTGTTTCTTTATATCTTTATATAGCTGACATTTCAATTTTCATTGTTTTCCCATTAGTGTTGCTGTGCTGACTGTCACAAAAATAAATGCTAGCATGCAGCTTGCTGTAAAAGTTAGTCCTTATTTACATTGAATTCATTAGAAGAGAAACAATCAGGCTTTCCTTTTTGCCCTTTTTAGTAATTCTCCACAATGTATTTTTTATTACTGTGTCTTAAAGGTGTCCATCAGCACAATTCCCTGTGATAGTAATCTATTCTCTATGGAACCTAAGTAGAGTTTGAAAGGCTTGATGGTGACATTCCTAAACTTGACGGAAATTTGTAAATACTCACAATCAAATGCCATGAAGAAATTCTGTCCCACTCATGTGAGAAATTGGTCAAATATATATCTGTATATGTACATATATCTATATAGATATATATAGATAAAAAGTGTTTCTTCATCTGTTCTTACAGCAGAAGGAATTTGGACTTTCTATCTGGGTGGACCGTAAGTGTCTTTGAGTTTCTGGTGATTATAACATGACTGACAACTAAATAGACTTTATTAGATACAAGAGAATTGCCTCAAAACATCAAAACCACCGTGCACCTCAGACCCATTCAGTTCAGTTGATTTATAACAGAAATGCATTGTACAATTTTACCATTGTGCCCTTTTATTATTATCATTATCATTATTATTATTATTATTATTATTATTCCAGAAACATGTAATAAGTCACAAATAACAGTTTGTGATGTATAAATGATCAAGTATAATAAACTCTATATTTACCCATCTTACTCACGTACACAACTTTTCTTCTTATCTTCGTGTGAGTCTACTTCCTCTATTGGTAATGTTCACTCCTTGACACTACAGTTATGGACTTGTAGATACATATCCTCACTATAAATACTTTACTGAGAATTAAGAGGACAGTTTTGTTTTTTAAATGTGAAACTTACAAGTATAATGCCAATCAAGTAAGTGGTGTTCATAACACTGTAGCTTTATTACTCTGTTGTCTGTGTATTAGATGACTGTTGATGTGAAGCACAAACCCTTGGAGATCAGCCATCACTTGAAAGCCAATGACTGGCCGTCTATGGTTGCGACTACCTTTTATGACTCTAGTTTTAACTACACACACTGTTACACACGTGGTGTGTTCACTGCTCCAACATTTACAGGAATAAGAGAAATCACCTTGTGAAGAGACTTTATCCAAATGGAAATTTTACCTTTCAGGAAACAAAAAAGGATGAATCAGTGGCATTGTGTCATGAGCAATAAGTGCACTGAATCATACCACCGTTATCAAATTGACATAAAAAAAATATATTTGATTTGGGATCCCCATTTTCAATTCATGACGTATTCAACAGCTGGAATGGATGTAGACTGAACAGCTGCCAGCTGCAACACAGATGTATGATATGATGATTGTATATTATCCATCATTAGCCAAATAAAGGGACACAAATGCCAATTCATGTTACACAATGATGCTATTCTGATGATGCTGCATTGCCATGATAATTTTGAGTGTGTGTGTCATGTTGTCGGGTTAAAAAGCATAAAAATGACCCAGCATTTACCGCAAACTGTGGATGAAGGATTTGTAAAAATGTCCTGGGTCTTTACCTCTCTCTCCCCACCCCTGCCTTACTACCAGTCAAAGAACAGCAGAGTGTATGTGAACTGGCAGAAACTATTACTTAACTGTTTGTGCTCATTAAAGTCCTCAATTGATATTTACTGCATAGTTATGGCCAAGTAGAAATCAGTATTCTATATATTTCTGTCACCCAACACCTAAATTTTAACTATTTTATTCTAACAGTTAATAATTTATGTCACATCACCCATTTTCTTCTTTGCATGACCATTGTGTATTCCTATTATCTCTGGTCTCTTAATGTAATCTAAGAGAGCCATGCTGTTCACTTTGTAAGGTCCAAAATGTATTTCTGGAGCCAGATGAATCAAAATAGTGTTCTCCACATCATGTGATACAATGTCTTGAATCTTTATAACATAAAAAATCCTTGTCAAACCAGGCTTGGGATCATGCAATACTCAAAAAGAAAGATATTATGCAGATGTGGAAAAACTGCAATATCTTTCTGTCAATTTTTATGGATTAAATAAACATAATGTGGCTTGAAGCGAAACTAAAACGTGCCTTCAAGACTGGTTCTTACAAGTAACATCAAGATTTCATGCGCACAAACATCTGGGGAACTGAACTTGCTTCATCTGGCTCTACGTGCGTTATGTGCATTTTATTGTAGATATGTGATTTTAACTCTGAACTGTACATTAAATAGTTAATACACACTTCACTATGTGTAACGTAGTCAGTCTTAAGTCAAACTGTCATGAGCGTTTCATATCACTTCACTGACAAACCAAACTGCTTGCCAGTTTAAAGGCCCTGAAAACATATTCTTTTCATCGCCTTCTCACTATGAGCGATGGACATGAACACTAAATAATCTGCCGAGACATGAGAGACATGAGAGATTTCTGTATTTGTGTTTGAGTGAGCTCTTCTCATTGGTTAGAGGTGGGCGGGGCTCAGCTGGAAAAAGGTGATGTCAGAGAATTCCACAGCACCAATCAGAATTTTGCAACATTTGAATAAGAATCTAATTTAGTTGTTTACTTCAGTCCTGAGATTCTGACTGTTAAACCTCATAATACCTAATGTTTATTCCAAAACTTTAACTGACTGTTGCTTATTTATAAATTGTTATGTTATTGAGAAAAATGTCATATTTGAAACCAAGTTTTCAAGGGATTGACAAACTTGACACCTAGTTTAATCAAACCCAGCAGCCTAGCCTGGTGTACACTGAAGCTGAATTAAGTCAAAAAGAGGGTGAGATCCAGTCTACTGTATTATTTTTTTTTTTACTATTTAAAACACTGTTGTCACACAACAATATAGATCGAATTAAGATGTTGCCAAAATGCTAAAATAGTCAAGGTGACTTATGAATGAGCAAGCTGTGTAAATAATTTTGAAAAGAAAAGCAAACGTTGACAAATAAAATCTCACCACAAACTCTATTTAGTAGCTGTTCTGGAGCTTTCAATCTTATCATACAATCTTTCTCAGCAGATTTAGTTTACCCAGTGGTGATATTATTTTGTCAACTACCGTTTCCAAAGTCAAGAATTCCTTTTCAATCTTAATTTTTAAGCCAGTGCTACAAAACTGAAAAACAACCATGACAGCTAGGCAAAATATCCATCTGATGAGGAAGATCATGTGATCTGATCAAAAGGTCCAGAACAGCTACTAAATGGACCTTGTGGTGAGACAGTTTTGTTCCCAAGGTCAAGAATGCACTCTCAATGTCAAAAGCAAACATGTGTCTATGTCCACTTTACTGAATACTGAGTCATATTGGCTGAAATATACACAAAAAGAATCACTGACAACATCTGTCCCAAGTTCAACAAACAAAAGCAAAGATACTAGCAAAGTGCAAAATCCACTCTTATTCAAAATTACATTTTAAGATGCATAAAGAAACTCTACAGCAGTTTGTCTGAAATGTCCTGCCATCACAGGATAGTGAATACTGAGAGCAAATGCTTTTGTTTTCTCATTATAACTTAATCCACACACACACACACAACCTTCAAACATTTTAAATCCTAAAAAGAGCCTGCTAAATGCAATAGATCTAAGTATCACTAAATGATTCTAAAAGGAGAGTTTCTGTACCAAATTAAGATGTTCTACATTTAACCAAATGCAAAAACATGAGCAGACATTCCATCATTAATAAATACATGCATCCATTATCTCGTCTCACATCAGCAAAATGAAAATAAATCCCTTCCCTACTAACACAGCTACTTCAAACACAACTCATTATGTAGGCTTTTATGGGATAAGTAGCACTGTAACAATCTGGAGTAAAATAACACTGTAAGCTGTTGACCATGTTAATAAAATAAGTAACCAAAATTGAAACAGCTAATGGTGCAAAACAGTCATATGAAAATACTGATTATCAGTGGATTATCTGGATTTGTTTTCATCTCTAATTTAACTATTACAAAAGCATTTCAGAAAAGCTAAAGACATTAGTACAATAAAGATGTCAAAGAAACGTTATGTGTCACTAATGGTCCACTAGTCATTAACACACACACACTATATATATATATATATATATATAATAAAACTGTCTGTTACAAAGTGCACAAAAGAAAAGGGGAAATAAAAAGCCTGAGAAAAAGAAAATTATAAATTAGCTTCCCATGCTATTATACAATCTTGTAATAGTTAAGTGGGACAAAGAGTCATACTGTTGGTTTGTGATAAATCTGATATACCAAGTCTGTAGTTTGTTCTGGTCTAAATGTAAACAAAAACAAATAAGTGTATTTTACGGGTCTGTAATTGTTTCTAGGAAAGAAGTATGTAATTTGGTACTAATGACAGTGAAAATAGAGACAGTGTTCAATTGGTACATTTCAGACTAATCATTTCTAATTAATAGCTAGTGTCACCTTGAGTCTTTTACTCAGGTGAACATGTTAAATTTTCAAATTTGTGTACAGACAAAATTAGACAATTTGATATATATGGAGAATGAAGTTTACATTAATAAGTGAATAATGTATGAATATTTACTCAAGAGCAGTTCTTTCAAAGAAAGAAAGAAATTAGTACCAATAATTAGTACCAAATTACATACAGTAGATCTATATTCCTAGGACATTATTTGGAAATTATAGACTTTTAAAATAAAGTGTAAAAAAATAACATACAATCCTACAAAAAAAGAAAGAAACAATGACTCAAGCCTTTACAATGTTTAAATAAATCACTCGCTTGTGATTCTAAAACTGACAAATCAATCAATTTAATTTAGCTTTGAAATGGCAACTTTGTAGCATTAGCTGCCCCAGGAATCTGTGGTCTCCACTAGAGTCAATATGTTGGCATATATTAACTTATCACAGATGTATCAGTACCGGCATATATTGCGGCTAATAAATAACAACCACCTGCAGTACAGAAATAAAGATATGTTTGAGATCATTTAGAAATAGTGTCACTATGAACATAGTCTGTCCACACATCTCAATCACAATTCTTTAATAATCAAATTGAAGTGATCCTCATCAAAAATGTTTGTTTTTGCTTTCTGTTTATGGAAAAAAAATATATCATCGGCCCATATATCATTATCACAGTTTCTAAACTCTCAATTATCAACATTGGTATTAGCATCAAAACTCCTGTATCGGTCGGGCTACAGTCTGCACCAAAGTTAAGACTTTTATTAATGGAAGCAAATTGGCAAAACTGCTTTGCAAAACACATTACAATAGGAACAGAAACCATAATGTGAAAGGCTATTTGCGTAACTGATGCAGTGTGCGCTAGCACTTTGAATTTTAGGTATTCCTACTGAATTCACCAAATGAGATCACCACAGATTCAAAAGGGCCTTTTTTCATTCATAATCAGCTATTTAAAAGTCAAAAATAAACAGCACATGTTAATTTCAAACTTTTGGAGCAGAGGGGCTTCTCGTTAACAACCATTTCCACAGGTTTAAAATATATTCAATGCAACACATAATGCACCCTCCCACGTTAGTGCTAATTAACTGGGAGGCAAATATGTACCAAATTAAACAGGCTTGCAACTTAAAAGAACCTAAAACCTTGCAGAGCTACTAGGACTTTGTTCCACACAGAGGCACAGCAGAATTAAAGCAGGGGAGTGTTTGATAACCGGTGACAGATTTGCCTTGTTGGGACTGGTCCTAATGACCCAACAGGGTGACATACGATTGATTCTGGCGGCTGTGCGTCAGCGAGGGGCAATTTAGCGTTTAGGGTGGGCAGAAATCGGCAAAGTAAGGGTGCTGCAAGGCCTCTTCTGCAGAGATCCTCTGGACAGGATTACATTTCAACAGGTTCTGGGTGAGATCAAAGGAAACATTTTAATAAGTGAACAGCAAGATCAAATTTCATGCAAGCAAAACTGTATATCAGCAACAACTCGTTCAGTAGGTCATTTTAGCCGAAGTTACTGAACTGTGTGCACAAACAATTATAAAAACGAAACATTTTTATTGACCACAGATGTAAAACTTTGTTTTGATAATTGAATACATGAGTGGGTGCATGCGTATCTAGAAAGCCAAACATTACCGAAGACCGATATTTCTGAAAGATTAAAAGGCAAGTTGAACGTGAAAGTACCTGGAGTAGATCCCGTCCTGTGCTACTTAGTTTGGGGACCACATTCACCAGTGAGGTGGTGGCTGGATACATGGGATATGGCTGCAGGGAGAAAGAGAAGCAGTAAATAGGAGAAAATCTGTAACACATGGTGCATACTCCATCCACTGTGGGTCTAACACAATAAATGACATCAGTAATTTACCTTGTAATCGGGAAGTTTCGTCATTGTCTGCCACTGTTCTTCAGTTGGCGTTCCCAACAATGTACCAAGTGGTTAAAGAAAAACTTTGTGCACCAGAGAGGTGTGTCCAACCAAGACTTACTGTTTGTAAATCATTGATCACATAGTAGATCAATAGTTCTGCTTCAACAAACCTCTGTGGTCTCAGAGTCCCACATACCTAACTGTATAAGCAGAAGACCCGTGTTGTCTATGCCTACGAATGACGTCAAAAAAGATATCTGAAGATTCTTTTCAACTGGTCGTCCACATCGTTCCCGGGGAATAAAGGCCTTCCAGCATTAGCCAGCTCTGAATGAGACATGGAATCAAAATGAAACACGATTAACATTTTATGTATGGTTTAGTTTTATTCTGTCATAAAACAGCCTACATAGAACACACTTTTCCACATATTCACCAAAAAATAAACAAACAAAAACCCACAGATTCAATCCAACATAAAACAGACACGCAGAAACACAAAACAATCTATAAACATAATATAAAACAAAGTGTTATGCATGACAGGATAAAAACACTAAAAGCTAAAATAACTTATTTCCAAAGTGGTCACGGTCTGCCCCATAACACAAGTTGTACATTTTTAATAAACTATTATATACATTCACTCATCTCTCCTCTTTCCATTTCATTAAGAATAAGCAGGTTTTACACCTGCTTTTAAAAAATACAATGCATTTCAAATATCTCACATCACCTGGTAAACTGTTCCACATTCTACCTCCACATATGGAAATGATTTAGCTCCAAAAGTACCTTATCTCTGAATTATGACTATATCTAGTTTTATACCTATGCTGTTCTCTACTACACTCAAACACCTGTAAATAGCCTGGTGCCTGGATATTAAGGCATTTATACAGATGGCTTGCAAGATACTGAACCCTGTTAGCAATGTTTAACCATTGTAGTGATTTAAAGTGCCCTATACTTAAATGGATGAGGTATGATTTTTATTATTAGTTTTAACAGTATCCGATGTCACACTAGGTATCAGAACAATGTTAGAAAGACAAGAATAGAGTAACTTATACCCTCATTTATGTCATCACAAACAAACCTGCAAATATGCATCCAGCAGACCACATGTCGATTGAGGTAGAATAAAGTTTAGCACCAAATAGCACATCTGGAGGCCGGTACCACAATGTCACCACCTATGTACAAATCACGGAGTAAAATGTAAGAATTAGACCAATTATCACAGCCAAACTGGTGATAACACAACAGTTTCAGGCATTCAGCGTAATGACTGTTCTCTGGCCTGGGTGTTATTTTGTACTGACACTGATTTCACAAAGAAATGGATTTGGCAGCGCTGTCACTAATGCTAAACAGTCACCTTACATCAGCCATCTGGTTTCCATTACACCTTCTTGACATTTTAACAAACTGCTGCTTTGTCAAGTGTCAAGTGTTTTATATACATTTTCCAGGTTATATTAAAATGTGTTTGGTGAAGTGCACTGAGTAAAAAGAATAAAATGAAACTATAGAAAAGCTACATTTCCCAGAGAGAATGTGTGGGCTGACTGAAAGCAGTTAGAAGTGCTTATGTTTCCGCTTGAAAAGTTTAAATTTTAAATTCAGTACAGATGTAAATGATGTGACCACCTGCTACAGAATCTCTATTAACTTTTCATAAGTAATTTTTACAGAAAAAAATGTCAAATTTGCGGATCCTCTAACCGGAATGACATAGATGTGCTTTAAGCTGCTAAGTAATTTGAAAACGTCACATAGAGTCACGACCATTTGCAGAAATAATTTTTTATTTTCAATGTTCAAAAAAGTGATGTACAAAGATGACATAAATTGAGCGTGTTCTAATGCCTTGCACTGTGTTTCAAAGCTGCCACCCACCTGTGGGTTGTGGGAGATTTTTCATTAATCTGGGTGAATGGTTGTATGGAGTAGAATTTTAAAATAAGTGTGGGGAACCACTCTGAACCACTGATTTTTAGGGATTTGACTTGGCTGGCAATAATGTTGATAAATTAAACACAATCCCCATACTGTCATAAGAATGTCACTGTATTTAATTTATGCTGTATGTACTACATACGGTATATAGTATATCCATGTAGTGTGAAATAACTGTAGAATCATTCATTCCTTCTTGCTGAAACAGTGCTAAGAGTCTCAGGGTAATACATTTTCTGAAATAAAATGACCTTACTTCAAATTCTCAATGCTTCAGACTCTGTTCCTCCCTAGGTTTTCTGTTTATTACATTTTAAGATCAGTAGCGTCACCCTGGGTCAAGTGCGCCCTCATGAGATCAGGCTCGCCGGGCCCTTAGGTCAGCCAGCCAAAACCACTAAGCCTATCTGAGACTTGCCTGTCATTTCTTTGATAGCATCAGCAACAACAAAAAAAATCAAACATCACTTAAAACCACTTGCTGCTGTGTGTTCCTCTCTCTCCCATCATTACTTTAACGGCTTAACTTCAGGACCTGAAGCCATCAGCTGTTCACACAAATAAGAAGAGCACAAATAAGTGCATTTGAATAGCCTAAAACAATTGTTGAACATTGTGGAGGCCACACATCTGCCATTGTTGTTGCTAGTTAGATGTTACTTCTGTGCCATATTTTGATATTACTTTCTATACTGAGATATGGATTTTTAGGCCATGTCATCCAGCCCTAAAACATAGCTTGAAAACTTTTAATTTATTGATGAGATTATTGTTGTTTTAACACTAGGAATATATTTTTTACCACGAGATTTGGGACCTTGGCTACACAGACGTAATACAACTTCTATAAAAGCCTGGATTAAAGAGCACAAATCTCTTCATATTTATACTTAGCACCTGATTTAAAATCCCTGTGTTCAGAAATCAGTCTCTGACTTGGTTTCTCTATAGATATCGAACGTGCCAAAAATCAATGCAATTTCACGCAGGTTATACATTTTCAGATGGAAAAGTCAGTTAATAGCACCTGCTGTGTTAATGAAATACAGCCTACCTCTGCTGAGTAACACCTCACGGGAATACCAAAGGCTCGAGCCAACCCAAAGTCAGCCAGCTTCAACTCCCCATTCTGCAGACAGAGACACAAGTTACCAAATCTTACCAGGTGATATTAAATCAGACTACTAAACTCTACAGTGCATCAGATTTAGCTATACATTTCACACATACTGTTACCGATTTCAAGTTTGCATAGTTTGTTTTAGTTTGCCTTCCTCTTGGTTTCAACGTTATAGAAATAATATACTGAGCCAAATGATTTACATCATACAGTAATGAATATTTACCAGCCTGCAAGTCAAAGTCCAAATGCACCTAAGTACTCACTCGGTTTATGAGGAGATTCTGTGGCTTCAGATCTCTATGAAGAACGTTTCGACTGTGACAGAAAGCAAGGCCTTTCAGCAGCTGGTACATGAATGACTGCATCAGACAGAGAGAAAGACTGCATTTAGAGACAAAACAATCTTTAAGCAGTTAATTCCAACATACAAAACCAAGCTATCTATACAGTATGTCTTCAAGCAGTCATGCTGCCCTTGGTTAAACTGTGGGTTATCCAGGATGTTTATCTCTTACCTTCACAGTTTCAGGATCTAGATCCCCATTGCAGCTGTCAAAATACTTCTTCAAATCCTGCAGATGATAAGAGGCACACGTTAGCCTTAGAAGGTGCACCTTAAAACTTATTGTAGGTTTGGGATGACTATCTCACCTGATCACAATATTCAAAAACCAAGGTTAACTTCTTGTCACTGTGCAATACATCATGTAGTCTGGAGAAGAGAGAACAGCTTTACGTTTATGTTTGTTGACATCAGGGTGAAATGCAAACTGCTTGGTATTTTAACTCAGACAGTGAACCAGCAGCAGACTGACCTGACAATGTTTTTATGCTTTAGTTCCTTCAGAAGGCAGATTTCTCTCAGAGCAGAACTTGGCACCCCCTGAAAGAAATGACACCCAGCTTGATTAGCACTAGCCTGCTAACAGCTGGCTAGCAAATAGTGAAAATTATGTTTTTCTGAAAACATACCTCGTCGTCGTCGTCCAACCTGACCCTTTTCAAAGCCACAATTTCGTGGGTTTCTCTGTTTTTAGCCTTGAAAACTGTCCCATACGTACCTTCGGATGGATAACAATACGTTAAATCACAGGTATCGTATTGATGAATGGCATAGCAACGTTAAGAGGTCATAACATTAGCTAGCTACCTAGCTATCGTTAGTATCGTAAAAGCTGGCAGGCAGAAATCTTCTGACAGATCTTGTCACTAACATGTACTAGTGTAAGTAAAAATTGTACACACCGCTTTGTATACAGTTAATTAGAGAATTAGTTAACGCCGGCACGAAGCTCACAATGTAACTAGCTAACGTTAGCTAGCACTGCAACTAACGTTACATGAATGCTAGTTTAGCAAACCAGGCTAGCTAATATTAACTTCATAAGCGCATGAAACTTACCCTCTCCGATTTTTTCCAGCTTTTCATATTTCTGCATGTTTGGCCAGTGAAACCAGCCTTGATCAAGCTAGCAAATCAATGACTGATTAAAACCCCAAATTGGGGTTAATAATGTTATGATAGCTAGCGTTAGCTTAAAGCTATCTGCACTTCCTGCTCCTGGTCGTTCTGCACTGCACCAAAGCTTGTCTTGTTGGTCATCTAGAGGCCAAAAGATGAATTGCAACACACTTGAATCCCAGACCAAAGATCCCAAAACATTGCTGGATGCAGCAACATCTGAGCAGCATATGCAATTGTCTGTTCTTTAAAGACATTTTATGACTTTGGTTGAAAAAGAACTGTATACAGAGGGTAAACTAGTTCACACTATTCATATCCAAGTACCATATTCTCAGACTCTTCAACTTGACCCACATACTGTAGTCAAAGTAGTCAGCAGCTGTGCAGGATGTACACTCTGTAGGCTAAAATGTGCTTCCCTTACTTAAATTGATCGTTTGTAATCTAATCTCAAACTGTGATTGGATTCTACTAGACAGCTGTCAGGCTGTATGATAGTGTATTTATCATATATACAGAGGTAGACACCAGCTATAAATGACGGTTAACAGATATTACCTGTATAAGGAGGGTAATATTGCTGCCAAAATGGCAGCTCCTCCCCAGGTATCTAAAGAGAATGAATGATTGTGTGGAGCAACTGAAGCACAGAGTGGAAATTCCATTTCTGCTTTCTTCATCCCCCAGCGAGCTAGAAGATTGTACCTGTAGAACCACTACAAGAAATGACACTATCCACAAAGCATGTGATGCTCATATTTAGGTTCAGTGTTTAGTTTCTTCAACCTTGTATTTGTGACAAAACATGGAAGTTCAGTGTGTTATGATCCATAAAAAAAGGAAAAATACAGTATACTCTCATTAAAACAAAGTTTAATTATTTTTCTACATTATGATTTATCATTCTATACAGGATAAGAGAAAACAGTGTTATGAAAGTCCCATTTAGTTAGATAATTTACAGTAGTGTAGTTTGTTCATCACAGGTTGATCCAATTGGTCCACTTATACATTTACATACATAAATGTGAGAGTTTGTCATAAAACTAGACAGAGAGCTGGTAGATTTACACTACATGTTTCACATAATTTATCTGTTCAGGTAAAACTTGAATGAATTGAATGAATTTCATTAAAGTGAAATTCCATTACTCATTGTAGACTCACTGTAGATCTACAGTTTGGTACGTTCATTTCTGCCCCTCAGCTCTTTGCCTGCGGATCAGATCAGAGTAAAGTCCTCCTTTGCCCAGCAGTTCCAAGTGAGTCCCAGCCTTAAAAGAAAAGAGGAAGCTGTTAGATATAATTAAAAGTTATATTACACAGTACGTACACTGAGATGAAAGCAAGCAATATACCTGTATGAACTAAATTCTTTTCAGTGCTTCTTTGAACTTACAAGGTAGTCTAGTAAATTAGCCAAGACCTTTAACCAGAGATAAAAGCACCTCCATTTCTCTGAATACTCTACTGCCTCACCTCCACAATGCGGCCATTGCTCATGACACAGATGAGGTCAGCCCCTTGAATGGTGCTCAGCCGGTGGGCAATGATAAGCACAGTGCGACCCCTTGTGGCCCTGTCCAGAGCCTCCTGCACCACTCGCTCGGATTCTGCATCCAAGGCGCTGGTGGCTTCATCCAGCACCAGGATGCTGGGGTTCTTGATCAAGGCGCGGGCGATAGCAATGCGCTGTTTCTGGCCACCTGATAACGTCACACCACGCTCACCTGGGTTTAGAAATGGAGAGCTTAGTATTTAAATGGCACACAAATTTGAACGTTAGTAAATGCCTAAACGAGAGCACATACCAACCACAGTGTTATAGCCGTCTGGGAAACCTGTAATGAAGCGGTGAGCATTGGCTTGCTTGGCTGCATTAATGACCTCCGCATCTGTGGCCTCAGGCATCCCAAAGCGGATGTTCTCCATGATAGATGATCCGAACAAAACTGGCTCCTGCGAAGATACAGGGTGGAGGATACAGTGAAAACTGGACAGTCACAAATGTTTAGAACTAATAGTTTTATTAAACTGACTAATTCTTCATATCTGTACTTTAAAAAATTGGGATGCATTAATGAACAATCTTTACCTGATTGATAAATCCAATGACTTGCCCCCTGAGCCAGGACAGATCAAGTGTTCGAATGTCGAGCCCATCCAGCATGATTACACCGCCGGTCGGGTCATAGAAACGCTCCAGCAAGGACGCCACAGTGGACTTTCCTAAAATGTATTGGATTAATCATTTATAGGCTCGCTATCACATTGTTTACATGTCACACATTTACAATCAGAATCATTAACTAAGAAATTACCTCCTCCAGATTCTCCAACAATGGCAACAGTTTTACAAGGTGGCAGCGTTAAGTTGAACTTCTTCAAGATCTGATGGCCAGGTCTTGTTGGATAGCTATAAATATACAAAAAAGAAATCAATATAGTATCCTCTGATATTTATGTTCAGTTAACGTCTAGAATTGTCTTGAAATCTACTTTTGTTTTGATTTAAGGTGAGGTTCCAACCTGAATGAAATGTTCATAAAATCCACTCTTCCTGTCAGAGAATGGTACGGGATGCGTCCTCCTCCAGACATTGGAATGGTCGGCTTCAAAGATAAGTATTCAAAAACCCGGGCCCCAGAGCTTATTCCTCTCACCATCTGTCGCGAATGTTAGAGATTGGCTTGTTTTCTGCCTAAATAATATTTCAGATTCATACACATGTGCACATAATATAATGCTGCATTTTAAATCTGTGTGTCACTCAAATAACACATGCTCTACTCACATATATCATTTTTACTCACCTGTCCAAAAAGGATAGAGATACTGGCCAATGACCTGAGCATAAAGAGAATACAGGAGATACATCAGCTACATTTAAACTGATACATTTAATTGTAAATGGTAATAAAGAGCAATCATTTTGGAGCAAGTTGTGTCTTTTACCTCTGAACAGTCTGGGAAGCAACCAGGAAAGACATGAGGTCTCCAGGGGACATTTCATTGGTAGAAATTAAAGTCCCTCCAGCAAATATAGTTCCAAGGACAATGCCTGTATTTACAGCACACAACACAAAAACATTACTATACTGGATATATCGTGAGACACAGTACAAATCTGCTCAACACTGTGTTTATCAGTTAACTGTAAAATACACTTACAGTTCAGGGCAATGTTTGACAGTCCTTGGAAAACTGCTATTCCAGCACCAAGATTTTCATTCATTTCACTTGATTTGTCAACTTCATATGCATATAACCTGCAGAAAAAAAATATTCTGGAAATTTAAACACATTATCTCTGCTACGGTATACCGCATCTCTACAAGTACTATGGCTACAACAAAATATACTCTCACTTACTGGAGCTCCCGCTCCTCCATCGCAAAAGCTTTCACTGTCCGCACATTGCCAAGTGCCTCATCTGCCACTCCTGTTGCTTTTGCCACCTTAAATTAAACACAAACAAAGTTAAGTCATGACACAGAGTAGGAGTCAAGAAGAAGTTGCAAAGAAACTTGGCATCTTAACATTTGTGGGCAGCAGTGAGAACAGATCTATTTTGTGTTAAGAGAGGAGGAGGTACAGTATGTCTGCCAGTCGTATAAAAGGTGTGTTTTCTTGCTCATATCTACGGCTTTTTGAATTTTGGCTGTTCTGATATTGCAGCCTCGTGTGACATGGCAATGAAACAAGACATTGTGCAGTCCTAACAAAGATTCTGAGCAAAATGATAATACTTAATTCAGTATCACCTGTTCTTGAGCCAAACGGGATAGTTTGCGGAGGACTGAGCCAAAGAGAGCCCCTGCTCCCACTAGACAGGGGAGGACAACTACCGTCAAACCTGTGAGTTTGGGGGAGATGACATAGAGAGAGACGAAGCATCCAACCGTCTGTGTAATACTCCTCAGACCCTGCAAATATGCAAAAAATAGGAATTAAAAGACTAAAACTATATAACATATTAATTAGCATGTTACTTTTTTTATTATTAACACAAATCAAGCACTTCATACCTGAGAGATGACCAATTTAAAGGATGACTTGAACTCCTGAATATCAGCAGTCAAACGATTCACCAGCTGCCCAGTTTTATTAGCATCAAAGAATGCCACATCTTGCCTGAGACAAAAAAAATGCTTGTTTGACTACAGATGTAGTCCAACCACGAGTGGGCTATTAGCATAAAATCAGCACCCTGTCTGGTGACCATTGCTTGTAGTGTATCCCTGAATTATTTTGCTCTAACATTGGGGAATATGTACCTCAGTAAGGATGCGAAAAGGGTCTTCCTCATGTCTGCTGCCACTCTCTCCCCCACCCTTGAAAGCAGGATGATGTAGCCACTCGTCAGCAGGCCCTGCACAAAGGAGGTGATTAATGACCAGTGCAACAGACCATTTTCCAGAAAACAGCTGCGTTTAGTTCTCACGCACATTTTTTTCAGAATGAAAGTGAGTGGTCCACAACATGCAGACATGTTATGGTAATAAGCATCACAGAAAAATGAACTTTCTCAAACAACGAGATCTGCAAGCCACAACTCCACGGGCAGAATTATTGTTAACCGCAGTAACACTTTATAATGTAATCCAATTCAACAACAAACTAACTACAGCCTCAAAAGTGATGGTATCGTAAAGTTGAACAACACTTCTCTGACATAGTTTCAATAAAAATATAGTATAACAAGCTTCATAAAAGGTGGTAGTTATTTCTGAGCTGTTGAATTGGAAAACATTATATTGTCCAGGTGTTGCTTTTATTGCATCCACCCCCTGCATTTCTTCTCAGTTAATTAACAGAGAAATAAATGTCCAGTTATTATCCCCTATATTACAATTTTATATTTTAAATGGTATGATTAGCCCAAGACTCCTTGTGCGAATGAAACACCTGACCGGGTAATCATAGTTATATCAGAAGTATATCTCCATTTGACAGCAGAAAAACAATGGCAGAAATGAATGTACAGTAATACTGCACATGTTCACTTCATGTTCATGACTTGTGTACTTACTTGGATACCATACAGTCCAAGTAATTTCAGTGCAGGACCTCTTATCTCTTGGACATAATTCCTAGTCTGATCTCTCAAGTAACGTGCCACAACATTCACCAGATCCCCGAGCAATAAGGGGATTTGGATATTCAAGATAGCTGCACCAAAAGCAAGCTGAAAAGAAAAATATGCAATTTAGTTTATCAGCATAAGTGACAATGTCACTATCTTACGCATATGTCGCATCATAGTTTATTGTCGAAACACTGACTTTACATTCAAGTGAAAAGATTGCAAGCTTACCACAACAGCACCGATGAGAGCAAACAGTTGAGGTTTGACAAATTCCCACAGGATGTGCCATTTGAACTCAGGCACAGGGTTTTTGGCTACAACTTCCACCGGGATGTTGTTATTCCCATCTGCCTCACAGTAAGCTACATGGCAAAACAGTCGCGCAGAGACAGTGAGTAGTGCTGGTCCCAGGATGAACTTCAGAGCCACTCCTGGGGGTGTGGATGTTCGGGTGGTGGATTGGCGGACAGCTCCCTGAGCGAGGCTCCAAATACGACTGACAGCATTTCCAGGCTGCTGTGAGGAGCCGTATGCATTAGATCCTGGAGATGTATACCACCTGGATGTGAAAGAAAATATTAGAAAGTAAATCCTCACATATGAGAGGCTGGAAACGACTTAAACGATTAATTATCAAAATTCACTAAATGTCTGATGTTTTGTCAGTTTTACACTCTGGACCTGAAGAAACATTATTTTATTTTAAATGTTTTGGGGTTTTTTACAGTTGAAAAGACTAATCAACTTAAGCATGAAAATTGTTGTTCATTTTCTGTCGATCGACTACTTGATTAATCATCTGTTTCTGATTACTAACACATATACATTCCACTGTACCTATCTATCCATAACTGAACACTAGAGGAAACAGCTAAGTCAAGATGTACTATCTACAAAATAAAAGTAGGTCACGCTTGTCAGGGCTGATTAACTAACAGATGGCTTATATAGTAACTACAGGTCGGCTGTCATTAGCTAAAGTAAGTACCGGTCACATTACCCTACCGTGAAAGTTTCCCTATGTCTGCCGTTTTATGGCATCGCGGGTATAACGACAATGACCGCACTGAAGCAGTAATGCTTGATCTACAACAGAATAACTGAAACATGTTTTATGCTTATTTTCAGTGATAACAAGAATATAATCGTTAAGCTCTACAGTAATCCACAAGCAACCTGCAGGCTGCCATGTTGACTCTGACCCAGAGTGCATTTCTGTGGTTATAGAGGACAACATCTTTACTGTGAATATTGGTTTGTGACATTAGAGTGCTGGTTTATTTCACAGCACGCAACAGACTGACGAATTTTAAGCATTTTTTGTGCAACATTTGTAAACAAAAACACGACAAAAAACGAACTTTCTTTGGGAAAACTCGGGAAAACTACAGATGATCCCGGAAATGACGTCGGGTTAAACCTGAAGTGACGTCAATGACGTTTTGTTGACATTTGTTTGTGAAAGACAAAAACAGTGGACACGCACAGGCTGGTATGTTTTTGGAAACCAAACTAACGGACCTCGGGACAGACTGAAGACCACCGTGTCGTGATTAATACATAGCTGTCTGTGTTAAACAAGCTCAGGTTAAGATTGGACTCTTAAGCAAAGACGATCTAGATCAGCAGATGGACGGACCAAGTCGGGAACAAAACAAACCGTGTCACCCGGACTACAGGAGAGGCTGAATCATTCACAGGCTAACCAGCCACCAGACAGTTGAGTTAGGTTGTAATCTTATATGAAGGTAGCTAACACTCATTAGTTAATCTGCCGAAGATTCGTGTACTTAATTCTTAATTGCTACCCAGTTTATTATACATGTTACCATGGTAGTGTAGGGTTACAAACGCGTTTTCCGCCAGACTAGCAAGTTAGCAAGCTAGTGTTAGCTGTAGCTAACGTTACCCTTAGTTACACTGCTTGAGCTGCTGAGAAGCTAACTAGCTACAAAATGTACTGAGGTTGCGAGACTGCATTCGTTTCGAACGGTGTTTACTACAAGTAGCTCGTCCGTTGGCAGTGACCTTAAGAATGTGAAGCACAATGGCCAACTTTGAAGCTTACCAGGAGTATCAGAGAATTGAGGATTTTGAGGAGGACTCACCACCAGGGGAGGAGGATTTACTGGTGCATGTGCCTGAAGGCCTGAAAGGTAAACATATTATTACGACTAAAGTATAAATAGTCTTTAATATAACTGACTGACTGTACATGGAAAGTCTTGTACCTAATAATAAATAGACTGAAATAAATTATGCACACTAGGTCAAAGTTCTTTAGGGTTTCTAGCTATCTAATGCTTTCATTTATGTTACAGACTCATGGCACCATATCAAGAACCTGGATAACTTCTTCACAAGAATATCCTTTTAAATTACAGTGTAGTTCTCCCAAAGTGCACTGTCATTGCATATGTCAGTGACATCATGCCATGCTGACACAGACTCATTAAGATGTTTGTCAGTAGTCATATTTAGAATTTGTTGAATTGCACAATGTTTACTTATTGACTGCCATATACTTTTACAGTGTTACTGCAGTGATCAATGGGAAAGTACATTTTCAAGGGAGCTTTTAATTTGGTGATTAATATATTTGTGATATCATGTGTAGTCCTGAAGATTGTTTGTGCTTAATCAAGGTACTCTAACTGACTTGCCAAGTATAAGGTCTTGTTTAATTTTTCCAGTTAATGTTATTTCAGATTTTCTTTAACCAGCCTGTCCACATCTATCATTTTCATCAAAGGAATGGCTTTGCTTGTATGATGTTGTCAGAGTTCTTTGAACTTGTGTAAGTACAAAATACTGATTTCAGATGCCTAGAAAACATCATGAGATATAGTAATGTGTTTGTAATTAAAAGCATTAGGTTGAGTTTGGAGTTCCAACAGGGTGCTTGTTTTCAGTAAGACCTGGGCCTCATTTATGTCACTGTCACTTTTTGTTGTTTTAACAGTTTACTGTGCCTCAGGCTTCAGCATGAACAAGTTCAGCCAGATGATTTCAACAGCAGTTGTACTTGAATCTCATGTGAAATAACTTCCCCTCACTAAACACAGAAATTTTGATTACTGCTTTATTTACTATTTACTTTATTATTATTATTATTATTATTATTATTATTATTATCATTATTGTCACTTATTTAGTATTTCAACATTTCTCCTGGTATAACCTATTATGTTAGCCTCAATCACCAGGCCAATGTGTCAGTGCAACATATTGTTTATTTTCCAGTCCTGCCGCTACCGTACCAGCAGGCCGTCTCTATTATTGGGTCTTGGTCTGGTGTTTGTCTGAATCTGGCCACAGTTGGCTTATTCATAAGCTGGACAAAATCAGTCCACATAACAGCAGCCTAAAACAAACATGTCCTATTTAATAAGGGAACTGCAATTGATCTGTCTTAACCACATTATTCTACATTAATCACTCCTCAGTATATGCTGAGTGCACAGTCTGGCTTCATGGTTAGAAATTAAATATAGTCACTTATCTCAATACTATATACCAGTATTAATCTCTTTTGTCATTGTTATTTATGTTCTTGTGTTTACTGTCATTAAGTATGATGCCTAATCTCTTTTTTTCATCTCATCCTAACAGTCAGTTATTGTTTGTTGTCACATTCACGACGTTCCTTGTCAACTGTGTGGAGTACGATGTCCTGTTTGCCAATCGAGCGGTCAACCACACCGGGCCAGGCCAGAACCCCTTGGACAGGAACAAGGTCACACTTCTAGATGCCATCCTACCTAGCCAGCAGTGTACTCAGAGGTAATCATGTTTAATACAGTATTATGGAGAGCTTTAGTGTGTTTTTCCTATGGCAAAATGAGTGTAAAAGTCAAGGGGAATTAATCGAAGCGGCTATACAGTCACATAAAGTGATGTGCCTGTCCTCTCATTCCAGCAAGTTTGATTAGATGCTTTGTTCTCAAGCAGACTGGTCTACAATATTATTCGAGTGCTTTTAGAGACAGGCCTTCAGAGGGATTTAATTTGTCTGGCTTAATACAATTGTAATCAGACTTTCTGACCAAGATACAGTCACATTCACAGGGAAGGAGTATGGAACAGTAGCCTATTTAGCTGTACCCTGTGGGTTTCTTTATTTACCCCAGAAAATCATGAGAACTCTCTTGTATTTGTAATGGTAGGCAATGACTCTTCAAGCTCTTTTATTAACTGTCAGCAAGCAGTGATTTAAGCAGAAGCAGTCTTTTTATGTTTTATCACACATTAATCCATCATATGAGACCAGAAACACTCAGTTATTAGCTGACCTGAGTATCCGCTGCTTTTTTTATTCTTAAACTGTTATCCCAAAAGATGCAACTTTAACACACATCCAAAATATGACAATATGACACAAATTTTATATTTTCTATTGTGCACTATCCTTTTGAAGACATCTGCCAAATTAAAGTTATTTTTGTGGGGGGGAAAGTCTTAATGCCAGTGGTAATAGCAGATTATAAGGTAGCATTCAAGGTCTGATTTGTTAAAAAAAAACTGTTCTGTCAAAAAGCACAAGGTTTAATCAGATTGGTATGTTATTTTTATGTTTGATTTGTAGTACAAGGGACCTCTCGTTCTATGAAATGTATTTCTTTCTCAGTTTCGTTGTTTATTTCAACTTGAGATTGGTCGCTTCGAGTTGCAACATTCCTCCAACTGATGGTTACTTGGAGGAAGATATTTGTGTACTGTGTTCAGTCTGGCTTTAGGGAACAGGGCAATGTAATTGATAGCTATGGCGTGGTAAAACTGACCAGCCGAAATACTGACAACTCGGCTGGGCCAGCAAGCTGAAAACCACATGACACCTTACTTGCTGGCTGCAAGGGACAGGACACCCCCCCAATGTTGTCATATTTTTTTCCTAAGTTGTAGCCTAGCCTCTGCTTGTTTTCTCCAGCTAGTCTAAAAGGCCTGTCATCAATTTGTTCCTGATTCTGACAGTGGCTCAAAAGTCATTTATATCAAAGTCCATGACGTACAACCACTTGGAATTCTAATTTGGGAACAGTTTGTCCCACAGTTTGTCCTCCTCTGTCCTCCTCATAGCCCCTCTCTGATTTCCCTTTTAAAGCCAGATGCTTGTCCTGAAAACATTCAAATATTTGTTTATTATATCTGATTGCACTAATATTGGCTAATGTATGTTTATAAGTATGGGTAATTAATGTCCAACATGTTCTGTGTTTTGACACGTAATACTCGGAAGATTCCTTTTAGAACGGCTGCCTCACCCACGACCTGTAAACAGGAGTTTAGTGTCAGTTTAATGGGTTAAAACAACATACACTGAGAGCAACTGTTGCTCATTCGCTCATCTGTTTATCATGTTAAATACTGAATAAAGGGTCAATTTACAATGTCATAAAAGGAGAGGGGGTGTCATGTGTGCCTCAATACCCACTATGGGTGTTTGTCATTTAACAGAAATTCTGAATCCCAGATTTAAAATTAGCCTCCCCCTTTTTTTGTTTGCTATCTTTCCATCCCCTTCCAAATATCGCATGAGCATTGTGGCTCTTTCTGTAAATGTCCTTACATGTTTGAATACAGCTGTAACTAACATTTACATAGTCACCCATGTCTGAATGACAAAAAGCCATTACTTTAACAGATACATAAAGCCAGCCATGTCTGAAAATTGACTTCTGTTTCTATTCAGCATTCAAGAGAATAGCTGGATTATATTCCTTCTCATCATGGCAGCCATCTTCTGGATCTATCGACTTGTTAAAGTCTTTTGCAATGTTCTTAGCTACTGGGAGATCAGGCAGTTCTACATTAAAGCACTGAAGATCAGAATGGTAAGTGCTATACCTGGAGACCTTATCATTACATGCTACAGCAAAAAGTCATCCAAATCAATCTTGTGACAAATGTCTTGTGCTTATGATTATAAAAAGGTAACATGAAGATAACCATACTCAAAATGATGAGTCGTGTTGTCATGCTTTGGCTCTGTAGTATTAGTCAGTTTACTCTGTGCTCCTTTCCTCCTTGTCCCAGGATGAACTATGCAACTTCACATGGCAGGAAGTCCAGGACCGGCTCATCAGCCTGCAACGAGAGCAGCAAATGTGCATACACAAGAAAGAGTTGACAGAACTTGACATCTATCACCGCATCCTGCGATTCAAGAACTACATGGTGGCCATGATAAACAAATCACTGCTGCCAGTGCAGCTGCAGCTCCCTCTGCTGGGCAATGTGGTGTTCCTCACCCAGGGCCTCAAGTACAACTTTGAGCTTATCCTCTTCTGGGGTCCTGGCTCTCTGTTTCAGAATAAGTGGAACCTGCACCCAAAGTACAAGCGGAGTGGAAACCGCCTAGAGCTTGCACAGCAGCTTAGTAGAGTCATCCTGCTGATGGGTTTGGCCAACTTGCTGCTGTGTCCCTTCATCCTGGTGTGGCAGGTGCTCTACGCTTTCTTCAGCTACACCGAAGTGATCCGCAGAGAACCTGGAAGCCTGGGTGCACGACGCTGGTCCCTATATGGTCGTTTATACCTGCGACACTTCAATGAGCTGGACCATGAGCTGCATGGGCGTTTAGGCCGTGGCTATAAACCCACTTCCAAATACATGAACTCTTTTACGTCACCACTGCTGACTGTGCTGGCTAAGAACATTGCCTTCTTCTCAGGCTCAGTGTTGGCTGTGCTCATTGCACTGACAGTCTATGATGAGGATGTTCTGACAGTGCAGCACATTCTGACCGCTATCACTGTGCTGGGCCTGGTTATTACTATCACCAGGTGAGTTTTCAGAGCCAGGCTTTTTCCTGGGGCCACTCCAGGATCGCTATCAGTAGGTGTTAAACTTAAGGAAGTTGTCTGTACTTTTTAATTGTTACTTAATTGCTGTTTATAGCATGTTCTACAGACAATTGTATGCTATAATAGATTATGATTTGCAATTGTTTTTATTTTGTTTATTCAATTTGAGTAATTCATTTTAGTTGCATTTTATTGGTGTGCAGAAGCTTATTTCAAGTTGTGGGGGGAAGTGAATTGTAAAGGAAACATGTCCACTTACTTATGAATATGGGAAATTTTTAAGGCCATCTTGTCCCCTAATCACATGCTTTCAGTCAAAAATCAAATGATACTGTGCAAAACTATCCTGTTTTCCTTATTTATCTCTTATGTGCAGCTATAGTAGTATTGCTGAAAAATGTACGTATTTTGTACCTGTCCTACACCAGGTCCTTCATCCCAGATGAGCATATGGTGTGGTGTCCAGAACAGCTGCTCCAGTGCATGCTGGCACACATTCACTACATGCCAGACCACTGGAGGGGCAATGCTAACAAGAGCGAGACCCGTGACGAGGTGGCGCAGTTGTTCCAGTACAAAGCGGTGAGGAATGGAGAAACTCAGTGGACAGGAACACATTTGTCAAAGTCAAACTAAAGTTATGGATGAGTTTTTGTTGTGATTGATGAAGTTTTTAATGTAGCACCTGGTCAATGATCAGACTTTGTCAGACTGGATGCAGTCTAATAGTACAATCACTGGATATATTGAGGCATTTTTGGGAACGTTGATCTACATTTGACTATGTGTAGAATATGAGTATATTTAGAAATTGAGAACGTGTAATCACTGTTGTCACTGTCCAAATCAGGTGTTCATCTTGGAGGAGTTGCTCAGTCCTATTGTCACACCCTTCATTCTCATCTTCCTCCTGAGGAATAAGTCTCTAGAGATCATTGACTTCTTCAGGAACTTCACTGTGGAGGTGGTCGGAGTCGGAGACATCTGTTCCTTTGCACAGATGGACATCAGACGGCATGGAAACCCAACAGTACGATTAGCTCCTTCTGTTACATAGGATTCAAGACTGTCAGTTCATTAGCTTTTATCAAAACTGGAGTATGACTCGCAATGAGCAAAGGTCTTAGTGAATATGTAATTTAATGTTGTGATGTTGCTTGAATTGATATATATCTTTAAATGTTTTTACAGTGGATGTCAGAGGGCCAGACGGAGGCCTCCATATACCAACAGGCTGAAAATGGCAAGACAGAGTTGTCTCTTATGCATTTCACCATTAAGAACCCACGCTGGCAGCCGCCTCAGGAGAGCTCCATCTTTATCAGCCATCTAAAGGAAAAGGTGCAACACGATGCACAGGGCGGCCCCTCCACCCAGCTGCTGCTCTCTGAGGCTCCTCTGTGCACCTCACTGCAGTCCAACGAGTCTGGCACTGGGGTAAGACAACACAAATGCCATGTACCACACAAATGCTGTATATTGGAAGATGTATTTAGACAGTTGGCTGAAGTAAGAAACAGTAATACATTTTTAACAACAGCGGAAATGTTAATAAATATTAATTACCACAGGATATTTAAATACCAGGTATTTACCCCCAAAAAATTATAGTGTCACTTTTATTTTATTTTCTATTCCAATGTAATGTTACTTACTTAGTGGTGCTGTATTGATGTATGTTGTTGTTTCCAGCCTGATAATCTGTTGGCCAGTGTCCTGGCCCACCCCATTCTAACTGCGTCGGGACTACAAGGGCGAGACCATCGCTTCATCCCACCAAGCACCGCTGCTTCTGCTGCTGCCAGTGTCCTGGCCTCTTTGTCCACCTCCCAGCTCGCACATCCCAGCCGCGGCCGCTCACATGGCCTCCTACACTCATCCGTCCACCCCGAGAGCACCATGTACCGCAGCGATCGCACCATCATTGACAGGTAGTTATTACACATAACATTTTCTACTGCATTATTTACATACTGTAGCTATTAGAAATTGATAAATAAATCCAAATGCTCATTATCAGGTTTGGTTAACATGTTTCTTTTTCAGTATGTCTAACAGCGACTCTCGCATCCAGAGCAATACACTGCACACAGAGTTTGCATCAGCAGAGATGAGTCTCCATGCCATCTACCTGCATGAGGTAATTTCCTGACCATGCACTACAGTTGCCATTAATTTATCTATCCTCCTTTTCTCTGTTGTGTGCTTTGAGTTTAAAGTGATTTTAAGTGATCTTTTGAGTGTTGAAAATGTCTTAAAAGTGCTTAAAATGTTTGTAGTTTGGTCCCTCATGGAGCACAGTGGCTGCTGTCAGCTTGAATTCAGTCGGTTACAAAGGATTCCAATGGTGACCAGACGTATCAAAACATCCTCTTTCAAGTCTACATTTTCAGTATCTCTTGTCAACCACTAGTCTAGTGCTCTGTTCTGCTGTACATTGACGACTGCTTGTCTCTTCAGCTCCACCAGCAGAGCTCCCACCCACAGAGAACTTCGGGGCAGTGGCAGAACACAGTCCCAATGAGAGATCTGCACACAAATGCTGGTAAATGAACGTATTGATTTTGAAGAACCTTGCAGCCTCAGCATTTATAAATATTTTTGATATCAAATTACTCTGTGTAATGTGAAATGTGAAAAAGATTGCTTGTAGTGCTGAAATCATGGTTATGACCTGAATATGTAGCACGTAATTACACACTCCCGTCAGATCAACAACTACAGGAGCAGAGCCTGAAAGGACTTTAGTTTCAATTAGAATAGATTTTAGAAACAATTATGTCTATAATATTTGTAAAAACTTACATTATACTACATGGTAATGCAGTACAGAAACCAAACCTGCACTGACAACTTGGCATAACGTAACTGCAAATATGAAGCTCATTGCGACTTGTTACAAGTTTCAAGTCTCCCCAAGTTAATTTTCAATTATAGTCGAATGAATGGAGACCAGTGGCTGGCAAAAAGGTGAAAAAACACAATATGAAAGTTTAAAACGTTACAGCATGCTTCGAAAAATGTAAAGTATATGTACATGATTTCTAGTAAATGGGTTATAACATGCCAAAACACTGGTATGCTCCTTCAAGTATATTCCGTTTTGTTCACTAAATAATGCATAACATAATATTTTAAGGGTTTATACTGTATACTAAGCATGGACCAGTATGTAAATTTGCCAGATGACCTGCCTTTGTAAACATATTACAAAAAGTAATCTCAGTGAAAGGTGTAAAACACTGACCATTAGATCTGCAGTGTTTAAAATCAGAGGTGGGATAAGATTGAAATGGACTATGCCTTAGAAAGACTGACCTTGTATCAACACTCTTATCAGGTTTCCAGGCACATAGTGGCCTTGGTACCAGTATTTCAATGCCCACCCCTGTCCACCTTGGTGGCTGGCAAGAGGAGGAGGAAGAGGAGGATGAAGATGATCAGGAGATTAACAGTGGATCTACTCCAAAACAGGGCACTGGGAGTAGTTGTTGAAGTGCCTTATGTCATAAGGTATATGCTCTCTTTTAAACTCTGTAAAATGACACTATGATCTACGATCTATGCTTTGTGGTTCTGTATCCTGTGACATACTTGTTTGTTGAACCTAACAACAAATGGCCTTTTATCCTACAAGGGATACATCGCCATGATAATTTCTCCTCTCTCTCTCTTTCTTTAATTTTTTTTATAGTGTTTACATTTTACTTTCTTCTATGAACATTGTGGCCTTAGATGATCTTCATGGAGAATTTAGCATGGACCTTTCAGACACCATTCAGCGTTTGTTGTAGGAGGGGCTCATTGAATAACCACTTTCTCCGCACCTCCACGCCTCATCCTGTCACATCAGGCAGACTATGGCATCAGGGAAACCATATGTCTTCCGTCCGTTTTAACCTGATTTTGTCACAAACTTGTACAGACAAACTGCGTGTAAAGTGAGAGAGAGACAATATAAGTAGTGTATTCATAGGATCACTGTGTGATGGTGAGTGTGGCCAATTTTATTGTGGAAGCAAAAGGCTCGTCGTGACTTCTGCTGAGCCTGTGTGTGCACAGTTCATGTATTTGTGCATCACAAAGTTTTACAACGTGAGTCTAAGAAGTTTCTCACAGAGTGGTGTCTTGATCTGTGCTACAAAGGCTGCAAACAGTATCATAGCTGCCTGAACAATTTTGATCACCTGAAAAAATTAATACAATATTTCAAGTTGTTTGACCCTGGTGATTTGTAAATACACTTTTTCGTCTTACTGATCCTTTTAAAGTCCACATTTTTACTACCAAATCTAATCCTTGAAAGATACCAAGTATTGATGATACAGAGCTGACTGTACAGTAGCTGTACCACTAAAACACCATGTGTACCTGGCAAAAGCCCTATTTGGGTTTGACAAAACATGTCTTTAATCCAGACATACACATGCTTTGATGCTGCTGTCTGTGTTTAGTGGTCCTAAATACAGATTTTATTCAGTATTAATATTTCCACAGATTATGTATTAAGACATTACTTTTCCTCAAAAACAGAGCTGAAATCATGGGCCCCAAATACACTTGGCGTCAAAATCTGATGCAGATATAAGATGTCTTTTAAGTATATTTAAGCTGGACATAAAATCAGCTTTATGCCTTAACACCCATATAAAAGCATATGTATTTAAATCCTAGTTTTCCATATTACCTCAGTGGTGGTGAAGAAAAACTAATATTCCAATCAATACCTCTGCAGTGTATTTACTCTTGTAAAAATATATACAGTACATAAAGGTTTATTTACAGTGTACAGGTGCATCTTTTAACTGCATTTAGATTTTAATGGCAGGTGTAAATGGAATCTGTTTCATTATCTGTTCTTATTACTTGCCCAGCAGATGTTTTGAGTCAAGCATCAATGTCCCAGAAATGGTGGGGATTCATTTTTTAAAAAATTGTTTTATAGAACAAAACAGGGTGGTATTGCTTTTACAAATCTTTGTTGTGTACATTAACATAATGGATGGAACGTCATCATAAGGGCTGATTTCAGAGTGTGCGCTGTTGCTTCTGTAGCTTTAGGTTTGAAGATTTTAGGACAGCAGTTCCTCTCAGTATTGGCTTTATACTTTTAAAGTAAAGAAAAAAAGCCTTTCCACATTCAGCATCATTTGTTAGCTTTAGGTTTATTTATTACCTGTCTCCCAGATATTTAATTGATATATGTGTATTATTTATTTGAAAACATTTTTTAGATTTTGTCAAATAATTTACTTTCACAAAAGCTTATAATCTTGTTAATAAATGAAATGGCATGTGCCACACACACACTACTAAAAATAGTTTTAAAAAAACAATTTTTGATTTTGAAAATCTAATGAAAAGGTTTTATTAATGCAAAGATAACATTGCCAGCTGCATGACGTTGAATGTGATTTACACTTTAAGTAAACTGAGACTAAATCTGCGTGTTGATGCAGCGGGCAAAATATCTTTCTACCCATTTTATATTGCATCACAGATCACAGTAATATAGATCTCATCCTCCTCGACTGCAAGACTTCAGAGGGTACAAATGTGTCTTTACCCTCTCGTATGTTTTGAAACTATTACACAGTGTGTCTGTGGAAGGAATGCGTTTTGACACCTGTGTCATTATGTTAACATGAACGCCGAATTTTGCACTGACAGAAAATAAACCTTTTTTTTATGTGTGCATATATACAGTACTTGCAACAGTTACGTTTTAGACAGGACAGTACTCAGAAGGGACACTGAGTCAGTCTCCATCTTGAATGACCTCTTCTCATTGTTTGTATATAAGCAAAGCATCAGCACGTATTGTATCGTCATTGTCCACAGCAGACCACCCGGAAACACTGTGGCCAATCACATGAGGTCGGTCTTACCTCTGGTCAGTAAAGGTTTGCCCTGTAGGGGATGATGTGTGTTTCTGTCACACTGTTAAATATGCTTACATGGGTATTGTGGTCACTGTCCATTTGTGCAGCAAGTTTATTATTGTAGAGACACTGGAGCTCAGCTTTGTGCACAGAGTTGATTTCTTTTGACAGTCTCCACATTTACACCTCACTGTTATGTCTGTCATTTTATTTTAAACAGTGCCTTAGTATTAAGGATTACTATTTGCTCTTTATTGAATCAATTTCATGTAAAACATTGGATTTACTTTCACAGATTTAGCAGCACATACTATATACAGTATTTCTTTTGGCAAGTCATTGTGTATAGCATCAAGTATGTAGTGAAGATGTGGATGTGGCTTGTAAGATGAGTTGCAAACTGATCTTGCGTCAGTCTGTTGCATCTGACAGCACACTTCTTATCATGGTGTCTAAATTTGCACTGTCCTCAATATCCTAAAGAAGCAGGAGCTTGCCTTGTAAGTGGCACTGTCATCATGGCCAACCTCACCGTACTATGGTTTCTTATCCACTATACACCAGTCTAAGAATCACAGTGACTGGAACAAGGTGCTAAGTTTTCATCCTGGAATGTTGAATATGTTTTAAGATATTTTTTGTTACATAGGTTTGTCTGTTTTGTTTTGTTCTGTAAATTAAGAAACTCTAGCTGAAAAATGAAACATGCCAAAAGAAGTTGTTTTCGGCATAGCTTTACAATACATGTGTTGTTTTCTGTGAGTGAGTAGAGAGGCAAATAAATCTTATTTTGAGTGTATTTAATCATTTCATGTGTGGTTGTGATGTTTATTTGAAATAAAAATATATTTTAATTTTTCTCTCTGTTTTATATTGCTGTTGCTAGTTTGTTGTGTCAACTTGTGAGATTACAATGTGAAACATTTTCTCTACAAGTCTTGGACATGTCTGACACTGATGTCGGGGCACTGCTGCTTTTGTCTTTCTGAACTGAAGAGGTAGCCTTTTATATTACAGCATGGTGTTTATTTAGCATGGCTCAAATGCCAACATTTTGTTCCAGAGTGAAGTGTCTTGATAACTGTTGGAATGATTGCCATGACATTTTCTACAGACATTCATGGTTTTTCATTCATGAATAATGGGATTGGTCAACTCTTGGCTTTCCATCTAACATCCAGTATTTGTTAACATGTCAGATGCTGTTACTATGTTAACATGCCAACTATATATCTAACCAGTGTTGGCATACTTTAAGCCAAAAATCTAATGAGCCTAAGTGCATCTGATGAAGTAGAGCTTGACAAGCTGAGTCAGAGATGTCCTAAAATGGTCCCTGTACAGAGGACATCCAACTCTGTACAGTGACTAAATAAATCCAAGGATACTTTGTGTGGGAAATGAAAATGTCGGATTTTGGCGACTCCTAGTGGTAGTATAAAAAAAACTCCACTATGGTAGACAGCAATGCAAGGTGCAATGAAGGTGTAACGCGGACAACGTGACAATATAGACAAGACAATCAACCACTGCTGGAAAAAAAAACCCAACAAAATAACTATGTAACTAATGACGAACATCTAACAGATATAACAAATATTTTATATGTTCATCTGATTTATATGTGTCTAATATAATCATAATCAGCAGGTTTTGGGCTTTTGAACTATTATTCCACTTCACCTTCCTTGAGGTTAAATAAGAGCTCACTGGCACAAATCTTCAAAAAGGACGACTTTATTCAATGTTGCACACAGGCTTGATGCAGATCTATTCAGGACACATAATCAGATACTATATACATCTGATTCCTCTGACAGTTTAGAGCCACCTCCACTGTGCATACCACAATAAACACTCATTGGCTCAATTGAAACCCTGTTGTCTAATCATTGGTATGAACACCACACATAAGGACATTTGCTTTGTACTTTGCTTAGACTGCTTTTAATAAGAGTTAATTGCTGGTGCAAGGGAACTGTAAATCTTGAGGTATCCTAACCCCCCCCCCCATAATATTAATATAATATAAAAAAGTCATTTTTGTAGGTTAGTTAGATATTTTTGTTTGGTTTCATTTTGTGGGTTAGAATAGTTAGGGTGACTTTTGTTTCATGTTTTTTTGCAGTGGCACCTCATTGACCTGTGTTACATCTGTTGTCCTATTTGGTACTCTGTAAATACTATCCACACCGTAAATAAACACCATATGCTTCTATTTTGTGACGCACCATTTTGTCTCTCTTTTTTTTTTAAATCTAGTTGTTTGTTATCATTGTTCAAGTCCCCATTGAACATTTTAGGGACATAAATGCTATCTGCTGTTCATTCTTGGCTATCGGTCCTTGCAACTGACATTTGTCTCACTTGTCATCTGCTATGTAAATGTTCTTTTGAGGTAACACCCATGTGTTTTGGCTGTGAACATGATACAACCATGACCTTATTCTTGAAATGGCTAAGAGGTCAGGTAGAAGGCCATGTAGGTCAGATATTAGAGTATACATTGCAACAATTTTGAAAAAGTTGTCTCATCACAAAGAAATGTTTTACTTGGGAATTCATCCCACTCTATAGATGCTCATAAATATATAGACATATATATAGATAGATAGATAGATAGATAGCCAGGTACTAAGTGCCTGTCTACTGCCCTCTGCTATATTGTGAGCACAGTGACTTTTGGACGATTACCAAAGGTTGTGGAAATACCATCCATGATGTGATTTGATGCACTGATTGGGCAACAAGAAATGTAGACTACAGAAAGAGCAAAGGAGGAGGAGGAAAACAATTGGAGGTAAGTTTTTTTAGGTTTATATAAAACATTCTTTTATTTTTCCCACATATTACACATTAGTGATCTAATAGGGTTTGGATGAATGTGGGGCAGAGACAGACCAAAGCCTAGCAAGAACAGGATGAGGCAGAGTCAAGCAGCAACAGTGGATTACCGTCTGCTAGAGTTTCGGGGAGTTTAAATCAGGGTCCAGGCGACCTGCTGCTGTCAGTCATTGGCACTGGGGGAAAGCCCACACTGGAAGACCAAGAAAATACCATGGGAGCCAAAGAATAGGGAAGAAAGAGGTATGACTTGCTACCCTGTGTTTCTAGACACTATAAGCATTTGATTTAAGAAATATAATTATGTCTCTAAATCTGCGATAAAGTAGAGCATAATAGAAAGTGGCACACAAATACCGTGGTATCTAAGGATTGCTATGTCATGCTGAATGATTGCTAAGAGTTTTCATCACTGTGAAGATGTCATGGGTGATACATTTAAGGCATTACTATATTTGAGGCTTTTGTACAATATGAAGTCATAATTTAACAATAGACCCGACCAGCTGGGTAAAGCAGCTGTCAATGTGATGGTTGTGGAATACAATCTCTCAGCTTACCTCAATCACATTTACATTCAATCGAAATATAGGCACCTACTGTACACATACACATGGATAACAGGAGTTTTCTAGTATTACTCAGAAGATACTGTCCACAAGAGAGGTAAAGTTACTCAGAAAATGGACAGAATGACACTGAAGAAGCATACTGAGCAGTGATCAAACAGTCAAAAGAGTCAACAGGCCTGACCATAGACTTGCAAATGATGCATTGTTGTTTAGAAAAAGAGTGAAATTATGGCAGATTGTCTAACACTGCGTACTGGTAAGGTCCTAGTGAAACAACAGCAAAAGACAATAAATAAGGTTTAAAGGAACACACTGACATTTTTGGGAAATATGCTTGTTTGCAGTGGTGGACTGTAATTAAGTACATGTTACTCAAGTACTGTACTTAAGTGCAATTTTGAGGTACTTGTACTTTACTTGAGTATTTCAATTTTATGCTACTTTATACTTCTACTCCACTATATTTTGGAAGCCAATATTGTACTTTTCACTCCACTACTTTTATTTGACAACATTAGTTGCTAGTTACTTTACAGATTCGGATTATTAATACAAAATATAAATCAATTAATACATTGTGACATGTATAGAATTGAAACTCTAAAATCCTATATTTTAGGCTGACCTGAATAAGATGTCTAATAAGCCAAAAGCAGGGCTGTAGCTTACATTTAGGGTCATGTCCAAAAACTGTGTTTTTTCCTTGGAATTTAGAAGTTTTTTAGGTACCTCGGGGAAGATGGCATATTTCAATTGAAACAAAGACATGGTGGGTATTTTGCAGGCTAAATTCAGTATTTTTACATTTGTTTAATATTTATATTTAAATTTGACTACTTTTAGGCCAATAAATAAATAAATAAACTCACCTTTTCAGGCTACATCTCACCAGCCCTTGCCAGTCCCCCATCTCTAAGCAATTTGTTTAAAAAGGGATACACTCCCAGTTTTGGATGATATCTAGCTCTTGCTCCTACATAGCTGGAATGCACTTTGCCAAATGAATGTAGGCCTAATGTAAAAAATAAAGAATTCAATATCTCCCCTGTGTTTTATTGTGTGGAGAAGACCATGGAACAGTATTTAGACTGTTATATTTTATAGATTTACATTTTACAGACTTTCTTTATGGGATCTGGGGAACATTCTCAAAATATTACTTAGGCTAAAGCAGAAGAAAAGCAACCACAATGGAATTAAGAAAAGCTGGTTAACTGGCGCATGATTATAGGATTTAGTATGCTAATTAAATTGGACTTATTTATGACCTGTTACACATAAAAGTGTCGCTACTGAAAGCTACCACTCTGCAGGTGTAAGCCACTTTGGTAGTAAAAGTCAGTGTTATGAGTTGTATACGTTTTGACTGCAGCAGTTGTAGTGTGCAGCCCGACAGAGGCTCCTTCCCGACCTCACCAACAGGCTTTCTCCTATCTCCACAGTAAATGACAAGTCTATTTTGGAAAGGAGGCTGCGCCAAAATAGGCACGTCAGCTATCTGGCATCATGAGGTACCGGAGAAGAAAGAAAAAATACGTCTAGTCAACCGCCCACCGCAGGAGACTGGGGGATGTTCCACCATCCTGGATTTACAACCATTTCAGGGATATTTGAGCACAAAGAAGACTTTTTTGGGTGGGATTTCTAAACACTGATATTGGAGTAGGCTATCATCCGGAAATCTTGACGGCCAACTGACGTTTTAGCCCACATGATTCAGCGCCCGTTTTACCTGAGTGGCTGAAGACCCAAGGTGAAAAACTAATGTTAGGCTAATAAACGATAATAGCATTAATACCAAATGTTACGTTAATAATTATACCGAGAACTTGACCGAAGTTATAGCAGTTTTTCCAGTGAATTTCAATTTAAATGTGTGTGAGTAACTAAATACTAAACTTTCACACAACAGTTACAATTGCTGCTTTGAGTTAACGTTAGCTAACCGAGCTAACTACAACTTCCAGTTTCGGTTAGGCTAACGTTATGTCATTTAACTAATTAGAAACTTTTGTGCTCCAGTTTTCGCAGTTATTAGTAATTGAAGTCCAACATATTTTTTAAGACGTTTTAGTTAGCATATAGAAAACGGACACTGAGAGATATGAAGTATGTTTCTGAAGTGGGAGCTTTATCAAACAGCTGATGTCCCTTTCGCTTCTACAAATGGCAATGGACAGAGACGGGGTCTGACAGCTGAGGTTATTTTTGGGACAGGCAGTTCAAGCGACAGAGGTGACAAAGCTGGCAAATGTCACTCTTTGAAAGGCACATATCTGCTGTATTTGACCTTGTTACAGGGGAATTCATTTGTTGTTGTGTCATTAAACTACCTTCTTATTGAATAGGCTGCATGGCATGAAGTAAAGTCTTTGTGTTGATGAATGTCTGCAGGGCCAGGACAGGGTGTATGTTGACTGACACTTACCGTAACTGCCAGCCATAAATATGCCAATCTGAACTGTGGATTTATGGCTATTTTCATAGCATAATATATTTATAGAGTACACTTAAACTGCCACATCTTACAATGGTTTGGGTGCATTTGACAGGGGTTTTTTGTCATTTAATTTGTGGTCAGAAAGTAAAATAAAAATGACTTTATTCATTTATTTAAAGAAGTGACACAACCTTTGTATGAAAATACAAAATGTGTAATATAATTTGTTACAGTTTAGAAGAAATTGTATTTGTTTTTCCTAAACATTTATTAAATTGAATTATAAAACTGCAATTTTATCCATTATTCATAATTGTACCAAAATTAGTAACTGAACAATGATTCTGGTGTTTGGTAGCTAATAGCAAACTATGTCAAACTACTTCCTGCTGTTTTGCCAGCTATGAAAATAATTAGAAGAACTTAAACAAATGTGACATATCCTGTTCAGTGTTGCATATAATTTCTTGCGAGCCCCTGCCTGGTTCTGTATTGTAATATTCACCTTTTCTTTGATTACAGGAACAAACAATGGATCAAAACTTGTTTGGAGGAGTCCCCAGGTTTCTCACCCGCCCAAAGGCATTCTCGGTGTGTGTAGGCAAGGATGCCACACTGAGCTGCACTATCGTGGGCAGCCCAACCCCACTGATCACCTGGGAAAAGGACAAGCTGAAGCTGACATCTGGGGGACGCTTCAAGACCGTGGAGGATGAAGATGTGTACCGCCTGACCATCTATGACATAACACTGGAGGACAGTGGCCAGTACATGTGCCGAGCCAAAAACAGTGTTGGGGAAGCTTATGCTGCCGTAACCCTCAAAGTAGCCCTGCCAACAGAGATGGCTCAGAGGGCCCCTGTTTTCATGGTTAAGCCTACCTCTACACGTGTAGGTTTGGGAGCCGATGTTGTTTTCCACTGCCGGGTCGCAGCTTACCCTGAAGCCAACTTTGATTGGGAGAAAGATGGCCGCTACTTGGGGGAGACTAACCGTATCAAGATTGTTTCCGACAGTGACAGCAGCACTTTAAAGATCCAAAGTGTGCGTAACCTGGACAGCGGCACCTACACCTGCAGGTCCCAGAACACTGTTGGCCGTGCACACGCTGCAGCAGCTCTTGTTGTCGATGCCCAAGATTCCCGCCACCTGGCTACAGACAAGAACACCTCCCTCCTTTCTCACCTACAAAAACGCAAAGAGGAAATGAAGAAGGACATCTCTATCTATCACAGTGAAGAAAGTAGCTCCTCTGTTTCTTCCTCCTCCACAGCCCACATCAGAGATGGTTTGAGTTCCCTGAGTCTGGAACATGAGCTGAGGGCATCCGTGCTGGCAAAGCTGCCCAAAGGTGTGTTCACCCGTACCTGTACAGTAACTGAAGGCAAACATGCCAAACTCAGCTGCTTTGTGACGGGTCACCCTAAACCCCACATTATCTGGAGGAAGGATGGAACAAACATCAGCGAGGGCCGCAGGCATGTCATTTATGAGGACCAAGCTGAGAACTTCATCCTCAAGATCCTGTACTGCAAGCAGAGTGATAATGGTCTTTACACCTGCAATGCAACCAATATGGCTGGGCAGACCTACAGTGCTGTGTTGGTAACAGTCAAAGGTAAGATGGTCATGTCTTAATAAAATGCTACATACAGAATAGTGATACATTTTATTTACACATTTAAGAGAATTCTCTACAATAAGCTGTCATTAGAGACATGTTCATGAATTATATGCATCATCTGTCAGCACATATAACATCATAGAGACTTTCACTCTAGACCGACATTTACAGCATTTTTTAATATTAACAAATACCATGATAAACAACAATATATAAGTCTTTCTCTTAATACTTTCCAACCTGTCTACCATGTCTGTGGCATGCAGCCCCAAGATCCCAAGCCAATTGGTTCCCACTGAAGACATCTTAAAAAGTGTATTTATTTCAAAATTGAGGATAAACCCCTTGAGATGCACCATCTCGTTTTTCCTCAGCCACAAAACATGAAAATAAATGAAACAATACAACAACACAAAACAATCAATATATTAACATCAACAAGGATATACACATAAGTGCTCACCCACCATCTCAAACCACACCTAGTACAAAAATGGCTCACAAATATAAACTGTACAGGCAAGTAATTTAACAGCTGGGCACTGTAGTTTTTAGCAAACATTACTCAAACAGGAGTAAATAGTCTATTGGTGGGGACTATTTTGAGCTGCAAATTAATACACATTTGGTGCTGTAGGGAGTATTTTTAACACCAGGATGGTGTATGTGTAATTTACTCAAAATAAACTACAGTGCCTATGTTCATCGCAATGAAGGAACAAGTCACCCAGTGTAGCAGAGTGGCTCATTTATGTGTTTTAATAGCAATAAAAATGGAGGAATATGGCACAGAGCAATAAGCTATGTAGGATAAACTCATTTTTGGCAACTGCACAACTGTAAGTGTTGTTCATATCACTATACCAAAGCCTCATTTAAACCTCTCAATATGTGTGTGGCTTTTCACAACAAGGTTGAATTCTGGCTCATCCTCTGAAGGAGGGTGTTGTGTTGCATCTATTTTCTGCTGGTGATGGGTAGTTCACAGTTGCTAAGATGGGCACTCACTTACAGGAGCACATTGGCACCACTGCAAGTGTGACTTCCCTTAGGAAGAAATTGTCCCAAGGGATGAAATTGTACAGTTGTAGATTTATGTCGGTTGTTAATCTCCGTTCAGTACGATAATGAGGGCTGTGCCACTGACTGATGTACCTGTTTAATCTGTTTAATCCTGTACCAGGAAAATGGATACTTCTGATGTTTACCTTGCAGTTTGTTAATTTGCTGGATTTAAAGGGAAAGTTTGCAATGGAAAATATATAATTTATCAATTTTCCAATAGCTACACAAAATACAGCACTGCATAAAAAGACAAAATACAATAAATAGAAAAGAAATAGTAATGGAAACAACAAATACAGCACACAATTACAGGCACTGAATTGTCTGTCACTTCTGATACCGGTACAATAACAATGGACATAGGAGAAAAAGTTGACTATTAATTTTCAACAAAATAGACAAAAACACTGTATTTTGTTTAACCTTTAATTTAACAACATTATGTTGGATTATTATACATCATTTAGAAATGAAATGAGGGGTCCTGGCAGAAAGGGAAGTCGGTCACATTCCTGGTAAGATAACCTATCAAAGCAAACAAAATAAATAACTGTTAAAAATATTCAACTGTCAAGCTAAAACAGCTCACTTGTCCATTAGAAGGTACATGACATTTAAATATTGTAATGTAAATATTACATTTATTGTACGTAGATACTTTGAGTGATTTACTGAACCCAGTGGACTTCACCCATAACTCAAAGTGGAGTTCAACATGTTTCAACACTTGATTCCTAAAGTTAAAACTGTTGGCTCAACTCCAAAGTATGGATATGGATACAGTTTGAAACTGTAACCCTGATTTGAGCAGGGCGCAGTATGTAAACCGAGAAGTAGGGGAAACGTACAAGATGTACTCCGCAAACTCCATTGAAATAGAGCATGTAGTAAACATATTTAAACCTTTAGTTCACATTAAACCAAGTCATTTAAATATAAACGATTTTCACATTTGACATTATTTTAACAGGTATTGAGCACACAGTATTTTGCGTATTTTAGCTCATTAACTTTAGAAATTATCATACTTAAGTTACAAGTATTCCCTAGAGCATGCTGAAAGTTCTTGATTGATTTCCCACCTTGGCTTCAACAACCAAGGTTTCACAGTTGACTTTTTATTTATTTGCTATATTATTATATATATTATATTTTCAGAAATGCAATCTAAAGGATATGCAAACACGTAATGAAAAGAATAATGTCAGTTTAGAGCTTTTGACTATTGAAAATGTTCTTGAATAGCCAAGTCTCAAATCTTGGGTTTCCTTAAACACACCACACAAAAAATGACACTGTTCAATGTAATGGATTATCTCTCAAGCAAGTTTCTCTAACTTGATTTTAATATTGCACTAGCCTGAATTACAACTAAGTCACTGAAATGGTTGACAGTATACTAAAGTATATGCTGCGATTTGTAGTGGATAGACTGACATATGCAAAACCATCAATAAGGTTGTGTAACCTGAAGATTCTGTTATTTTCCATTGTGTCAGAGCCGAAGGTGCCATTCAGGAGGAAGCTGCAGGACGTGGAGGTACAGGAGAAAACGTCAGCCAGACTGATGTGTGAGGTGCCTCTTAGTGCCACCCAGGCCAACTGGTTCATGGAGGAAACGCGGCTGGAGCAAAGTATCAAATATTGCATGGAGCAGGAAGGCACCCTGCGTTGTCTTACCATACACAATGTTACCACCAACGATGATGGTGTTTATATCTGTGAGATGAAAGAGGGCAGTCGCACTGTAGCTGAGCTCACCGTCCTGGGTATGGTTGAGACTATTTTTCTGTCTTTATTTCTTGTTAAATATTATGTGCAAGCATTGCAATGCTATTATCAAGATTAATTAATGTGACCTTCTTAAAATGCTGCTAAAGACTGAATCCACTGCATACCTGGTCCTTGGAATCTTTTTCAGCGTGTCTACTATGCTACTGAATGTGTTTCTTTATGTAACGTCTACTTCCTCTCGAATCCCAGGCAACATTACTAAGAAGCTTCCACGGAGGACAATAGTTCCTGTCAGTGACACTGTCATCTTCTGTGTGGAGCTGGAGCATCCCTGCCCGGATGCCTACTGGACCCGCAATGGCGAGAAGCTAAAGGAAGATTCCCGTATTTCTATTGCCTGCATGCTCAGACAGTACACACTCACAATTAGAGATTGCCAGGCAGAAGACTCAGGAGAAGTGGCCTTTGTGGCTGGAGACTGCAAGACGTCCACTCGATTCTCTGTCACTGGTGAGGATGACTTAACTCTGAAATAACCTTGCGATTACAAACACTACTACAAAGATTGGTTGTTTTACTTTGGTTGCCAAACAGCAACATTTATTAAATCTAATAGTGGAATGAAAATCAGCATTTTGATATATGAGTTTTCAAAACAACATGGACAATTACAATGGACATTTTAGGTGTGAATAATACTCCATATAAGTGATGAAACAGTGTCATAAAACATAGGTGCTCTTCAGGATAGGTACAGCTTATTCTTGTGTTTTAAAATGGATAGGCCTCTAGGCATGTTCTAACACAGGCTTTTTAACTTATGCTGTATGGCTTTGGGGTTCCTTGGGTTTGTCTCCCTTCAATTTACAAAAATGGGTTAAAGTGGACTTGTTTAAAACCTGATCTGATTGTGTACTTCTATGATGCCCAGCATACTTCATTGTACAGATACATTAAGCAGAGTCCTCACGACTAAATACAGCATCACAGTAATTAAGCTGGTAAACAAAATATTATCATAACTGACAAGAATGATCGCCAACTATGAAAGTAAAACCACTCAATACAATCACTCAATACTCATCTTATCATATAAACAGCACAATCATCACTCTTTCTGCTCTAGCTGCAAGGAAGCATCCTCCCGATCCCCCAGTCAATGCTGTGGTGCAGAACAAGACTGACTCATCCATCACCATTCAGTGGTCTCCTCCTGATAGCGATCGCCCTGTGCCCATCAAGGGCTACATTGTGGAGAGGAGGAAGGTTGGCACTCAGACATGGCAGAGGTGCAATGCTGGAGAAAACATTGTTTCAACAGAGATTGCTATCTGCAATTTCACAGAAGAAGCCAGCTACCAATTCCGTATCTCTGCTATGAATGACTTTGGCCAGAGTCCCTACCTGGAGGTGCCTGGAAGCTTCTACCTAGGTAAGACTGACGTCTCTATGACATTTGTCAGTCATGGCTATGTGCTGTTGAATGTTGTATGCATTCAAGTGTTATTTTCTCATGTCTGGTTTGCCTGTTGTCTCCAGAACCAATTGCTGAAATCAGGAAAGGCCTGATGAACAGCACTGCAATCACTGGTGAGGAGTTCTCTATCTCTGTCGAGCTGTCTGCTGTTTGTTCTGGCTTCTGGTCTCTAAATGGCCGCCTCCTGCGCAGTGGAGCTGACTACCTCATCACCAGGTCCAAGAACACACACACTCTGCTCATCCGCGTCGTGACTATGGAAATGAACGGAGCTGAAGTCAAGTTTGTGGGTGGAGGCTCGCAAAGCACTTGCATCCTATCTGTGAAGGGTATGCACTCATAACCATTTAAAAGAAAATGCTCTATATCATATTAATATATTGTAGTACATTTGCTTTTCTGTATTAAAACTTTGTAGATTCTTTCTTAGCCTTGTTTTTAATTGAAGGCCATTGATATTTACTATAATTTTTCGTTAGAAGCAAGTCAATAATGCCTTCTTACCTGAAAACTGTATTTTTAGTTCCTCCTGTTAGGTTTACTAACAAGTCAGATCTGCAGGAGGTGATGACCTGTAGCGCCCAAGCCACTGCTCAGCTGACTGCTGAGGTGTCGGATTATGATGCACAGGTTTGTGATGGGATCATATATAATTTCTAGCTTTACTGTTAGTTTTCACAGATTCTTTTAATGTGCCTTTAACTTTACAAGTGTGAAGGGATGGAAAATGTACAAGTGCTATAATTTCTGAAATTTTTTTCCTGTGCTATTTTGAGTCTACTCTAAAATCAAAAATGTTGCTTTTTGATGACGTGTTGTACTCAACTACCTTTAGAAATGCAAAATGATATCAGAAGGATATTCCATTTAAGTTAGCTATGACCCTCTTTTCCATTGTAAGACAATCTTTGAGAAAGGAGAGATGGTCACTACTTTGGATTGAGTTGATATAGTTGAAGTTGATGGGGAATATTCATATGGAAATTAATACAGTTTCTATTTCTTGTTACCCAAAATAGTCTTCAAAGGAGACACTTTTGTATTTGAGTACTCAGTAGTCAACACAAGTACTCCTACTTGGTAATATGCACTTCATGCACTATTACTTTATACCATATTATTATCATCAACCGGTAAACCCACTTTGCACTTCACACTTATTTTATTTTATACTTATACCCACTTGGTACTTAATTTATTTTCTGACCTGTATTATAGTGTATTATATATTTTTTTGCTTAGTACTTCTATTCCTGTGTGCACTGATGTGATAGTGAGCTGCTGTAGCAAAAGAATTTCCCCTCGGGGATCAATAAAGTATTTCTGATACTGATTCTGATTCTAATACTAATAATACTACTAGAGTAAAAGTAGTTCTACTTAAGTAGAACATACAAGTACTCTTTTAACCCTAGCTTTTACTTTATAGTGTCTATTTTGGCAATCTGTTCTGTGTTTGTTTCTTCAGGTGGTTTGGATGAGGAATGGGCGGGAGGTGAAAATGGGAAAGAAGTATGAATATGTAATCATCGACCGCAAGAGGATCCTGATGGTACACAATGTTACAGAGGAAGATGTGGGCATCTACGAGTGTCTTTTAGCTGATGACAGAATGTCCCTGCAACTCACCCTTAAAGGTACGCTCATCAAAATCATTGCTATTAACTACAGTTTTACAGTTTAACCTAATCACAGAGCAAAGTCAACAATCTGTCTAGCATGGACTGTTTCTTTTTAAGTATCACGAATATACTCTGCTCGGTGCAACAATGATTTCGTAATGGGAACTGGGCTCAGTGTGTGCAACAAGGACTGCCTCAAGACAACATAATGTAGACAGTTTGTCTCAGATCATGTGATATACTGAAATGTGACCTGGTCTGATGGCTGCTAGCATATGCTTATGAGCCATCAAAAAGAGGAAAGAGCTATTTGTCATCATGTAGTCAGCTCCAGCGTTACTCTGCTACCCCAACTCATGCTCTTCATACTCATAACAAACATAAAGATATACATTTCAAAGGGATTTCAATTAATGATTTTACGTGTATTACTCTCTAATTCGGTAACTCAGATATTTATTTGTATGAAAACAAAATAATAGACATAATCAATTAAAAACTCATAACTCAATTTTCATCTCTTTTTCTCTAAGATGAACCTGCCAAGTTTCTGAATAAAGCCAGAGGTCCAATGGGCTTGTCATCGTCCCTTAAAGGAGATCTTGAGCTGAGCTGTGAGGTATCTCCTGCCAGCGCGGCTGTTGTGTGGAGAAAAGATCAAGTGGAGATCACTGAGGACCAAAGAGTTACCATCATCTCCAAAGGGACTCAAAGGAAGCTCATCATCAAGAATGCCAAGAAAAGTGACGAAGGACATTACTCCTGTGAGACAGCAGCAGACAAAATCACATTCCAGGTCAAGATAAAAGGTAGGACTGTATGATGCTTTTGTAGTACTATTCAACGTCTTGACTACACATCACAGATGTACATTTTTTTAACCTTATTTCTTTCTCAGAAACTCAAGCCGTTGCTGCCTTCACCAACAAGGAGTCGGTCCAGAAGGAGGTGAAAGCTACTCTCTCCCAGAAAGCCACTCTTAGCTGCAGTGTTTCGGATAGCAAGACAGAGGTGAAATGGTATAAAGACGGCAAGTTGTTGGTACCCAGTAGGACGATATACTCAGAGGCAAAAGGCAGTACTCGTCAGCTGGTGATTGAAAAGGTGGAGAAGAGCGATGCTGGAGAGTATACATGTGAAGCAGGAGGGGATAAGCTGGTCTTCCAAATATTTGTGTCAGGTAGGACTGCTCAATAAATGTATTGATATATAGAATTTAACAAATATTTTCAGTTTGTACAATTAATATAAATTCTGTCTATGTGTCTGTGAGCTACTGTATGAATATAATTTGAGTTAAGGGTTTGGAGAAGGTTAGTTGCTACACATTTAACCATCTTTGTACATTACATTTATAGGCTGTACTGTAGTACCAATTTTGTGATTTTAAATGTCCCAAACAGGACTTGATGAGGTTTGCCCGGAAGAGTAAATTATTAATTTGTGATACAGGTCCCCTGAAGAATGTGTCAATTAGATGTCTCTAATATGTTTTAGTCATTGGTGACCTTACATAGTGCTCATAACAACACTGTATTTCTCATTGACGTTAGCCTCAGAGGCCCAGTCAGCATTCTTCAATAAGGAGTCAGTCCAGAAGGAGGTGAAAGCTACTCTCTCCCAGAAAGCCACTCTGAGCTGTGAGGTAGCTGATACCAAGACAGAGGTGAAATGGTACAAGGATGGCAAGCTGCTGACTTCCAGCAAGACAATCCATGCAGAGTCGAAAGGCAAGAGTCGCCAGCTGGTGATCGACAGCGTGGAGAAGAGGGATGCTGGAGAGTACATCTGTGAGGCTGGGACTGAGAAGTTGGCCTTCAAACTCCATGTGGCAGGTAGGGACAAGGACTGAACAGGATTACAGTATTTCTGTTGACCGATACAGGTGTTAACATGTAACATACAATGGACAGAGAAAAAGTTTCTGCCATCTACATTCATGGTCTCCTCCACAGACGCACAGGTCCAGCCTGCATTCACTAACAAGGAGTCAGTCCAGAAGGAGGTGAAAGCCACGCTCTCCCAGAAAGCCACTCTGAGCTGTGAGGTAGCTGATACCAAGACAGAGGTGAAATGGTACAAGGATGGCAAGCTGCTGACTTCCAGCAAGACAATCCATGCAGAGTCGAAAGGCAAGAGTCGCCAGCTGGTGATCGACAGCGTGGAGAAGAGGGATGCTGGAGAGTACATCTGTGAGGCTGGGACTGAGAAGTTGGCTTTTAAGATACAGGTGGCAGGTAAGGGAGGGTGGATTTTCAAAATAATAATATTACTTATTGGGTGCTTATTAGTAAGCTCTGAATGACTAGCATTTGATATTTTCCCTGCCATGCCTCCTCCTTCAGAGGCCCAGTCAGCCTTCAAGAAGGAGTCAGTCCAGAAGGAGGTGAAAGCTACTCTCTCCCAGAAAGCCACTCTGAGCTGGGAGGTTTCTGATTCCAAGACAGAGGTGAAATGGTACAAGGATGGCAAGCTGCTGACCACCAGCAAGACAATACATGCAGAGTCAAAGGGTAAAAGTCGCCAGCTGGTGATCGATAGTGTGGAGAAGAGAGATACTGGAGAGTACATCTGTGAGGCTGGGACTGAGAAGTTGGCCTTCAAACTCCAGGTGGCAGGTAGGGACAAGGACTGAACAGTCTTATAGTATTTCTGTTGACTGATGCAGGTGTTAACATGTAACATACAATGGACAGGGAAAAGGTTTTGTCATCCACATTATGGTCTCCTCCACAGACGCACAGGTCCAGCCTGCATTCACTAACAAGGAGTCAGTCCAGAAGGAGGTGAAAGCCACTCTCTCCCAGAAAGCCACTCTGAGCTGTGAGGTAGCTGATACCAAGACAGAGGTGAAATGGTACAAAGATGGCAAGCTGCTGACTTCCAGCAAGACAATCCATGCAGAGTCGAAAGGCAAGAGTCGCCAACTGGTGATTGACAGTGTGGAGAAGAGGGATGCTGGAGAGTACATCTGTGAGGCTGGGACTGAGAAGTTGGTCTTTAAAATACACGTGGAAGGTAAGGAAAATGCAGTATGCTTAATAAATACCAAATTGAGATTATTAAATCTTACCTGTTGATGTTACTTGTTGGTATACCCTGTAAAAAACTATTTTGAGGACATAGCATGTAAATCATAAAGCCTACTGTAGATGAATTTTAGTCAAAACCTAGTTTTAATGACTGTCTCATACAATGGTAATTGCATTGTAATAAACATGAAAGCTTGTTGCTAATTCTGATTACATAATGCTTAGAAACAACTGTTTGATTAATAAACACAGAGAATTAAAAAATTTGAAAAACAACAATATTTTACTCTCAAGTTAATATACTAAGTATATACTATATCTTAGCTAGCTTTTTAATATAAAAAGATAAAAAAAGACATTTACTGTGTGAAACTGGTGGATATTTTGTGTTTACTATTTGTGTCTATGGTCTCCTCTGATTTGTGATTGTAAATGTCACAATGAATTTTGGCTGTATTGTTGGTTGCTTCAGTTGTGAGATATTTGGCATGCTTTCCTTAAACATCTATAGTCCAATATTGATTTGGAGTCTCATGTTATCAGATGACAATTGAAATTATGCAAATATTTAGGTCTGTTGTATGCACTACTGAGCTTCATGCTTTGATTTCTTGTAGCATTTGTTTACTAAGGCAGCTCTGGTGTCTTGTGGCTCTGTTGTTTGTCAGTTTCTGGTCATAGATCTGGTCTTTTTCATTCTGAATGAACTGTTTTTGATGTATTAATTTCACTGTACCTCTCTGCGGAATTGCAGATGCCCAATTTGCTTTCACTTTGCAAAGTACAAGGTTGTGTCTTCCTCAATTTGATGTGCTTTAATAGAGCTTATTGCTCTGTGCACTGCATCTGTGAGGTTTGTGTTTGTCCAGTAAATCTAAAGCGGCGTCTGTGTTGTAGAGTCAAGTCCTTTTTTGTATGGGTAATTTTACTGCCACCACACTCCTTTACAGTTGCTTCTACAGAAGTCCAGGCTAAATCCGCTTTCCTCAACAAAGAGTCTGTACAGAGGGAAGTGAAAGCCACTCTCTCCCAGAAAGCCACTCTGAGCTGTGAGGTAGTTGATAACAAGACAGAGGTGAAATGGTACAAGGATGGCAAGCTGCTGACCACCAGCAGAGCAGTCCACATGGAATCAAAGGGCAAAATTCGTCAACTGGTGATCGACAGCGTAGAGAAGAAAGATGCTGGAGAGTATATCTGTGAAGTCGGACCTGAAAAATTGGCATTTAAAGTCCAGGTGACAGGTATGAGGAATCAAAGGGAATAGTATACAGTATGTGATTTGTGTGTTTTTTGTTTAAGATTAAATGTCTGTCTGCTGTGGAGGATTTGAAGTTTTTGCTTTTCTTAACTGCTGTTCCGGGTTGAATGTTGAATGTTGTAGTATGTTGATATCACAAATATTTGCGTTGTTCGTTGATTTTTTTGTTTTGTTTTATTTATGTAGCTACACAATACGGTTTGCTGCTCTTGGCTGCACATTTGTCCACTTTATTTCATCCTCGTTGATGTGTCGATGTTATAAGCAATTTTCTTGGTCATATTTTGGCTTGTATTGTACTGAAACAGTAGTTTCACAATGTTTTAATGAGTTGTATTAAAATCAAGGGGGTGTGTTGCCATGACATTCTTCATTATTACTTTTGTAGAGATCCAACTCAAGTCAGCCTTCTCCAACAAGGAGTCAGTCCAGAAGGAGGTGAAAGCCACTCTCTCCCAGAAAGCCACTCTGAGCTGTGAGGTAGCTGATACCAAGACAGAGGTGAAATGGTACAAGGATGGCAAGCTGCTGACTTCCAGCAAGACAATCCATGCAGAGTCGAAAGGCAAGAGTCGCCAGCTGGTGATCGACAGCGTGGAGAAGAGGGATGCTGGAGAGTACATCTGTGAGGCTGGGACTGAGAAGTTGGCTTTTAAGATACAGGTGGCAGGTAGGAGGAATAAGATGTCGCTAGTATTTCTGAGATCTATGCAAATGTGAATTGAATTTGTCTTGTTGTTTTGTAGCATTGTGTGTTGATTTTTTTTTTATTATGTTCCTCTTGTTTGCATTCAGTCATTGAGTCTGTTCATTGTGGCTGAAAGGTTTTGGCTGTGTCCATACATTTTGGGTTGACTGGTATGATGTAATTTGTTTACATCAAATTTTTCATTTGGTCTGCAGAAGCCCCAGCTGGCTTCTCTAACAAGGAGTCTGTACAGAAGGAGGTGAAAGCTACTCTCTCACAGAAAGCCACCCTGAGCTGTGAGGTGTCTGATTCCAAGACAGAGGTGAAATGGTACAAGGATGGCAAGCTGCTGACTTCCAGCAAAGCAGTCCACATGGAGACAAAGGGCAAGAGTCGTGAGCTGGTGATAGAAAAAATGGAGAAGAGAGATGCTGGAGAGTACACATGTGAGGCTGGGACTGAGAAGCTGGTATTTAAGCTGCAGCTGATAGGTGAAATATATTTCAAATAAAATTTATTTTGCCACAAGATTGATAATTCTCTGCACAAAGCCCTGAAAAGAAACTCTTACTTCTCTTTAGATGCAGCTGTCAAGTTTCAGAAGAAGGCTGTCAAGGATACATGTATTGTTCAAGCAAGTGAAAACATTGTTTTGACCACTGAGCTTACCACAGAGAGTGGTAGTGTGAAGTGGTTTAGAGATGGTGTGGAACTCAAGGAGGGCAGCAAGTATGAAATGAAAAAAGATGGCCTTTCTCATACCATGATAGTAAAATCCACTGAATCCAAAGACAGTGGATCATACTCCTGTCAAACTGCTGATGACAAACTGGAGTTCAAAGTTCAAGTTAAAGGCAGGTCATAGAATTATTTTGATAATTGCTGTATAAACCTCTTCAGATGCCAGATTTTGTTTTGATGTCCAACTCTTTCATTTCAGATTCAGCTTTAAAGTTTGTTGTCCCTTTGAAACCTGCTACAGTGGAGTTGGGAGGTACACTTAGCCTGGTGTGTGAACTAAATCAAGCCTCAGGGGATGTTGTCTGGCAGCATGATAGTCGTGAGATTAAACCTGGAGGAAGGTACTGTGTCAAGACAGATGGTGCTAAGCGAGTTCTCACTGTGACTGGCATGACTAAAGAAGATGAAGGAGAATACAGCTGTGAATGTAGAAATGTCAAGACCTCTGCTAAAGTCTCCTCAAAGGGTAATTAATCATTTAATTAAACTAAAAGAATCAGTTTCAGGGTAAACACTTTTTCCTTCATATCAATCATTTGATGTGACTCATTCCTTTCAGCACCCAGACTAGTGAGGCTGACCACCAAACTGAACAATGTGGCTGCAATGGAGGGTAAAGATGCCATTTTCAAGTGTGCTGTCAGCCCAGTGGACGTCAACGTTAAATGGTTCCACAACAGTATACCCATCACTGCTGGGCTGAAGTATAAGATTGAGCATGGTGGCAGCAGTCACTCACTCACCATTACCTCTGTCACCCAAAAAGATGCCGGAGAGATTAGTGTCGACGCAGAAGGCAAAAGCTGCAAAGCTACCCTGCAAGTGCAACGTAAGAATATGCATTTCTCATTCAAATATCTGTTTTAATTATGTTAAGTAATGTAATTTCCTCATTAACTTTGACATTTCTTTGTGCTCCAAATAGATGAGCCTGTGACTTTTAAGAAAAAGCTAGAAAACCTGACAGTGGAGGAGCAGAGTGAAGTGAAGCTGGAGGTGGAGCTCAGTAAGCCATCAGATGAAGTGAGGTGGATGAAGAACAGCGTAGTGCTGCAGCCTGCAGGAAACCTGGAGATTCGGGTAGACGGCGCTAAGCAGGCTCTGGTCTTCAAGAGTGTGACTTATGCTGACCGGGGCATCTACTCCTGTGAAACTCTGGATGACAAAACCCAGGCCAAACTCAATGTGGAGAGTAAGACTTAGCCACAGTCACAATACACAGTATTTAAGTACATGTCTGAACCCTAAAAAGAGAATGTCATTCTCCAGTAATGTGTGTTTGGATATAAATTTTGAGTTACAAGCAAAGAAACCTTGATAACATGTTAACACTTCCTCCCTTTAGTGAAGAAGATCCAGGTAATAAAGGGCCTAACAGAAACCAAGGCGCATGAGACAGAGACAGTAACTCTTGAGGTAGAACTCAGCCAGGCTGATGTTGAAGGCTCCTGGACCAGGGATGGGGCCAAGTTAAAGCCAGGGGCGAACTGCCGTATCACAGCTCTGGGAAAGAAGCATGCCTTAACGTTGTCCAATCTCAAGAGGGAAGATGCAGGAACTATTGCCTTCCAAGCAGAGGGAGTACATATCTCTGGCAAACTGATTGTCACAGGTAAGGGCTGCTTCCGGTCGCTAAGGTCTTGGCCGACCAAACCTCTATTGTTGTACAGCACCCATTCTGCCACATGCATCATAGTCTAGTCACATATTTGACCAACATGTGTTGATTCTACAGAACCTCCTGCTATGATCTCCAAGCCCATTATGGATATCAGTGTTCCTGAGAAGGAGAAGGCTACTTTTGAATGTGAAGTGTCCAGAACAAATGCAGATGTTAAATGGTTCAAGGTGAGAAATTATTTCTATTATATAATTGGAATTACTGTCTGCAGAGTGAAATAATAAGATTTAAAAAATGTAAAGTACATATGTAACATTCTGAAAAACTGATTAATCTGCAGAATGATGTGGAACTGAAACCAGGGAAGAACTTTGGCATCCATTCCTTGGGTCGAAAGCGCACTTTGGTCATCAACAAGTGCACCCCTGAAGATGCAGGCACTTACATCTGTCGCACTACAGATGATAACACCTCTGCCAAGCTTACTGTTCATGGTAATTATGAGTCATGTCATGAAGCACACAAATCAGTCAGGTTATTATTATTATTTAGGGTACAGTAGAATTTCCAGCATATGGAAACATCTTAAAAATATTTTCCCTGCAGCCAGAGATGTTAAGATTGTTAAGAAGCTGGAGGATGTAGAGGTGATGGAGAAGGAGAGTGCTGCATTCGTCTGTGAAATCTCACACGATGAAGTGGACTACCAGTGGTACAAAGGAAGTATCAAACTCAAAGTTGGTGACAACATCAAGATGAGACAAGAGGGTAAGGTCTCAAGAAATTAGTAAACCAATGTGATTCAACTACCTGTATATTGATGCAGGATTTACCTGAATAATGATTATCACTAATGATGAGATTTTATTACTACAAGCTGTCTATTTCTTATTCCAGGCAGAACCTATGTACTGCTGTTTAAGTCTGTTACCCCAGAAGAAATGGGTGAGATTAAATTCACAGCTGAGAAGGCCTCTTCAACTGCAAAACTTAAAGTGAAAGGTAAACAAGTCTGTGTCATGTGCTGAAATCACATAACATCATATACTGTATATTGTTGCATGGATTAGCTAACCATTATGTAACAATGTTCAGATGTGGTTTCAAATTGATTATTTCTATTCATTGTGACAAAAACTGTTAGAAAGTTGCAAATAATTAAATACCTCTGCACATTTTAAACCTTATTTTCTTCTCAATGATAAACAATCTTTATGTTTGCATTCAAACTAAAAATTCCTGGATCATTTTATAAGATGACCTCAACATTTCAACTGGTTTAGTGAGCCAAATGTAAAAGGTCACACTAAAGTTAGATGAAATGTTGTCTTGCTAAAAGAGTAAAACAGTGCATCATTCTGACAATATTGGTGAGATAGAAAATCCAATTGCAACTTGCATGTATGTATTGTTATGCCTCATTGAGACCTGATGGCATAGGAAACGCAACTAGCTGAGGTTTAGGATTACTTTCAAGGGGTTTTGTCATAGCTTTCTTTCTTGATAGAATGTAGGTCTCTGCAATGGTCTTTAGAGAAGGCGTCATTGGTCCAGCAATTTTGGACATTTCGGGGGCCTTTGATGATTGGAAATCTCCAGGAGTATGACGGATGAGTAGTGACGGATTCTGTGACAGATTAGATAGCATACTTTGCTATCAGTTGACCATAAGTTGCTCTAAGTTGCATTAACATGCATATATTTTCTTGTTATGATATTATGTTAGTATCTTGCTGTTTGCAATCAAACAGCAACTGATATATAAACAAAAATGACTGGCACACAGTAATTCCTATTTAATTTAGTGTCATTACAAGATTCTTTCTATCTGCTTTAGGTTTTGCAAAAAATGTTGGAACTGACATAAAAAGCATTAATGTTCCATTACATATTAGCCCCATTTGCTTTGGCTATAACATACTTTAATTATGAACATTGCCTGTCTTTTAGTGCGCTTAGGCAAGGGCTTTGGCAAGGCCTTGGCATTAATAGCCTTTAATCTTCCTTTGTGCCATACATGATACTTTTCATTGATTCAGTGTTATTGTTACTGTAGAGCTGCCTGTCAAGTTTGTGAAGAGACTCAGGGATAAGATAGCGATGTATAAGCATCGTGGCCATCTTGAATGCCAAGTGTCACGTGCCAGTGCAAAGGTGAAGTGGTACAAGAACAAGACGGAAATCAAACCTGGCAAGAAGTACGAGATCAAAAGTGAAGATGTGTACCGAAAACTCACCATTAACGATGTGGAGTCCGGGGACGAAGACACATATACCTGTGATGCCACTGATGACAAGACTTCCTGTAAACTACTTGTGGAAGGTAACATGATGGAAGATGACAAAGGTTGACTGTAAGCTTAGTGTCAGGTTTATCAATTGTAGGATATTTATGTATATGACTGTATAAATACATGTACATACTCAAAGTATTTTCACAAACAAGCCATCAGACTCGTAGTCAATGAGGTATATGTCTATATAACTATGTCTGTCTATCTATTTATCTATCTACATGTATCAATCTATCTATTTCACTGTCTAAAATGATTAAGTATTGTACTAATGGGAAATATAGGAACATTGTGTTGATTTATTTCATTTTGGAACAAGCCTGACCTAAATGAATTAACATACTAATTGGTATTTCAAATTAATTGTGCAAGAAAGAAATTAACCAAACTGTATTACCACTGCAGGTGAAGTAACACACGCAGGTGTTTTCAGTCATTCTGATCGAGTAGACCTCTGCTCAGGGTGAAATGGTGGTTTGGTGTGAAATACGTGAGGTCATTACAGTAGTATGGACAAAGAAAAGGCCTTTTTCACAGAAAACATTTGGACATGTCACAGTAGAAAAAGTATACATGTAAATAATACATTTAATGATGGCTGAATTCCATTTAGCTGATTTGGTTTCAGGGGTCCCGGCATTGTGCACGCTGGCTCACTGCCACATTGTCATTGCTTACAGGGACACTTGAATATATCGGGAGCTATCATTAATTTTATTAGTAACACCTGTGCTTTTCCTACCAAGTCAAACTGTGTACTGTATTCCTGCGCTAGCAAGTGCAACAAAACACGCAGGGGGGACACAGAGTGAAATGTCCAATCAGCCAAAATAGGTGAAAACACCTGTTTGAGTGTACCACAAGTGTATAGAGGCTTTAAGATAAGACAAAAAAAAATCCGTGCATAGGATTTACATTGGCCATTAATTTGCATGGCATGTACAGTAATTGTGATATACTTGTCTATTTAATTTATATGATGTGTTGTTTTTGCTTATTTCAAGTCAATTGTATCATTTCGACCACATATTACAAATAGTAAATTATCATATTAGTTGCAGATAATATTAAGATAAACTGTTTGATTTAGCTGTAGCTCCCAAAAGAATACCTAATACCTAAAACACAGTTAACCGCACAGTCTGTATAGTAGAGCTATAAATCGGTGTATATGTTGGCTGACAAGTAACAATGCCAAACTAGGTTTGAAGCAATTTAGAAACAGTGTTTCCATTACATAGTTTGTCCAACATTGTCAGTGCTGACAATTTATTTTTCAACAAAAAAAAAGAACAAATCTAAGGGATCCGTATTAAGATTATTTGTTTACATTATGTGTTTATGTTTTAAAAAATTACTATCTGCTGTTATAGTTTTACCAGATTCCAAAATATCGGTATCGGCCTCAAAAGTCCGGTGTTGGTCATGCTATACTGTATGCTTACTACTGAACATTTTACCATAGATACTACGACTTTTTAAAATTTGTTTCCTATCCTCTGTAATGACAAAAAACAAAGGTGCTCACACGTGCATTACTTAAGGTTTAAGTTAGTACAAGATGATTTACTGTCTCTGTCTCATGATGAATTATAGCGCAAGCAAAATATTGGATGCCATTTTTTGATTTCTGAACTAGTGCAGCATTTGGTAAAAATGTAAAGTATATTTGCAATTTGATTTTGGTTTTATAAAAGGCTAAACCATTGGTATGGACCTTTACTGTAAACCACTTACTTGTATGGAATCACATCATTGACTTCTAACTAAATCATTCTCTTCATGACCCCTCCAGAGCAGTCCATCAGCATAGTGCGGGAGCTTAGTTCAGTTGAAGTGACAGAACCCTTTGCAGCTGTTTTTGAAGTTGAAATCAGTATGGAACTGGTGAAACCTCCTATATGGACTCTGAATGGAGTTGCTGTGCAGGAGAGCGCTGATGCTGAAATGGAGAAAGAGGGCACTATGCACCGTCTCACTTTCAAAAAGACCAAAGCATCGATGACAGGACCTGTGCAGTTCACAGCTGGGAAGAGCAAATCTTTAGCCCAGCTCACAGTCAAAGGTAAAGGTGTTGAACATGTTTATGCAGCAGTTGGCCACAATATTTTATGTACTTTGAAACTGTTGTAGGTAAATATATCAAGCATCATTCATTTGAGTCTAATCACATACTGTTCCTCACATTTAGAGCGTCCTCTTGAGATTACAGAGCCCATCAAAAATGTGAAGGCGAAAGAGAAAAGCTCAGCCATTCTCACCTGCAAATTCTCTGCCTCACCCAAAGAAGTTAATTGGTTCAAAGGTCAGGTACCTCTGGCAGCATCAGACAAGTATAACATTAAGCAAGATGCTACAAGGGCTCAACTTACCATTCAAAGGTTGACTGAGGAAGACAGTGGAGAGTACTGCTGTCAGTCTGGACCTGCTGAGACCAAAGGCTCACTTACTGTTGAAGGTACAGTATGAACCTTTGAATACCACATAAAATACAGCAAGTGTGCATTTTCTTATTAAAACCATCCCATAAAGCAGCTGTTTTATAATGGTTTAGGACTAAAGTGGTCTTCAAACTAAAACTGTTGTTTCTTCTGTCCAGTGCGTGAAATCAAGATCACCAAGCACATGGCTGACACAGAGGTTGATGAAGACAACGATGCAGTGTTCACATGTGAGATTAACTATGCAGATGAAGAGGTACAATGGCTTCTGAATGACAAGGTGCTCTTCACTAATGAAGTCAACACCATCACTCATGAAGGGAAGGTTCACAAGCTCACACTGAAGAACTTGGCACCTCAGGATGGGGGGACTATCACCTTACAAGTCCGCAAGGTGAAAGAGTCTGTGACACTTAAGGTCAAAGGTAAGAACTGTCACGCACTGTTTACAAGCACACAAAAATAATTACTGTATATCAATCTGATCTGAATATCAGGTTAAGGTTATGGAAATCAGACGTTGCGGCTACATACTCTGATTGAAGCATTTGGTCACGAGTCACATTTCTCCCCTACCATACTTTGAAATTGTATTGGCATTTGCTCTGAAAATCAGTTCTTTATAAATGCTGTCATGAGGTGGATTTCCATCCAACTGTTTTTATGCACATTTTCAATCTGTGTTCCTCAAATTAATACATGAAACAAACATAAATGCCATTGGGGTTTGACTGGCGCTCATTTAACTACGTCATCTCTTTGCGCCCTCTTCTTCTACAATGGTATAATGGCACCTGACTGGAGCACTAGCGCCACATACTGCTTATCTCGGTGAACCAACTCCTAATATCCGTATATCAGTAGTGTACTACATTTGGATGGAAATCTGGCTTATGTGGCTTACCCCAGTCCACTATAAAGAGAACAAATGAGAACATAATATATACCTTCTGTCATTCTTTATTTTCTTAATTCCCCTCCAGAGAAGCGTGCTGTGTTCCTCAAGTCTCTAGATGATGTCATTGGAGAGGAGAAAGGCATGATAACTCTGGCGTGTGAGGCATCCAAGCCCAGGGTTTCTCCCACATGGAGAAAAGAAGGTAAAGTCTTGAAGGCTGGACCAAAGTATGAGCTCCTTCACACAGGCAAGTCTTTGGGACTGATCATCAAGGATGTCACCAAAGAAGATGCTGGACAGTATACTTGTGATCTTGGCACTGAGGTTTCTAAAGCAAAGATCACTGTAAGAGGTTGGTACTGTTGTTTGAGAAATGCTGTTTTACAGTGTTAGCCTTCATACATATGGTATTGTTTAGCATCGTCACCAACTTATGCTCTCTGTTCCAAATTTAGAGATTGGCATTGGAATTACCAAATGGCTGAAGTCAGCTGAGGTGAATGAGGGCGAGACATGTAGCTTTGAGTGCATCTTATCTCGTGAGAGCACAGACGAGTGTTCCTGGACTCTTAATGGTCAAACTATTACAAATGGAGGCCGCTTCAAAGTCACCAGTAAAGGACGCAAGTACATGCTAACCATCAAGGATGTTGCTCCTGCTGATGCCGGAGAGGTGGTCTTCAACATTAAAGACCTGAGCTCCAAAACAACATTAACAGTTGAAGGTAAGCTATATATCTATTTTTACGAGGCCTAGACTAAGTAATAAATATTAAGGTATTAAAATAAACATGTTATCATCCCTTGTTGCAGGCAAAGCATCCTCTGTGTCGAGAGGACTACAGACTGTCAGTGCTGTTCAAGGGGAAGATGCTGTATTTACCTGTGAGGTAACACAGGCTAGATCCACTGTAAAGTGGGCCAAGGAAGGCAAAGTCATCAAAAAGAGCCAGAAGTTTGACATTAGCCAAGAGGATAAGGTCATGAAGCTGACCATTCATAATGTCTCTGCTCAAGACTCTGGAGAGTACAGCTGTGAAGTTGTTGGAGGTGCAACCACCAAAGCCAAGCTGGAAATCAAGGGTAAGACTGAAGATTACATATTTATCTACTTCCATCTTACTGCATCTTTGACAGCGTAAGAGCATTTAAGAGACCTATTTGTGGTAAAAAGCTAATCAATAGCTTTCTTAAAAACAGAACCAGTTGAAGATCTTATTTTCTGAAACCATAGATTAATCCTACAATTTTCATACTGTGCCAAAATTGTAACAAGGTTATTTTCTTTTTACAGAGCCAATCCATAAATTCACTAAAGCGCTGAGGGACAGCCAAACAGAGGAGAAGAGCTCCGTGACCTTGCAATGTGAGACTGCACAAACTCCATCCACTGTAATATGGCTTAAAGGTCACACAGAGCTCAAGGCTGGAGGTCGATATGAGATGTCCCAGAAGGAGGGGGTCTTAACTCTCACCATCAAACACCTGGAGGAGAAAGACACTGATATCTACACTTGTGACGTGGGCACTGCCAAGAGCATGGCAAAGGTGACAGTCAATGGTAAGATCTTAAGTATGTATGTATACAAGTTTGGGCTACGTTTTTGTCTTTAGCTGATTATCTTTATGGATTCTGTTTGAAGAGTTATTTTAATCTTAAATGTCCTGTATGTCTTACCTTTGGAAGACACAAATAAGGGTGTAGTGTGGACGATGATAATTACTGGTAAATAATTATTACTTAGCTGCTGAAAGCTATTTTTATCCTGTTTAAAGAAAATGTGTTAACATTCCTACATTAGTAGAATGGGTCCTCACTATCTGACATCTGAAACTGAATATTTTGGAGGATTAACCTGAGACAATTCACTGTTAATGTATTTTGAAAGGTTTTTGAAGTCAGTGAGATGAATGCCGTGTTGACTGGTTTGGTTTTGCTTTAAAGGATTAAAGGAAAGAATTGTTACTAAATCTTCTGTATTTTCCTAAAAGAAATTTTCAGTATTTTGCATTGTGAGGATCTGCTTTTCTCTTTTGTTTGGCTCTTTGTCTTGGGGTTTGTGTGATTGAAAGACTGTTTGCACATCCACAAATTGTGAATGAAATTCATCAGCATGTGCAAATGTTTCAAAGTTGACCTCCTCCCAAATGCATTGTCTTGTTATGCAAGGACTGTGCACTGCATAAACAAATGTTTCCTTTGTTGGTAATCCTTTGTTCATTTCAAAAAGGATTTAATTCTGTACTATCGTAATGAGAGAGTTAGTTTTTGTTTTTAGATAAAGTTGTTGTAGCGAAACCTTCATCAAAAGGAACACCAGCCCAACTGTTGGAATCATTTTTGGGTTCCAAAGGCTAACACTGGATGACTGGCGTACAACAACTCACACATCATCTTCCATCCTCCATCACAAGCCAACAAAATGCAACACCCTGTTTTAAATAATCAAGTCATTGTTCATTTTATTTTAGCCCTGCCCGCCAGTTTTAAAGAGAAGCTCACCAACCAGGAGATACAGCAAGATGAGACTGTGACACTTTGCTGCAAGTTATCAAAATCTGTAGCCGATGTTCAGTGGAAGAAAGGCTCTGAAATTCTCAGAGCTGGAGAGAAGTATGAGATGAAGCTGGAGGAGACCTCTTGTGAGCTTCAGATTAAGAATTTGAAGGTTGAAGATAGTGGAGAGTATTCTTGTGTGTGTGGAGACCAGAAGACATCTGCAACTGTGAAAGTCAAGGGTATGGATTCATGAAGTCTTTTTCGGCGAAGTTTTGGGAACGTTTTATGTGTTTATGTTTATGCATTTCCCAAAGGAGATCCACTTATGTTGCCTTCGTAGTGTTTTGTTAAAACCTTTTGTTAAACTATTTATTTCACCTGATTTTGACAAATAATGAAAACTTGGTTGTACAGCATTGCCACCAACCTTCAAACAGAAGCTGGAGAGCCAGGAGGCTGAGGAGGGAGCCAACGTTACTCTGCACTGTGAGCTCTCTAAACCTGGAGTCCCAGTGGAGTGGAGGAAGGGAACACAGGTCCTGAAGTCTGGAGAAAAGTACCAGATGAAGCAGAAGGCCTCTGTGAATGAACTCCTGATCAACAAAGTGTTGCCAGAAGACAGCGGAGACTACAGCTGTGTGTGTGGAGACCAGAAGACCACAGCCAGCCTCAAGATCCAGGGTAGGAGGAGGATTTTCAAAGAATCAGTCTAAGTGACATTAAAAAAGATTTATAGAAAAGCTTTTATATGTACATATTTAGACATGTTTGTTTTGGATTCTGCACGTCATCATGGATTGCAAATTGTCAGTCTTTGTGTTTTGTGTTCTGTGTTTGTCTTTTGTTTGTTTTATATGTATTTATATATTTTATATCATGGCATGCCACTGGTTACTAACCAACTAATAAATGCTCAGCCCAACCAGTGACCTTCAAACAGAAGCTGGAGAGCCAGGAGGCTGAGGAGGGAGCCAACGTTACTCTGCACTGTGAGCTCTCTAAACCTGGAGTCCCAGTGGAGTGGAAGAAGGGAACACAGGTCCTGAAGTCTGGAGAAAAGTACCAGATGAAGCAGAAGGCCTCTGTGAGTGAACTCCTGATCAACAAAGTGTTGCCAGAAGACAGCGGAGACTACAGCTGTGTGTGTGGAGACCAGAAGACCACAGCCAGCCTCAACATTAAGGGTAGGAGGAGGATTTTCAAATAGTCGGTTGGTGTAAGGTTTTTAAAAAATTGTTTAGAGCAACTTTTTATGTACATATTTTGACATTTTTGTTTTAGAATCTGCATGTCATTGTGGATTGCAACTTCACAGTGTTCTTTTTATGGCATGCCACTGGTTACTAACCGACTAATAAATGCTCAGCCCAACCAGTGACCTTCAAACAGAAGCTGGAGAGCCAGGAGGCTGAGGAGGGAGCCAACGTTACTCTGCACTGTGAGCTCTCTAAACCTGGAGTCCCAGTGGAGTGGAGGAAGGGAACACAGGTCCTGAAGTCTGGAGAAAAGTACCAGATGAAGCAGAAGGCCTCTGTGAGTGAACTCCTGATCAACAAAGTGTTGCCAGAAGACAGCGGAGACTACAGCTGTGTGTGTGGAGACCAGAAGACCACAGCCAGCCTCAAGATCCAGGGTAGGAGGAGGATTTGTGATTTATACCTCTAAAGTGTATTAAGACATATCTTTGTAATTTAGAAAAATACATTTTATGGTGGTTTACATTTTTTTATCTTTGTCACTGCAGGAGATTTATTGTTCACATTTAATCATAGACTACTTTATAAATGTATATTGAATTGATAGGAGGAGGAATATTTGTATTACACTTTGATTTTGTCTTTGTATTGAAGCATTTACTTTTGCTATGAAATTTCTGTCCCTGTCTCTGTTTTTTGTTGTCTTGTTTCTGTTTGCTGGCTCATAAAATGTCAGCATTCTTTGTGGGTGTTTAACATCAGATTAATCGGATTCTTCCTTCACAGTTAATGTGGTGGATCAATAGGTTGGATGTCTCTGCCTGGATTGCTTTTCTGCAGTGTGCTCTGTGCTGTGATATAGGGTTTGAATTTTGATCTTATCTTTAGAGGATTTTTCATCACTTCTTTCACTTTTTCTTTTTTTTTAACTGTGCATTTGAGATTACAAAACATAAAAAAGCACCACACAGTTTGTCATTTTAGCAGATCTTGCTTGTTGCTGCTCTTTTGTGGTGGTAGTGTTGACCATTGGTATGCTGGTCCATAAGCTGTTGTTGTCTATTTGACCAGACAAGCGAACTGATCTTTGTTCATGTCGTATTGTAGTTATCAACTGTTGCTTATGCTTGCTGATTCCTGAAATTGTTTTAATTTACAAGTTTACAAGCCATTTTTTCCAGTGATATTTAGCTTTCAGTTATTATGGTGAAGTACTGTAGATGATCAAGTATGTTACAACATTCTGAATTCAGATTGTTTCCTCTCAGCTGTGAAGCTGTCAGCTCCTCCTTCAACTACTAAACTGGAATCTAAGAGGCAGGAGACCAAAGAAACAATGGAAGGTATGGAAGGAAGATGGCAATGTGGTGGCTTGACTTTCAGCTTTATGTCCTCTGTCCATCTTGATAATGGCCTTTGTGTTGCCATGTGCAGCCTGCCCTTAAATTGGGCCTGTACCTTTTGGCCTATATATGGTATGATAAATGAATTCTTGCGGCGTTATTTCTTTCTAGTTTACCACATTAGGTTGCAGTTTTGTGTGCCTCTGCTGTGTCAAATGTTGCTTTTGTCTTATAGCAGGATTGTGTTTTGCAGTTTTTATGTGGGTCTTTTCCCTCAGTGTTGTATTGCAGTATATGTAGCATAACCAGCTCATTCAAAAAATAGAAAGAAATAAGAACCCTTGTATTAGTGCCAGTTGTGCTGGTAGCATGTTGATGGTTTGAGAATGGTACCTGTTGTCAGCTGGACAAGACTGAAGGTCTTTGAATTTATGGCATTTTTATACTGCATAAAGTACAGTGGATAAAGTACAATGTCAGTGGTTGCTGCCATTGTACTTTATACATATTTTTATCTCCATATCATATTTCCATTTCAGCCAAGATGCCTGAAGCTCCGTTCATAGCTGCTAAAGACAAGCACAAGAGGCAAGAGATAAATGAGAGAGTAGACGGTAATTCTCTGAAAATTCTTAGCTTTGCTCGGTTATTTAGCCCATGCGCATTTGTAATTAGTCAGTGTGGGCAATGCATCACTTTGTTAAATGGAAGCCAAAAGTGAGAAACACACATTAAGCTACTCAGTACTTCACTCCATGTCTTGGCTGCTGACTGGTGTTATCAGACAGAAACTTGTTGGGTCGTGAATTGGCTTAAATTGTGTCTTGTTGCTTCAAGAAGGAATTGCTTTAAGGCTAAATATGGTTTTACCCCACCTTTATATTTTTGCGCTATTTCATCTGCCTGCTGGTAAATGTGGCTTTTTAATTCACCTGTCAAATGTCATGATCTGTGTCATTTTGGGGTTTGTGCTATTTTAGAAAAAAATCACCTTTTCAACTTTGTTGCATGGAGGCTGACTTATTGGTATGGAGACCTGTCTTTGTTCCCATCAGCTGTTATTACATGTAGCTTGTGCTATCCTAAGGCAATTTCAAATTGCGGGTCCAATGTTGTGTTCCATTTCATAGCTGTGACACTGCTAACTACTGGACAGACTCCTAAACAGCAGCTCCTCAAACAGGAGATTCAGAGAGATTCACGAGAGCTCAAAGTGGGAGGTGAAGGTAATGAGACCCATGTTTGCATGGCATTTGTCGGATGCTGTGACATCTTTCAATACTGTAAGCATGGTTGTCATTTGTTTTAAGAAGAACTGGAAAATATGGAGGGAGTCGACAGCTCGGTGTGGATTTACTGTGCAGTAGGTTATGTTGCCTGTTGAATGTGTAAAATATATAAAGATAGTGGCTTCTGTTTTCTTGTTAGCCCTCATGTGTGTTGCTGTTCTGTCAAGTCCATTTTGTGGCAAATACTGTATTTTGCCCAGTTGTTTGAATGCTTTGGTTACTCTAGTTTTGCATGGAATGTCGAACATTTTCATGGTATATGTTTATGGCACTTTATGGCAGTACTTTGTTGGATTTTTGCTGTGTGTTAGATTATTGATAATGATTTGTGAGAGGAGATAGCGGCTTTAATTGTTTTTGCTTGTAGCTTTATTGATTTTGATTGCTTTCCTTTGTCACAGATATTGCTTACCCACGTTTTGACACTTAATGTATGGACATCAACATATTGAATCTAACATATGGACATTTGTCAGTATTTCAAGTTGTAAACAGGCAACAGTGGACTGGATGTACTGTATGTATGTGTGCTTTACTGAGTATGAGGTTAATGTTGTGTTGTATCCCAGTTGAAAAGACTGCTGCTGGAATAGCTGCAAAACAAGATGCACAGAGGCAGGTGACCAAAGAGCCAATAGAAGGTATGCAAAGATTTTAGCTCTTTATTGGCCTTGTGCTTCTTTATTGTCTCCTGCCACATCCCATGCATTGCCAATTGCAGGTGTTTTATCTCTACTGATGTTTCTCAAGCATGTTATGTGTTAGGCTGTAGCTTGTTTGTGCTACTGTAAGGGGTGGGCAATAGACAAAACATCATTTAATGTTAAATGAGTTTTTAAGGTTGGGTTAACACAATGTTACAATATGAATATAGGGAGAGATGTATAGAATATTGAATTATACTGGATGTTGTATTTATGTCTGGCAATAGCTGTTATGTGATGTTGTTAGCGCACAGCAATTCCTTGTGTTTCCTTTTGTTAAATGTTTCTGCTTCTTGTGGTTTTTGGTGAAAGTGACATGATTGAAAGACTGTAGCAAATAAGAGATTTGCAAGCAGCTATTATCATTATACATTAGATAATTGTCAACAGTGGTCATGTTACTCAAGACATGTTGGTTTGTGAGACGTACTGTATATTGTGGCTTGTGACCCTGTGCTTAGGCTTCAGTCTGTATTTGGTGTGCTGTGTGGTTCATAAATGTTTACTTCTTTTAAAAGCTCCATTCATAGGTCAGTGATTGGAGTTATTGATGACATTATCCATTTTAACTTCAACAATGTGAGAGATGAAAGTGAATTGTATAATTATGTAATACATTGCTAAAATATAGCATGTGTATTCAGCAAATGCTCAGTGGATTAATAGACTGTAAAAATGAGATTTGTGGCTGCTGACTCTGTAGATGCCATGTTTCAGGTGCAATCAGGCTTAAATGTTTTATCACAGCAGTGAGGCCACCAAATGCTCTAGCAGATGTGACAGTACACTCTGAGGATTCAAAAAAAGTGGTAGAAGGTATGAACTTACCTACTTTACATTAGGTTCTACATTACCTAGCTATATACAACACTATTTTTTATCAGAAATGTACTCATCCATGTAGTGGTGTTGGTTGCCATTTGCTACTGTGCTACTATTGTCTTTGTTGGACAAGCTCTTGGTCATGCCACTGTCTGTACGTTTTTTAAGATACAGCTTTTTTCGCTGCACATTGCATGAAAATATGTATCATCTGAAAAATTAAGTGAAGAGTTTTTGCCACTGTCAGTTTCACACAAATGGAAATCAAGTGTAGACGGTAGTGTGTTGTCTTGGACATTGTGGCTCTAAAACTTGTGTGGCACATTGCTGTTGATTTGTTGTTTTGCTCATTCGGTTGGTGAAGATTTCCAGTTTATGTAAGTTGAAATAAAACCTTCATTATATGTCTACAAATAACTTCAATTACAGCAGAGAAGTCACCAGCTTCAGCAGTGACCTCCAAAGTTGAACCTGAGAAGCAGGAATCCAAGAAGAGAGTTGAAGGTATGTGGTAGTGTTGTAAAGAAACTCTAACAACACAAATGTAAATGGGATTCTGCTTGTATTCAGTTGTTTTTGTAGCATTTGCTACACATCCAGACTGTTATGCTGTGACGTAACATCCTTGTGTCTTGAGGGTTTTGTCAATAGTCTCATTTGTTCTTGTTTACTGATGAGTTGGAAATTGCATGTTGGCAGTTGCATTTAGTTGGAGTCAGTCAATCCTCACTGTTGATTTCATTATTGTTGGTGTTTTTTGTGTAATTTATCAGTTCAGCAACATCCTTTGTTGCTTTATTCATCTTAAATGCCATTATTATTCTTGCATCTGTGCTGTTCTGCGCTTATTATATCAGATATCTAAGGTCTGATTAAATTAATTAAACCAGCAGAGATTCAAAAGGCAGCAGAGCCTACAAAGCTGGATACCAAAGTGAAAGGACCAGGTAGAAGTTTTGTGGCACCTGCATATTGTTTATTCCCCTCAGTTTTGTTATGTTTTGTATGCCATGTAATCAGTCTGGCTTGTTGTTGCTCACTTCGTATTCACTTGTGAATACCAGACTTGTTTTATTCTGGATTGTTGTTGTCTCCAGATTAATTAAGAGCTATGTTTGTCAGACTTGATAAATGTGTAGCTGGCCCCCTGTTTTGAATGGGAGTGGGGATCATTGGTTGTGCATCAGTGTCGTTGTGTGTGTGTGTGTGTGTGTGTGTGTGTGTGTGTATTAAAGTAGCCATTTTTTTGTTTTATTTTCTATTTTTGTTTTTACTTTTATAAAAAATCTTATGCTCAGTCTGGTAAGTTAAAAAATAACATCTTTTTTACACAGCATACTGTAGTCTTTATCTGGTATCTAATTTGAAATCCAGTTACAACAATACAAATCAACACCTTATCTAATTGATTCAATCCGCAGTTCTTCCAGTCATATTCATTCGAGACCTGGAGAGCCAGGAGGCTGAGGAGGGAAGTAGTGTCACTCTGCACTGTGAGCTTTCTAAACCTGGACTCCCTGTCGAGTGGAAGAAGGAAACTCAAGTCCTGGCTTGTGGAGAAAAGTACCAAATGAAACAAACAGGATTCAGTTATGAGCTACAGATCTTCGATTTGAGACCTGGGGACACAGGAAGCTACTCATGCTGTTCAGAGGACACAATAAGCTCAGCCTCTCTTATAGTAAATGGTAGGATGGAGTCCATCTGCCATCAAGTCTTTCATTTCATCTTTTAATCCACTCTTATATCACACTGTATTTCTTCATTGCCATTCTTGACCTTGTACTGTAGATGAAAATCTGGTTATTTCTTTTCATTCACCAGCTGCCCCAGTTATTTTCACAAAAGAGCTGGAAAGCCAAACAGCTGATGAGGGGGACAGTGTAACGCTGCACTGTGAGCTTTCTAAACCTGGTGCTCCTTTGGAGTGGAGGAAAGGAGAACTTGGTCTTTGTCCTTGTGCCAAGTATGAAATTAGACAAACAGGACACCTGGCTATGCTAGTAATCCATGATGTAGACCCAGAGGATTCTGGGAGGTACACATGTGACACTGGTGACCGTCAAAGCACTGCACAACTAGCTGTGAAGGGTACGCTTGCTAAAACCTGTTGTTAGTAGTGGAGATACTTGAGTTGCAAATGAATTGAGACTGAAGACTTGCTTGTCTAAAATACTTTTTTTTTTTTTTACTGTAAATAAATAAAATAAATTCTGCAAATATTGCACATTGAATAAAAGTTATTTCTGTAGTAATAGTATGAAAAAAGCTTTTATTTAATTTTAGTTTTTATACATTATTGTGTAACATTAGTGTGTGATAAAAACCATAAACACAGGAGAGTCTTCTCTTTTCTGGCATTTTAGATATGCTTAAACTACCATTGACTGTGATCAGTGAAGAACAATTAAATTTGGGATTTGCCAGGATTGATGGATTAAGATGTGAGATTAAGAGACTTTGATATGTATGACTCACTTCCACCCCTGCTACTTACTTTTTGACTTAAGACAGCAGTTTTTGTGTGTGGTGGGCTATAAATTGTGCCAGCTTTCTCTCAGTTGTTTTTAATTTTTTCTCCTCATTTCCTCCCCTGCAGCCCAGCCTGTCCTTTTCAAAACCCAGCTGCAGAACCTTGAAAGACAGGCAGGGGAGAGCGCTAGTCTTCGCTGTGAGATTACAAAACCGGGAGCCAGTGTGGTCTGGAGGCGTGGTGACAGGGTGCTGGCATCAAGCAGCAAGTATCACCTGAAACAGGAAGGAACCATAGTCGAGATTGTCATCTGTAAACTGCAGGGAGCTGACTCAGGAGAATACTCCTGTGATACAGGCAGTCAGAGGACTTCTGCTGTCCTCACTGTGCAGGGTAGGAGCTGTCTATTTAAGACTGTCCTTTTCATGCACCCATCCGGAGTCACGTCTTTCTGCGTGTCCTACATCACTCCAACACTTGAGCATGAAGTGCATCAACCTTTCACCTGGAGAACCTGTTTGCTGTCTTCTTGACTGCATTTAAATGTTCAAGTATTATTTCTCATCCCCCGTGTGTTCTTCCTTTGCAGTTCACTGTTGTCAAAGCACTTGTAGTTATTCACACAAACACTTTTCTGTTGAGCTTGATCACTGATCTCATCTCATCCTTTGAGCCTGTCTCTGGTTTCTCTTCACAAATATTAACACACCCTATACTATTTTTCTTCACTTGGTACTCACAATAACAACTCAGCAGAAATCTTTATATATTTAATCACACTGATCACAATCTGCACGACTTGAACTATATCTTTGTCAAGCACACGCTCACTTCAGACAACAAATATGTGACTATTCTGCTGAAATGTATTTGTCAAACAGAGGTCGAGGTTAACATACTGAAATTCTTGGAGAGCTGCGTTGTATACGAGGGTGAAGATGTCCACTTTGAATGTCTGGTTTCTCATGAGGAGGCACCTCTGGTCCAGTGGAAACTCCAGGACGTCCCACTACAGAATAATGAAATGAACCTGTTCAAGACCGAGGGCCGGGTACACAGCCTCACACTCAGAGGCGTCACAAGAGCTGACTCAGGAACTGTCACTTTCACAGTGGGTAACCACACTTCCACTGCTTCTCTGACAGTCAGAGGTAAGGGAAATATTATGCATTTTATTTCCTGAGACGAGAATGAATACTTCTGTTAATTTGTCTATATCGTCTTCCTTGTGGGACACCTTCCATATATCTTTTCAAAAAGTTCTTTGAAAGCATCCCAAAACATGGATGCTTGTGATTCCTGAGGCTCCCTTTTAATTTAACTTTCTTTCCACTTTATGCTGACTTGCTATCCATTAATTTTTATAAAATCTGCACTTAACTGCATATTCCGTCATATTTCTACAGTATATGCATGTTCACTCCTCTTTCTATTGAACTTGAACTAACAACATTTCCCTTTTACTTTTCAATTTAGTATTCAACGTATACATATTGGTCACGTTGATCAATATATTTCCTTGTAATTCTTATTTACAGCAAGTTTTCTGCACTGTACATTTTCTTGTTTTTTTACTGTACACTTTATGTTATTTGAAAAACTTGACGCACAACATCAAAAATTCACTCAGTGATTGATTTAATCACTGAGTGTTAGTCGGTAACTGAAATTCTGTTTTTTTGTGGTGTCCCATTGGCCTAGTGGTTTAATACGCTGACAGATAGTCTCAACATCCGAAAGTTGAGTCCTGAGAACCTTGAGAACCTTTGCTGCATGTCATCCCTCATCTCTCTCCCCTCATTTCCTGTCACCTTTATATTTTCCTCTCTCTAAAAAGGGGGAAAAAAACCCGCCACAAAAAATAAACAAAAGTATTTTTATTCTTTCGATGTTCAAGACATTCAACACAAAACATTATATACAGCACAGCTATTTAACGATTGACCATATTCCATAGTATTTTTAAACAGCCAAATCATTTGTCCACAAACATATGACTTGATTCATTTGATTGCTGTTTTTTTCTGATTCAGTCCATCCGTGTTTTATCTCAAACTTTGAAATAAGTGAAACTGTAGATAAACCTGTGACTTAACAGTTCTTTTCATGCCCTGTTTTAAGCATCTTGATGGTATGGAATTGGTAAAATTGTGAGTATAAATAATGTTGCTTATGAGTACAGTGTGTTTTGTGGTGGCCGTGTTTACCCAAGAACATTTTTAAATCATTCATCCTAATTAATGGTCTTTCTGGCAGCTGCACCTGTATTATTCAACAAGGAGCTGGAAAGTCAAGAGGCCACAGAAGGAGACAAGGCCACCCTGTCCTGCGAGACATCCAGCCCTGACTGCAAGGTGACCTGGCTGAAGGGCTCAACTGTGCTCACCCATGGGGAGAAGTACAGTATGGAGCAGAGAGCTACCACTCACATCCTGGTCATACACAAGCTGAATGTGAAGGATAGTGGAGAATATACCTGTGATACAGGGGACAAGAGAAGTACTGCTTCCCTAACTGTGAAAGGTAACAGAGCACAGCTTCATCTCATCTATGTATCTAGTGTCCTCTTGTCTTCATCCTTCCTGAAGTTCATTTTTACATTCCTCCATCCCATTAACAAGTACTGGATCATATCTTCTCAGCATCTATCTCTTTCGGATTTCACAGTCCTTGAGTTAGAAGTGTGATGTCTTAGTCGGCATGTAGTTTGAGTTTTACTAAATTATCTGATGTTGGCTACACTTTTTTATTCTACTATTTTTTCCTTGATATGTATTGTGAGTCATCAAATTACAGATTTAGTGAATGGGTTTTAATGAAGGTTTGTTCATTTTGTAGTATGGTATAGTTTAGTTTAGTATTTTCTGTAAAATCTAGTACTACTGATGATTGCCTATTAGTTGTCATTAGAATGGTGCATGCCAGAATGGACTTCATCCATGATCCTTAGATCAAACTTGAGGCATGAAGTAGTAAACTTAACTATGTAACTTGAGTATTGAGTATTACAATTAGATTCTTGGTCATGGATACACCCTCTTACTGATGCCTTCTGGAAGCTTTCCTAAGATCTGATCACTGACCTCCCACCATCCCATTCACCCTCAGAGCATGTGCGCATCATCCGAGAACTCTGCGATATTACTGTGACCACTGGGCAGGATGCCGTCTTTGAGGTCGAGTTGTCACACTCAGGTGTGACAAACGGGGAATGGTGGCTTGGAGACAACCTCCTCCAAAATAATGATCTGAATCAAATGAGCAGCCAGGGCAGAGTGCACCGTTTGGTCCTGAAGATGGTAACCACAGATGAATCAGGGGATGTTGTCTTCGTAGTGGGAGAAGAGAAGAGTGTGGCCTGTCTACTGGTGGAGGAGAAACCCAAAGGTAAAGGAGATGACATGGTCACTAGATATTTTTACTCCTCACATCCATCTCCATCGACAACCAAACAGCTTTGTCTTGGCAAATGGAAATCTGCTGGCATCGTCATCTTCACCATCCTTTTATGTGTTTTCCATTCTTTGCATTTAGTGTTTGCTCTAAAAAGAAATGCTATCAAAATGTTAACACACATTTTGTAACTACTTAACACTTTCAATGGTAAATGTTTCTCGACGATGGATTGTTTTCAATACTTAATTTATCAAATGTTACAGTTTATAGCTTAGTTTCTTTGTAATTTATATAAACACTAGTTATATTTCTGATGAAATTGTCAGATCTTTATTCACTATGCTGTAAAATTTGTGATAGCATATAATAGTCATTGCATGCATGCATGTGTTTATGTTTATAGCTTTGAAATGATTTATGCCAAGGCCGTAAAGAAAAGGAAAAGACTGCATATAAATGCTACCATCATTAAATCTAGTTTCGGGTTTCCCATATTTACAGTGCTAATACTAGAGAAGCCACACAACACTGTGGCATTAGAGGGTGAAACTGTCACTCTGGCCTGCACCATCTCTGACCCCAAGGCCACTGTCACCTGGATCAGAAACGATGTGGCCATCCAAGCAGGTCTCAAGTATGACCTGAGGAACAATGGAGCATCCCACCAGCTTCATATCCACAACCTGGGGCCTGACGACTCAGGAACGTACACCTGTGACACTGGAGATGCACAGTGTGACGTCACCTTGAATGTGAAAGGTAAAGAATGATGCCACCTCTAAAAAAATCCCAAAAGTCTCTTTCCTGTTGATCAGATTCAAGAATGTGGACCAAGATAGGATTGAAATGAACAGCTGACATATTCTTGAACTTCCACATCCTTCAACTACACACCCAGTCTGACATCCATCAATGTGTTTCAGCAAAACTTTTGTCTAAAGTCCCTCAGAGATGTTTGTCTTGTCATCTCAACTATATGATGCCAAGCTTTCCATCTCAACATCTGATGCCAAACTTTCCCATTTTAAATTCTCACCAGGTGCCCCAGTGGTCTTCCACAAAGAGCTCAAGAACCAGGACGCCATAGAGGGTGATGATATTACCTTGCACTGTGAACTGTCCAAGCCAGGTCTTCGTGTTGAGTGGAGGAAAGGAGGCATGATCCTACAGCCTGGTAAGAAGTATGAGATGAGGCAGGAAGGGTGCATTCAAGAGCTCTGTATACGGAACCTGGAGCCTGAAGACAGTGGCTACTACACCTGTGACGCAGGAGACCAGCTCACTACAGCTTCTTTGGCAGTGCAAGGTAGCCTATCTTAATACTTTAGCCTATCTTAAAACTGTTGCGTCTCTCCTCGAGTTTACTTAAGGCTGATTAGTTTAATTCTGACTGTATTCGACAATTTATTCTTACAAATAGAATAGTAGGTTTCTTTTTAGGACTGGCCTACGTCTTTGTAAACTGTGATGTTGCATGGTGTCATTTTCCGTCTGTCTTGTATGATATGTTGCTCTGTCGAGTTGATATAATGCTGATAATGAGTATGTTAGAGGCTCAGTATATGCATATGTGTATTTTTCACTCAACAGTGAAAGAAGTCTTCATTGTGTGTGGTCTTAAGACCACCGACGTCTTTGTTGGGGAATGGGCAGCCTTCTCTTGCCAGCTGTCTGGTAGGGCACCTGGCAAGGTGCAGTGGTGGCTGGATGGCACCTTGCTGGAGAACAGCCCCTTTAGCAAGATAGGGCTGAGCCAGGGCCACATCCACACCCTCACCTTAAAGAACCTGGCCACAGATGACTCTGGCACTGTCACGTTCAAAGCTGGCAGTTTAACATCAACAGCCAAGCTCTTAGTCAAAGGTATCACGTTATAAAGATAATCAGTAGAGAGATAAGCAGTATCTCAGTCTTTTAGACCCTGCAGAATTTAAATTCTACATTTCAGATCTTACAAACACAATACTTGTGGCTTATTTTAAATCCAATGTTATTGTCACTACAATGTATAATTTAACTAATGGCAATATTTATCATGAGTTTGAATTAAATAGTAGGCTCAGGAGACTAAAATGTACCAAATTTCCTGTTTTCTACTTAATGATTGCCATTAACCAAATTAAATTTGGTGCAATTCGTCTTGAAGAATATGAGTAAATACACCATGAATTATGATGTCTGCAGGGTTCCATAAAAAGGTTGACGTTCATGAATAGATTAACAGTGGATACTTTTACATTTCAGTGCTTCATCATGCATGAGCAGCATTTTTTCTCATTTCATCAATAATAATAATAATGGCAATAGAGCGTTCCATGCTGTATGCTTTGATACAACCAAAACATACAACTGGGTGCAGCACCACAGCAAAGTTTTATTAGAGTTGGGTAGATAAACATCTAAACATCTGAATTTTTTTATCAGCAATTAATTTTAGTAACTAGGCTCATTTTATTTCTGCTCCTCTTTTGTATTTTCTCTGAATCCTTCCTATGTGCCGTATGTTGGGCTGCTGAAATGATAAATCAATGATAATCACGATTATGTATCTCATTTTTGAGATCACGATTATTTATTTACTATTCATCTTTGTAAACAAACTAGTTTTATAGCTCTTGAACTTTTTAAAGCTGCCTCTACTGTTGCATTGTAAAGCTTGCTCTAATTGTACAAATCTTATCATCAAAATAAGATGTGACATGCAATCAGGATGCCTTCTTTAAAATCTAAATATAGTTGGACATAAAAAGAAGAAGAAGATTGATTTTAATATGTCTACTCACGGGTGGCTCGGTGGTGCAGTGGTAAGCACAGCAAGAAGGTTCTGGGTTCAAACCTTTCTGTGTGGACTTTGTGTGTTCACCCTGGGCCTGTGGGTCCACGCAGACATGCAGGTTAGGTTAATTGGCGACTCTAGCGTGAATGGATGTCTACTCACCACGTGCCGTAACATTGCCCAGCTACAATCAGTGACTATTAGCAAGCATTGTAGGTGTTTTTACAAATGTACCCTTAAAATACACATCAACCACTCACCAACCATGGCTGCACTTTTGTAACTGGCAAGTATCTGCTACTGCTGGTGGCAAATCTTACATACTATTACATTGCTGGCTATAAAACTTTGTTACATAAACACTCACTCAATCTTCAACTGTTGTCTTGTGTCTGAGGGCATTTGTTGTTTTCTCTATATAGTATTTGTCTCTGTAAACAGATCCCATGTCGCAACCCATTCAGAGTTCCCTCTGCCTTTCCATCCAAAACAGAATCTGCCAAAAATAAATGGGGAGACACACTGCACCAAAACTGACTTGATACCATTTGTTACCATCAGTGGCTCCATTTGGCCAAGTTTTTTCTTAAAAGTGTTGCCGATTGGAGGTGCAGTTATGGATTGTGAATGACTGTGCCAGTGAATGATTGTGACAGTTACATCACTGGCATATCATCAGCATTTGCATGTTGTCAGCTGCATTTCAAAGATGCACTGAATACTGATAAATGTTATGATTGCTATTGGAAACATCTGTTAAAAAGAGATAATAAAACATTTTGAGTGAATCCCCTTTGACTATGCAGTGAAAGTGTCCTTGCCTGCAGCCACCACTGTGTTTGGGAAGAAGAGATTAGTTAATCACAACATGCTGGAAACATACATCTGTGATTTGGGATCCCTTTGAGTTGTTGGTTCAGACCATGCACTCTTGAATTGTCAATTGGTACCTGTACCAAGTTTAATGGTAGGAGCCAAAAGCATGATCGTGATTATTATGTGGTTAAATGTGCAGCCCTAAGTGTTTGTGTCCCTTGGTAATGTAAATGATGAATAATACAAATTTGATGATTGGATTCGGTGGATAACATACAGTAGTAGGCTTGGTTTTGGTGATGTTAAGGTTTCATCCAAGTTTTATTGTACAGAGTTAGTGAACCACTGAATGGTGACAACAGGAATGCTGTGTTAGGAAAGTGCTGCTCCACCCATCCATGCAGGCCGGCTGCTGTTGAATACTTACGTTCCATTGACCTCCACTGTCCCATCCCACCAAGCCCTACCCCTAACCTTCAAGCACTAAAACCTCCAACCCCCCTACACCTACCTTATGAGTTTTTCATTTCTATCCACTTATCACCCCCTCCTCTCTGATCAGCTGCCAGCACTTCTTGGCCCTTGTTTGTGACCATTACCCTGAACCCTGACGGTTGGGCTTTTTGACCCCCTATTCATTTTGAGAGCTCACATAGGAATACAGTGGTTGAAGTGGACATAAACTTTAAGATATTGTACCATGGCACATACAATTTGTACTGGACAATCCATAAAAGCATAATAATATCACTCACATATGAACATCACTTTAACATGATTTTGGGGGTTATAAAGCCCATATGTCATTCGGCATGTCCTGCACTTATTCTTATATCTAAGGGCCAAGCCCTGACCCTATGACCCCTGACCCCAACCTCAGATCCCACAGTTGAAGTGGTGAGCGAGATGGAGGACCTTCGGGTGGTCGAAAACCAACCAGCTGAGTTCATCTGCCAGTACTCAAGGCCGGTCAAGGCTCAGTGGAAGAAAGACGGGCAGCCATTGCAGCCTGATGGCCGAAGGGTGGTAGTGGAGCAGGACTGGAATGTGGCTCGCTTGTACATTAGCCATGTGTCCGCTGAGGACAGGGGCACATACTCCTGTGAGGCAGAGGGGACCTGCGTGGTTGCTTCACTTCATGTGGAAGGTGAGCTTCCCTCCACATGGAAAGAGCACCAACCTTTAGGGAGTCTCCTCTGCTCCCTCATATCTCACAGTTATGTGGCCAATTAAACTGATCAGTTTCTGATCATCACAAAGTTGATGCCCTTTGTTGACAAATCCCAAAATTATTTGACTTCTTGAACATTGCAGTCTTCTTAAAATCATTTTTGATTGTGCTTTCTTTCTTTCTTCATTTTCCATTTGTTGTCTACAGTCAAATCCATTGACATTGTCCAGGGCCTGGAGAATGTAGAAACCTTTGATGGAGGTGAAGCACTGTTTGAGTGTGCCCTCTCTCGTCCTGAGAGCAAAGATTGCTGCTGGCTTCTTGATGGGAAACCAGTGAAGGAATCCCCTAATGCTGAGATTGTGTCATTTGAGAATGGTCGTCGTCATCTGCTCCTGCTGAAAGAGTTGCGTATCAAAGATAGTTGCACAGTGAGCTTCAGAGCTGGCACAGCATCCACATCTGCCAAACTCTCTGTCAAAGGTGAGTCATCTAAATGAACACCACACGACTTTGAAGTTGTAGTCATAGCATTATCTTGCCTTAATTATGCATTCTTATATAATAAACTTTAAATGACAAAGTTTTACATTTCATTCTGTGGATTTTCTCTTATAAGGCTGGCAGCTGGACATTGTGAAGGGTCTTGAGGACAAGGTGGCTGCAGTGGGAGAGAAGGTTGAGTTTTGTGTTGAGCTCACTGAGCCTGTCCCTGTGGCAGAAGTAGCCTGGTATGCTAATGGAGTTGAGATCAAGTCCAGTGACCTCTGGGCAATGAGGGCTGATGGCTGTTCTTATCACCTTGTCCTGAGACAGGCACCTCTTTTGCCACAGCAGGAAATTACGTTTGCTGCTAGAGATGCTCTCTCTTTGGCCAAGCTCACCATCATTAGTAAGTGTTTGATAAAAAAGTGTTTCTAATCTTTCACTTTTTTGTATCTTTATTTTTAAGAATTTGGTTTTTATATTTCAAATGTTAAAAGTTCTACTTAGAGAAAATCAGAAGGATACACATTTAACCATGGTTCTCTACCTCTCCACCTGCAACTCTACATGTAAGGATGAAGAGATAGTATTGATACTATAGAAAACAGAGTATGACAGATACAACAATATTGTAATCTGTGTAGTTATTCATTATTGTTCATAAAAGCATACTCCTGCTTCTTTCCATCCCAACAGCTGTACCTGATCCTTCAGAGGATCCGGAGGTCCTCAGTAAGACTGAACAGTCTGTCACCCTCTCTTGGTTCACTCCACTACACGATGGAGGGAGTCCCATTCTGGGCTACAGAGTGGAGATGCGGCTAGTAGACAGTGCCCTCTGGCTTCCATGTCATTCTGAACCTGTGTGCAACACAGAGTTTGTAGTTGAAAATCTCATCCCAGGGAGTGGCTACAGGTTTAGAGTGGCAGCCATCAACAGAGCTGGGACTGGAGAGCCTGTTGAGTTGCCTCAGACTGTGCAGCTCGGTGAGTGGATATGTGGTTTAGTTCATGCCGGGGCATTTTGCTTATTATTGCTCAGTAAACAACTGTTTTTTACACGAGATGGAGATATGAGATCAAAACCCTTTAGAAAGTACTTGGTACTGTTTGGCCTTATAATATATTGTTGTGCTATTATTGAACTAAAATAAAACATTTATTTAGTTGTCATATATACCAGCTTTACAAATTTGCAGTGTTCTACCAAATTATATGATAATAGCAGCGTAAAAACATTTAGAAGTTTTTTAAACTGCTATATGATTTGTGGGTTTGTTTTCTCATTGTTACACAGAGGCACCCATGCAGCCACTAATTTGTCCAGGTAAGACTTTGTTTGGTGTGTAGGTGTTTCGTATTCATCCTGTCAATTCTTCTTTGGTTATACACCTCTCTCTGCACACGTATCTGTCTCAAACTATATTTGAACCATTTAGGAATGTCCATCATGCTAAGTTGCAATACAGTTTTAATAGCATCAGTTAAAAAGGTTTTGTGCTGTGTGAAAGTAACTAAACAACATAGTAACATTGAAAACTCCATTGTGGTTATAGGGATAGAGGCAAAACAGGTAGAGACTCAGATACTGGGGCAGCCCAGTCTGCCTCCAGAAGCTGCTGAAGAAGGTGATGTCCATGAGCTGTGGGAAGAATTGGCCAAGAAACGGCGCATGAGTCGAGAACCCACCCTGGACTCTATCTCTGAACAGCCTGAGGAGGACGGTAAAGGTGGTCAAAATAAATCAGGACAGAAGGAGCTGAAGGCGTCAGAGAAAGTGCAAATAAAATCAGGAGAGACGGAGCAGGCCATTGTGTCTAAGAAGCAGACAGAGTCTAACTTGTACACCAGCTCTGAGGATGAGTCTGTTTCTGGGGGTTCAACGCTTGTGTCCTACCTGAAGAAGAGCAGCAAATCTACTGTCACAGCCAGCAATGAGGCAGAGACCCTGACCACTGACAGGTTCTTTGCACATTTCCAGATGGCAGAACAGAGAACAGTGCAGCAGACCGAAGTGAAAACAATCACAATTCAGCAGACAGATGAAAAACAGGTGTCTACAGAGGAGACTAACATCGTGGAGATCAGTAAAGAGGATGAGCCTGAGCTCAGAGAGGCTGCCATTAAGATTCAAGCTGCCTTCAAGGGCTACAAAGCCCGCAAAGACATGCGCCCTGTCTTTAAAGAGACCTTCAAAGACCAGACCAAAGAACCTTCTGGCACCATACATCTAGAATGTGTGGCAGAAGGTAAACCTGATAAGGTGCAGTGGCTGAAGGATGGAGAACCACTGGTGGATGGCAAGCACCACCATATTGATATCTACAATGATGGTACTTGCTCACTGGTTATCACTGCCATCACCACAAAGGATACTGGGGTTTACACTTGTGAGGTCACCAACAAGTTTGGAGTCTCTTCTCACAGTGGTAAGGTCACAGTAGGAACGGTGAGAGAATCATCTGGGCGACGGCCACTGACCGTGGGCTACAGTGCCGACAGCGAGGCTGAGAGCTCCTCAGGTAGTGAGATGGATGACTCACTTAGGCAGGCAAGCAGACGTCTCCGGCGCCTGTTACGCACACGTCTCCCACCAGATGTTGAGGAAGAACCATTTGTCAGCGCAGATGAAGGCGACCTGTGTCCCCCAGATCCCCACTCTTACCGGGAGGATGACAGTTACATCTACATTCGCTTTGACTCATGGGTAGAGGCTGAGGTTGCCTCAAAGAGGTTCCAGGAGATGTTTACAATCCATGGGGTTCCTGTGGAGACCACCATCCTGGAGGCAGGGCCTCTCAAAGTGGAGCTGCGAATTAGAAAGATGGGCTACACGCAAGATGGTACACAGACCCCCACACAAGATAGAAAGCCTCCTGCATTGATGGCTGGAGCCCCGGGTAAGAAAGATATGAGAATGGCTGTTAGGATCATTATACAAATGTTTAAACAGTTTCTAAATCATAAATAGACTTTTAAAATCATCAATATTGTGACAATATCATGTATTCTTTTGCAAAAGTCTTCTTTATTTTACAAAGGAGGACAACAACATCTGAACAATTAACATGTTGTTCTACTTACATTAATTTGCTATTTTTGCTAATTTGCTAGTTTACTACTTAAACACATATGCACATCCTTTAGTTGTTGAAGAATGCTTATCTGCAAAATAAAGGTAATATACCAAATGTGATGTGTAAGTCCCAGGTTTTCCATATTCAGTTTTCTGTCCTGTTGTGTGCTTACTATTGTTCTTGTTACTAAACTCAAATATATAATATATGTATATATCTCTCTGATTCAGATATTTTATGTGGTCATTCTTAACTTTCTGATATTTGCTCTTATTACCCAGCTGCCCCAGTCTTCTTGACAGAGCTACAAAGTCAGGATGTTCCAGACGGTTATCCAGTCAGCTTTGACTGTGTTGTGATTGGCAAGCCCCCTCCCACCGTTCGTTGGTATAAGGATGGCAAATTGCTGGAGGAGAATGACCATTACATGATCAATGAAGACCAGGAGGGTTGCCACCAACTCATCATTACCACTGTACTGCCCACTGACATGGGTGTCTATCGTTGCACAGCTGAAAACAGCAGCGGCATCACAGCCACTAAGGCTGAACTCAGGGTTGACAGTGAGTTAATACATTACATGCACACACACACACACACACACGCTTGTTTTACAAATACTTGTGTGTACCTTGGCTTGAGTAATTACTCAACTACATTTCTTCTGAGTGAAGGCAAGCCCCAAAAGATTGTTAAAAACAGCTGTTGGCAATGTCTCTATATGTATCTGTGTGTATTTATTTGTCAGTATTTTTGTTCGGTGGTGCAGTTTTCTTTTGTTTGTGGAAAACTGGCCAAATGTACACAATATGACATCTTATGATCATATGAGTTTGACATCTTGAGATATTTCCAGAGCTATAGCATATACAGTAGAAATATTAGGGTTGTGTTGTTAGTCATTTAGATTCACCATTTTTTTATCTATATTTAGCAATAATACAAGAAAAATCCATATTAAAATAAAGCAATTTTTCCATAAACTGCAGCAGTATTCTCAATAGTTCAACACACAATATGTAGATTATGTGTTTTGATTAAGGGGTGCATCTCTTGTTTTTATGGCAAATCTCACTCTCTTGCTTTTACCATTGTCACATCTTTCGCTCTCTACCGCTACACATGAAACCAACATCCTTATGCAGTAAATTAAGCTGAGGCACATTCTTTTCGAGTTGTTCAAAAACATTTTGGGAAATGTATGAAATTAATAACTGAAGCTGAAGCAATGATTTTACAGAAAGTAGAACTACAAAAATATTACCTTTCCAACAAAATAACTAATTGAGTGGATTGAACACACCTGATGTTGTATAACAGTTTAAGAGTATCCAACATCTGCATTTTACTTTAACTATTTAACCATCTTAAACTTTATCCCAGCCAACTTCTTAATCTGAAACAAAAGTCTTATTCCTGATCTAGCATGTTTAGTGGTCAAAATGACTTTGGCAAAATGTCCAAAAATTGGGAGCTCGTTACAAAAGCGACCTGGAAACGCTGGTGTAAAAATTAGATGGCTTAGAGTAGACATAGTCTAAAACTCAAACTGGTTCTCACAAGGCTAGCAAAATGACACAATCACATGTACACGTTGACACACACATTGTCCCTGATTTAACTGATCACTCTAAAATGCTGTACATCAATCTTTTCCAACAGTGTCTTGCAGCTCAGATTATGACACTGCTGCTGATGCCACTGAGACATCCTCTTATGTCAGTGCCAAGGGCTACATGTCCAGGTGAACTTACTGTGAAGTGTTTTATGGTGTTTAAAAATATATTGAGAAATATATTTTATAATATTAATAAATACTGAATTCTTGAGGTGTACTGTTAATACTCTCCTCGTGCAGGGAAACCGAGACATTTGAGTCTGTAGCTGAAGATGATCAACTACCACAAATTGTGGAGGAGCTTCATGATGTCCATGTCAGTCCAGGTTCACCTATTGCTAAAATGCAGCTCAAAGTAAAGGGTAAGTTTATTAACCAATATTAATAGTTAATCTGAGGCAGCCAAATAAAGTCAACTCACAGACAATTACCTATGACTAAAGAATGTTAATTCTGAAAAACCTATTGTCTTCCAGGCTTCCCCAAACCCAGAGTATACTGGTTCAAAGATGGCCACCCTCTGCGACCTTCAGAAAGGACTCTGTTGCTCGTAGAGAGAGATGTTCATGGCTTGGAGATCCTGGGGGTGAAGAGAGAAGATATGGGGGAGTACTCTGCTTACATCAGCAATGTAGCTGGTTCTGCTTACTCCTCCGCCCGACTGATAGTTCTGAGTATGTATGCAAATGCCTGAATAATTGCCTACGCAAAAGGAGCATGAGATACTATATTTTAAATTACTTTGATCTTAAAAATTGCAGTTAAGATGTTTACAGATAAAGTAACAACTCTATTTTGCAACAGATCCAGGTGAGATTATGCCACAAGATAAAAGAGGTAATTTGACATTTATCCTAAAAAAATTACTTTAGTAGATACAGTATAATAATATATTATAAGTGACTGTGCTTTTGTTTTACACTATATTTTCACAGACCCCAAAGAGCCCCTGGTGCCACCCCGCTTCCTTGAAAGGTTCAGCAACAGGAAGGTGAAACAAGGGGCCAGCATCACTCTATCTGTCAAAGTAGAAGGTTTGTTTACTTTACTGTGTGATTGTTTTAACATCCTTAAACACCTACTAGTAATCTGGAGAAATCCAAAAAGTTTCTTTCATCTTGTGTTAAGAATTCTCAATACTACCCTTTACTTTTTCAGGGTCTCCCACTCCTATGGTCTCCTGGCTAAAGGAGGAATCAATGGAAGATGTGCTGTGGATCAAGCCCGATACCAAGGGATACAAAATAGCAAGCTCAGGGCGCCAACACAGCCTCATTTTGATGGATGTGGGCACAGAATACACTGGCGCCTACACCTGTATTGCAACAAATAGGGCAGGACAGTCCATCTGCACTGCCCACCTTGAGGTTGATGACAGTAAGGAAAGCAAATTCATCTAGGAACTATATAAAAATTATATTGACCTTTATATTGAGTATATTCATAAACTAGAAGACAGTGGAGTGCAAACCTCTTACCACCTTAGTTTGTCTCCCATGTTTGACTGCAATTGTATATATGTGTTTCTCCCCCTTTTCCCTAGCACCACAACCAAAGAAAGAGACCAAAGCCTCAGAGTAAGTTTTTCTTTGAAGTTTGGGATTCAGAATGACATTGCACATAAAAAAAATAAAATTAACATTTAATTCTCCTCAGGGTTCTTGGGATTACAGTTAGTCCTCCAGAGGAGGAGGCTAGCAGAGGAAAAGGTGAGACATATCACCTTATACCCTGGTATATATTATTTATAGTAATATTATCTGTTATTTATAGTAACATAAGTTATTTGTAGTCGTAAATATTACAATATTTATGGTGTTATTTCCTCTTTATGTGTACCTAAAGAGGGTAAAATACCCTACCTAGGTGAAGTAGGTACAGAGGAATTCCTCATGAAACTCACCTCCCAGATCACTGAAATGGTATCAGCAAAGATTACGCAAGGTAAGTGTATGTTATGAACTTTCTACCTGAAATACTGAGCAATGTTAGAAAGGAAGCTAAAAAAAAAGAAGCGGGATTTACAGTGAAAAGCCTGACTTGAGGTAACCTAAACAGTTGATTCAATTTTAAGTGTTTCTAGTCTGGTTTAAACCAAGATAAAGCAAGGATTTTGTGAGAATCTGACTGCAGTCCCCATGAAGCTTTGACAGCGAGCCAATGGCTTGAACTAATGGCATATGTTGTTGAATAAATAATTTTAGCTTGGTTACATTGATTAGGTGTTCAAATTTAGTATCCAGTACTTTAGTAGACGTCCCATTTAGCTTAGAATATAGACAAAAAAACACAGGAAGATGTTTCATCTCCAGAGGCTAGCTAGGAAGCTAGCTAGCTGTGGGACTTGGCTGTCTGTAACCGGCAAACACTCAACCTGCATGTACAACTAATATCCAGCACTGGGTACCCCTGGTGTTAAGATGGGATGACAGTGAACCACAGATTGTTTTATTCAGTGTGAAATGCTTAATTATGTCGCCATGATACATACAGCAAGCTATCTGTGACCAGATAACATATTGTAGGTGGTGTAGTCCCTCATTCATCCAGGAGTGTTCTATCGTAGAAAAGGTTTCAGTCGTAGTCATCTGGACACTGTCAAGAAACAAGACTTGGAAGCGTTCTCAGAGCATATCAATACGGTGGACCCCAACATCAAGTTCACGCGTGAGGATGCAAAAGAGAACCGCTTGGCCTTTCTTGATTGTTCTACTCTCAGAGGAGAGGACGGAAAGCTCCAGATAGAAGTGTACAGGAAACCAACACATACGGATCAATACCTGCTCTTTGACTCACACCATCCACTACAGCACAAGCTGGGTGTAATCCGGACATTACAACACAGAGCCAAAGAAGTGCCCACAGGCTCAGAGGGTAAGAAGAAAGAGGAAAGGCATGTCCAGAATGCACTCTCAGCCTGTGGTTATCCTACTTGGGCTATCAACAAAGTTAAAAGAGCCAAAAACAGGACAAAAGTGTAACTGAACCGAGAAGGAACGGTGTCTCCATTCCTTATGTATCTGGACTGTCTGAAAAACTACAAAGGATCTTTAGACAGCACAATGTTCCTGTCTTCTTTAAACCAGGCAACACTTTAAGACAGAAACTCGTTCACCCTAAGGACAAGTTACCCACACAAAAACAGAGCAATGTTGTCTACTCCATTCAGTGCAGTGAGGAAAACTGCAAAGAACGGTACATAGGCGAAACCAAACAGCCACTTCACAAAAGACTTTATCAGCACAGACGACACGCTAACTCGGGATTACAGAGCGCCGTGCATTTGCATTTAAAAGCTACAAACCACACATTTGAAGACAGCGAGGTGAAGATTCTTAGTAGAGAGAAGAGTTGGTTTGAACGGGGCGTCAAGGAAGCCATTTTTGTGAAGAAAGAGAACCCCTCTTTGAACAGAAATGGTGGTCTGAGATTTAATCTGCCCAAAGTCTATCAGAGTGTATTATCACCTTGGTCACGCCTATCACATGCTAATCAGGCACTTAACAGTGATGAAGCAGATGCAGCCAGAGAACAATAGGCCTGATTACTGATCACTGGGCCATCTTGAAACTATCAGGTCAGTTTCAGGTGAAACTAGCTATTAACAGATACTCAGGCAGATTCCCTCCTGAGGGCAGGGTTTATGTAACTCAGATTATCTTAAATTTCCAGTTCCCGTCCAATTCTTTCACAATTGAGAATGACTTCCGGATGGGAGCCGAAACGTCTTGATTCTGAAAACAGTGTCCAGATGACTACGACTGAAACCTTTTCTACGATATTGTAGGTGATTTAAATGTTGTGGACACCTTCACCCAGAGGGAGACCCTATCTCTTAAAACACCCAGTGTTATCTGTGGTCGGAATAAAAATTTGAAGGTTGCCTATCCCTTTACTTAAATAGACTGAGTAGTAATTTTCTGATACTGCATTTTGAAATGTGCAAGCTGCCATGAATGGTTTTGCTATTTGCTAATGCTAAAGGCTAAATGTATACAAATAATCCACACATGCTGGATAAAGTGCTTCTGTTAAGTGTTTTGTTACATGCCTGTCAGGTTTGGTTGAATTCAGTGACTTCATTCTGATTATTCAAGAATTGTGAACGTGTTGTTTGATCTGAATGCTTTAGCTCTTCAATTCTTGAATGAAAATTCACTTTCAAATAGATTTGAGGTTGATACCAAACTTGACAAAGGAGTGTTCTTTTCCTGCTCTTCTCATCTTGTTTTTCAGCATATTTGGCTTTATCCATGAGTATATGACTTAACACCTCTCATTGCTTCATACAGACATCATTTCTTTACCACCTTTACAACCATCAGTTTAGCAACCCAGCAATTACATGCTCATCCAATCATGAATTTGTTATTCAGACAGTTTACAGAATCATGACGTGCTCCAGTGGATGAAATCTTGGCCCAAAACTACCAGTATGTATCCCAAGTGCATCAGCTTCACAATTAATATACATTTTTCCATTGAGATATTTTTGTAGCATTATATGGCTCAGCAGATGACTTGTGGAAACAATTTTGACTTACATTTCCTTTTACATACAGGTAGGAGAGCAGGTAGATAATTGTTAAAACTTTCCCGTTTCATGCTGTCTGTGCCCCTTTATACCTCCTTATGCATCATCAATCCTGTGTTTTCAAAATGGATTTCAAATGATTTTGAAATGACAATGAAGTCTCACCAACTTATAGCTGCAATACATGCTCACAGATAAAAAGTGTTATCTGTACTGTAGCTTTTTTTTGCATGTTGTCAAAATACTAACACAGTCATAGCAAAGCATTTAGAATGAAATGCTTGTTGTGGATTCTTTCTTTATTTCAAAAAATATGTAATTATTTTGAAGTCAAATCTAAAATGATATAAAGGGGTAATGATTTACATGTTTTGAGGAACATTACCAACTAAATATGCACCAGTAGATGCCAGCAGAGAGTCAGTTATGGCTTGAAATGTGACAGCCAAGCTCTGACAAACTGAGTGGAGTGGGTACTAATAATTACTACCAAATTCAAGCCAAAAAAACAGTTTCTTTTCATCTCAAGCAAAGTACAGTATGATAATCCCTTCCTTTGCCATAACATCAAGTTTTTATGGTACATAACAGTGACAAACTAAGTTTAAAAGATAGATAGATTATATTAATGGTACATGCTCTTGTTCTTTGCACAACTGACCTGTCTTCCTTTGATTGCTTCCCTCTGTCCTTGATGCCCCAGCTTCATTACGCGTACCAGGTGTTGACAGTGATGATGAGACCAAGACTCCTTCTCCATCACCTCATCATGGTCGCTCTCGTCCTCCCTCCCTCATTGCTGACTCCTCCTCTGAGTCTGATGAGGGCGATGCCAGGGGAGAGGTGAGATATACCACCTGCACATTATAATGCAATATAATACAATATCCCTGCAGTGTTACGTTTTTGTTGAGACAACCTCTTTAGTTTTTTGTATGTTGACTCAGTTTTATGGTACACTTTAAGGATAGAGTCACATTTTTTCAAGTCTGTCTTAAAACAATATTCACATTCCCATATATGTTCAATGAAACAGTTTTTGCTTGGTGTAATCAATCATCTTGTTCACACTGGCCATTAAGAGATCCCTCCCTAATGGACCTCCGATGTAAGTGATGGGGGACAAAATGCACAGTCCTCGTTCTGTGTAAAAATATATTATACGAGTGTTTATATGAAGCTAGTTCAAAGTTTCAGTACTTTAATTATGAAATTCCCTCTTTGTGTTTCCCCAGACAGTTTTTCTGTGCTGAACTGTGGTGGAAGGATACTAACACAAAGAGGGGAATTTGGTACTAAAAAGAGTGTAAAATTGGAAGACATCTTTAATCTGGTTAACTCGGACTGCTGAAGCCTCGTATTAATATTGTATTAGAATACATTTTTGCACAGAACGAGGACTGTAGATTTTGCTCCCCATCTTACATTGGAAATGCATTAGGAAGCGTCCCATCAATCAATGATTACACCAAGCAAAACCTGTTTCAATGTTCATATGGAAATGAAAAAATGTGAACCTATCCTTTAAGGCTGTATCTAATTAACATAAATGGAAGCAATTAGAAACAAGTTACAATATAATGCCACCCAAAACACTACAAACTACAGCCTCAAAAAGTAACATAAAATTGACTCTATAACAGATCAATTCCTGAAATAAAACATTTGTTCTCTACTCTGGATAAATAAAGGTATAAAAAACTCCAAATGAAAGTGATACATAACAGTTTTAAAATTTGACCTGCAATAACCTGACATTAGTTAACTGCACACAACAAGCTCATACCTATCCTGTCTGGTCTTTGGGCTGGAGATCTAATGCTAGTATTTGTATGCAACTTAGAATTTGGAAAATTAAGGAAAAAGTGTAAGCTTTTAAAAGTCAAAGTATATATATATATATATTTATATATATATGTGTTGTTTTTTTTGTTTTTTTGTTTTTATTACAGATGTTTGACATCTATGTGGCAACGGCTGACTACAACCCCACCATGGCAAGCAAAGAATCCATCCCTCTAAAGGTTGGACAGTATGTTGAGGTTTTGGACTCAGCTCATCCACTCAAATGGTTAGTCCGGACCAAACCCACCAAAACTACACCATCCCGCCAAGGCTGGGTCTCACCTGCCTACCTGGACAAGAAACTCAAAGTACGTCTTAAAACTATAGCCACTGATCTACCAACATAACATCTACACTTTAAATTAATTCTCTTGAGGCCTTTGCATATTGTATAAGTAATAGTAAAATATGTATTCTTTTAGCTCTCTGCTGATACGGGTGACCTCCCAGAGACAAGTGTAGAGGAGGTGTCTGAGGGTGAATACAAGAGGAAATTATTGTAAGTAAAGTATCTACACCCACTAAGCAAATACTGGAACTAAAGGACGTATCATAAACAACTATTATTTCATGTCCCTAGCCAACTGATCCAAGACCTGATAAATAGTGAATCGGAGTTTGTAAAAGAGGTAGACTTCTTTACCTCCCATCACCTGAAGCATGCAGACAGCCCTGATGCACCACCTGATGTCAGCAGCCAGAAGGACGCCATATTCAGGAACATTGATGATATCAAGTCCTTCCATAGCAAGTGAGCTCACCGCTTGATGACTTGTCATTTGAAAAAAGAAAGTAAAAAACATCTGTATTCCATACCTGGAGAACATTCTCCTTTTTTTGAAAAATGTAATAAAGTACAGTAGGATTTACAGTAAGATTTTCAATGCATTAATTTCCCCACAATCATTGTTTTTAGGGCTTTCCTCCCAAAGCTGAACGACTGTGACACAGACGATGATGTAGCCATGTGTTTCCTGAAAAACAAGGAGGGCTTTGAGAAGTACCTCCAGTATCTTGTTGGTCAGGGTCAGGCAGAATCTGCTGTCAGTGACAAGACCATCCACCGCTTCTTCAAGGTAACAACAGAGCTGTTATTGCTGTACTGTGGGTTATATAGTGTGCAAGTAACTTGTTTTGCCAGCCTAGTTAAAGCTGTCATTTCTTTGGTAACTTACTTCTCTATATACTTGTATTTGCTACCTTGTAAATATTTTTTTAGGCTTGACTGTGAAGGGACCCTGCATCAGTATAATCATTAGAATTTAAAAATCTTTCTTTCATTACATCGTAGGAGTACACTGAGAAAGAGCAAGCCAGCGCAGACCCTGCAGATCCCCCTGTACGCAGCATCAACGCCTGCCTCCAACAACCACTGGAGAGGATTCAGAAGTACAAGGCCATCCTCAAGGTGACAGCTTTGATACACAATATGCATAAACTCTTGTGAGGGTCAAGAATACATCACTTGCACTTGCATTCGGTTTAAGATCTGTATCACTATCACCGCAGATTTATTGAAATCTCTTCCCCAACATTTTCAGGAGCTCATTCGAAACAAGGCAAGAAATGGCCAGAACTGCTGCCTACTGGAAGAAGCGTATGCCATGGTGTCTGCTCTCCCTCAGCGCTCTGAGAATACCCATCATGTCTCCATGATCGAGAACTATCCTGCCACACTGGAAGTATTAGGAGAGCCAATTAGACAGGTAGATGGCGTTATTGTGGCACTCCTGATTTGTACAGTTATTAGATGCGTGACTGTGTTTGATTGTTTATGTATGTGGATTTTTTTTAAAACCAGGGACCCTTCCAAGTGTGGGAAGGGGCTCCAGGAATTCGGACGTCCTCTAGAGGTCATCACCGCCACGTCTTCCTGTTTAAGAACTACTGTATAATCTGCAAACCCAAGAGAGACAGCAACACTGATACACAAGCATATGTCTTTAAGAACATGATGAAGGTAATATAATCACTTTTTTTCTTTCTTCTTTACTGTCTATCTGTCCTGATTAGCAGCCTAAACTGTGTTTTCTGCATTCTTCATCCTGTTGCAGCTGAATAACATTGATGTGAATGAGACAGTGGAAGGTGATGACCGTGCCTTTGAGATCTGGCATGAACGCGAGGACTCTGTGAGGAAATACACCTTGCAGGCCCGAACTGTTACCATCAAGAACTCGTGGCTGAGAGACCTCAGAGAACTGCAGCAACGATACAGCATGCCTGCATGGAGTGAGTGGAACACACACACACACAGACACAGTCTAACTTTTTTCTTTATCTTATTCTCTCTGTTATCACTCAGTGTATTTTAATATTCTCCTACTTTCAAACATAACCTTTCATGATTAATCTCCTTGTACAGGTCCTCCTGATTTTGATGAAATTCTGGCAAACTGCACAGCAGAGCTGGGACAGACTGTTAAGCTTGCCTGCAAAGCCACTGGAGTACCCAAACCTGCAGTCACTTGGTACAAGGGTACGCCATTTGCACCATGTTTTATAGATAGACAGTATATAGAATAATGGGGAGTAATGGCGCATGCCCTTAACCACTGAGTGACAGGCTAACTTCTTTATACAGTTTCTGAGGCCCAATGTTTCATCAATGCATTGGTTTATTTGTTGGATGTAGATGGACGTACTGTGGAGGCAGATCCTCATCACATCATCATTGAGGACCCTGATGGTTCCTGCACACTGATCTTGGATAACATGACAGCGGGTGATTCTGGCCAGTACATGTGCTTTGCCACAAGCCCAGCTGGAAATGCCAGCACTCTTGGCAAGATCACTGTTCAGGGTAAGTGGCATACAGTGTGATAGTGTCCTAAAATACCTGATAGCCTACCTGAAGATGTTTTGGAATTAAGTAATAGATTTTTGTGAAGCCAGTTTATTCTGTTAACAATTAGACATGGGAGTGTTTTATTCAGCTGTTTCAGAGAACACTCCAGCACAGTATTCTCATGACTAACCTCTCTAGTGTTTAAACATGTATTATATTTTGACATATTTCTTGTAGTGCCTCCTCGTTTTGTGAATAAAATAAAGAATGCTACATTTGTTGCCGGTGAGGACGCTCAGTTCACCTGCATCATACAGAGCGCCCCCAGCCCCAAGATCAGGTATGCACACATCAATGAAATTTGCAGAACATTCTAATTCAATTCAGGAGGTCCTTTGAAACTTCCGTTGCCCTGTGCGTTAACCTCCTCTTCTCTTCTCTGGCCGTGTGTCCCTGTTTATGGTCAAGGTGGTTCAAGGATGGCAGACTGCTGACTGACCAGGAAAAGTATCAGACCTACAGCGAGCTCCGTAGTGGGGTTCTGGTCTTGGTAATAAAAAACCTGACAGAGAGAGACCTGGGACACTATGAGTGTGAGGTTGGTCGACAATAAAATAAATATCATACTTTAATAACAAACTTTATTATAGTGTTATTTAAACTAATATGTAGAGGAGGGAAAATGTTCTGTGCAGAATAACCAACCAATCAATCTCTCTCAATGGCCTTATAATTGTGTTTGTACCTAGGAGCTGACTCTTAACTCAGTTGATATCAATTAGCAACAATAAGTCATCTTTAAGACTCTAAAAATATATTCCCTGCCTCCGCCAGTTGTCCAACCGTCTGGGCAGTGCCAAGTGTGCTGCTGATTTAGTTCCACCCTCTGCTGTGGCTCGCACTGGTGAGCAGGCCATCACTATTGAAGGTAGGAACACTGACTTTGTCCTCTCTCTAAAAACTAGAATTTTTGGGGGTTCTGAATAATAATGCTTTTAATGCAGGTCTTATACTCTAGATGGGATATTTTTTCAACTCTAGCTTTAAGACTAATTCTCGTATTTTGTCTATTAAATGTCCTTCATTCTGCTTCCCCCGTAGTTACTGAGCAGGAGACTAGAATACCAAAGAAAACCATCATCATGTAAGTGTGAACAGGCTAAAGTTATCCTTGTGCCTGAAGCATGTTGCCTGATTGATCATCTTCTAAACAGTTCCTCTGTGCATTACATGTCCTTATTATTTTGGTAAGACATGTTACTTAGACTATAAGAAAAAGCTTCCTATCTAACTGTGAGACAGTTTCAGATACACTGAATGTTTGGCCTTGCTGTGTAGAAGATGAAATGGACTTAAAGGCAATTTGGAGCACTTTTGTATGTGTGTGTGTCTCTCTCTGTGGCCCCATGTATGCTTTGTTGTGTATTATTTAAAGCCTGAGTGCCAAGGATTCTGTCACAAGGATGAAGAAAGGATGGGCTGTCTTCACCATGGTGCTGTCTTCTTTAACCGGCAATTTTATTATTGCAGCTGTTCACACAGCATTTATATTTGAATCCAATACTTGTTACTGTAGCAACACACAACAGTGCAGAGAAGCTTATGGCAGCAAGTGCTGACTTGACATCAGACTTTCCTTTCTAGTTTTCGGGGAGTCAGCTTTTCCTATTTAGTTACAAAGCTCAGTGTCACTTGTACTGGCTCATGAGTGAGGGTGTAAGCCCACCAGCTTCAGTCATCAGTGTGAAAACTGCATGCAGTCTAGTATTTTGTCTAATAATGTCTGTGTTGTCTCTTTCTCTTCATGCCAGTGAGGAGACTATAACCACTGTGGTGAAGAATCCACGTATGAGGAGACACAGGTCCCCTGGTTTGACTGTTGCAGGAGCCCCCCGCTCGGAGACCTCCACCCCAGAGCCCCCTACAGCGAGGCCGAGGAGGATGCCCGCTCCAAGAAAGACCACCATCCCAACCCTCTATGTTACTGAACCTGAGCGGGCTGAAGCCAGGGCCATGGAGAGCAAGCCCAGGTGGGTTGAGGTAGAGGAGGTCATCGAGTATAAGGTCAATAAATCCCCCAGGCTGCCCAGGAGGAGAGGCATCTCACCAGCAGGGTCTGATCGTGCAGCCACTCCCTCCAGACCCAAAAGGTCTCCACTGGAAAACCCAAATTCTAACAATTCCAACAACAAGCTGGTGGAGCAGGCCCAGGCCCAGCTGCAGGGAGACGTCAGCAGCCAGCCACTCTCCTGGGAAGAAGAGGAGGGTAATGTTACCTCTGATTCTGTCTCTGGAATCACCGGAGAGCCACATGAGCTCTCATCTGTCCTCACTCCAGCTGGAGAGGACAGCGAGGACCTGGATGATCAACAAACTGTCATCTTTGAACCCGATGATGAAGATAATGATCATAACTCGTTTGGAAAGCAGGAGCATCAGATTCTGACACAAGGAGGCCATGTCCTGACCCTCGAAGACTTGGAGGACTACATCCCAGAAGAAGGAGAGACCTACGGCTCCTCCAACACCCACAACCCTGCTGCAGAAAAGCCCTGTGAGATCTCAGTGCTCCAGAGGGAGATCGGTGGGTCCACAGTGGGACAGCCAGTGCTCCTCAACGTGGGGCGGCCTGTCGTGGTCCCGAGGCAGAGGAGCAGCTTCTTCGGTCGCTTCAGGGAGCATCTCTCCAGCAGCCTTTTCTCATCTGCTGTCCCTCAAGCCAGTGGAGCCCGGTCCAGGACGGAAAGGCACGTCCCCATACAAGTGAGCCACGCAAAGCTGGAAGTGAAGCCTTCATACTGCTCAGAGGTGCAGAGGGTTGAGGGTGGGCAGCAGAGCTTTAAAACCAAAGTGTCAACTCAGACCTACGGCTACACATCAGTGGGCAACCCAGTCACTCTTCAAATCAGTGATAACCTGTATCAGAACCAGTAGTAGCAATTTGGTACCACAAACCCTCTTAGTCTTAAATGGGGACATTTCTACTTACATGATGAATAAGACATATCCTAACCTGAAGTATATTTACTGCATTTGACAAACCATTCCATTTTGAAGCTGCCCATCAGAAAATAGGCTCTAAGTCTTTTTCTTGACAAGTGGTTAGTCAGATGGTCTCTTTAGACGAGGCGAGTTGGAAAATGTAGGTATAACTATGTCACTGTAAGTCAGAACTGCTTGGTTACAACTGCTTTATGACATATTCAGTATGTGTTGTACAATATACACAGTGGACAGAAAACAAGAAATTAAGGTTTGACATTTTACTGATGAACAATTTCATCGACTGTTGAGCTGAATTTTGTAAAAAAAAAAAAACAAACAAAAAAACCCCAAAAACAAAACATCACGTTTCACTTATACATACCTTTAAGAGAACAGGAAGCTACTAATATTAACTGTTCCAGGCATTATCATTAGTGTTGACTCTTGCTATATACATAAACAAATAGTTATACAGTATATAGGTATATTGTATTTTCGGTTTTACTTTTGTATTTTCAAGAAATGTTGCCTTTTGCACTTTTGCAGTGCCTTGGATTCCTGAAGCAGCAAATGTTGGAGTTAATGACTATTAATGAGGTCATGTCCACATGTTTCTACTTCAGTATTACTATCAGTTCATTTAAATATGCAAGACCGATTATGTAAAATTAACAACAGAACTTTGGTGACCATTATGCTCCAAGGGCTGTTCAAGTTTAATCAAAGATGTGTGGTCAAATTATAGCCAGTTTGGCAGAAGTTCTCTACTACGTTGGTTGTTTGTGAACGATTTATTGGTGAGCAGCTTATAAAAAATATGACATTTCTACAAGCAAATAATTTTGTTGGTGAACCTGTTTCACATCAGATCTCTATATTTGACTGCATTTACATCATTTATTATTGTGAAACATGTTTCTACCATTAATTGTGAACTGAATGTTATACTCAGCTTTTTAGACATTTTTGTGAATACACAGGATATCACAGGGATATTGATATGCAAGTGTTAGATATTTAGATGAGTGACTGCATGTATTTGCTTTTCCAAAGCAGATGTGTTCATCCAGAGTAACCAGATCTGTAATGTCGTATTTGATTGCAAGCAGATGTTTATGCAAAGGACGTGAGCTCACAGAATTTACTACTTTCTCAATGCTATTTAAAAAAGTCACTAGAATACAGTATCTGCCCCCTTAAAGATTTGTGGTGTTTGTGTTGTTTTTAAAAAAGGTATTTCAGTCAGTTACAAGGATCATGTTATGTATTAATATTAAAGCACTACCAGATTGTAATTGCTTGTACTGTACATGTTTAGTTTTTGGAAAGATGTTTGAGTAGTCAGCGTTACGTCTGAATTAAATAAATGTACTGCAAATAACTATGGCCAGTTTCTTTCACAATTCTTATTTATAGCACACATACATTCTTCTTCCAGTGTTTTAGTGTAACACAACATAGTTTTACTGCTGGACGTTTAATAGACTTAAGGAATACATTTTTCCACAACAAGCACATTATTATAAGAGCTGGTTAAGTGTTAAATGGCAAACCAAAGGACTGCATGCATCTCAATATGTATGATGAGTATGATGTAACATATAATTACTGTATTTCAGTGGAATCTTTAAAACTGAAAATTTTTGATTGTTATGTGAAAAAATAAACATACCAAATTACAGATGGGTCATAAATATTCTCTGTTTTCAAGTAAAAAGGAGATTTGTGTGCTTAACTCTAAGCAATATAATATAAAAAGATAAACATGCCATTTAATTGTCCTGCAAAGTTAAAAACCTTTAGTTAGGAATCAAAACAGTCCACTGAATGTCATTTTATGGTACATGTAAAGCTGCAAAATGATATACAAATAAAACAGTACAATTGTTCTGTTATAACCCCAAACAAAAGCTATATTCAAAGCCACATTGGTTGGTGAAGAGGACAAAGCTGCAAGCTGTATATCTGTGTTCAGTAAACCCTGTCCAACAGAGCATCCTGCATACCATGCCAGTCACATATCAAGTAAGCATCATCGGAGTATTTTGTCTTCATACAAATAAAAATAAAAATATGGAAAGCGCTTCCTGTCAGTAAAAAAAGTTCCACTTTACAGTATGTAATATATCATTTGGTAAGAACTACTTCTAAACACCATGTAAAACCTACTGTATGCATTTGTGTATAGACTAAGGGATGTTTGAGCTTCACAGACCACCATCTGAGGGAATGTTCACAACTGCAATGAAGGTCTGTGGTTTTGTGAGGAGTGGCTGGATGGGACTAAAAAGCTGTCAGTACGCTGCGGTCTCCTACGAAGACATGTTGATTTTCTTGACCATATTAATTTCCTAGAAAAAGGAAAATAAATATTTTAAAATGCTCCAATACAGGTAGGTAATGCTGGCCAGGAAATACAGACAAATATACAACAACGAATTAAGAAATTTAAAGCCAGACTATGTATCTTTTCCTGAACAGTGACCACAAGGTGGGAATTTGCCTTCATTTCCTCTTCAGTCTGTTGCTTTGAAGACATCGTGTTTATCTGTGACATGCTAAAATGAAGTGTAGCAGGAGCACGTAGAGGATTCATACAAACTGACTAACATTAGTAACCAATGACAACCCTCTCAAGTTAGCTTATTAGCCACCATAAGCTACTGGTTACCACTCAGAATCATAGTCAATTTTGAAAAAAATTGGTACTTGATTTCAGACAAAAGTGGACAAAAGCAGGCCTCTCACTTTTACTGGCGTCAATTTTACCAGCTGTAGCTAACTAGCTATTTAAGCTAACACTAATTCCATGAGTTGTTTGAAAAGCTCAATACTCTGGCCAAAACAAGAATCCTTCATATACAACTAGTGCTAAAGCAACACTATCCTCACCAGTTTACGATAAACATAGAAGACATGGAAATTAGTGATGGGAATTACGGCTTTTTGAAGGGAGCTGGATGTTACGGCTCTGTTCCTTTCCTAGAGCCGTTTTTGACTCATCGTTCTTTTTCTTTTTCCCCCCCTTTAAGGGAGTGGGGGTTACTAGGTTTATCTGTGAAATAATCACTTGAATAATGATAGGGTAGGATTTGGATCAGATTGAGACAGACATCCCACCAATATAATTTCTTTTTGCATGTGTGGACTAGGTTTATCAGCACTAAATTACTAAATTAGTATTGCCAGACCTAATGTCAATGATCTGCACTGTAAACATTAGACAAGGTGACGCCATGTCCCTCTGCTTTCTCAGTGAATTAACTACTTTTTACCCTAGAGTTTACCATCTGTATGAAATGTGTTATGTAAATAAAGTTGCCTTGCCTTGAACACTTAATATTAGCCCCGCTCAGCTGATGCAACACCAGCATATGCCAGGATAGTAATCAAGTGGACCCACTATCGTGCTGTGAGTCGAAGGCAGTTTGTAACTAGAGTGGTAATGTTACTGGTACACAGTTCACGTAAAAGAACGGCTCTCACCAAATACAACTCAGTTCCCTTTGTTTGTACTAAAGAGCCGTTGAAAAAGGATCGGATCGTTCGCGAACGTTACATCACTAATGGAAATAAGGAAACAGCATTGTTCTTGTATTGCCACATAGAGCTAGTTAGCTCTAGTATTATAAGTATAATAAGGAAAATATAAGATCTGACTATTAGCTATTTCATTCTAACTTATCCCAGTTTGAATATTTACATTCTTGGACAATCAAGACAGAAATTACTTTCAGTTTCAGTTGTAGACGTTCCAAGAGAAAAGGCTTTTGGGATGAGGACTCACCAGTGTGTTTGGCAAACGTAATGTTAATGCTTGGCTAGTAACTCTGATAGCAAGTCTGGCTGGAGTGTAAACTCCCCCAAATCCAATAAAGAACAGGACAGAGCTGCTAATGTAAACTCTGATATAGTATCATCCATGTGCTAGTTGTGAGTGGGGCTTCATCTAACGTATAAACCTGTAACCCCACAAAATAATGTAGTAAGCTAATGATATGCTAACTTTTAACCACTTGGAATTAACGCTGGGTTACTACAGTAGGTAGCTAGTAAGCAAGTTAGCCAGCCATGCTAACATTTGCAGCTTACATTAACGCAGAAAAACACAATGTTTAGTCCATTCCTTACACTTTTGTTTTTGGCTTTGGAAAGGCTAAATAAAAAAAATTCTTGACCCTCCAAACTCTTTAAATGACATGTAGCTCTAAGCAGAGTCCCATGCACACCCATATCCAAAGCTTGTCAGGCCTGCTGTGCCTAGTTACGGTTGCTAAGCTATGATTGGACAATTGTTGTTTGGGGGAGGGGTTTAGCAAACGGTCAATTCAACTTTCCATTTGTAAGAGGAAGATTGTTATTATTCTTTAAAAAGTCACAGTCTCGCTTTAACTGAATCTGAATTCAAAGCATTAAAACAGTGTTTTAATGTGTGTTGATTATCTAATGACTGTGTTCTGCACTAGTAACTCACCTCCAGAAGAGCATGTTTTAACTGCCCATAAGCATCCTCCAAATTATCATTGACGATTACGGCATCAAATACACCAGGTTCTTTACCTAGAAGGAGATATAATTTTGTTCCGAGTCGTGTTTTTAAAGTTTATGTAGTTACATTTTTCCGAACAAACAAATACTTACTAAACTCCATTTCAATCTCGGCTGCACGTAAACGCTTCTGGAGGCTCTCCTCTGACTCGGTTTTTCTGTCTCTTAAACGTTTTTCCTGAAACAATACAAAATCAACAAAGGGCTTAAAATGTAGAGAAGGTATTCAGAGATATTCAGATCATCCAAAACCTGTATGACAAATTACCTCAGAGTCAAACACCCAGGAACTCCTCTCTGGCAGTGTGCAGTGTATAATTAAATTAAGTGCATTTCCTTCTGTGCTTACCAGGACTGCCATGGATGGCGGCTGGATAGAGATGTAGATGGGCCTCAGGTCAGTTTTTTTGATGTTCCTCACACCCTGCATGTCAATGTCAAGTATACAGATGAGGTTCTTGGCCTGGACGTCTTGCACAGCAGCTTTACTCGTCCCGTACATGTTCCCAGAAAACTCTGCGTTCTCAATGAAATCGCCTTTGTCAATCCCCATCTGCATCACCTCCCGTGTGACATAATGGTAATCTGAAACCAGAAAAAGGAGACATACAGAATACAGATCATTTTGCTGACTCAAAAAATGTAATTGACTCTTACAGTGGTCATGAAAGAGGAGGAACATGCCGTACCTTTGCCGTTCTCTTCTCCAGGTCGAGGATTTCTTGTTGTATCTGAGGGATGTTAAGACATTTATGTCATAGTCTGTACTTTATTTGAAACTAGAGCAATCGGTCTGCAAGAATTTTCATAATCTATTTGGGGCTGGAACTAATGATTATTTTCTTTGTTGATTAATCTCCCTCTTATTTATTTATTTTTGATTAATTGATTAATCGTTTGAACTATAACATTTTAAAAATAGTGATAAAAAACAATCTTTTTTTTTTTTACGATCACAATTTCCTAAAGTCTAAAGTTTTGTCTTTGAAACGCTTGTTTTTTGTTTTGCAACTAGCAGTCCAAAATGTAAAAACATTCAGTTTACTATTACATAAGACAAAGAAAAGCAGCAAATCCTCACATATAAGAAGCTGGAACCAGAGAAAGTTTGGTATTTTTTGCATGAAACAATTATTAAAATAGTTGCCGATTAATTTTCTGTCGATCAACTAATCAATTAATTGACTAATCATTTACAGTAAATTTGCTGCTTTTCTCTGTTTTATGTCATTGTACCTTGAATAACTTAAATAACTAAATAATCATAAGTTGCAGCCCTATTTGAATTGAAAAAACTGCATTTGCTTGTATGAGTGACATTAAGTACACATGTATATATCCATCCACCAAAACTAAATGTGAAATGTTTTGGCATAGAGTGGCATGCTTACGGGAGACGCTGAAGCCAAAGACGCTGTCATATTCTTTCATGAGCTTCTTCAGCAGAGTGCTCTTCCCTGCCCCGGACGGGCCGCTAAGAACCACAGGCCTGGGTCCAGCCATAGCTAAAGGAGAGGTGGAAAGGAGCGTTCAGTATTGGAAACAAGTGGGTGAGACTGGAGGGATGACACATATCCACTGGATTCGCGTGGCATGAGTCATTATGACCAAATCTGTCTGTGCACTAAACATATGGCTTTAAAAAGAAGAGATTTCTCAACGTTACAGCGGGTTAAAATAGACATGCCTCACTCTGGCGGGATAAACACAATAAAATGATAAGCTGGCGGTACTCAAAGGTGAACCAAATGATGGGACCAAAACATCACCCACAAGAGCAGAGCCAATCAACTGGTTGGCAAGCCGTGAGGTAACCATGGTGCGGTCTGTCTTACTCACTAATTGGAGAGCCCTACTCGACTTGTGATGACAGGAAAAGAACAGAGCAGCTAAGAAATACAAGATGGGCTAATAATCAAGTAAACGACAACGAAAAAAAGTTATGCAGCAATCCGATCCATAGTACTTGTAGTATACATCTTTGTAAACTAGCTACTTCAACATCTTACCTACTCTGTACTGTGATATATTCAACACAGTGTTTCTTTCATTAGCATTTTTTAGGTAAGTAAAGAATAAAGTAATGCCTGTGGTGTTCCTTAATACGCACAGAGCTCGATCAGAAATGAAATTCAACTGAACACGGAGGGCGTGATTGTGTGCTGGTCGAAGTTCAGTAACAACTGTGAGAATCTTCCAAACAGATATTAGCAATAGGAAACCAGCTGTAGCTGTGATACAGAGCTGCTAAAAGAACTACAATGTAAAGCCAATATCAATCATCATGATTATTGGTTATAGGCCTATTACTTACATCGATGTCGGGTATCAGACAGGTTGGCAATTAGTCCAAAAATGAGGTATTCCATATGACATGATGACATCCACCAAATTACAAATAAAAAATATATATACATATATATATTAGCCTAATCCATCTTTAAAAACAAAAGTAAATTGTGCTGGACTTTGGCAAGCCTCTGAGATCTTTTTATAGCCAAGAATAAAATCAGAGCATTATGAGCCTGCTTGTCTCCAGGCAAACCAGATGCAGCGAGGGTGTCTTTGCAGGTGCAAATGACAAGAGGCATTCTCCATCGCCTCTTGAATGTTTCCAGTAAACAGCAACATGGCTCATTAAAGGTGCATGAGTCCCTTTTTCAGAAGTGTGAAGAAGCCTCAACATTTTTCGGTATTCATTTGGGTATAATCCCCAAAATTCCAACCCTCCACCACAGGATTTTCAAAAGTTATCCATGATTCTATTTGGACAATTTGCATCAGCCATATGGAAACAATTAGGGGTGCAACAAATTATTTTCATTATTGATTATTGTTTAGCCTATAAAACATCAGAAAATAATAAGACAATAATAGACAAATGTCCACACTTTCCCAGAGTCCAAGAGGGCCTCTTCATGTTGCTTTTTTCCATCTGGCCAAAACCAGGCCCAAACCCAAAGAATTTACAGTTTACAGTGATATAGAACACAAAAGTAGCTAATCGTCAGCATTTTTGCTTGATAAATGACCTCAACAATTAACTGATTATCAAAATTGTTGCTGATTAATTTCCTGACGATCGATGACTTGTTTCAGCTCTAGAAACAACATTTTTGAATGCCTGTGATTGTCATATGGAGGGCTAATTCTTTACTAAACCTACTTTAATCATTAGTAAACAAAACATAACAAAAAGCCTTATAAAAGTTTGCTTGTTGATAGATTTATTGCCAATATTTAAAGATGGCCTCCTACACAATGATAATCAGTACTGCAACAACTGATTCATTAACTAAATCAAATCGATTCAGATTTTTAGTATTGTCATTCATAAAGTTACAACTTTGCAAATGTAAAGAGTTTTGTTTTCCCATTTCCTAATGTTTTCTATAATTTTATCAGTACTATGGTTCTGCTGCTGCCAGTCAGACTAAAAATGCTATTTTAATGAATCACTTTGACCAATCGATGGCTATTTATCATAATTTCTGACATTTTACAGACAACAAATTATTACAAATAAATGGATAAACTTATAATGAAAAGAGTTGTTAGTTGCAGCCCCAGTGAGAAACTGACATACAGTACATCCGGAAAGTATTCACAGCGCTTTTTCCACATTTTGTTACGTTGCAGCCTTATTCCAAAATGGATTAAAGTCATTACTTTCCACAATATTCTACAAACAATAACCCATAATGACAACGTGAAAAACTTGTTTAAAATCTTTGCAAATGTAATTAAAATATAAAAAACAGGGGAAAAAAATTCACATGTACATAAGTATTCACAGCCTTTGCTCAATACTTTGTTGAAGCACTAATTACAGCCTCAAGTCTTTTTGAATATGATGCTACAAGCTTGGCACACCTATTTTTGGGCATTTTCTCCAATTCTTCTTTGCAGGACCTCTCAAGCTCCATCAGGTTGGATGGGGAGCGTTGGTGCACAGCCATTTTCAGATCGCTCCAGAGATGTTCAATCGGGTTCAAGTCTGGGCTCTGGCTGGGCCACTCAAGGACATTCACAGAGTTGTCCTGTAGCCACTCCTTTGTTATCTTGGCTTTGGGTTGTTGTCCTGTCCTGTCACCTCCCAGACTAAGGCCCTTCTCTCCCGATCGCTCAGTTCAGCCAGGCAGCCAGTTCTAGGAAGAGTCCTGGTGATTCCAAACTCCTTCCATTTACGGATGATGGAGGCCACTGTACTCATTGGGACCTTCAATGCTGCAGAAATTTTTCTGTACACTTCCCCAGGCCTGTGCCTCGATACAATCCTGTCTCGGAGGTCTGCAGACAATTCCTTGGACTTCATGGCTTGGTTTGTGCTGTGACATGCACTGTTAACTGTGGGACCTTATATAGACAGGTGTGTGCCTTTCCAAATCATGTCCAATCAACTGAATTTACCACAGGTCGACTCCGATCAAGTTATAGAAACATCTCAAGTACGATCAGTGGAAACAGGATGCACCTGAGCTCAGTTTTGAGTGTCATGGCAAAGGCTGTGAATACTTATGTACATGTGATTTTTTTAGGTTTTTATTTTTAATACATTTGCAAAGATTTCAAACTAACTTCTTTCACATTGTCATTATGGGGTATTTTTGTAGAATTTTTAGGAAAATAATGACTTTAATCCATTTTGGAATAAGGCTGTAACATAAAATGTGGGAAAAGTGAAGCGCTGTGAATACTTTCCGGATGCACTGTAGAGGTGCGTGACTGGAAATGAGAGACGTGAGTTTACAATCAGCACAGGCTGACACTGATTGGAAGCTTAACCATGTGCACTAAACCCCATGTGATTGATATTTGCCTGAGGCAAAATTCACGTGATCGTGTGAAATTTATCAGGTCTCAGTAGTCGGATGCAGACTGCTAATATGTTCAGTATGAGAGCTGAAACAATTTGATTAACCAATTAGTGCTTCTCAAATGTGAGAAATGTAATGCCTGTCTTTGTCTAATATGATAGTATATTGAATATCTTTGGGTTTTGAACTGTTGGTTGGACAAAATAAGCAATTTTAAAAACAAAATGACTTATTGCTTCATAGAAAAATCAGTAATGAAAATAATCACTTGTTGCAGCCCTACAAAGAACAACATACAGTATGTAATGTCAAAACAGCAGTGTGGTTAGGTCAGTTTACCCTGAAGAAGATGTGATTTGGTGATTATGTGGGCACATGTTTAACCTGTTCTCATCCTTATTCAATCTAATGCTGTGATCTCTTCATTCCAACCCATTTTATAGTTTGTCAATTCAAATACAGCATACAGAAACTGCAGAGTAGCACTTTCCATGGTTTATTATTACAGATTGAGTGTCACATGTGTTTACAATCTTGTGCCAGAATTATCTAACAGATTAAAAACAACTAACTCAGGCATTGCAAAGTGCACTTTGACTCATTGTTAGAGCAATAAAATGTTGTTATATGCATGGAAACGCTGAATAAATGTTTTTAGGATGCTCAATACAAACTGGAGAAGTATTTCCTCAAGATGATCTGTAGGATTTTTGGGTAACTTTATAATCGATGAATGCGTAAACTAATTGACCTTAAAAATAAGTAGTACCTGAGTTAAAGATGCAGGAGTGAATGAGGGCTTTAAAAACACCTCAGCATTAGGCTAAGGTATATATAACTCAACATAATGAGCATATGTACATTTGATCAGTGGGCAACACTGAGCATTTTGAAATATCAATCGAGTTTGTACTTTATATACAATGGCTGATATATAAATACAACGGATGTTTATGGGATTGTTTTTAAAACTTAATAACTCAAAGTATAACAGTTAACACCGATCGCTCCCGATTTGGCTTATCAATAATTCTTGGTAGAATTAAAACTATTGCACAGAAGTCAGGAGAAGTATACAAGACAGCAATCACACTAACGATTAAACTTCAGGTAACGTTGCATCAGCTAAACTTAATCCTGCTCAGCGAACATATAACCATCTTCCCCTGCAACAAAGCAGCAGAAACAATCTGACTCCTATCACACTAAAGGGAATGAATGGCAGTATTAGCTACAGTGATATGGCAGACAATTCAAATATAATACGAGGGAGACAAATATCCTGCTTCCTACCTGAAAATAGCCTGGAAAAATGTCTCATGTACATCGGGAGTTACGTTAGTTCAAGATTGTGGGTCCGTCTCCGGACGCTTTCCTCCCTCTTCTGCTCCTTTTTCTTTTTTTTTGTGGTGAGAGAAATTATAGAAAAGTGTGCTGCCTACGTCATCACTGCGGGCCAAAACATTAACACGTTACGTTCGCGAGCGTCGAAAATGCGCGGGACAAAACACAGAAAGTTTTTTTAACATTAGCACAAGATAATAGACGATACAAAGGCAGCCATTTAAATATGTGTATGTAACTTACTGGTAGCTGCAGTTGCTTCCTTGACGGGGGACACATATGCGCACGGACAGGCACTCTTACTACTGTAGCTTTGTTTTTAGGCCGCAGAGTAACGTTAGCTATATACATAGACTGTATAAAACATAGCATAGCCTAGCTTGATTTGAATGCTGTTTTACCTAACTTATTCATCTTGCGCTCTGCAGTTCTTTCTGGAAATAACTGGCAAAATTAGTTACCGGATTAGTTTCAGTGGTCAACGTAAACACTACCACCTGGAATCACGTTGTTTCGATCAAGACAGGGAAGTTAAACTTAACGCAAAACTCCCCGGATGAGTGAATGCTGAAGGCCTGATCAATCGCGCTGCTCGTGTGCTAATGTGGCTAAAGTCGGTTGATTGAGGTAATTGTAAACACGCTCCAGGTCTTCAAAGTAAGTGACAAAAATGTTTGGTTCCTCGAGATCTGGAGGAGTCCGAGGAGGCCAGGACCAGTTCAACTGGGATGACGTGAAAGGCGATAAACACAGAGAAAATTATCTCGGTAAGTCCAAAAAAATCGCCAGCCCAGTTCGCTATCAGCGCTAACCAGAGACATTGCTAATAGCTGTCTGCTAACTTCCTACCAACAAATCAAAGTTAAACTACACACCATGGCGTCAGTACTACACCTGCTGCTTTTTCATACCTCTTGTTGTAGAGTCCCTTGTTACAGTGTCTGGGCTGGTGTAGTCGCTCGGTGTTAGTTTTGTTTCCACTCTACAAACAGCAGGTCCCAGTTTTTTTTTTGCTCCCTCTCTCTGAGCAGAAACTCCGTTATCTGAGCCCACACCGCTGTCAACATGCCAAACAATAACTACGTAGCACCCACCACAACTGTAGCATAAAAGGACAAGATAAGAGTACCCAACTTGTTAAGCACATGTCTTTATATTTGGGAAATGAACTCGCGCAAACACATGATATGGGTACATCAAAAGGCTTACTGTCAACATATTTGATACTGTCTGTCAGTAGCAGAGTTAAAAAAAAAAAAAGTATGGTTAACACGTGACTGGGAGGGGATGCGACCCAAAATGTGTATGTGCTTCCAAAGTGAAATATCTTTGCAAATTTTCTAATTCATTCATGTGTTACATCAAATGGAAAAGTCTACATCACAACAGAATTTAATTTGTGCTGTTCCAGTGAGTTTGGATGGACCAACATCATTATAGAGCAGCAATGATTAGTCAATCATTTTTCAAGCCAAAATGTCAAATATCTGGTATGGTCAGATGTGAGAATTTGTTGACTATTTTGGGGTTGTGGACTGTATTTTGGACAAAACAAGACATTGGATGACAGACACCACCTTGGGCAGAGGAAATTGTTATGGGCATTTTTCACTGTTTTTTGATTTCTTATAGCCAAAATGACTGAATGAATGTAATCACTGAATCCAGAAAAGAATTGGCAGATTAATTGATAATGAAAATGATTGTTTATTGCAGCCCTAACTTACATCATCTTAAGCTTCAAGATTTTAAGTGATTTAAGCAGTTGGGTGATCTCCTTTGGAGTTGCTCCATTGACACTGTAATTGGACTGATTGTGAGCTCAAATAAATTTTGTTTGGGGTACAGCATCCACGAGTTTTACTGAATGTAGGGCATATATCTGAATCAGAAAGTGTCCATCCCAATGTGCTATTAAAATCTACACACCTTAAGTCTTATAAAAATCCCCATGGGTGCTATTATAACACTTTACAATTTGTACCTTTATTCACTGTCTATAGATCACCTCCAGGGGTTGTCTCAGGATTACATTACCGTTACAGCAGTGTCTGTAAAACTGAGCTGTACAGTAGAAGTAGCAGGTAATAACGCATCTTTCTCAACTGATCTAAATTCTTATGTCTTGTTTGCAGGGAACTCTTTGATGGCACCAGTAGGACGATGGCAGAAAGGCAAAGATCTAACATGGTATGCAAGAGACAAAAAAGGCAGCTCAGCTTTGTCCAAAGAGGACGAACTTGCTGCTGTCAAGGCTGCAGAGCATGAGGCACTGATGGCTGCCCTGTACGTATAACTTCCTGTAAAATAAATGGTAGACAAACGCAAGTGTGGGCCAACAAATATCAGCCAATTTATCTTTTCCATTCTCCATCTAGAGGGCACAAGAATATGAAGAGGCAACCAACTGGCCTGACCAAAGAGGTAAGTCACTTTGTTTGGTCTTGCTTTCACTCAAAAGCTTGTAAACATTTTTAAAGAACTTTCCTTCATTAAAAAGGTTGAATGATTTTGAATTGTCCCAATTTTAATACCAGGACCTTGCAGATGTTTGCAGGAGGGAAGAGGTTGATGGTGAAGAGAGAAATGTGGACCGTGTCTCAGGCTTGGGAAGCTCCAGGTGATTTTTTTTCTTGAGAACTTTGTCAACTTTGGGATAAAACAGCCTAATATACAAAGAAACTAAATAAAATGAATGAATTAGCAAATTTAAAAGGACAGTATGTGTACTGTACTGATTGTACGCATAATTTACACGTGAGAATATGCAGAAATCTACATGGAAAGTCCCAATCACAAATCGCAACATGCTAACATTAACAAGTGTTCAGAAGTATTCACCGACATAATGTCAAGTATTTCTGGGCATTTGTCTTCATATTTTGAATATCCTCTTTATATGTAAATACAGCATTTCATAAATTTAAATGTCCACCACTTTTGGGGGTTTCAGTTCATTAAGGTCCTACTTTTTAATGTTTGTAAGATTATCTTGAAAATATTATTGTTTGTTTTAAAGCAAACAACATATGGGTTGGAAAAATGTCTATTTGTCTCTGCCTTTCACGATGTTATATTTTTGTTATGTTAAAACTCATTCAAATGTTCCTCTTGACAATTAGGTGGTGGCAAGAGAGCGTTTTATTTTAATGCACTGTGATTGTAAAGTGTTTGTTGAGTGTTTCCATCTACAGTGCAGGGTCAAGGAAAATGGTGCTCTCCCAAAAGGAAAAGGAGGCAGCTAAAATAGGCTTGCCAGTTTTTACAGTAAGTTTTTTGTTTGTTTGTTTTTCCCTCACTGATAAATGTCACTGAATGTTTGAAGATGCAGATGTTTATAATGTAAGCGCAAAGCAGTTTGATGGACTGAAAAACAAGCATTTTTGAATATCTTTTGCAGGTAGTGAAGAGACTTGAGAGTTTGAGTGAGAGTTTATTTCATTGGATCTACAACTTGATACAGTTATTAAAGAAATGCTTTCTTTACAGCACCACAAAACAGAGGGTTGTCCAGAAACCTCAACAACAAAGAGTGTGGAAAAAGGGGATGTGGAACAGTGAGTATGCATTGTATTTGTTACCACATAAAATAACTTTGTGAGCACCTGTATGAACATAAAACACTTAGTTCTGCTGGACAAAATGTTGCCCCATATCCAGTTTCCCATGTTTATTTCAGTAATAATTATCTTTGCTACTTTTGTATTTTTAACTCTGTAGGCACGAGAGCAAAAAGAAAAAGAAAGAAAAAAAGAACAAAAAGGAGAAAAAGAAGAAGGAAAAAAAGAAGAAAAGGCAAAGAAGAGACTCATCCTCCTCGGGGTCAGATGACAACAGAAAAAGGTTGGTTCATTTCTCTATAGAGATCTTATGGTCATTAGCTGTGTCGCCTGAGTGTGGACAAAATAACAGGAACACTATAAAGTATGGCTTTAAAAACCCCATGTTGTTATGTATTTGGAAGAACACCTCTATCTCCAAACCAAATTTAATTATTACAGGCTTCACAAAGGTTGCATTAATAAGTGATGTTGTTTTTGTATTTTATTTAAGTATATTGCGCATTTGTTCATGTTACTGTGTCCACCTCCTGTATTCTGGCCAAATTAGCAAACTTACAGACTTGCTATGAAACAAAAGCTTTCCTCTGTCAGCACTAGAGGGCGGCACTGTCCTACACACAGCATCTTGAAGCATTACCTTTATAAATTTGGGGTGCATGTATCACAAGACCTCCTATATCCTGTAAATCAGGTGTGTATGACGGGGGACACACACCAGATTGAATAATGTAATTTATGTGCTTTAACAGTTTGTGCTGGTGAGAGAGGAATCGTACTGTAAACCAACATATGGATGGCAGTGTACAGATTTCATGCTATAAGTTGCTAATTATACAGAAATTTGTCTGCACTATAGCCAGTTATACTGACTTAAAGCTGCCATGGGGTGTTTTTTGTAGATGTCACTATAACGCTCATCTGGCAGCTTCTTTTTCCCCAGCTTCACAACATCTTACCTGATCCGCCACAAACCAATCACGGATTGTTTATTTCCTATCACTCTTTAGGCAGAGAAAGGACCACCATCATCATAATCCATCATACCATAGTCAGAGTGGAGCCAGACCCCATGACAGCCATTCAAGGGGGGGAGCAAAGGCCGAGCGACAGCCCTCCTACCCCCATCATCGACAGCAGCGGCATGACACAGACTCCTCTGATGGGGGGTCTCCTGTCCCCCGTAACCCTGTCAGCCACAAGACGGCCCCTGCTGGTGCCACACAAAGCCACAGGCGGCGCCACGACACAGACTCGGACGACTAATGCGCCCCATTCAAAGACACATAGCGCTGACAGAACGCTCTACAGCAGAAGACCTCATTTACCCTGAACAGCCAAACGGACTGTGGACGGAGACGGGTCGTTGTGTCTGACTAACAGGCTTTGGCCTTGTGTTTTAACTTCTCACCCAATAAGTTGGTCAGTTGGTCATAAGACACTGGTGTCATTTGTGTTATTTTGGGTTTTGGTTGACAAGAAGTTAGTTTTTTAACACATTTTATGTGATTAAACCACCAAATATCACATTTTCTGTACTGTCATTTGTTTTTATCTCATTAGTTAAAATACTATGCTGGATAAAATATTTTGCAAATCAAACAATGATCTTTTATTCTGTGTCTGGCCCTTATTATTTGGGCAACATTAATGTTTCTATCATTAAAGAGAACATATTTATTTAAACATAGGACTTTGCAGCTATCTCTAAAGTAAGCATACACGTGAGAAGAATCAAGCGAGTTTCTTTTAATGTTTTTCTAGAAAATCTTCCAAGATGCTCCTTGATGCATTTTTCGCCCTTGCACATCTGCATCCCACTGTGCCTCTTGCTCTACTCAGCAGCTCTGGTCCTTTTCTTTTCTCAATCACGCCAGCGCTCCTTAATCCTGCACCGTTCTAGGTTCAGGCGATACCATTGGAATGCTCTCCACTGGTCGTAATAGAGTGTAGTGTTTGCATTTGCCTTGAATTGGTCTGAAAGGGTATTCTGCTGGCTGGCACCTGGGGGGGTGCACTAAAAAAGAGCAAGGCATTCATAAAGAAGAGTGCAAAAAACCAGGCTGGTCCTTTTTATATGACCGAGTACCGTTAGACCGCCACACACAAACGAAGCTGATGGAGCAGCAGGAGAGGAGGCCACACAAAGCAGCCCTATGAGGGACCTGAGACTCGAACTCCCTCCCCTTCCACCGCCACCATACTCTCCTGCCATGTTTTATAGGCTTGGCTGCATTAACCATAGCAGCCTAATCAACCTGCAAGAATGCTGTCCTAGATTGCCACCCTACACAATGTGAAACAGGGTGTGCTCTCCACATTACTGCTTTAACCCAAACATTGGGTGGTTTACACCACCTTGGGGCATCACATTTCTCCATGGGTCAAAGGGTGACAGGTTGCTATGACACCAGTCTTGGGGTTTGTTGTTAAATTTTAGTGTGGGGGTGGGGGGGGGTTATGTTTAATTATCAATTAACCTATTTTTGATTAATTGTTCTGTCAATAAAATGTCAGATAATTGTGAAAACTGCCTATCACAAGTTCCCAAAGTCCAAAGTGACATCTTCCAATTGCTGTTTTTTTTTCTTGTTGTACACAACAGCAAAGTAGCACAACTGACAAGCTAGAAACAGAATGTTTGCCATTATTGCTTCATAAATGAGTGAAACATCAAAGTTGTTGATTAATTTTCTGTCAACCCACTGACTGACTAATCATCTCAGCACTATGGTATATTCAAAGATAGTAAGATTAAGTGTGTATATGTTTTAGTAGCAAAGATGCAAATTTTCAAAGGAAAATGACAAAATATTACCAAGTAGGGAGAAAAGCTAAATTCCACACCTTAAAATTCAGCAAGTTTATTGCAGAGTGAGAGAGGATCAAAATCAGTTGCAGAAACATTTTTTCATCCAGTCACTTTAATTATAGTGCTTTTTCCTCACAAAACAAAAGCTTTACATAAAAAAAACAAACTCAAGAGATTAACATAGTTTTCAAATATTTAGTTTCAGTTATAAATCAAAAAAATATTTTTAATGAACCCCCCAGAGACATCTTCAAAGCAGTAAAGTAACACCCACACCTTTTAGAAAAGAAGATTGAAAATAAAAGGCAACATGTGTTCTGGATAAGAAGGCATTATGTTTGGCTTCCTGTTTACCCCAAGGACAATGTGCTGCAAAGGAAGAAATACTGGCACCACGTTAAACATGTAGCCGAAACTGATTTTGTATTGCCATCACAACCCATTTTCTGTATTTTAATAACTGAATAAAAAAAGGTATGACTGCTAGAGCCTTTAGTGAAGACAGTGGGGCCATTGTAGTGTGCCACTCCTTTAGTTACAATTACCTAACAGTACACACAACAAGTTACAGTATAGGGCTGTTAAAATAAGTACTCAGTGGGGTAATAGTTCCTGTGCAGCCTAATGATGTTAACACTCAGTAAATATGCACATCTTTAAAGACCAACAGACCACATCATGCAGTTAGTTTTGCTAACAAGTATATTGCAAAGGCAGCACATGATAAACCTGAGACTCAGAAATACAAAAATCCAGTGCTGACTCAATAGATTTTCATGAAGCAGGTAGATGTGAGATTATTGCAGCATGTATCAATTCAAGCCAACATAGTGTATAACAAAGGCTGGTAAGTGCTCACAGACAGGGGGTCTCAACTTGGACAAAGTAATAATGTCAGTACAGAGTACAAATAGTCAGTGCCAGTGTTTACTAAATGGTAATTTGGGGGGCTGGCACATGTAGTCACTGGTTAAAGTTACCATAGTAGCTGCAAGTAGTGCATCAGTGTTTAATTCAGTTTTTTGAAAATTAAAAGCCCCTCATGGATCACTGTGACCAGCTAATAACAAGTCATCAGACTGCACTGAGGTCCTGGGGCCAACATGTGCTGGTAAATTTTTTATTCCTCACCTCCCTTTTCTTATTCAATGCACAAATGGCTGCCCAACAGCCAGAAAGAGAAATAACCACGGTAGGATTTGTGAGAGTGCAATAAGCTGCCCCATTACCAAATATATTTACAGTTACATAAAATAAAATACGAAACCAACAGCTTTACAAGAATAGATCGCCCCCACCACTGGCCTGTACGTTTGTGATAATAACAGCTAAAGTGAGGGCTGCTTCCAGTCCTTTTCTATTTGGACAAGGTAACTTTTGCAACACCTTAATAGTAGAGAGCAAGGTCAGAGATTGGGTGGAGCTGATTAGTTGTAGATAGTAGGTGATTATTAATGGTTCTTGAGCTGACTAGACAACCAATCCAGTCCTTCATAAAGGCCATCCCCGGTGGTGGCACAGGTTGCCTGGATGTACCAGTGTCTGTTGCGAAGGGAGTGAAGATCCATCTTGTCTGTGAGTTCTGCTGCATTCATAGCGTTTGGAAGGTCCTACAAACAATAAACAGTGACTAAACATTAGAAGTCAACCCCGTGAATACAACGAGAAACTGTTCATGATATACACCTGCTTACGTCAGTTTTTATAAGCATTACTTACTTGTTTGTTGGCAAACACTAATAGTACGGCATCACGCAGCTCCTCCTCTGCCAACATTCTCAAGAGCTCTTCACGAGCCTCCGTAATTCGCTCTCTGTCGTTGCTGTCAACAACAAAGATGAGACCTGGAACAAGAGCAAGAGGGGAACAAATGAGTGTGTGTGTGTGTGTGTGTGCGATATGTAAAGACAAAGCAGTGGAAATGTTGTGACTAAAAAAAATAATAAAAAAGCCCATTACAAAGTCACTAATTGAAAGCCAACAAAAGTCAGTCACATAACTGACCGTACCTTGTGTGTTCTGGAAGTAATGTCGCCATAGCGGTCGAATTTTGTCTTGTCCACCGACATCCCATACCGTGAAACTGATGCTCTTGTACTCTACTGTCTCTACATTAAAACCTGAAGGGAAAAAAACAATCAATCACATTAAAACCAAACTTAAAAGTTCTAATTTAACAGTAACACAGGTACACAACACATGTAAACAGGCTTCTTAGACAAGTATTATGTGTGACACATAAAACACCATGATTTTACAATGTTTGACTTACCTATTGTGGGAATGGTAGTCACAATCTCTCCAAGTTTGAGCTTGTACAAAATAGTCGTCTTTCCAGCAGCATCCAGACCCACCATGAGAATCCTCATCTCTTTCTTCCCGAACATTTTAAAGAGCTGTGCGAACATATTCCCCATCGAGGCTGGTGATGGGAACCTACTTTACCAAAAAAAAAAACTTGAGGAGAAACAACAGAACAATTGTTGAAATCAGGGTGGCATTGAATAAGCATGTGGCAAATAATCAAAGATTTGGAGTAGAGCTGAAACAATTAGTCGATTAGTCAATTAGTCAATGGACAGAAAATTAATCTGCAACAATTTAGATTTCCAGCTTCTCAAATGGGAGGATTCACTGCTTATGTTTGTCTTAAAAACTGATATCTCTCTGGGTTTTTGCCAGGTGGTCACACAAAACAAGCTATCTGAAGACATTATCTTGGCTTGACAATTTTCAGACACTTTGTAGACCAAATTATTAAATCCATGATCGGCAGATGGATCGAAATTAATATAATCATTAGTTGCAATCCCCGAGAAACCCCACTTGGTGTTTCTGTAAGCTGACATATTACCACAAATGACTAATTTACATGCCAGCTGAGTGAATTGTCTCTAAGGCGTTAGCAAAATTTTATTTCTCCATCCAATAAAAATGTCAACTGTCTACCACCTAATGCCACCCATCAGTGCAGCCTACCTTTAGTTTGCCCCATCTGTGACATCAGCATTACTCCTTGGTTAGGTCACATAAAGCTCCCTACGCAAAGCTCAGGGGAAGATTTGAAAACTGTTTTCTACCTGTTATCTAGCGGTGGGCTGGGTCTACAAAAGGTATTAAAGGTTTTATGTCACAGTTCTGCATCTGTGATAGAGTGTTTGCCCAGGGTGAAACCAGTTTAAATCCAATATTTCCACAGCCTTTGTCGCTTTGCTCTCCTTCTTTGCTAGAACTTATGTCAAGTCTGTGGAAATAATGGATTTAAACATTTTTTTTGTCACTTGTGCCTCTAATGTATTAACATTACATTCCAGTAACAGAGCTAAGCATCTGTTAAAAAACAAGTATTCTCAAAGACTCTTCTAACCATCTGGATCAAAAAACAATAACTTCTTAACCCGTTTCTCAAATTCTCTTTTCCTAATCCAAACAAAGATTGTAGCCGGAAATATAACATCTCCTTGCTCAAACTGGTAAATATTGGTATTTCTTTCCAATAGTTTTTTTTATTTTCATACAAAGTAACGCGTTTGAGAAAGATCATGAAAATACATTTGAATTTGATTTGATTGTGACCAAATCAGGCTGTAACGTGCGTAGTGATGAGGTCAAAAATGGGGCTAGCTTTTATAATAACTAACGTTACCAGGCACCGTGTACTAGTAAATATATTGTTCTTTGCAAGTTAGACTAGATCCCAGCATTTTCGCAATTTAAGACCCAAGGTAGCTCACTGGTGTATTTTGACATTCAGTTTGCAATGCCAAGTTGCCCGACTAACCTAACTTAGCTTTACGTAAACAACAACGTTAACATTAGCTTGGCAAAGTGTAAAGCTAATAATCGTCCGACAATTTATTGACAACTACTTTCCACTATGCTAAGATTGTTACTGCATTTTTTACAACCCAATTTAATACAGAATATGTGGACACGTGTTAGAAAATAAGGAAATACCAGGAGAAAGTCAAATTAGTCAATTCAGATAAATTACCTAGTTAATCGTAAAGTTAGCTCTGACAAAGCAAGTCACTGTTTTTCTCTCGGCGTCCAGGCTATCGTAACCGCTGTCACAAAGACGACTTTGCTTGCAAACGCATGGTATTTGTTACGACTACATTCAGCAATAGCAACAACAATAAATTGGCTTCGTTAAAGTCGCCCTTACACACTTACGTTAACAGTTGATATGTTTCCTTCCTTCTTCGAGGCGTTTCCTTCCTCAGGAAAATGGCGACAATTTGACACGTCAGAGGTTCCGTTACAGCAACACTTCCGTGTTCATCAGGCTGGGAGATGTCGCCCCATGTGGCTGAGGGGAGAATTACATGCACAACTGATAGTCTATTACATATCGGTTAATTGACTTACTTTAACCTCCCTATTTTGCATTTATAAATAAATTATAATTTTAAACACACACACAGAATGTATTTGTACACAGAAGGACGTTTTTGGTGTTTATTAATGTATTTTTCAACAATTATAACTTATCTTTGCATCTGTAACTGGTGTATACACAGTTAATGAATGATTAATAACACAGTATAACTTAGCTGTAATCATATTCAATGATATATATTACACACATAATCAAATCCTTACGGTGTGTTATAAAGGATTTATTGTTTATACACATGTACAAATCATTCACAGTTTATAAATGTGTTCTGAACTCATGAAGGCATGTTGAGTTTAAAGGTAAATTCTTGACCTTGGGATCGGTAGTTTGGCAAATTCTGGCAAATTACTGGATTTATCCCAGAGCTTTCAGCTGCATCTTATGAGTACACAATAGTGTCATTTAAATTATCAACATAAGCAATATAAGTTACCCAACGTGATTTCTGAAATACTTGAGCATGCCAGTTGGAAATAGTTCTAGTTTGACTGCATGTGATGAACTTAAAGTAGACAGACTGTGATATAAATCTAGTGTTTGTTTTCAAACTCTGCAACTTCCACTTCCTTTTCATCCACGACCAGGCCATTAAGGTAAGGTCTAACCACCTTATTGTTGGGCCAGTTGAATTTTTACCAGGGTCAACTATGCCTGCTACCCCCAGCAGAGGGGGCAGCAGGAGGGGAGAAGGGCAGGAGAGAACAGCAGGAGGGGAGAGGGGTCTATAGTTGGTGATGGACCACACAGTGAAGGCTCATAATGCTGTCTCACTCTGCAACCATAATTTGTGGTTTTTCCCTGCCAAATGCCTGAGAGATCGCTTTCAGCATATTTAAACAGACACTGCTGTCTTTTTTATGTGTGTGGAAGGTGTTTACTGAGTAGCAATTGTTTAGATTCTTGTAGATTCACACACTTAATTCAGTCAGTTTTCAATATGAATGATGTTCAATCAGTGTTACAATCAAAAATAGAAATGTTTCAAATCCCGATTTACTGTAACAAAACCCTCAGCTTTATCTTCTATTTCTTTTGCAGATATTGTTTGAACCCAAAGAACATTGTTCAAACAATTAGGGAAGTAGGTTTTATAGAGCACATTGCCAAAACTTATACTAATACGTATTGTTTCACTTTTAGAAAACATGCAGCTATGTGACAATCTCTAAAAACAATTCAATCTCTAAATGAACCAAAAGTGTCATTAAAGGTCAGATGTTTTCAGGCAAAAACACAAATCTATGACACGTGCCAGTTTTGGTGAGTGTCATGGTTTGACTTCAACAAATGACATGCTTTTCTTTGACATAAGGAAGCTCTGCAAACCTGTGGGTTGTCTAACCTTTTCAAAACCAGTTCAAAATAATAAAAATCACGTGACAGTAATTCTGAAGACAAGACAGTTTCTCAGTTATAGAAAATGTCGCATTTTAGAGAACACAGTGATATCTATGTGTATAGGAGGTGTACATCCGCACTTTACAACATCTGAACTTGCATTGTGGATGTCTCTTTCTTTTAAAGAATGAAGACCAGCACGTACAGACTGTCTCTACTTGTGGTTAGTATTTAGTAAATTAGATGTTTGCCAAACTTTGTGCAGTACTGACAAGTTTGGAAAGTCACATTTGCATAACAAATAATTTCACCCTCCCCAATGTACTATAATTCTGATTATCTAAAGCAAATACATTTTCTAAAATAGTTATATCTAATGCCATGCCAAGAAAAAAAACAAGGTTATGAGAGCAAAACTCGTCGTTTCACCTGTCGCTCAACATTGGAACTGTTCAGTATCTTTACTTTTATTTGAGTAACTTTCCTTTTAGGTTCTAACAATATCAGCTGGACCAATATGAACCACCACACTACTTAAATTGCAACAGAAAAAGCATAAATAGCAAAGAACAAGGGCTTGAACTGTTCTGTAATTCCACAGTGCAAAATACTACAACTCAGACCACAAAAATGGGCTTAAAAAGAGACAGTTTAATAAGACAAGAAATAAACTGTAATTATAAGCTGTTGTTTGATTTGGTGATCCTCCATGCAGCTGGGAAAAAACAAAAGTCAACCCCCCCCATTCTCCTCTTTGCACACAGTCAGAGCAGGTGCAGGTGTTGAGGTGTGATAACAGAGATCAGGGTAAACACGAGTAATGAAACCTTTCAAAATCATAATTTATAACTGATGTATCTTCTGCTGTAGCCAATTCACATATCTGGACGCTGAGATAATCCCTTTGCTGGAATATTATACCTGCAGGCTGAAAACCTCTGTAGATGAATTGTCATTGTTGCCTTCTGAGATGTACATTTTGAATTCTAAATGAGATATATGAGACAGAAATAATGCTCAGTGAACAACTGGATAATCAAACTCAAAATTCAAGAATATCTCCAACATATCTCTTTTTTATTGTGGATTGAGGATTTTTACTAAAACTTAAAAAAGCAGACTTTTTATTGTATTAACATGATCATAATATGCATTTACAACGTACCATGTGGTGAGCCGACGGTACAGTAAAGATCCTAGAGGTAGTGCTAAATCCACCTTTCCATGCTCCACAGGCAAACACAGCGGTAATATCCATTTTAAGGGCTCTCCTCCTTCCTCCCTTCTCCTTTTCGGCTTCATATCTCACTAGATACTGACAGCTGTGATGTGTGGACAGAGGACTAGAAATAGGACAGTAGGGGGTGTATATATCGCACGCACACCCCCTCAAAAGCACACACACACAAACACACAAATTCTGATGGCCCCACTTGTGTACACGCTACCAACTTTCTCCCACACATGCACAAACATGCGCACACACAGACACACATGTGCACTCTGTTTTAATCCCTTCTTTATTTGTGTCAAATGTGTCCATGAACACCTATCCCCACCTGGGGGCCACGGCCCCAGAAAGGACAGCCACAGTAGGTCTCCGGAGATTTTTAAAGAAGTAAGTTCTACAAGAAAAATATGCTTTGGGTATATTTTTGGGCAATGTATATGGACTACATCATCACCTGAGAGGCGTTATCCAAGTTGCTGAGTCAGTCATGCCCAAATCAAATTTATGGCTGATGAGGCAGAGAGTGATGCTCGTCTGCAGTTTGTGAATGGAGGAGGGCTGCCAAGGAGCCAAACAGGCTTTGCAGTAGGAAGTGGGTAAGGATCTCAGTAGGGGCCTTACTCCCCTCTGAGATGAGGCCTAGCAAGGATAAAAAAATAAGGGGCTTGGGAACGCTGATCTGGTGTGTGTGTGTGTGTGTGTGTGTGTGTGTGTGTGTGTGTGTGTGTGTGTGTGACAGATACAGAGGGAGAGAATGTGTGTTGTACGCACAAGTGTGTATGCATAAGAGAGAAGTGTTATCTACAGTTTTGTGAGCCTTCACATCATGTTAGAAAACTTCAATCATCATAATAATCCTGATAATAGACGCACATCATGAAATGGCCCACGGGCAACCAATAGACTGCTGTGTGAATCGTACAAAGGAGCTGGTTTGGGCTAAGAAGGGCTGGAGCTCGGATGGACAGGCATGGGATGCCTCCCTCTGCGTCTCATGTACTGGATTATAGGTCGGGCAAAGTCCCAAAGGAGGTGTGAAGCAGGAAACAAACCGAACATTATTACAACGACCAGCATCGTTGCCATGAGAGGATCCATGCTGGCTTTATCTATTGGCAACAAGTGCCACTGGGCACCCTACCCCACGCCTCTCACAGTAGGGGGCGCTACAGACAGAGAGACAGGCTGGGGCAAAGGATAAATGTGCACCAGTGTCGGCTGCCAATCACCTTAGTATGGTGATTGTCGGCAGCCTGAAAAGGTCGTTAAGGGGATTTACATAACATTTTGCACTCCACCCCGGGTACATGTGGAAATGTTCGATTCCATATTGAGTCATTACCGCATGAAAATTGTTCTAATGTATTTTGACAACACAGTTTATGGAAACAGAGATAATGAGGTGATTTTAGTTGAATGGCAATGAAGCGTATGAAATGCATATCAAACCACAAGTTTGGGCAACAAGAAAATTAAAGATGCTGCATGCCTTTTTTTTACATTGATCAGATTTTTCCCCAAACCTACTTGTGCAATACAAATTTCTTCATCCGAAATGCTACAAATGATCTTTAACTGCAACACAAGTGCTCTGAAGTGAGCTTCTGTTCATATGATGTAATTCAAATATTGGTTTTCATTTCCGATGGGACCCTTCCACTCCTCTAATGACAACTGCTCTATGTGGGAGCCATTTGTGTCGATGTGAGATCTCCTGGGACATCCGTGACAGATGGTTGAGACAAGCTCTTCAAGGACGCACTTCCTCAGAAAGAATATGGGGGCCTCTGGCTTGAGAGAGCTGGAGTGTATTAAGAATGGGAATTGCTGGCTTGCAGGATGTGGGTATACTGGCAAGGTGAACACATGGAACACGACGTCCATGCCAGGAAACTGGATTTCCTGGTAAAGGATGACTTGGTCGGACGTGAGGTTACCATGGTCCATTTCTTCAAATTCTCAGCACCCTTTAAATGACCTACATTTAACAGGACATTTCACCACCTTCTATTTACTCAAAGGACGTTTTGACTTGTGTAATATTTGAGGCTACGTCTGCTGCTCTCTCTTTGAAACTTGCTTCAAGCATCCACATGGGCTATGACGTGCTATTGCAAGATGAAACAATAGTAAGGGATAAAGGTATTTCTTTGAAAGACCTTTTTGTTTCCCTCAGTGGGTTGGTTTGAAGTTGATTCATGTTTGCTATGTATACAGGTTTTTAAGGGTTGTTTTAAATCCAGCTATATCCTATTGGAGGAGGCATCAAAGATTAAAGTGTGAACCTGTTGCACCTTGGGGTAGATAATTGGTTGGAATGCACAGCATGTCGAAGCAGGGCCTTGAGGACAACCAGCACCAACCAAAACCTATGGCATCAAAACCAGGTAGGTGTCCAGATTTGGCATTTGGGATTTTTCACTTGTCACGTTGATGCCAAATGATTTGTAACTCGGTCTCATCTTATTTCTCCAACATTCAGGCATCCGTGACATTGACAAGTTGATTGTAAGTGGCCCTGTGGGCCCTTTAGAGAGGCTTCATGGTGACAGGCCTAACATGCTTCCAAGGTGGTCCAGGTAGGGTGTTTTTTATTGCTACTGACAACTGATCTTTCTTGGTTATGTAAGCCCCTCAGAGATAATCCTTAAGTGATTGAATAATGAATTTGGAAGCATTTTGATCATTGCATTCAAGTGTGTGCACCACAGGCCAAAAAACACAATGATCATTTTGATAATAGATAATTGTTCCTCTTTAATATCGTGATGTTTGGTTCATTCCAAAAATGTCCATCCTACAGTTTTATTGGTCATTGTTTTGATAGGGAGGCCTTCTTTGTGTGTGTGTGTGTTTGGTGTGTGCGCTGCTCGACGGCGCACCTGTCTGCCTTGAGGCTGGAAAGGCTACAGCCTCTCATTTCTGGCTGGAACTCGTGTGGTAATGCATTAGAGGGCTTGTCATTGTACTTTATTGAAGGCCTCTGACAAGCTATTTGACACCCCTGACAGGGTCAGAGGTGTCAACATGCTCAGATTGACAGGTTGCTATCCGAGTCAATTGCAGGTTGTAGCCCTAGGGCTGCTCCGCCAATAAAGTCCGGATGTAGTCACGTTCCATGCATAGACAGAAAACAGGAGAAATGTAGATCACTTTTCAGCATTTAAACCATATTTAACTAATCTTTGCATTCTGTATTTTTCCTCTTTATGATACTTATATTTTCATGATGTCTTTGTATTTGCTTTAGAGCTATTATACATTTTTTTGGGGATCCATACCTGAAAAGGCTGCAAGGTGAATGGATAATGCCAGTTGCATGTGATGTTACATGGAAACATACATTCCGGAAATGGTTATAAATCTGAATAAAGGGATAATTAGCATAGTATGTCTTTTAAATATAGTTTTTACACTTGCATGTAAAGATGTAAAGAACTATGTACTTGTAAGGGCCACAAAACTGCAAACAATTTAGCTGAAACTGCACAGGATGGAAATAATGGCACAATGAAGTCTCAAATCCTTGTTAATACCCTACATCTTTCAAACTAAACTAGATCACACCAAGAATCTCCCATCCCTTTATCCTGTTTAGATCCTCTAATCCCTCAGCCATTTTCCATTCTTTCTCTTTTTCTCATTTCAAATGGCAACTGTTTGGTTGTCCGGCATTGGAACGTTGAGAATTTGTCCTCTCAGTGAAAGGAAAGTAACTATATTGAAGAAAGGAAGAACAGCTTGACAGAGCCAAGAATGCTACGGATCCCATAATGAGATGTTTTCTCTGCTCTGAGCTTGTATTGACATGGAGACTAATGATTTCCACAAAGTAATAGATTGAGAGAGTAATGCGCAGGGGTGGGAAAGACAACATGAAGTGATTTAAGTCGTAGAGTAGCCAAGATGCTCAGTGCCTCTCTTTGTATGGGATGTGAAGAGCCTTAATGATATAATTTCTCTGGTGCAGACACACACACTCAGAAGCATTATTGCAGAGTTTGCACGTACCTTTATAATGAATGTGGAACTAATTAACTAGAAATTTCAAAAGAAAATACAAATATTTAAAAAAAAATGACAGGACTTGTATGAAACTTTCCTGAGGTTCGAGACCTTCCAATTAGGAACTAATGTTATCTATATTAACCCTTCGCCCCTTCCCTGACTTAGCTTTATTGAGGGAAGGGCAAGGGGGTTGGGGTTGCCTCAATAAAAACAGCACTAAAAAGCAATTACAGTGCTCTGAAGAATGGGACTTGTCAGTAATTTGCTGTCTAAAACCAAGGAGATTGCGGGTCTGGGGCCGATTGGAATTCTGAGCCTGGAGTGCAGTGTGGGAAAAGCAGTGGGAAGGCAAGCACCACCCTTTGTGAGGTAATTACTGGAACTACCAGAGGCCAGCGCCAGTCCCTGCTAATGATAACCCCACTCCTCTCCCCTGCTAGCCACCTTGTAATTGATATACCCAATCTCACTCACTTAGGACATGTCCACAATAATGCGGATGAATTTGGACATGCATCTTTTTTTTTCTCCCTTCATTTTGGCCTTCCATCCTCACCAAGCTGATGTTTTCGATCACCGAGAATAGAACTTTAAAAAAAAAGGTGGATACATTTGACAATAAATACAAGTCTGTGAATACATAGATTAAGGTAATATTTGATTAAAGCATTTCCCAGTATGGTTTGCATTAAACCAAATTCTCTCTCCAGGCTCCCAAATTTACATGAGTTGTTTGCTAGTTGAGCTACTATATGGAGAGATGCATGGAGACCAAATAGGAAATAGGAATAGAACAGGAAAATTGAGGGTGTTTGTGGATATTTATTGTTTTTTGTGTTAATCAATTTACACACAGGTTGTGTTACTTGCAGTGTTAGTTGTAACAAGAAAGCTGTTTCACAAGTTTTGTGTTTTCCACCTCTGCTAGCCATGGTGGTCTTTTCTCAAACAAACAAATTCAGAAACTGAATCGAAAGATGTCGACAGCAATTATGTTAACAAAAGTCAAATAATTCCATTATGTAATAAATGAAATAGGAAATAGAAATAGAATAGGAAAATTGAGGGTGTGGGTATTTGTTGTTTTTTATTGGTATTAATTGCTTACATGATAATTGCAATAATACGTTTTAAATGGGTTATTATGAATTATTAGTACATGTAACTGATTGGCTGACTTAAAATGACATTTACCATTTTTTGACTAATTTGAAAATGTTTGACATTTACACTGAAATGACCTGGCAATCAAAAAATGGTCAGACGTGTTTTACCACTTTTATATTCTCTTTTGATGGCAGATGACTGTACAAGTATAAAATTCATTGTATACTTGTACACAGTGAATTATACTTGTTTCACTGACATTCATAAATGCTACCTATTAACTGAGGTTGACTGTTTCCTGACTGCATTGAAACCATCGGTCATATCACTATTTTATACTTCATAATAATAATAATTTTTATTTATATAGCATTTTTTAAAACACACAGTTACAAAGTGCTTCACTTACAGGATAAATACACATATACAAATACAAGTATGCATACATACCTAAATAGAGTCAAAATTACAATACCTACAGTATATTGTGGCTTACACATAAAATTTTATTTTCTCAGAGAAATTTCCATTGCTGCTAAACAGAAATACTTTTGCCATGTTTGTAAAGGGTTAACAAGATGACAGAATAGCTTACATGGTTGATGAGTTGACAATCATACAAAAGCATTTTTTGGAAATTTCAGTTTTCTTTATTCACACTGCAACACAAAACCTGCTTTTTAAATTTTGTCCACTCTGGAAAGCTCTACTTTTGGGTTGGAATGTACATGCTTAGTAATGATTTTCAGCCTGCATTTTCATTGATTACTTCACTGTAGAACTATATGTAGTTGCAAGCTGCACAGGCTCAACGCCAAAAACTTTCAGTTTGAGCAGATGTCATACAGTTATGGCTGCACTTCAAATCTAGTTAAGATGTGGAGGGGCCCACATAGCGAAATCTCACCTAAGCTACATCCACATTACTACATTCTTACTATCTTACAATCTCCGTCCAGACGAGGGTTTAAGCCCCATTTCAGAAATAATCTCTGTCCATACTAACATGCCTGAAAAAGCATATATTCACGTGCACTGGGCATGCACAGGCCAGTTTAAACAGGAAGCAGACTGTCTATTCTGCTGGTGGATGTTCAGTTATAGTAAATACTGCGAACGAAGAACAGCAATGGTGAAAAGTAAGACCAGAGATTTCTTTGCTTGGACCGACGACAAAGCATAGACAACAAGGTCAGCAGCGCCTGCAATTCATTATCCGTGTTGAATGAGCAACTGGTTGATGTCTTTGTTTGTTTTCTTCCAGAAAAGTGACACGTGAAAGGGGTGTGACGAATCAGGGAAGGACACGTGGTGACTCACAAGACCCAATCAAGAAGCGAACATGGGTGTCTGGGTCATCGTTTTAAAAAGTCTCAGTTTTTGCATGAACGCAACCCAAACCCAACAAAACCGGGGCTTGTACCATTTCCAAACTTATCTGTTTTCGGGGCTCGAAAGTAGTTTGGACGCTAGGTGTAAATGTAGCAAAACTCATGCATTTTAAAACAAAAATACAGTAGTGTGGATGTAGCCCCAGGGCCCTAAAAAGTCTCTGGCAGGCCCTGTCCATAGGCAACTGAAACTTACTTGTAAACGTATAATTGTGTAAAACGAGACACACGTAATAATTGTAAAGCTATATAATTCCCAATAACAACAAACAATATTAGGATTCACTTTTTCCACAAGCGAATAAATAGTCTTCTCATGAATATTCTGGGCGTACTATAAATATGATATCTGTATCCCTATCTATAATCCAGAGAGATGAGAGAAAGAGCAAATGAATATTAGTGAAATTGACTGAAACTGCTTCTGGAAATGCATACATGCTCATCCTACCTGCTGAACAGCTTTGAGCTACAGAGAGGTGAAAAGGTGACTAATGAGTGATCATGTCTGCCTCCTTCTCCCCACTACGACCCCAGCCCACATTGATCTTTAGGATGACCCCTTGTCAACCTCCAGGCCCGGCACCCCACCACCACCACTACCAGACCACATCTTACAGCAGCATACCTGTACACAGAGGGCTCCCCTGAAAAACTCACATTTCTTCCTTAAACTGAAGCAGTCAGAGCAGTCAGTGTGGTACTCAAATGCGCACACATGTATGTGCAAACACACACCTGTAGACTGTGTAGTGCATTAATATGTTTCCCATATCAAACCCCCTTCCCTCCTTGTTATCGCCCCAGTTTGACTAATATTCTCTTGTAAGTACAGAGGTGGCAAAATTCCTTTGTTGGCTTCAACAATACAAACAGGCACTTCAAAAGGGGATAAGGCTGCTTTACAGGTGTCACATCTCTTCTGATGATGGCTGTCCTCTTTAGAAATCTTGCAGATAACCCATCATCCTCATTCAAGGCAGGTGACATACTTCACACGTTCCCCTCCCTGGCTGTAAAAGAGAAAACATAATGCCATGATTGCTACAGATGTTAAGATGTTTCAACACAGCCATTAGAGAAAGGGTTCTTTTGTATCAGTGCATAGAGTTATTTGTAGAAGATTATTTTGTCTGTCTACTGTGTCTAATGTTTATCCGAAAGTGGTAAAAACGTGATTAATATTGTGTGATAAACAACACATTGGTGAATCTTAAGTTAGAATTTAGTGGCTGAAGTGTTGGATGAAGGTGTGGGTGCTGTCAGGATCTATTTATTTAGAAAATAGAAGTGAGAAATATTATCACTTACAGGCCATATAAAAACTTTCAAAATAATGTCATTCTGAGGGGGATTAGTAATATTTTAATTTGGGAGTCAAAAACAGTAATCACATGTTTCTCAAATTAGACTGTGGCAGTATACCGAGTATTTTTTTCATGCAATATTCATGCGACAAAAATCATTTTACTTTTAATAATCTTCCAATCTGGAAGGTTCTGATGTGTTAAATGTGTTAAAGACATGTACTGAATCCAAGGGAGTGATCTAATTTCAGACAGAAGAACACACAGACATCAAAAGACTGGCTTCAAAGTCAGTTACATAATGAAATGCCCACACACTGCACTCCCCTCTGTAGCTCAGTTTTGGCCCATCACCTTTGGTGTGCTTGACCTATAAACAAGAAGAGCTTTGAGAATCACATTCTTTAAAGCTACACTTCTGTGCTCAAACACATCTCATGTTGAAGTGTTGAGCATTAGAGCAGCTGAGTCTCTCTGATACATCATATTTTGTCATTACAACTCAAAAAGCTTTTCAAACTTTTGCAAGCAGATAAAACATCAAATTAAAGATATTAGGTATTAAAAATCATCCTAGCCTGCGCGTTTGTCATCAGTGATTTTTATGTTTGACTGAACATCAAAAGGCCTCAGGAAGAGCGAAACAGAAGCTGGCTGTAACCAAAGTGTGACTCCTGTGGGAGTATTTGCATCATGTCATTGGAGTGTGGGCTTTGCACCACTCCACTGTATATATGTCGCTCCGATCTGCCCCACAACAACATGGCTTTATTGAAATGCATGCAGTGGTCTCTTGTGAATGTCAGGGTGAAACTCAGGACACAAAATAAAAAGAGGACACTGATTGCAATTAGGGCCCATTGTCTCCCATTTATATGGTTATTGGGTGGTGCCTCTTGCAGTCTGGTCGCGTCGAAGTTCTCACAGTCAGGATGCCATCTCTCTCACTGGGGCCGCCATAGCCTCTTCTGGCAACTATCTGCTAACAATGTTCATCTCACTTGGGTGACAAAGCTGCTAGGTGGGTCTGGGTGAAGGGAAGGGCCATTTCCTTCAGCCAAAAGACAGTGTTGCTGCAGGGCTGGAGTTTCTGTCCATCCTGTGATCTGTTTCATGTTTTGTACTTGTTTTTTCCCATTCAAATGGTGTGAAACGTGTCAAAGGTTGAGGTGTGGAATGAGCCACCGACAGTCTCCCAGTCACTAAACCAAACCTGAACCTGGCTGGCTCCCAGGAGTTCATACACAACAGAGTCTTCAACAAGTCTTTAGTCATTTCCCATCATGAGGCAGGGTTTAAATGCCATAGCATTTTTATGAATGTCTGGGAAAATAAGTACACCCAAGTAATGAGTTTTAGTCGTAGGACAAACTGTGAAAGACGGCTTAAAGTATAGTTTGATGTGGGGGTGGGCAGACTAATGAATCCACATGAATGAGAACGGAAGGGTATCACTTTTTGTGGTGCATCCACTCAGGAGGGGGTGTGTATCAATCTTTCTGTGAGATAATGGGGTTAGATAGCAGTGAGACCTGGCCTCTGGTGGTGACATTGTTGCAGGACTCAAAGACTATCAGGGGTCCAGCGGCTGAGCCGGTGCACCGGTGGGCTCTATTCACATCCAACCCCTAATCTATCATGAGATCAGGTCTTTCTCTTCAACAAAGCTCCATCTATTTCTAAACTCTCATCACTGAGATTTTTTTCCTGTTATTATTGTTTCTCCAAAAAGCACAGCTGGCTTCTGCAGTCTATCAAAAGAATCAAATTATTAGTCCAGCTTTATTTTCTTCTTCTTTCGTCCTATGACAAATCCATAGCCCATGTTTGGGCAATTTGAACTAAATCTATTAGTCTTCATGACTGACAGCTTGTCCATATTATAAGTGTGTGACTGTGATAAGAGTTTTCATATTGTGTTTAAGAAATCAATGGATGGCATCAGTGTTATCTATGGTAGGTTGCAATAGTGTCCTTATAATGAGGTACCACCTGCAGATCAGGCAGTCTTGCAGCTAATTCAGTGGCCCTTAGTTATTTAACATGGTAACTGCATGGTTGTATCCTCTGTGCCAACTACAAGCTTACAAGCATGATTGTCACTGAAAAGGGTTTGATGACCTGTTAGTAGAGCAGTCTTAATGCTTCTGTTTACAAACAGTAATATTGTGACACAGATATTTTATTTTGATGAGGTATATTTTGAGGTTGGCCTCCTGTTTCCATCAGCTGAATGTAAATACACCATTACATGCCCCTTAATTCAACATCATTTAAATCAGTAAAATGTAACACAAAATTACATATTTCTTACTTTCTTACTGGATGTGGAAAGAGATTGTGGTAATCAAAATATACATTTTTGAAGTTGCATTATTGTGATGTGAAATTATGTTGTCTACATTAAAGATGCAATAAAAGCAAATTATATATCTCTCATGCCTGAGCTCTGCAACAAATGATGAAAACGTTTGCACACATGTTTACAGGACATTGCATGACTTGTGAACATCAAAACATTCATACCCCAACACTACTACTATTATTACTTATTGCTACAATTACTATACCAATTAGGGTGCTCCTGGACAAATTGTCTTTGGGATCTCCATCAACACAACCTGTTACCATTACTTTACACCCTTCCAAAGCTGATTTGATTATCTTATAGAATATGAAGTATTGCTGTAGATTAAAGTACCCAACAATATGTAAAGCAGCATAACCTTAAACATCTACAGCAGTAAGATGCAACATATACATTAATAGAGCAATAATATTAATCCAAAAACATCATACATGATAGTAAAACACTGACAGGGACCATTTTTCTGCAGAATGAGTACTTTAACTTTTGATACTTTAAGTAAATTTTACTAATAATACTTACATACTTTTACTTAAGTATGGTTTTGAATGCATTACCTTTTCTTGTAGTGTAGTATTTTAACTGTATGGTATTGCTACTTTTACTAAAGTAAAAGATCTGAATACTTCTTCCACCAGTGATTGGTGATTGGTGTGACTTTCCAATCATGGCTGTTCTAACTGTCTTGTATGTGTCTTTTTCTTTTATCCATTAATACAAACTATTCATTGGCCAAGGCATCTGGTGGTTATTGTGAAATGTCTGGTTATTTTACATTGTCCTATCATCTTCAGATTCAAGTGCTACATTTATACACACGTATTTTATGTCTGATATTAGTGCCTGTGTCCAGGAGCCTTCCATCAGGTCAGCCCCCAGAGGTCAGGGGTCAATGGGCACTGGCCATCGATTCATCTTTGTACATATTAAGTACGATGTACTTATTTCTTGGCACTCATGATTAACAAAAATCAACAAAATAATTTATTACATGTAAGAATGTAGAACAACAGTTTGGTTGTTTATGTTGCTTTATTTTGGTGTTACAGAGTTAACTTTAGAAATCTACTACAGGCAGTAGGACGAACGATACCTGTGTGCAGTCAGTGAAAAACAGAGATGAGGTAAAAAGGCTACAGTGTTTACAAGTCACAACACTGTTTTAAAAAAATGTATTTCTGCAAATATATACTTTTACTTACTAATATGTACATAGAATGAAATAAATAATTATAAAAAAACATACAATTTTAGAAATTCATAAAAACGCAAAAAAAAACCTAGTTTGTACAAAACTTTGGATTTAAAGAAAAATTAGAACATAAGCAAATTGTCCACACAAGCAATCAATCACATATAAAGTGTACAGTAATAAATGCAAGATAACAGATCTTGTATGGATAATGGTTGCTGTGTAGTTAATTAAGATGACTTAAAATGCGAAACTTGTTATGGCTGTTCATTAATAATTTCAGTCAGGATGAAAAGTAATCATGGGTGGGCAATTTTGATTAAAATCTGAGAACTATACATGCCTGAGACATAGCATTACATAGGCTGTAAACAATAATTCATCAGTGACTTTACACATCTCCATAGTTGAGGCTATCAGTGAAATGGCATGCACATTTTTTCATAAACATTGTGTTACTTGTTTAGACATCATGTCTCAGCTTTCAGTAGTTTTTCACTTTCCAAATAAATAAATACTTTTAAAAATGTCTTCTCAAATTAAGGGAGAGCAACGTGAATCATGTTTGCCCTGATGTTTAGCATGACTACAAAACCATAGGCAACTATAATAACATAAACTCTATTTTGGTCTATTTGGTTAAAATGGGAATTACTGTATGCAAGAATTAGTCAAAACTTCACATTTTTTTCCAAACTACATATAATAGATTTCTTTCACAGAAAGAATCAATACATGCAAGAATATACATATACAAACAAATAGATAAAGACGTACTGTATGTAAGGACCTAAACACACGCACACATACACAGACACACACAAATATTATCTTTACTTAGCAGCATTAAAATAAGGGAAGTATTGATAGTTTCAGTGATGCTGCTTGTTTAGTTTGGGGAACAAGAAGCCACAGCTGAAAATCATCACATGCACAGGTTTTGGTCATCATTTTACAACAACTGCAAATTATACTGCATTATACAGAGCTTATATGATACAGCTTAGTTTGTGGTTTGTTTGCCAGTTGTGTTTTATTTTACCAGGGAGTACAGAATTTGCCTCTATGTAATCAAATATCAAAATAAAAGAATATTACATGTGTGTAAATGAAACAAAAATATAGTGGGACTATCCCTTTTATAAATAACAGTTTTCCCCATACCCAGTCACATGAGACATTACTAATACTGATAAAAACAAGGAGAACATGCTTCATATTTCTCAACGAGACACAAGTGCTGACCTTTTAGATTCATTTACAGCTTGCTTACCACCGCAGACTTACAGGGAGGTTTCTTTTCTTGTCTTTGGTCATAACTCTCAATGTTGTTCAAAGCATTGTTACTCTTAAGAAAAAGCTTCCAGTGTTTTCAGGTGTTTCAGGAAATGTGCAGACCGTGTATATTCTTGTTTTGCCTGATGTTAAGTTGATGTGGCTCGTGTCTACTCTCAAGATAAAATTAATCATTTAAAGCAGATATTAACTTGTTAGCTTAAGAATTTGAGAATATGTAAACACATAGCATAATAAATTATGCAGCATAATAACTACATTCACTCAGGTGCAAGTGCATTCTTACCCAAACATCAGTAACATATTAACACTATATAAAAAACTCATTCACGCAACGATAATGTTAGTTTTCAGATATACACATACATACTTATAATGTTGAGGAGGAGAATGCATGCTGTTGAGTGTCTGATCTTGTAAATTGCTCATAAATGTTGTCACTTTTTGTTGCAAAAACAAGTGATGATTAAACATGGAAGTAAATGTGACATTTTCATTGTTTGCCCCATAGACTTGAAAGCATTGGCAGTGCTGTACTATTCTCAAAAAAAGTAACTACTTGGAAACACAGAAAAAAAAAATCACCAATATGGTGTTTGTCAATTAACAGTTCTCCTTTCCTACGTCAGTACATGAAAACTCTTTCGTCATCACTAGAGATATCAACATTGTTGTCATCATCACCATAATCACGGTTCATACGGATGATAGTTTGTGATGCCAACATCTACTCAACCGTTTCAGTTGATTAAGGCAGAGACTGGCTCTTTTTAGCATCACAGCTTAAAAGACATGGCTGTTGTGTCTGCTGCTGGAGTCTAGGGACAGGTCATGCAGCTTCACAGACTCTCGTGTCTTGTAGATAAGTTGCTGTGTTTCTTCTGCCTACTGAAGTCTTTAAATTTTGGTGAGAAAAGACAAGATCCAGACTTCTTTATTTGCAGGTGTGCACATCATAAACTCTAACACACTCCTGACAGCTGACATAGCAGCACCAGTGGAAAATACAGTGACACTTCTCCTTTCTCTTCTCAGTCCTGGTGTTATGACCTCTGCCACAGCAGAGGAGGTCGCACCCATCTATGCCATGGGACGTCAGGTTGCAGATGCGATCACGGGTGCCAAAGGAGCCGGTTTCGGGATTGGGGTCACAGAAATTGGGTGAGCTTTCATAATAAACCAGGTCGCGCTCTGTGGGGGGTTTGAAGTAGTTGTACTTGGGTCTCAGGGTCTCCACCCATCCGCGGGACTCCTTATGTTTCTCCACCACCATCTCCGATGCGCTGTCATACTTATCCTTCATGTAGTCACCAATAACCCGGAAGTCAGGCTGAGACCACCAGCACGTCTTGACCTCGCAGCTGCCTGAGAGCCCATGGCACTTACACTTCAGGAACATGTTGTCGTTGAGGGACTAAGGATAAAAAAATCAATGTGTTAATCAAACATCTGAAAGTAGAAAAACTGCTACAACACAATCAGCAAGAAGAGCTTTTAAAAAACTCACCATTCTTCCTGCCTCATTGTTATGGCGGTTCATGGCTGAGCGTGCATCAGGGCGATTCTCCCTCGCGTCAGCAAACTCCCGGGACACCATGCTCCCAAACTCCACATCCTCGCTGCAGCCACCCCACTTCCATCCCTCACCAGGGGGGCCCTTGTGGCGTGTGTCACATCCGCAGATGGTGGCTGAACCCTCAGCGCAGGCACGGGTCACTGCAAATGCCACTCCCGCCGAGGCAATAGCATGAACAAATGCTGACTCTCGAGTGGCTGGAACGAGAAGTTCAGATATCTGTAAGACATAGAGCATTGGAAAAATACTCGGAGGCAATATCCTGCAGAGAAACACCTCTGCAGAATTTAATATTTATGGATTGTCACATGAGTAATGAATTCCCGATGCTAATGATTATTTTCAGGATTCAATTTATAGAAAAGTTGTAGCTATAATTGCTAGAGAATGTAGGTCACCACCGGTAATATGGATATCTGCTTGTGTTTGGTCTTGTATCATTGCATAAGCAAATATTTCTCAACCCAAGTCAACAAGACAACATCAAACAAACTATACATACTAGTCTATTACTATTGTTGGCTACATGTGTTTAGGTGGACTCTACCAAGGTGTACCACTGTGTGGGTTCATTCAGACAAGACATCAATCGTCCTGTCTCTGAATAAGGCCAGTAAGGCCTCTATGTCTCTGTCTGACATAACTAACGGATGACTCAGAGGGATCAGGATCTTCCAAAGAGATGAGAGGAAGAGACGGGCCTGACAGGCCTATAATTAAGAGACTCAATTAAGCTTTTGAAAGGTTAGGAAATGGCCTCACACTGCGGGGACAAATCATAGACACAACATGGAGATGGGACTGTAGTGTCCAGATATGCAATCCCAAACAACACTTCACCGTCACAGAAGGGGAGACATTGTTTGCTTCAGCATTCGCTGCTTTAATAGAATTCATTATGACAGGGAGTTTGCCTTGAATATACGTACTTGTATGGTCTTGCGCAATCACAAGAAAAGAGACAGAGACTGAACAAGATAAAGAAAGTGGAAACACCAGGTGTAAATATGAAATGAACAAACAGAGAGTAAAGAAATGGACAGAGAGAGTTAAAGATCAATAGTGAAATTTGGGATTGTGTGTGTGTGCATGTGTGTGTGGATGAGATAGAAGAGGCAGTGCATGCTTATGTCTAAAGAAAAAGAATGAAAGAGGGAAAGAAAGAAAAGAAATTAGGGAGGAGTATAAAGCTAAAGGGAGTAGGTGCTCCTCTCTTATAGCAGGTTCCAACAAGTTTGAGGACTAAAGGGCATTAGAAACAATGATGCAAGAGAAAAGGTCTACTGGCATCCTCCACCACCCACTTCATCCTACTATTGTATGCACACAAGGTTACTAATGTTCACAATACATCTGAACCTCTGCTCTCCTTCCTCGAGTCCCGCTTACTGCATCCACCTCAGATCATTTCACTTGAATATTGTATTATTTTTTGCAGTCCAGCTAGCTGAAGACTATAAAATGTAAATCACAGCATGAGGATCAGTGATTAATTACATATCACCATGCATCATCTAAAACCGACAACATATGAGTTTCATGTTTTTTATTTTGAGTTGCGAATGAGTTGAAGTGTATGTCCGAGGTGTTAGCCCTACATTCCTACATCAATGTAAAATGTCAAGGTATATATAAAATGGATTCCATTTAAGGTGCTGATAAGGGATTCTGTAACAAAATGTCATATTGGCTGAAAGCTTCTCCCTGCATATAAAACTAATTTGAACCATTTGAACCAAGATTTGGGTGTCAATCTAGTTAGATACTTCTCTGCTATACAAGACTGTATCAAAAGCATAGAAAGATAATTTTATTTAGAGCATCAATGTTGATCTTTATTTATGAAACGTGTGAAGAAATGTGGACCTAAAAAGGAACCCTGGGGAACTCCTTTGGAAATGTAACCTTATGAATGACTGGCAATGACGCTGCAGAGCATAAGGGGGTGTTAAAATGGGAGAGGAAAAGGGGATTATCTTGGGATAAAATGAGCAAAGGATAAGGATCAGAGCATATGAAATAAGTCCTTGTGTCTCTTTGTGTGAGTGGACGGGCTAACCTAGAAAAAGAAAGTAGGTCTCTAAGGTCGCAGACTTCTTGTGACATCCCCACACTCTTTAATAAAGTGCCTTGATTTCCAAAAATACAGGGAATATGAACTGCCCATAACAATATGTAGTTATATACATTACATGATCATTTTATAGATAATACAAAGACTGGTGTTGATACATACATAAAACAGGTTAACTGCATTCAAGCATATAAATATCTATATCAAGGATTTATGCTACTGTCCATAAAGCTTTTAAACTCTTATTGACATTAAGCTGCAAACCTATACTTTTTAATTGATGAAATCTGTTGTTTTTATTCTAACCACTCACTAAAAATGTTTAACGTGCAAATACAGAACACAGGTGGTTTATGAGGGGAGTCTCTGTATAATCAAACTATTACTTATGTATCATGCTTGGTGTTTCATATAAGATTCTGGGGCTGTATACACCTGTAACAGCATTTACTCCACCTGGAAACACCAGCTCTTACATTAGTTGCTCAGCTTTTCTTGGTTTTACAACCAATTTATGGTACTTCAGGACGCTTTTACTCCGACAATGCTCCTCCACCAAACTTTGCCAGACCCTGGCAGGCCAAGTGGTCCCTACAACCTGCTGGGGGGTTGAATCCCCTATTGTGCTGCCACTGTCACGCTGTGTTAGTCCTACAATGGCCCCAGATATTTTATATGAAATTTGCCCTGGCCAGTGATTAGTGGGGACCAAGTTAAGTCATAGCAACAGAGAACTATGCATTGGCTGGACCCCGCTTGTCGGCAGACGGGGAAATCCCTATTCAAATGGTTTAATAAAACAATCTAAGGGCGTGTGAATGGGGAAAAGCACTTTTTCTCCTGCTTAATCTCATGGTTGCGAAGATATTGTGCTCTGAGCAGTGCTCAGCAGGGAGTGGGGCTAAGGTCCCCCCATCAACTCCATTTACCACACCCCTTCTTTCTTTCTTGCCCAGAGTTAATGATATACTGGTGCGCTAGCTTCCCTCCCCCAGCATGGAGAGACATACGTCTCATGAAAAGCAGAGACCTCTTAGCTCATCCTAAATAGTTACACTTTCTCATTCTCAGGTCATAGGTCGTAACCCACATCCCCTGACCTTTTCCCAGTTAGTTTAGATGGGACTTAATGACTTTGGTTAATTTATTAGCTGGATTTCCTGGTATACAGAGTTTGGGCAAAGCAGAGGTAACTACAGGGAATGAAGGTTGGATAGGTCAGAACTACAACAGTATGAAACCTTGCAGTCCCTTCCACATGCACATTACATATTACGTAATAGTGTCATATTACGTAATAGTTTCCTACAAACCACATTTGAATTTAATAGTTTCAAGTAGAATAGTGACGGTGCATGTCTATACCTGTGTGGGTGGTAAAACCTGCAAAATTGTGAGTGCCCACTTTCTGTAGCAAAGTTGCCCTCACTAATTCTATCATATGACTCATAAACTGGAGCATGATTATACCCATATAGTAGGTAGGTGTTCTGTAAATACCAAGAATGCCGAAACAGCTCTGGGATCAGCTCTGCTGACTAAGAACACCTGCGCAGCTTTCTATTACCTTTCATCACAGGCAGATTCCTGCAGTGCATGTTTTGACACTTTAGTTAATGTAAATTAATGAGTGCTGACGCAGACATAGCCTAGAGGTAGGGCTCGTGATTTGGGGTGTGGAGTGAGAGAGAAACAGAGAGAGGATCAAGCCATGTGTAAGGGAGAGAGATCATGCACATAGTCCATTGTCCATTTTAAAGGCAGGAGTAGCTTAACTCTTTTATGTTTTGGCACATGAGGTTGGGTATGAGTATGCGTGACAGGGTGCATTTAGATGGATGAATGTTTGTGTGTGGTCATGCCAATGTATGATCACATTTGGCATGTTTATGCATATTAATTTGAAAGGAGGTTGTGTAAGCATTTTTCCACAAGCAGAAACTGTAAAATGCTTTCCATTCAGTCTTCTATTCTTTTAGCTGTGGTCTCAACTCAATTCACAGAATTGCCTTTTCTCCTTAATGATCCATGTCTTTCATTATTCTAGTTCTCTGCTTAATCCGCCTCTGTAAAACAAACTTCTAATGTCCTCGGTGAAGGTGAGGAGTACATGGGCAGTAATGGGCTAACTGATAGGAACTAAGCCTCTGAAGCATATAAAGGCGCCCACTCTTCCTTTCAACTTCGGCCCCTAAAAAGGCAGGAGGAAACCGACACACAACAGTCTGAATCGCAGACAAACAGACACCAGTGAGGACAATGTCCCTGTTGCACAGACAAACACCAGCATCAATCAAATCCAATGAAATGGAAGCCCTCTCCTACTAAGCCCTATCAAAGGCCTGTGAGCCCCTGAGTCACTCTCTTGGCCTCTGACAAAGGCACTTAATCCAGCCACTTTGACCTCTCACATTATTAAGGGCCTCAGTGACCTTAATCCAATCAAAATGATTCACTAAAGCCCAGTAGCTGCCTCCTCTTTCCACTCAGTACCCCTGCAATTTAGGCCTGGGAAGGGAGGCAATGGGAGAGATGTGGTGGCATTTTGCACCACAATAGGGCTCAGATGGAGAACCCCTATCGTTAGCCACCTTCTTGAGCTCAAGCCTCTTCTATCAACTGGCTCAGGAGTTTATTAAAAGCAATTGCCCTGACTAACCTCCAACCCCCTGTGTTTGCATCAATGTTCTGTAAACTAGGTCCCCGACCCTCAACCCCTATGTTTTGCACTCATTCTCAGCCTGTAACTAATTTTGGCGTTCGCAAGAATAACACACAAAAAGCATCCTGGAACACCATATTATAAAAAGCATCTGAAAGCATTAAAGCAATGCAACATTTGCTTTCTTGCCAGGAGTTAGATGAGTTTATCGATACCACTCTCATTTCTATGAATTAAACATGAAGCTACAGCCAGCAGCTTCCGAAGTATAAAAGTTTGTGGTTTTATGGGGGTATGTGCTAAGATAACCAGCTACTCAGATTATCTCCACCTTAAACAAAGTAAACAACTCCTGAATACAGTGAAATATGGATTTATAAATGATTTTCTTTCTTGGTTTTGTGTTTTTTGTGTTTGTTTTTTTTTAAATTGTGTATTGTACAGAGGGGATTTCTGCAGTCTGAGCCCATGATTAGACCAGAATTGACATACGCCTGAAAGTCATAATACATCATCACAGAATCTAATGGGTTAAATGTATTTTGGAAAACGCCAGGACTCAGTTTACAGCATTGTGTAAGGCACTTCAGAGGACTATACAGCAGAACAATCCCAGGGGATTCCCTCCTAAAGAAAACTCCAACAAGACAGAACTCACTCGTCTTAATTGTGTACATTTTTTCATGCATATAGGCTGCTCAGAGCTTGTTCAGTCTAAAGTCTATTTAAACAAGGATTTGAATGAGCATAATGAATGATGCACACAGGGTCTGCGGCTTTTCTAATGCAAATATAAGACGGAGCAAATGTAGAACTGAAAATGGAAGAGTTAATCAGCATAGAGATACAATAAGTCACTTTCATTTTTTTCAATTCTAGTCTTTTTGCAGGTGGTTTGAAGAACTAAGAACTTCTAAGAACTTAGGAGAGGGTATTACGTCCAGAAACATAGAAGCATAATTTGGTGGCAGTCGGGTCAGCTAGCATCACCAAAGTCAAAGTAATGTAGGTGCAATGTTACATACAGTCACTAAAAGCATTATACTTTCCTTCCAATGCTAATCTTTATGATGAAACTAGGTCTATTAATTAGTTTTTTTCTGTAGAATATATGTGTTGCTGTCATGTTTGTCATATTTTTTCTGGTAATATAGATTTTTGACAGACCTTTACTTTGATAGTTGAACTCTGGACTGTTCATGGACAAGTAGCACTACTGCAAATGCTACCAAGTCACTGGTTTTGTCTGATCTTTCAAAAGCTGGTGAAAGGTTTGGAAAAGGTGAATTCGGGTGATAGCTTTGTCTTCTGTAAATCACAAATGAGCCAAGTAAACAGGGATGGTGCCAAATTAAAACACCAGGGGGAATTGAAACGCAAATATTGTCGACCTGTGCTTGATGTACACTGGCAGGTTCTTTGCATGAAGAAATAGTAGCATATGTGCACTATGATGATTTTCAAGAGAGCACACTGCACATCTTATTAAAATCTACATGAATTTGTTTGCTGTGTAACATTACCTTTATCTAACACTGGCCCAAAAATGGCCAGATTGTCATTGACTGTGGTGCAGTTCCAGCGTCTGCCTCTGAACTGGTGCTGGCACTCCTGGATGCCAATCTTCACCCCCTCAGCCACACTGGGCATGATTTCCACGTAGTTCCGGCAGAAACGCAGCTGCTTGGGCACCAGACCCGGGATGCTGCCACAGAGGATAGGTTGAGTTCCCAGTGATGAGTACTGGTGGCCCACTGCTAGTGACCTACAAGGAGAGAGGAAGTCACATTGTCAGTGCATTTTCATGATTGTATCTTATCTGCCTTTGACTTTATCTACTGATTTAAGATCACTCAAGTGGGAGACTAATTTTATGTCTGAGTGTGTTTGATTGTGTGTGTTTATTTGTTGTACCAGATGCTACCATTAGGCGTCCATCCTTTATCCCTTCAACTACCCTCTCGGCAGACACCTGGCCTTTGTGTCTATTGAAATTGCAGCCCTGCTACCACAGAATCAGGCAATGTTTCTGTGGATGAAAGTCCACAATGCATCTAGAGGTCTTCATAGACCTTAAGCTGACAACTTGGAAAACTACACCTTGTTATTAACTGTCCGCACACTTAACAGGCCTTCAGCTTAGGGTAATAAGAGTGCAAACCCTACATTGAAACTTCAGAGAGTGTATTAAGTGTAACACAGAACCCAACCCCCCCTTTTCCTTTGAGGAAGGTATTCTGGGATACAACAAGTGCAAACTTGGTTCACTGATTACATCTCTCTGTCTCGCTCCCTTTACTGCTTTCTCTCTGTCTTTCTGTCTTTATTTTCTGTGTCCTCTCAATTAGAACTTTTAGTAACTAGTAATCATAGAAATGGGATATCCATTGTATCATTGTGTAGCATGTAATTTAGCCAATTTTAAGAAACATTTTGCTGTACTGTGTTTGGATAAAGTGTTTGATTTGCATGTTAAGCTCTTTATTAAAGGACATATATAAATGTTGTGTGAGCATTATTGTAATTTTTTTCTACAACTACATGACCTGCTGACCTGAGCTGTTCTGTTTTTATTGAAATGTCACCTAAATCAATATTTTGACTACATGATTATTTAATAGCAGAGTCTCTTATCTTATCTTTGGCAAATGCTCTACAGAGTCGCTACAAAGTAGCTTGTTGGCAAGCCAGACAGGTCTTCATTTCATGTCAACTGTCTATTAAAGACCGAACACTGGCAGCAGTAATCGGCTGATCCTCCCTTGAGTGATATGGGCTTGATAACAGTTATTGTGGCTTTTGCACAAAGGCAGAGCCAGAGCAGGTGTGCAGTATTTTGCTGCTTAGTTAGCTCACTATCTGTTGACCTGTTCACTGTTGTTCACCAACTAATCGCTGATCACAACAAGATTACCAAAACTCCCAACACTGGCCTCAGGCTGCTTTCTCACAGCAAAAGAAAAGATCTCCTCAGCCGAATGACCGCTGGCTGACGACTTCTGATTGCAACAAACATGTTGACCTTGAATACCTCAGTGGCATTTTGAAATTTAAAGGCTGATTTCATTTTCGATATTACACTTTAATGTTGTCTGTCAGGTGTCAAGGTGTGTGTAAGTCATCAGATGACCTGGTGAGTGAACCACTGTTATTCCCCGCAAGCAAATGTCAGCGTCATGTGTCACACTGGTTTTAACAGAATTTCTCGCCTAATTTCTACAGACTAGACCGCTCGAGTTAATCATAAATGAGACATCCAGTAAGCGAGCAATGGCAAGTTGAAAATGACCCCCAGAGGAAATCACATTTGTCTGCAGTTTGTCTGCACAAACATCCATCAGTAAACAAGGGCACTCCTATTACAAGCTGACCTCTCTTTGGCCCTTGTCAGTCCGAATACCCTGAAGCACATCATTCCCAGCAGAAACCTGAGTCCACATCCCAAACTGGTTCAGACTTTTGGTTTGCCTCTAACACGCACAACAAACAGAGCTGAAACGCAAAGAAAACCATGTACAACAATTCATCATTCAAGTGCTGCAGGCCTACATTTTTTTTATAAGTAGTAGTCTCCTGTCAGTCCGGTCTTGGACCTCCTCTGCTTTCTTTTCCTTTGCAGAGAAAAAATGTGGTGTCTCTGAGGTTTCCATTGAATTTTCATCAAACATCATTGAAAAAGATTTTTACATTAGTGAATGAGCACCAAATGTATCTCAACAGCAGGAAACAGTGCAGAATAAAGGTCAGATTAGCTCTTATCAAGGCAGGAATAACAGCTGAAAACCTCTGGATTTATCATTTTATTTGTTATTCCAGAAACACAGGAGTTTTCTCTTGGTACTCATCAGGACTACACCTGTGAGGGTCCTTTTGCATGCATTTCTGCCAGGTCATCTTCCTGAACCGTGTCACACAAAACCATCATGAGTCCATGTGCTTAGGTTGCTCCACTCATGCGCGTCTCTGTGTCTGTCTCAGTGGGACTGAGTAATCCATGCCACCTCTTCCTGTGTTAGGAAATGGCCTAAGAGAGGAGGCAGGGCATGTTCCACCAGGGATGATTTATGATTTTTAAGGAGCTATTGCATAAAAAACAGTGTTGTTGGATACCAACTCTAATAAATATTTAAACATACTGTATATGCTGGTGTGGTGGATTTAAAGCATCTAGTGAGTGCTCTTGCTTTCATGTATCCTCCTCACACTAGCTGCCCTCCAAACACACTGATGTTCAGTATAATTGATAAAGAAACAGAGGTTTAGTAATGCTGTTAAGGTTTATGTTGTCAAAAAAACACTTAAGTGAAAACTGTTACAAATAAATACTTAAGCAAAACATATATCACATTAAATTTTTGCCTCAGTACAGACTTTCCCCTCTCATCTAAGTGTATCCAGCACAGGTTTAATGCATATTTCAGCAAGCCCAAGCAGGGTACCTTAGAATTACCACTTTACTCGTGGGCCCTGGGGCCTTGGAGCCGACTTTGACATCAAGAGAATATGTTTGGGAAAAGGAATGTGCGGCAAGCTTTCACCTCCAGGTATTTATCTTCTAAGGTGGGGTGGACTAGGGAAGGGGGTGGTGGAGTGGCGGGTGCAGCCAGGCTATGTCATGGCAGGTCGAGAAGAGACAGACATGAACCTGTCTTAGTGCATATCCCTATCTCCAGAGACTACTGTGGCACAGAGGAGTGTGGTGCAGCTCCGATGGCCATCTGAAGCCAAGTTCAGTCTGTCAGCAAAACATCACAGGTTGCTTTTCACAGAAGCGATAGCTCTTAGATAACTGACATGCCGTTTGAAAACGGAGAGACAATGCAGGCGTATTGAGCGCCATCCAAAAGGAACCACGTTATTTGACTTGGGATGAGTTGCCATGAAACAAAAAATACATCAGCAGTCTTGCAAGAAAAAAAAACAGTATTATGTCAAGAATGTTCAACTCAAGGTGACTTCATGTGCTACTTCTGCAGTCAAAGATATTTGTATTGGTAGGAGTGATGCAGAAAACTTGCTCCCGTTATGTTTACTTGCCACTCTTTTGCTTCTGTAGTTACACTCTTCAATCAAAGACCCAACCCACCCTCCGAAATCAAATAATAAACACAGAAGTTAGTTCTTGACTTGCTGCAGTGGTTAGGACAGAATGGAAACCTGCCTTTCATTGTGTCATTCATAACTGGCTCCACAAAAAAGAAATGAAAAGCTCTTATGGTGATTGAAATTCAAGGCCTTTCCTCGCCATTGTGCATGAGTGTGTCAATCAGCAGAGCTAAAACATGGCACTAACAAAAAAGTTCAAAACATGCTCATATTAGATGATAAAACACATGCTGTTTATAAAAGGTATACACTTAACATCAAATAAGTTGGTAAAGCATCCATTTTGACTGCATGCACTAACTTTTAGAACCAGTGCACTGATTTGGGTCTGTTTTTTTTCTACCTCTCGGTCCAGAGGGTCCACTGTTATATCAGGATTTCCTTCCAGCTGTGCGTGTAATTAGTTTCTCATCGGTATTACCACCAGGGGACCCATTAAGGGAAGTAGATTAGGGTACCCACCCAATATCTAAGCAACCCCAAATATGAAATTATTTATTATAAAATAGACATAAATTGTTTGTTTAGTGCTAAAAAGACATTTGTGATTAATATGTGTAGCTGGTGGATCAAGCATGAACATTTTGAAACCAGACAAGAGATTCTCCAGAAGATGAGACAGCCCCATTTATCCAAAAAATATAATGTGAAAAAATAGTGCTAATAAACAACACTCCTAGGTTTCTTAAATATGAGGTAGGCTATAATTAGGCTACTGCACCATTAATTTACAATCTCATTAGTGCATGCTCTGCAGTCTTGTGTGATTAAAGAGAGAAAGAAAATAGAAGAAAGACATCAGTTATTGTCAGTGTAGTGAATGTTAAATGCTGCAGTCCTCAAAGGGATTTGTGATGTTTTTGATTTTTGAGGACATTTGGAAAGTGAAGAAACAGATGGAAAGCAATCAGTGGTGGACTGGGATATCTATGATATCATTGCAGGATCATTGCTGCTACCACACATCAAACTGTGCTGAATTTGGTTATTAAGCCTTCTGTTATATTTAGTTAAATGTGAAAGAAGCCCTAGTCTGATAAGAAAAACTAAACGATTCTATTTCAGGCTTGAACTGATTATTCTCATAACATTAACATAGATAATATAAATTTCATAAAGAATAGACTATGCATATACAGTGTGTATTATCAGATTATCAGTTTGTTTAAGCATCCAAAGCATTAAGGCTAGACCCTGGACAAGATTTCAGACTTGTTCTGTGCCACTTTGACCCCCCATACGCACGCACACGAGTGGACGCGCGCACATATAAACACACACACACACTTGCAAGCACACAAACTTTGCACCTGCTACAGTCTGAATATGAAAATTGCTCTCAGCCAAATTGCATCGTTCATGCTGCAAATGTCGGGGTCCACAGCATTAAAAATAAACATCAAATTCATGTAGAAAAGTTTTCTCGGCAGTTAGTTTTGGTTTCTACAGGTCTGTTCTCTGCTATAGTTTTCCAATTAAAAGCGTCATCGTTTTTTTTTCTTGAATTACACTCGTCATCCTTTGCACCTCAGGTAGTTAACACTAATGTCAAACGTCTTAAAATCAAGCTGAAACAACTTTACCATCAGTGCACCTAAATGTTCCGCTGCTGTCAGAAACGAAATTAGAACTACAACCACTCAAACTGACACAGAAGCGGATCTGCGGATAGGCCCACTTCTCAACAGTTTAAAAACATATGTCGCCATTTGTTCGGGATGTAATGAAAATAAAACTTACCACCAGATGGGATAACTTGCCATGACATGCGCAACCCCACAGAGCAACAGGAAACATCCTTGGTATATCATCCTTAAAGTTTCGCAAAACTTATCCAGTAGAAAGTCTATATGCGCGCTCATACGCGCACTGAGATTTTAAGTGAAGAGCAAAAAACAAACAAACAAAACCCCCCCAAGAGATTCTGCACTGATCGATTTTTATTTCTATCCTCCAAAAACAAAAACTGAAGGAGAATCTATCTTTCGCGACTACTCGTGGCAGACCTCGGGAGCCAAATATTAAAAGTTAAAAGCTGCTTGCTTTTTTTAGGACCCAATCAGCAGGTATTGCCAAAGGGGGAATTCTGATGATATGTTCCCTCTGTTGCCTTGTCAGGCAGTTTGAACTCAGACACCAGAATGAGCTAATTTTAAGATGTGTTATAGTGCTCATTGAGAATTGGTCGCATTAGCATGCAGTGTGTGTGATATATAATGTTGTTTAAAGGAGAGAGGGAGGGTCTGAGGGGTTTTAAATAGACATCGGAACCCCTGTGGATTGCGTAGCTATAACAACCTGTCCGGATTTCACTCCCTGGCTTGAAGCTTCTAAAATGCAGAAATAAATATGTGTGAATTGCTTGAGACCATTATTAAGGTATCCAGTCCTTTATTTGTGCCTGTTTGCCATGAATGTAAAATTAAAAGTTGAGAGGTTTTTCCTATGGACTGATGGATTCACAATGAACTGAATAAAACTAAATTGCCATTAGAGTTTTCCAAAGAAATCCCAAATGATTTGGCCAACTATTGCATTTATTTATTCTTTAATAGGCTATGTGAAATAAAACCTAAAATACAGTCACTACACTGTATGTTCTTTTAAATTATGCTCTGGGTTTGTAAAATGGCTAAAAAACAGTGATGTTAATGTTCTTGTGATCAGGTGTATTTAGGTGTATTTTGAGCATTAATTAAGGAAGGAAAAGTTGTTTTCTCAAATGCTATTACTTCATGCACTGTTATAGGCTAACTGTGCTGTGTTCACAGCTTTGAGAGCCTAACTTTAAAGCTGCCCGCATGATAAGCTGCCAGACTGCTTATTCCAACGAAAATATTCGATAAAATTGGCCGCACCACTGAGTTTAAATGGCAGACTGTCTGTTTCCCTTTCTCAATGTCAAGTGGCTGTTGATAGCTGATCGGTCTCTCCATTTAGAGGCACTGATGCTTACCTGATGATTTAAAAAAAAAGTCCTGGTTGTGCAACATCAGTGACTAACAGGGTTGTGTAGAGGGAACAAAAAGACCGTTTCTAAATTTAACGCAAGGAATTAGTCAGTTGATTCAGTTGAACTGTCGCCCTTTTTTGGAAACACATTTTCACTGTTATTTTCACAATTTGTAGTCAACAAGTGTTGTTTTGTGGGCTATGAAATAACCAAAGGCAGCAAAAACAGTCGGGGGATTGACAGTTTTTTCTCATATTGCTGTTTAAGACAGTCAGCAGAAGCATTTAGCAGCAAGACATGGATTCGTTTAATAGTTAATAACAAACAGCTCTCGCAATTAGCCAAATGGTGGACTGTGTAGGCCTATTTGTTTGACAGCTGTAACCAATTTCTGTAGCTAATATTAAAACCAGAATCGAATTAGATACAATTTTTTTATTCAAATACTTTGTTTTATTGAACTTTTCCGTGAGCTTTTGAGTTTAGGTTTTCTTGACCTCTTGACCGGAGCTAATTTGGACATCTTCATCTAGATGTATAATCACAAAATAGACTAAGGGAATACAAAGATGTTTATTTACCTTTTACAGTGCCTATTTTACAATCTCCAAACTGCAGGGAAATGTATCAACTCTCTCTGCGGTGTTTGATGTGCGGATACATAATTATCCCTGATTCTTTCCATTGACTCGTCGTTCAGTCATACAACATTTATCCAGTCAAACAGGTCATTGTTCTGCAACTTCCAAAAAGTGTTCATATGCTATAAACTTTAATGACTCGCCTGGAGGAGGGAAACATGGTACACGTCTTAAGGTCTCTGGAGGCAGAGGGAAGGCAAGATGTTAGCGCCATCTAGTGGAGAGTGTTGCGCACTGCAACCGTGGCAAAGTCAAAGTCTGCTCATATTACAGTGATAAACCAGACTGAAGCATGCCACATAAAATCACTACTTTTCACATCCAGTGGTGGAAAGTAACTAAGTACATTTACTCAAGTACTGTACTTAGGTACAATTTTGAAGTACTTTAAGTAATTTACTTATTACTTATACGTATTTCCACATTCTGCTACTTTACACTTCAATTTCACCACATTTCACAAGGAAATATTTGACTTTTTGCTCGACTACATTTATTTAACAGCTATACTTTGCAACTTTTACATAGAAAACCTCTGATCATGTTATAAGATATGATGCATTGTTGCAGATTCAATTGCCCACCATTATATAAAGTAGTTAAAATTAGATCAGCTACAACATTAAAATGCTGCTTACAGGTTTATGCATCAATAATAATGATCCAATATATGAAAATATCTAATAATATAACTCTGGCAGGTGCAATTTTGCTTCATAATGAGTACTTTTACTTTTGATACTTTAAGTACATTTTGGTGATAACACTTGCATGCTTTTACTTTAGTGAAATTTTAAATCCAATAATGGAGTATTTTTACATTGTGGTATTGCTATTTTTACTGAAGTGTAAGACCTGAACATTTCTTTCACCACTGGTCACATCCACAAGGATGTCATCATGAATGGCTTTTGATAATATTACAAGTACAAGTCCATAATAGTAGTAGTATATATATACATAATTGCAATCATAAAAAATTCAAGAAGTTGACAATGACTTCTGTTACTACACTGACGACTGCTGCTGCTACTTCTACTACTACTACTATTAACAATTTCACCATGACTACTAATAATAATCATAATCTTTTTGTAATTCAAGTTTTTTATTATATTTTCCAATATATAAACAAATGCAACACAAGACAACATGTTAGAGTAAATCAATGAAGAACAGGTAACAAAGCAAACAGAACATAAAACAAATCTGGGTACATATAGTAGTTAACCAAAGTAAAATAAGCCACACCAATAAAATAAGAACACAAAAACAAAGAGGGGGGCACAAAGTATAAATAAAGTACCACATAAGTAAAACATAAGTGAAAGAGCACATTTTCATAAAAAAAGGGTGGGAACATTTTCATTCTGTTATGTTTCTTTCTTTATATACAGTACTTAAAAAAATTACACCAGAATTAATAAAACTTAAGGTAATTATTAGTCTGTGCGATTAAAGATTCAAAGTTTAGCCATAATAATAATCCTTATCATCATCAAGTAAATATTTGTTCTGTAATATTGACATATTCAGACATTGTCTCTAAATGACCAAACTTCCATACATACAGTTAATAGCTGGAGGAGGAGGAGCCGGAGGGTTTGGGCAGCTGCAGAGGGGGAAATCTGGAAGTTAGAGCAGCTATGAACTGGACCTTTTTTTCTCCCCAGTAGCTGTCAGCACCGGCACAGAAGCCAAGTCAGCGAGGGTGTTAAATGCATGAGAAAAATGTGATGCCTGTTCAGCTTATGGCAACTGAATGTAGATCATATAGCTAAAGAGATTTAATAAGTGCTAAAATGGGTGTAAAACGTGTTTAACTTCTACATACCATAAAAATCAATCAAGTTATTTTATATAAAGTGGTTACACAGTGAATACAGTTTTCCAAAATGATCTAATCAGCAAACTGTAAACTGCTTTATGTTAATTTCATCTCCATCAACATGTTTCCCACAACAGCTCTGTCTCTGCAGTCCATCCATTCAGCTCCCCCCCCCCGAGCAAACAGAAGGACATCATGGCACCTCTGTGTGCCCATGGTGACCTCACTGTGATGATGATGTCATTTTGCAAAGTGCCGTTAACCGCGAGTCATGTCCGACAAGTGAGTCTTGTCATTGCTCTGCATCATGGGCCTCAGTCAGACTCCCTCTGTTTGACATAACACAGCTACACTAACATCATGCAATGCGAAAATATTGAACCAATCACATTACTCTCATTACTTCACTGAGTTTTCCATGAATATTTTCCTGATGTGCCATGAAGCTGTTAATGCTCATTTGTGCATTCAAGTATTTTAATAAGACGCAACATACACAGATTTGATTAAACCACGGCTTCTGCACATCCCAATTTAAGATCTTTGTTGTGTACAAATGTGACAGCACCACTAGATGTCAGCATTGTAATGGAATTACAATATCTATTGTCACTGCTGAGCTTTAAAATAGAAAGAAATCTCAACTGGAAGCACATATGGTCCATTATTCATAATGTATATTTTTTACAACTTGTAAGGCAAAGCAAGGTTATTCGTATAGCACCTTTCAAACACAGAGGCAATTCAAACAAGATAATGCATTAGAACAACATTTAAAAACAATGAAAATGAAATAAATTAAAATAGAGTAACATTTAATAAATAAGATAAAATACAATAGAAACACAATGAATGAATATACATACAAGAAACAAATGTAATACAGATACAAACAGTAATAGACCAGAAATACACATATAGCAGTCCAATATTGTAAAATTACTTTTATATTTAGGAGGTTTTGAGTGGCAGTCTTAGTATGTCTCATAGACATTATAATTATCTATAAAGTGACCTGGTGAAGAAAATTTTAAAGTTTGATCAGTTTATGATGTTGTTTAGTTCAAGCAAACATGAAAGAAAACTAAAACAAATATAGGCTAAGCATTGTGACAACCTAAGTTGACATCTCTCAGAATTCACTGTCCAATTGAATCTGTTCTGTTGTGTTCCTAAAGGCTCCTTTTCCCTGTAGATAATCATCAAAAACAAACTCAGATGTTCAGTAATAGACAGAGAGAAAATGACTAAAAGCAGACCAACAGGACTTGTAAACGACTCTTTTTCGTGTAATTCTGTTTGAGTTACAACCCTTTCAAGGGAAAGGGAGGAGATTTGTGCCTCAATAAGATGTGACACACCCCACGAGCTCACACCTGGAAACAACTCATCACTTTCCCTTGTTCTTCTCTGTTGGTCTCCAGACATGGGAAACAAAGCAAAGGGTCTGCCTCTGCTTTGACTTTATCTTCAGGATGGGCATTACCACAGGCGTTGACGTCCCTATCTCGCCTGCTCGCCTCTTGGCGATTCAGGGTGTAAAAAGGCTTCAGATAAGAGAAGTCAACTTCCAAATCTTAATGTAAACTGTTTTCGTAGTCTCTGAGGTCAAATTTGTTGCTTTTGAGATCGGAACACACCTACACATGTCATTTATTGTTCTGTATGTTAGCTGAGCATGAGGATAGATACCAAATTTAATGAAAAATCGGAATAAACAAGTGGAGAAACATAACAAATGCAGATGCTTCCATACAGCGCATGGGGAGTCATTGAGGTTTAATGAATTATTAAAATGTGTGAATCATATGCTATTGCCTTCACAGTCACCAGATCTCAACCCATTTGAGATTTTAGACTGGTGTGTTAGATAGCACTCTAGCACCACCATAAAAACACCAGTTGAAGCTTGGATAGATTCTACTGATTGATATCGAGAGTTGCAGTAATGTTATCCGGATGCAACAAAAGCATAAATTTCCATTTCCAAGTGCCTTGCAGATAAAAAAGATTAAGAGAGAAAAATTAAGCGTGGTATCAATGTGACTTCTGCAATGAGGCTTAATGTTTAAAGACAAGAACCCGAAACGTGAGGATCTTGATTGAGTGCCAGGCCTGGACTTTTCTCCTCCTCCTTTTATAACTCCTTATTTATCAGAGTTTTAGTGAAAGAAGTTATGAGATAATTCAAATCAAAAGATAAGTAGATCTGAGAATTATCTGCATGAATATAGAAATTATGCTTTTGAAATATTTGACCAAAAGGTAGCATGTAGGTGGAGAATAGTAAAGGGCCGAGGACTGATCCTTGCGGCACTCCATGAGTGAAATGGGTATTGGAGGATTTACAGTTCCCTCTAGCCACACACAACTGTACTTTCAGAAAAATAAAACACATCTAAAACTGTACAGATTACCTACCCAGTGACAAGTGGTCAACTGTATCAAACGCTGCAGTAATATCTAAAAGCAATAAAACAGATGTCTTGTTTGGTTTTAATACTTTAATTTAAAAGGAGTCGGCCATGAGAAGCAAATAGATGCACCTGAAGGCCTAAAATCCCTCTGTCTGTCTGCATGTGTAGCCTGTTAAGTCTCATTTTGTCTGTAATTGAAGTCTTAAACAGTCTGTTGTGGGAGCCTTTGGTCACAAGGATTTTCCTCAGAGAGATAGTGTGTTAATGCTGAGGTCACACATTAAGCAAGCGGGATGAAGCCAGAAAACAAGAAGAGACAACACAGCTTTAATTACATGAACAGCCCTATGTGTCATATCAGGGTGCAGTGTTTTATATCAACTTCTGAGAGAGAGAGCGTGCAAGGATCCATTTCTCCACGTTTCTTCAGTCTCTTCTCTGGTCTTTTCCACACAATGACACTTTTTCTCGGGTCATCCCAGGTCGCAATCAGCTGAGAGGGAGGCTGCACCGACTGCAGCTGCTCAGCTGGACTCTGTCTTGTTTCATTAACGCTAAGTAAAGCAGATCATACCATTCCATCAACACCACCTGCTGGTCAAGAGCACGACCCATTCACTATACATCTACCATATCGTCTGTCTTCATACAGCAACCTGTACTTTCCTGGCTTGAACTCTTCACATGTCACTACTTTTACTGTTGAGACTGTGTTGTCATTGTAGATGCTTTCTCCAGTGAGACGAAGTGAACCTGGATGAATGGCCGTGCTTGTTCAAGGGCAAATAGAAAATTGCGATTCTGTAAACACCATTCAAACAGGGTGTTTCACAGGTTGCTGGGAAACCAAAGAGTGGATCGTATCATGCGGCTTTGGCAATAAAAAAACCTAGTAGACTGTGGTTTGATATTAATGGCAGATATTAATGTCATTGTTTGCAAGACAGGAAATGTAATTAATGCTCGAATGAACAAAGCTGTCGGCCGACAATGAGATAAAAATGTTAATAAAATAAATTAAAAGATGCCTTTGGAAAGATAATTTCTCTAACGTCACACCAAACTAAAGTTAAGTGTTTGCTTTTGGAAGCTCATTTTTACTACAAATAACCATTTTACCTTGCATTAAATGTATTCCATGCTTCCTCCCACAGTTACACAGCAGCAGCAGCTTTGATGTGCCTACTTAAACACTTTCAAGAATGGACAAGCTGCCACATGCACACATACAATTTGGCTCAAGTGTGTCATAACACTTCACTAGAAAATGTGCATGGACCATAGGTTACATGCCACAAATGAAGCACCGGGATTAAGTTCCACTATGGTGTTTTTTGATAGTAAGGTGTTCCTTCCTTAAACTGCAGCTACTGTTTTGGTTTCTGCACACAAGGTAAATCTGGAAGACAGTATTAAGCAAGAATTTCGAAATCTTTTAAGCTTTGAGACACCTTTTTAGTGGTATCTTTTCTTAATTAATTTACTTTATTTTGTTGGGAATTGTGAAAACTTTTTTGCTCCTTGCTCTCCCTTATACGTCCTTTAAAATGTCTTCATTAGCAATATCTGATTTGTTTTCTCTCTGGGATGCAATCAAACCAGCACAGGAGGTTGACAGTGCTTTAAATGAGGTTTCAAAAACAACAGCTACCTCTCCAGCCCCTGAGGACCGACTTTTCCTGAATCCTGAGAACTGCTGCACATGGTGCACCCGACGCCTGAAACAGCAGAGCGGCGCAGACGCACCGTCAGCCTCCAAACCTAAGCCACAAATTATGTCTGGTACATGGAAAAGATCATGTGGCCCTGCAGCGGAGTAGGGGTGGTGAGAAAGAGGAGTTTGGTGGTAACTGGGTTGGGATTGGACGGATACGATTTACATTCCTCTCCAGGGATGTGATATCAAGACAAGGTCAGACCAAGGCTAATACATAAGACTCTGAGGAGAGGGTGGACGAATCTATTCTTTACTCAAAATTACTTTTTTATGTAGAATACAATACCATATTTTATGTTAACTCTGCATGTTGCATAACATTCTACGAGATACAATCTGTCATTATGTGACATTCTGTCCATTATATTAACTATCTACATCTTTCTAGATCTCTTTGTTTGTCTAATTTACATGAACATGCAGCAGATGCCTTGCATACAGTGTTTGTCAAAAATATATACTGTACATTGAAATGTTTTGAATGCATTTTAGGAGATTGTTACTTTCAAAGAAACACCTCAAACTCCATCAACATCTCATAGCACATTCCATCTCATTTGAATAGTCAGTGCACAGACTAACCACAATGCCCAGAGGAACCTCATTGTAATTGCAAAGAAATGTAACACTGCAGGCTAACACTCTAATCTGAATTGAGTATTCTAGTCACACTTGGAGCTGAATAAAAAGTTGACTTTTCTACACTGTTACTTAAGGGTGACTTTCTCATGGATATCTGATATGAGTATTTTCAGACGGATCTATAATATTCCCATCTAAAATGCATTTTGTTCATTTATATATGCATGTTAGCTTCCGAAGGAGAATCAGAAAGGCAGAAAATGGTAGAGCAGGGTAAGGTAGTATCTCCAAAAGCAGAGAGGGAAAATTTTCCTGACAGCCCAAAGAGATTAGTGTCCATTACCAAACAAATTTCTGCTACCACCTACAACACTTATGACAGCCCTCAGTTCAACCCTCATAGGAGCCCTGGTAAAAAAACCCACACGCTTTTGTCCTCATGGCCATGTTCCCTCGACACCAGAATGAAACAAGCTCAGTTTTCTTGGTTGCCGGGTCTGAGAAGAGGGGGCGAGTGTGTTTTAAGAAGGGTGTGGGAATCAATTATCCCACTCAAGAGACATGCAGGACCAGTGGGTATTGCTTGGGATTAGTGTCCATTCTTGTCATGTACTGACAAACCCTCCCGCTGATCTCCTTAAAACCAGGTGTTATTAAGAAGCAAGCCCTTACTGGGGGCCTATTGGCTTTTGAATAACTGCCCTTTAGGAATGACTGACAAGCTTATAATATAAAAAAAATGTGCATTCCTGTGCTTTCCTGTGCTCACCTGTGTGAATTCTCAAATTATATTGAGCATGAGTTGAAAGTGAAATCATGCACACAGCAAATTCACAAGATTTACAACCTTAGCTGTGACTGCTTAGTATGTATCTATTATCGTGTGTTAAAACAGTTCACTAGAATTTTGTTTAAATTTGAAATTATAAAGGAATAGTTTGACTTTTTGGGTAATATGCTTATTCGCGTGAGAGTGAAGAGTTAGATGAGAAGATAGATACCACTCTCAAATCTGTTAAAATGAAGCTACAGCCAGTAGCCGGTTAGCTTAGATTAGCACAAAGACTGCGAAACAGGGGTAAACAGCTAGCCTGGCTCTGTTTGAAGATAACAAAATCCGCCTACCAGCACCTCTAAAGCTCACTAATTAACATGTTATATGTCATTTGTTTAATCTGTACAAGCAACCTCACTGTGGCGACAAGACTTCAGGCAGTCACTGTGCCTGGCCAAAAAATTGTCCCACACATAACTTCCCGTCAAAAACCTCAAGATGAAGTTTTTACACTTTTTGTACCGATTAAACAAATTATATATAATGTGTTAATTAGTGAGCTTTAGAGCTGGTGGATTTTGTTACCATTTGACAGAGCCAGACTAGCTGTTTGTTATGCTAAGCTAACTAGCTGTTGGCTGTAGCCTTATATTCAACGGCCAGACGACACTGTGGTATCAATCTTCTCTTTTTACTGTCTGCCAGAAAGTGAATTAGCATATTTGCCTAAATGTCAAACTTTTGCTTTATAACAGCCTCCCACAATGCAGCAAGTCAACCTGTCACGTTCACTCATACTTAAATAACACACCATGCAAAAGCTGAATAACTGGTGATCATGAGAGATCCAATATCATGTGAAACATGGTATTATCAAGCTTGCTCACTTTAATCTCTAATTTGAGGTGCTATTTTGTTTACACACAGTAAGTGGAAACTTGGCTCTGTGAAGCCACTTGGCCCATCTGTGACTGTTTGTGATCTGCGGTGAACGGGCCGGATATTGTTTGAGATTGGGAATGAAAAGACTTCATCCGAATCCTGGCAGGAGAGCTCCCCAGGTGTAGCTGAAAAAACCTGGACCCTTCCCAAGTTCAGAAACCTCTCTCTCTTTACGTGCCAGAAATCAAGGTGTGTGTGGACACAAAAGATGTCAGGTGGTAGCTGAGCCACTGAAAGGTGTTTACACAGGAGTTAAGTAGGGTTGTCCCTGACTAAAGACCTTCTCAGCTGGCAAACACTCTGTGGATATTATTTACAAATCAAGAGGTTAATTTAGTCAACAAATCTATAATACTGCTTCTTACTCATTATGGCTGTCATGCATGAGATTAAACCTGTAAATATTGCTGTCATGCCAGTGAAATGTTCCTGGGAATTACTGTCATTTAACCATCTATTAAGTCTGTTTTGAAATAATACATATCAAATGGAAAAACAAATAATATTAACCTTAGTCCATTAATTAACTTTATTTGTGAACAAATCCATTGTTGAATCAAATAAATGTTCATGTATGTATTTTACAAATTTGTAACTTTCAAATACAAGTGAATCAATGGTGTTTGCATGTTAGAGAAGGTTTTCTGTGACAATAACTAAACGTTTTGGTAATCTCCAAATCTTATGCAATCAAATGCGTAGGAAGAGTAAATATTTTTCAAGAGCAGGCCTGCCAAAGGGTTCAGATTACTTGTCTGAATGATTGATAGTTTGCCAATTGATTTATGGTGCTCAATATGATATTTTCTAAAGTGATTAAAGGTTTCTACTTCAGCTCTTGTGAAATCGCCTACAGTTATAGTTGTGGACAAATTTGCTTTCTTAATTGTGAACTGCGGATGAACTCACCTCAGCGCATGTGGTTTAGGAGAACTGATCACTGTGTCTCGCATGAGGCAAGACCAGACTGATATTTAACTTCAACAGACAATCTTTAACCAAAAACCTACTAAACAGGGAGCCTTTTCAGCAGTATATGATCAATCAACCCATACATGACGATATATAGGGCATGTGAGTGAACTAGTTTATACTGCAAAGTCTAGGAAAACATTTTGAGCCAGTGAGTAAACCTTTCCATACAATTCAGTGGTGGTGGAAAAGGTATTAAGATCATTTACTTAGGTAAAAATAGCAATGCTACAATATAAAAATACTCCATTACAAGTACAAATTCTGCATTTAAATCTGACTTACTTGAGTAAAAAACCAGCATAGCTATTTCAGCAGAATGCACTTGAAGTATCAAAAGTAAAAGTACTTGTTTTCAGCAAAATAGCCCTGAGTAAATGCATCATGTTTTACAAGCCCATCATATATTTCCTCTTTATCTGCAAAGTAGCTAGTAACTCCAGCTGTCAGATAAATGTAGTAGAGTAAAAAGTACAATATTTGCCTCTGAAAGTTTGTGAAGTAGAAGTATAAAGCATAATAGCCTACTCAATAACCAACTAAATGTGTCAAAACTTGAGATTGAAAGTTTGTTCTTGACCTTGGAAACAGTAGTTGACAAAACAATCTCAACATAAGTTCACTTGTGTTTGCTCCAGTATCTGTTCTGGAGCTTTCAATTGTATCACACAATCTTCCTCAGTAGATGGAGTTTCCCTTGTGTTGAGATTGTTTTGTCATGTATGTCAAAACTGTACTAAAGTGCAATCCTTGAGTACTTGAGAACAATGGTGGAATAAACATACTCAGCTACTTTCCACCATGAACTATTTTAAAACGCAAAGTGTAGCTACAACATCTTTATTTAGCCAATATGGACCTGATACTCTTCCAGACAGGGCAGTATATGGACTAGTATTACTGTATTATCCTGCTTGTGCTGGATTATACAAATTTAGGGTTTTCCATTCTGGAAATAAACTGTCACTGAAGGAAGGTAAACAAGTATTTTATCATATACAGGCCAGCTCAGACTGACCTCAGTCTGCACAAACATTGGCGGCATGGTGCTTAAAACGCCCACAGAGGAGAAACTGTCATGCCAATCATGAATTAAGACAACTGAGAAGATTTATCTGCATGAAACCTGAGAGTGAATTGTGAATCAGTTCAGCCCTCTGTATGTAATGCCATATTCCTCTCTCGCTCTCGCTCTCTCCTCTCTCTCTCTCTGCTGATGGGAGGAGCGCAGCGCAGCTCCTCTCTGTATAAGAAGTGTTGAACGTTCAACAAGGGATTTTACACAGCTACTCAGGAGAAACGAAATGATCTGCCCTGGAGCCGCAGCAAAATGCTGGATGGACACCTACTCCTGGGATGGTTATCGTTCACAGTTATAATGTATCTTCTCAACTTGCCTGGACCAACCACAGCATATTTCGGGTAAGGACTGACAGACATACAGTGTGTCCATGCTGCTGCTTTCATTGATTTGATTGGCTCCTGAAATACAAAGCAGGTATCCTAACAACTTTTGTTTCCTCTTTTAACTCACTTAAAACTTAATTTAACACAAGTGTATTCAGCGAGTCTGCAACAAAATCAATCATTCATTTTGATTGTGTTTTGATTGCATTAATATCTGCGGGTCAGTGAGGTGTCATTTGGAGGCGGTTGCGCAGCGCACAGCGGCCTCACAGCTGGTGGCTGCCACAGGTTGCCTGCAAATGATTTGGCCTCACTGAAGCTGCTGACAATTACATTTTTTGTGACAAGAAGGCTCAATGAGTATCTTAGCAGGCAACGGGCCCATAAACACAGCATCTATTATAGGTAGATGCACGCAGCCTCGCAGTAATGTTGGCCGGGGAGAGTTCACCCCATTCTTTCCCTGACAATTGAGCCAGCGCCCACTGTAAAGTAACCCCTGGCACGTTTGAATGGCAGGTAGTGGTCGAGTGATTATTTTGCTGAAACACTTGTAAAATCATATCCTTAGTCGACTCTGAAAACAGCGAGCGGAGCGAAAGGTGAGTGTATATGCCTCAGACTCAACAGCTGGTAACAATAAAGCAATCTGACTGACTGAACTGGTGGCCGAAACGTCTGCTCAGCTTGCACAGAAAATTCCCCCATCCAGCATAAACATCACACTACTCTGGCAGGGTTTTTTTTTCTTCTGCTGCCTTCATCAACTTTAAAAACACTTGGAACACGTGTTAGGAAATCAATCTTAAAAATTTTGCGTTTCATAAATCATGTCATATACACAATAATGTTTAATTTAGAAAAAGAAAAAGGGTGTATATTTCAAAGTAAGTCATACCCAGGGAACGCCTTGGATTTTAGGTGTAGCCCACTATGACCTCCACTTCAGAGTGGCTACTAATGCACCAAACTCTGGTTTGTCTGCTCACATGAACTGCACTCTTAGTTTTCTTTTCTGTCTTAGTGACAGAATTTACCCTGCAGGGAAGCCAAGGTCATTTAAATGAGGTCAGCATGTCAGGTGGGAGAGCAGCCATGTTTCACCTGGAACTGAAGAGTTTTTATCCCAAAAAATCATTAAATGTGACACATGATCTTTGGAGATTGACAGAACAAAATGTACCTTTCTTAAAAACTGTCAAGGTGGCATCTCATATTAAACAGAAGCAGGTGCTTTTTCCGTAGTATCTGCAAATATCTGTGTTGATGTGTTGTTAGTGCTGAAAACATTGCAGATGCACACATGACAAATGGCTGTAGACTGTGGAGTGATGAAACTGTCACATTTATGGTAGGTACGGGTGTTGTGCAGGATCCAGGAGTGTTAGGTGATCTGGGAACTGTTGTGAACATGCAAGCGAGCACAGGAAGTGTCCCCTAAGGGCCCGTTAGGCTGGTCTGCTAGACCTGTCGACCTGTTGAAGTGGGTTTAACCTTCTCCTAGGCTATCCTTAATAGGGTATATTGGCATAAAAATCTCATGAAAAGTTAAAAAACAGCGGGAAAAGTATAAAAGGAACAGCAATTCTGGGAGTACTGAATAATTTTCTAGATGTCAAACTGTCTGAATAAACCTGATTGTTGTTATTTACACATTTTTTCACGTCTCTGTGAAATGTTGTTCTCTTGGGTGTTGCACCAAAGTGTTGGCACTCATCTGAGTGATGCCAACATGCTGTATGGCACCTGCAGTAACTCTGTATGATGGAAATATCTCAGGCTTTCTCAGGAAAACGTCATCATCTGTAATGCTCATGCACGCATCAAGTACTTTCTCTGTCTCTGTCTTTGGTTTCAGCTCTAATGTTGCATTAGAAGGACAAATGTAATCCCGCTCTCTGTTTCTGTCTCCCTCCCTGTAGCAGTGTCGCCCCTGGCAGGCAGTATGTATTAAGGTTGACATGCCAAATTGGCACTCACATCAGCCTTAATGGTCCTAATGGTAATGCATATTTACTTATAAAGTTAACACTTGTTTTCAGTTCCCTCTGTCAGTCTGTTCTCTATCTGTGGCCTGTGTAGTGCAGAGAGACATGTGGTATTACGATACTCCAGATTTATTATTCCACGGCTCGGTGAGGAGGGAATATGAATGAGCGTCAATGAATGATTTAGCCCTGCAGCTGAGGAACATGAAACATACTGAAAGAGCCTGCACAGGTGACACAGATACAAAATGTGACTGCCCCGTGGCCAACTTCCCAGAAACTCGACACCGGTGACACTCCAGCACAGTCCTGCTCGGCTTTGACTGTGGAACATACTAACACAAACCTGTTCAAATAAATATTCCATGAGCATGAGGCATCCTAGGGCCTCTTGAGTACTGATTTACTCAAAATAGAGGGTCAATGTTGCATACCCAATTTCCAGAGTGCGGTGGAGCGTAAGTGTAACATAAACACAATCTCTCCTGCCCGTAGTCTGCGCAGCCGAGGGTGGGGTGGGATTCCTGGCGTAGTCAAGCACCCGCTTAAATTGTCATCCTTTGCCACAAGAATGTGAGCACTCATTTTCTTTCCCTCAGCCTGTTGTGGCAGGTGCTGGTTCTGCTAAATCCGTTATCATTAAAGTTTGAATCGGAGATGGTCGCTGAACTTTCGTTACTTAATAGGTTACAGCACCTTGATGAGATATTGTATAAACTGTCAGAGAAGGAAGTGATTTGTTTGCTCAGTTGACCCTGTCAGTGCTCATAGTGCTCTCTGAGACGACTCTGTTGGTTTAAATGTGAGTTTTGGTAAAAGGCATATCATTCTGTGGTCTTATAAACTATGCTGAATGCGAGTCCTAACACTGAGTCAAGAGTTTGTTTTTTATTTAGTTCATGTGCGACATATACAGGAAGGCTGCCCACAGTCATGCAACCGGGATTTACCAATCACAGAGGCACCACAGCATCCGGAAGAAGCAAATATAGTGGTTGCTATTGCTTGCTATTTAATGACTGCAATATCCTTAAACACTCTATCATCAGTTTGTTCCTGAAGCAGAGCTGATGCCCTTTCAGATGGTATCATTGTTTTCAGCGCTCCATTAAGTGAGGCAGTATGCCAAAAACAACAGGATAACAAATGGGATGTGTGTAAATTTACTGAGGAGGAGTGTTTTTTTTTGTTGTTGTTGTTTTTTTTCAGTTTGCAGCTGTAAAAGGTTTTTATCACTGTTCTGAATTAGTTCCTGGTGTGTATCAAACAGCAGCGCATTTTAAAGTTTAAAGGACCCTCATTTATTTAGCACAGCAGAGAAATGTTACAAGTTATTTTTTAAACTGCTCCATGTAAACATTTCCTTTGGTTCCCTGCTCTTTCTCCCCTCCCGTCTGCTGGTTTGCTTGCCTCTTGTGCGTGCCGGCATCCTTGCAGTGGTTTGTGGGGAGTTGCTGGGTGATTACCACTCATTAGGAGCAGCAGAGTTAGTGTGGGCTCAGGCTGGCGTTGCCTGGCAGACAGTGGTGGCGGGCATCTCATTACCAGGCCTTAAGGACTGATTAGCCCCTGACGTGCAGCAGGGCGGGGAGCACCGTTGATAGAGGGATTTCCCAACTTCATAGGATATCCTGTGGCTATAGCCACACCTCAAAGGGTATCACTTTACTGTGAGCCAAGCAGATAGGATTCTCTCAGCACTGGTGCTTTGACTCTGTAGCATCGTGAGATCATGCAAACCTGGAGGTTTAGATAACAGACCGCATGGCATCTGAAAAGAGAGAGCTTTGTTTTCTTTATATTTCTGTTTGATACATCTGGATTTGAGCTGAGCCGTGCTCTGCTTTGAGTGCTCTGCTCTATAACATCCCTGTGGAAAGGCCTGCTATGCCCATGGATGCCACAGGGTGGTGCAGCGCCTTCTGAGAGTGCAGGATGGTCCTCAAACAGCACTTTGTAACCTTTTTGTGTAATTGTAGGAGAGTGAGAAATGAAATGTGAAAACATCAAATGTAAAGGCAGCCAAGTCTGTGTAAAAATAATTTAGGAAAGGAAAATAGTTCTACATATGCTTAGCTGTGGTCAACCTGCATGAAATGTACAAAGTGTCTTTCAACTTCAACTACAGAGCAAAAATTCACCTCTCTGCACAGAATATCATGTCTTCTCTAAACTAAGTAATGCACAGTGTTACTGTTTATTTTACAGGTTGAGTCATCAAAAATTGCAGCGACTGCAGACCTTTTGTTATGAAGGTTTCAGTGGTGTCTGTAGTGGGTTGTTATGGGGCTCACACTGTACAATAACATGTTTTTTCTGAATATTTCTGAAGATTACATGGTTTGGTAAGGCTTTTAAAATGTGTTTGGCCTGCTCACATCCTAAGGACACAGTGCTGGTGTCATCAGCATGCTGGAGAGACCGCAGCTAAGATATATTTGATTTTTAAAAGGACTGTCCCGCCAGTCAGCTGTGCACTTCATTGGTGCATAGTCAGAAGATATGGGAAGGAAACTCCCGTTGAAGGAAACTCTTGTTGGTAAAACTGTGCACGTATGATGATCTTTGCAGATGGAGCTGGAGACATGGGCAATTTGCAAAACAGGAAAACTAATATAGACTCAAGATACTTTTAGTGGTCAGGCATTGATGAGATGATGCTAGTTAGTGCGACCACTATGTCCTGTGTTTTCCATCCTTGACCACAAGCATTTTCTCTGCCTGGTTTGTGGGGATAGAAGAGACATGGCACTTCACGTGTGCCAAGATTAGTAGATTGACAAACCCTCACTTAAGGCTTTGGTCTTCTTGAGAATAACCATGCATTTCTCATGTCTAACATTTTTTGGGTCAATTTTCACTATTTAAAACTTGTCTTTTTGCTCCAGCCAACATAAAATCTTGTTTTTTAATCCCATGCACCTGTTTGCAAAGATTTATAATTTCATAAAGGATGAAAGAAAGTTGACCTACCTGCAAAACTGTAGAGTTAGACTTTAACTGCACTTAATCAGGACGATCATCTTGCAAAACACAATCTTATAGAAGCCTGACCTGACATGCACTCCGGTGCTCCACTCAAATGTGTGTGTTTGCCAAATGGGTGTTTTTACATAGACTAAGGTTTGCCCCAAAATGCATATTTATCCATAAAGCCTGCGCAATAGTTTGAGAATGGACACAGTCAGATGTATACTGACATGAATGGGCCTTGGCATGGCAGACGTTCTCCGCTGCAATTAACCCTGAAGGAGTTTTTGTTTCAAGTTGAAAATGGCTCTTTTGTATGACTTTTTAACTGGTTACTGCTGCTTTAATCATAAGTCCACCTTTTTCACTGTAGGCGATAAATGATGTGTGTACGTGCACAGAAAGTCATGCTACTGAGGAATATTTGTCAAGTGAAGCAAATTAACAACACTTTCCGTCTTTGAAATTACTGTCACAACAAGTGATTGAGCTTTAATATTTCACAGCAGATTAAAAACAATAACATGCCGCATTTTCAGTTTTTGCATTTGTGTTCTGTAGGCCTTTCAGGAAAAAAACTAATCTTTCAGCAGTAAGGGTAAATAACCGTTAATGAACTCAGCCACTTGCAGTTACTGAGGCATGAGTGATTCAAAACAGCTACTGTTTTGTTTTGGATTTTGCGGTTTGACTTTGCATGCTCGGTTTATTCACAGAAGTGCTTTTGCCTAGCGTAACAGGACTGAACAAACCTGACATTTCCAGTCTCTGCACAATTTTAAATATCTGCTTTATAGAATTGTACCAAGTTTATTGTCAAACTGTTTTGCTCTCTCACCAAACCACCACAGTCTGGGTCTTGTGTCAGCATGTGCGAATCGGTGAGAGCCGAGTACAGTATGTGTGCCTGAACGTGTTTGGTGCGTCGGTGCGCTGGTACAGGGCTGCTCTGTGCCATGGTGTAGGCTAGAACAGGGGAGTCATGCGGACACTGCTACGCGCCCAATCTGTGCCAGTCACACAGTGACTATAACTGAGCTGCTGACCTTAGAAGCCTTGAGTTCTCACATAGCAGTTAAACCTCTTACCATGCCCCACACTCCCATTCCCCAACCCAGGTCCTGTAGTCCTGCTGCTCAGCTACCAGCGCTCACATTCACGGCTGTGGATTAAAAAATTAGGTTGAACAGTAACTTTACCCCCTCATACATAATCGTTTACTCTTTCCCCTATTTCTGGTTTTAATGACTCAGGGAATGAACGGTATCAGTATGGCTGTCGGGGAGAAAATGTCTGAGTTCAGTGCAGGATTTCTTCTCTTATAAACTTCTTGGAAGTGGACAATAGTCTGGAGAATCCCTGTACCAGAGAGTCATTCGACACTGATTCATGGTTTCTTCAATTATTCAAGTTTAAGCTGTGGAGCACATTGTCAGCCGTAGTTAGAGTGGGCCAGAGGGAAAACACCACACACTCACATTCCTACAACCTCTGGCATGGCCCGGGCTGTGATACACCAGATGGGACTTGGGCAGGGTGGTCTGAAGTTCATCCAACATTTCTGAGAAAAGCACACACTTTTTCCCCCCCCCAAAGGGAGCATTTTAAACACTGCGAAAGCAGGAGGAAAAAGTGAAAGAGAGAAAAGGAGATCAGCACTGGCGAGTTTAATTTCCTACAAAAACTCAACGTTTAATTTTTAAAAATATATACAGATGAATCCTAGGTGAGCACGGTAGTTTGTCTTCATGACACTTGAACTGTTCCAGGACAAATGTTCATGTCTGTCATTGTCTAGTGTAGGTTATGTTCGTAGACAGCGGTGGTTTTGTCTAGAGGGGGCTTTGTTTTGAGCCAACAGCTGGGTGGAATGATTGGCATTCATATAGAGTAATTGACCAGTGGGAATAGGGGAAGTTTGGAAAAGAGGGAAAAAGAAGGAGGAGGGGGGTTAGTTGTGATCTAGGAGACACCAGACCACACAACCTGCAAGTTCAGGCTGATGGAGAAACTGTGGCTTTTGTGCTTTTTCTGCCTGGGCGCGTTCAGCCACGACTGACTCCTGTAGGTGTTGATTTAAGGTAGTAAGAGCCCATATCTATGTGCACATGCACGCGTGCACACACACACGCACACATGCACACACACACGCACATGGTAACTATATGTACAAACTTAGCCAGCACCTGTTAGTCTTGTGGAGTGGAGATGATAAACAGACAGTTGCTGAAAATCGCCAAAACACACTTTGCTGCTTTGCTGATTTCATTCTTATCTCCAAATGTAAAAAAAAACCCCACTGTGCCAGAAATATATTGGCTTTGGTAACTTGTTGTAGCATTTTCAAAAGTTTACAAAGATTTTGTTCAACAGTTGAAACACCAAAGAGAGCCTTTCCTTTGGAAACAATGAAGTATTGATTGTGACATTGTTGTAGGTATTGGTAATATTACGTGTTGCTAAAACGTGAATGTCCCCTGCAGAAGTTGCAAAAATCTATGTGATAGGTAAAAAAACAAATAAAAAGGGCAGCAACTAAGCCCAACCGATACTGGAGAGTTGAAAGTAAAAAACAAACAAACATTTATCAGCCAATAATCATTTTTTAAGGCATAACATTAAGAAACATTTTTAAAAAGGATTCCATGAACTTGTTTTTTTAAAAGAAATTATGAACTAAATTACCTCAGACATATCTTTGGCACTTCTGTACTTCAGTTTCTTGTCTGCTTCTTGCACTAATATATCTGTGATAAGCTACAACAGGATGATATATCATCCTGTTTGATGCTCCATCTGTGACTAATGATTATTTTTCTTACCAATTAATCTGTTGATTATTTTTTAGGTTAGGGGATGTTTATAAAATGTCAGAAAATAGATAAAAAATACCCTCACAAATTCCCAGAGGCCAAGGTGACATCTTCACATTGCTTTTTTGTCCAACCAAGAGTCCAAAGCCCCAATACTTGCTTTATAAATAATATAAAACAGAGAATAGCTGCAAATCCTTACATTTTAAAAGCTGGAACTAGTGATTAATCGATTGTTCCACGAATTGTTTCAGCACTAGATCTAATATTTGTAAAGTTTGCTGTCTGGACTCCTTTTAGACTCCTGAGATTAATCTATACCACATGAACTGAGCTGCTTTTGTTTATATATGGTTGTGTAAGTATATGAATAACACCAGCAGTTACAAAGCTGTATGTTTGTACCGTATACACGGAGGAGGTACTTTAATTAGGCCAAGAAGGTTAAAGTAAGAGCAATAATATGTTTTACACTGTCTAAGAATTTAGGTATTATTACACTTCCTTAACTGTTTACATACCAAACCAGTGAAGAACAAGCAGAATTACGAGCTGAGGGTCCCTTCCAGGACTGTAATGTAAAGCAAGAGAGAGAGTGATGATGGTGAAGTTTAGTGCTAGTCAATGATTTCCTCGAGGGATCAACTCTGAGTCTCCGTGGTGTGAAATGAACCATTTTCACTGAACCTGGTATATTGGAAAATGTATATAAAGCAAATGTCATGGGCAATAGGAAGTGCGGACAGGTAGAGAGAAAGGACTAAATAAACTCCAGTGTTACTAAGTGAAAGACAGTGGAGGAGGCACAGCTTGAGACTGGGTCAGTGATGTCTGCGAGTGCAGTGTGTAGAGGCAAGTGTGAACGGAAAACGCAAAGCTGAGCAAACATCATCAAGAATCCCACCTCACGTAGGATAATAATGAGTTTTATATGTTGGTGTTATATTCCACGTGTAATTGGTGTTGCTGTGCCAACACCTCAAACAACACCTCAAAGAAAAACACCTACAGAAAATGGTCCATGATGTGAAAACGCAGAGTTACATGTTCGTACTTTCTAATTCAGTGTGGCGGACATACTGTGTAAATGAACTTCACTTACTCTTTAACTATGTTTACCTTTTTAAGATAAGCAACTGTAGCCTACATTTGCACTACCTGCTAATAAGGCACCCTTTATAAAGGGCTTAAATGTTGTAACTAATGGCTTTATTAATGGTTATTATTCATTAATGCTTTCTAGATCAGTTATTAGATTAGATTTGGGTTGTCAGGTTGTGAAAGATGATCCTTTGTAGTTGGTACTAATGGTGCTGTACAGCTGAAAAGATTAGTTGTTTAATCAAATAATCGGCCGACAGAAAATGAATGGGCAACAATAAAAAAAATAAAGATTAATCGTTTAAACCCTTTTTCAAGCTAGAATGCACAAAATCTGCTTTTACATCTTTAAAATGCGAAAATGTACAGTTTTTCTTTGTCTTATACATCAATAAATCGACTATCTTTGGATTCTTTGAACAAAACATAATTCAAGACGTCACCATAAACTATGGGCATTTTTGTTTGTTTCCTGACATTTCATAACAAACAATCGATTAATATATAATTATCTGCAGATTAATCGATGAATGAAAATATAATCATTTGATCCAGCCCTAAAATGTTGGCAATCCATTTATTAATGCCTAATAAGTTGTTAATAAATGGATTTTGGTCCACATCCAATGCAACCCTTTTGGGAAAGGAAAGTGGTGATAGGGTTCAATGAGTTGAAGGGATTTTTCACAGTTTGGCAATTGAAAAAGTTGTTCTTATTAATCTATAAAAGCTTCAGTAAATGATTTATTAACCATTAATAAAGCCATTAGTTACATTTTTTTTAATAAACTCTTTATAAAGTGTCCCTTATTAGAAAGTGGAACCGCATATTTTATAGAATAACTGAGGTTCATTGAGTTTACAGGGGGTGACGTGTGGATGTGTTTTTCCATTTCCCTCATAAAAGTGGTCATCGTTATGGGAAAACACAATGATTTCCGTTTGACCGAAGATTTCAAGTTCAGATTTGTAATGATTTTTGTGATTCAACCACTGCACTCTTTTCCAATTCTCCTTTTCTCTAAGTGAGTTGAATGAGTTCATTCTTCAGCAAAACAGCAGAGTGATATTTTTTTTTTTTTGCAGATCACCATATTGGAATGTGTGACCCTTTTTGTGTGACAGCAGGGGTCACGGTCCTGGATCCAGTGAAAATATTGTCTTTAATTTCCAGCAAAATTAATAAAGAGGATTCATTGATATCAACTCTGCTTTTAATCTTTTAAATATAAAAAAGTGGATCCACTTATAGATAGTAGGTATTTTACAAAGTCAGAATAAATGGAATCCATGTACATCTGTGATACTCTTTGACTATTTTCTGGTCTGCCACAGAGTGGAAACATGCACAAGAGCGAGCCCTGGCCAGAAGTTTCTTCTCTGGAGATGTGAAGTGTTTCTCCGCTCTCAAATCTCTCCCCTCCACACTTTGCCCCTGGGCTGTCTTTGTAACTAGCTAGAAATATGCCTTTGTGTAAAAAAGCCGCAGAGACAGTAGCGCTGAGATCAGTGTCATGTCATCTTTGGCCTCCTTCCATCTCTGCTCAGACCGTCTTTTTGTCTCAGACAGGCGGACGTCACACAGACAGTTGAGGCCTGTCGCTCTAATGGTCTCTTGTTTTGGCAGGCATGTAGGCTGAGATATGACGCTGATACGTGTTACTATGCATGTCTTACTGAGGAATGTGCACGTCATGTTGGTGGTATTGAGTAAATTAAGACCATTTGTTGCTAAGCTATATATAGTAAAATTTCAATCAATATATTCTTGCTTTTTACATTGCAGACATATGCAGTAGTAAACTGCTTCCTGGTGGAGAGTGAATTTAAGATATATCTTGAATTTACATGATTTTTAATTCCCCACTGGTGTTCCAAATAGACTTAGGCAGGTACTCCACGTGGCGCCATCATTAAATCCCTGACTGCTTGCTTGCCATAGAAATGTTGTGGAACGGTTGTCAGTCACATGTGACATACTGGGTCGGCTGGAATTGTTTGTTTTGGCACTTTGAATATGTTTCCATGGCATTGTTAGCACGGTGTATTTTAACCAAGCATGAAACAAATAAGAGGAAAATGTCAGTTATTCACAGAGAGATACAGTCCTCATGCGTTGCGTATGCCTCGCTCTTTACGCCTCAAACCATACATTTTTTTACTCTCTAAGTGTGTTGGGAGAGTAATCTCTGTCAAGACCCAGCTTGCCAGGTTTCCATTTGAAAATTCATAGCTGTCAGACAAGTTAAGGAAAGGCAAACATGCTTTGTAAAAAGGAAACCATATGACCCAATCTGAAAGCAAATCCTGATGCCTCTTTGAATTGACTGCTCTGATTTTTAACCAGGCTGTGAATGCACTGTAAAGACAATATTGTATGGCATATGTGAACTATTAAGTCCATTGGTATGAAACTGAGGACTCAAGGGGAAACATTTCAGTCAGTTATTGGACTTAATAAAACAAATCTCTTGTTGAAGAACTACTGTGACCTTCTGCTAGAGCCTGAAGTGAATATGAGTGGTGACAGAATCTTCTCTGAAAAACAGTCATGAAGTCAAAAATGTAAGTAATGGAGATCACCGATCAGCACTTTGGGTACATTAACTAAACTGGTGTGGACATCCAGCAGGTGCTCTGCACCTTTTACAAAAATATTGTGGAATCATTTCTATTACACTGCTTGGCTAAATCCAACTACGTGGCAGTTTTCCCATTTGCTGTGGTTACTCTTCACAGTCTTCTAGTTGGACTTCTTTTATTTGGCTGTATGTGCACTTTTTCACGCAAGAAGGGATGGACAACAATTCATGATTGTTGATTTAATAATGCTGTGATATCTTAATGCATATTTTGTTTGTCTAAATTGATGATAAAAGGCAGAATGGTTGTAAACATTGACATAAAAAGATTTGAAATGATGTTTACCATTAAGTTCAATGTAACAAACATCCATAAGATATACTGTATATGTCAATGTCAAAAATAAATGTAATAATTATTGGTGATATAGATTTCAAGTACATGACCCAGCCCTCCTTTTTAAACTACAATAATCCCACAGTAATCCCACGTCTGTTTGTCAGATGTTCTGTCTGTATCTGTCGAGACATTCATTTGCAAAACTGGGTGCTTTAATCCTTGTTTTTGCTCACTTTTTACAAAGATGAAAAATGAACACTTAATTCTACAGTGAAAGCAAGAAGTAGGATTCCCGCATTTTATCAACTCAGCATTAGGTGAGTGTCAATCCATGGACAAAAGTGTCCTTTTAAATGTCCCAAGTCCATCTGCAAAGGCACGTTGGTCTGCAGACTTGTGCTTTTGTGAGTTCTGTAAATCCATTTATTCTTCAGTTTCACTTTAAGGGTGTAAAGGAGGCCAGAAATTCCACATAATGAACAACTACAGTGCCAGTCCTGTCAGTTTTTGTGACCAAAATGGTCACAGGCTGACAGTCATGTCCCCTGTGTGTGTTTATGAAAGTAATGCTCTGCTTTCCCCATCAAAACCTCAGAACGCTGGTCATCGGTTTTGCCAGCTATGTGGCAGTCCCTTCTTTGTGCATTTTTATATACGCTTCCCTTAAATAAACTGACGAAAGGAGTGCAAGTCTACCACATGTTCTCCATACCATGTTTAGAACTGATACTTCTGCTTGTTATATTTCAAATGGGTTGCAGCCTTAAGATCCTGAATACTGGACTTTTGTTATGGGGATTCTATAATGAGTGTAAATCCTGCTGTGTGATCATGTTTAAATCTATACAACGCTGCTGTGAGTGACACCCCCCCCTCAGGATATGATATAAATATTAAACCAAGTATCCGCTGGCTACAATTTCACATGCATGTGGTGTGACTGTCACTGCAGGCCATAGTTTAAAATATGCCCCCATACTAGCTGAATGCTTTATAATTTATACATAATATAATCTCAATCTGAAATTCTCAAAACTGTAGGATGGTGAGCTGCTGGTGCTGTGACTTGATTAGTGTGTGAGGTCTAAAACAGGGACAAAACAGTGTCAGGAACGTCTTATGAAAAGAAAGAACTCTTCCACCTCTGCAGAGAATTTGCTCTATACACAGACACGCCTGTGCTGGAGGTTGATCTCAATCTCCAGCAAATGTTGAATTCCCCTGAACATTAACCACTGAACAGCTGAATTCATTTGAACATTAACCAAACTTTTGAGCATTATATGCCCCAGCTGTGCTTCCTGTGCTGTTTATGTAGTATATCTTTGCACTTCGTATTGTTTATCCAGGAAGGTCAGCATCCTGTGCTTTATTGGAACCTTTATCAAGATGTATCCACTCACACTCTGTGCACATTTTTAACTGACCTGAGTGTGTCTGTGATCTTTCCCTCTAGGTTGACAGGTAATGAACCATTGTCTATCCTGCCACTGAACTCTCTACCAGAGGAGAACGTGGGCAGGGCCCACTACAAGCTGTGCGACCGGCTCAAACTGGAAAAGAAGCAGCGCAGGATGTGCAGACGAGACCCGGGCGTGGCGGAGACCCTGAGAGAGGCCATCACCATGAGCGCCCTAGAATGCCAGTATCAATTCCGCTTTGAGAGGTGGAACTGCACCTTAGAGGGGCGCCACCGAGCCAACATACTAAAGAGAGGTATGGGCTTTCCTTTTTCTTTTTGAAGTCTAAAAACAAACCTGGCATGTCTCCAATATTGCAGACTGAGGAAGGCAACTGAAACATCTGTGCATTTTACTCCCCTGTGCTTAGAATAGAAAGTGAAAAATAGAATTTAAAGAGCACTGGATAGCAAGCACAAATTTCTTTTGAACTTGCTCTATTTTACTGCCTCTAATTTGTCACTTTCCAATGTGCTTTTCCAGGATTTAAAGAGACATCCTTCTTGTATGCCATCTCCTCGGCGGGCCTGACCCATGCAATGGCCAAAGCTTGCAGCGCAGGACGCATGGAGCGCTGCACGTGTGACGAGGCCCCGGACCTGGAAAACCGCAAGGCGTGGCAGTGGGGAGGCTGCGGAGACAACCTCAAATACGCCAACAAGTTTGTCAAGGACTTCCTGGGCAAACGTTCCAACAAAGACTTACGCGCACGCGTGGACATGCACAACACAAATGTGGGCATGAAGGTAAGTGTCCAGGATCAAAAGATGATGATGGTTTTGTAATCACAAAACCACAGAGAATTATCAGCAAACACTGCAGTTCCCCTCAGCTCTACGGAGCGTTTTAGCATCTTTTAGCTCATTGCTGTGGTTTGCCTGGCCAGAACTGACACTGCTGTCATCAGTGTTTTTCCAGCCACAACAGGCAGCTGTTTTCAGTGAAAAAGCACTAAAAACCCACTGCATGCTATCTGCTCAGCAGCAAATGGCAGAGATACAAAGTTAGCAACAAAGAGCCAAGTATTTACCTCAGTAGTTATTGGAGACAAAAACAGAGCTAAAAGAAGAGTGAATATTGGACTTACATTCATCAGATACACAACTCAAAATAAATGCTAATATTGCTACAAGTCTGCTGGATGTATACATAAGCATCTAAGCAAATCAATTAATGCTTGTTCAAGTAATTTCAGCTTGGAGATTAGAAACTTTTAATAGAACGCCTGCGTTACAAACTGGTTTGGGTAAGTTTGAATAATGTGGAATGTTTACCAGGCAGAAAGCACAAGGTGCTATCGGGAAGTGTAGGATTCAGTGTTTTGGAGCTTGACCTGTACTAAGGACGAAAAGTCAGAATATCTCGGCCTCTGCTGCATTGATTTTGACCGTTCTGTCTCTTGTGAGTAACAAAACTTCATGGACGTACAATACTTAATTGCTGGAAAGCACCTTCAAGGTCTCATTTAATTTTCCATTCACTCCGTAATTGATTATCATAGCTTGTTGGTGACTTTGACAGCAGCAGTATTTTATTAGTTCTAAAACTTTTAACCATGACTTAGTGACTCGGTGATGTTAGAAACATTTTAGGGAGTTACATTCAAAGGAAAGAAAAAAGTTATCTACACAATATTTTCATAGCAGTATATTTCAAACTGTCATATTAATTTGCCTTTTATTAAAGTAATAATTTCAACAATTTGAAAGCAAAAAACAAACTGAGTTTGAGTTATAATGCACACATGAGACCGACCAGGACACACTCATCAAGAAAACAGTTTGAATGGGGTCATAGTTCATTTGGAGTCACAGACAGTATTTAAACAGAAATGTTGGCTAATTGCTCTTTGAATAAGTTAAATGGTGGGAAAACTGTGATAGTATAATACAGTCTGAGTTCTGTGCAATTACATAGACAAACAGCAACATGAAGTGCCAATTCATTGTGTGCCTTATCCTGGATATTCTGTACTACCATATCTTTGGTTTTGCTTTTGTAATGCTGGAGTTTAAACACTACAGTGCTGGTAAATGAATGCTGTCCAAGACAAAACACACTGTCCAAATAAATGGTTAAAATGACCAAAGAAGAATTTAATATGACCACAAGAGAATGACGTTAATAGAGTTATACATGGGGCATCCTGGGAGAGTGAAATCACTGAAAAAATAGCGTAGAGTTTCAAGCATCTCCAAGAAACCTGGAAAATAAAAAACCTAAACTGATTAAAGTAATTGCCACTGTAAATTTAGTGAAATCTGAAAGTGCTCATTAGTCAATATTTGGTTTTCTCTCCCAGATTAGATAGGCAACGACTCTCATTACGCTCTGGCACAATACAGCAATTGTTTGTGGTGAGCAAATATGGGTTTTTCATCTTGGAAGTGTTTTTAATAGTAAAATAAAAAAGAGGGAATGGTCTTAATCTGTCAAGCCAAAGCAAACTAAAGGTCTGGAATCTGTTGGTTTTACTCGGCTTTTCTCACATTGTAGCCATTTTCATTTTGGTTTCAAAATGAATTATAGCAGAGGCACACTTCCCAAATGTTAGCAGACACAAAACTCTCCCAAAAGATCAATGCAGGCTCTTCCTTTTCAGCTTTGCTCTCCAAAATCCAATCTCTCAGGAGATTTTATTTGTGATAAAAGATTTACAACATTGTTTTTGCTCTTTTTTGTGATTTGCACATGTAGTGAGGTACACCACATTCGTCCAGGATGAATTCCCACACGGAGGACCAAACTGGAATGTGCTAGCCTCTGCATCCCCCCGACATTTTAAAAGCTGACCTATCAAATTTTCTTGACCTCCTGGTGTGATGAATATGCACTTCCTGTTCCCCAATCTCTTTCACAGTCTGAGAAAAGAATTGTAGATGCTATCCAAACCCCATCTAAGACAATGTGTTATTGTCATTGATTTTCGCAAACACACTGCTTTTGACATTGTGGTTGATGCTGAAGTGAACTTTGGCTGACCGCCAAGAAGTCAGGTAGTGTTAAAATAACGTGTTGTGGTCATTTTTGCTGACGATCTCTATGTTTCACTTGCAATTATGTATGATTTTATATAAGAAAGACTTGATTTACTATTCTTTCTCTTTCCAACTGTTTGCATGACTTATTACCTTATTATTATTGTTATTATTATTACCACACTAGAAGATTGGGTTGATCAATTGCTCAGAAAACACATTTACAGTAAAACCCTCACTTCTCATAATAACAGTTATTGAGTTTAATCAAAATGTCATCCGTGTTTATCAGAACATAAATCCATCCTCCCACCAACTAATGTTCTTTTGCTCTTTTATACGAAGGCTTAGACAGTGTTTTAGTGTTCTTCTTCAGAATTATGTTTATCATAGTTCACATGCAATAAGTGAAGCCCCCCCCCATTTTATTATGATATCAGAAAGAGCAGTGGATGTAATAATTTTCCACTGTGACTTTACATTCCTCCCAAACCACTGCACTCCACCCTAATTGTCTAATTGTGAGCATATTTGGGTAATTTGGGTCTTTGAAATACTGCTTACTAAACAAAGACTCATTAAATTACATAGCTTTCATTACATTCCTTTTAATGTTTCATAGCAGTTAACAGTATTTCATTGTCTCTGAACCAGGTAATCAAGGCCGGAGTAGAGACCACTTGCAAATGCCACGGCGTCTCCGGCTCCTGCACCGTCCAAACCTGCTGGAGGCAGCTCCTGCCCTTCCACGAGATCGGCAAGCAGCTGAAGCAGCGCTATGAGACCTCCATCAAGGTCGGCAGCTCCACCAATGAGGCCACTGGGGAGGGAGAGATCTCCACAGGCCGGAGCCAGCAGCAGCAGCCCCTGCCTGGCCTGAACGATCAGATCCCTCGCACTATGGACTTGCTCCACATCGAGGACTCACCCAGTTTCTGTAGACCCAGCAAGTACTCGTCGGGCACAGCAGCCCGCAAGTGCTACAAGGACAAGAACTGCGACGCTATCTGCTGCGGGCGAGGCCATAACACTCAAAGTAGGGAGGTGACCCGGCCCTGCCAGTGCCAGGTGCGCTGGTGCTGCTATGTCGAATGCAAGCAGTGCACACAGAGAGAAGAGGTCTATACCTGCAAAGGGTAAACCAGTCACCTGTCAGCCCCTACGATCAGTGGAGCAAGTGAAAGATGGTTGTGTTGAAGAGGAATGGTTGTTTTGTTCTCAAATAAAGTTTTGCTTCCACTGTCGGAACAGTGTTCTGCAAATGAAAGAGGAGCGAGCCGATGGAGAAGCAATAAGCACTTTGAGGGATTTCTGTGGGTTGGGTTTCAGAGCTCCTGTGGCCCCCCATGTCTGGGGTTTGCAGATGAAAAAAACCTTCTCAGACAACTGGGTCAACATCTCAAGCTTTTTTATCACGGTTTTGCCTTGAAGAGAGAAGCTTTTATTTTCCCATTTAAAAAAAAAAAAAAAAAAAAAAAAAAAAAAAAAAAAATCAATTGCATCTTTTCACAAGAAAACAGAAATTAGCATCTGGTTAATGAGGATCCAAGACAAGGACAGTAACACCAACAGACTGGTTTCTGGGGCCTTGCCCAAAGAAGAATGGCGCGTGTGTGTATGTGTTTGTCAATCTTTACATGTGTGTGTTTGTCTGTGAGCTACGTGATAGATAGTGAGGGGGGAGGGGGTTCGTGACGACTTTTATGGCAATGAAAACCATATTCAGAGACTGCTAAAAAGAAAACAAAGACAGGGTGTAAGATTTACTCTACACGCACATATTTACACTCACACACATTGTGTGTTTGCATATGTATGTAAATAAATTCAGTTATATTGTAATGATATTATACAAGCCACTTATCTAACTATGTTAAAACAAACCACTAACCACACAAATGTTTTGTTGTTTGTGTGCTCTCACTCATTTTTCTTCTTGATTCATGTCGACAAGGCCCTTTGGAAAGCAGCACACTTGTGTCAGTCGTCTTGCTGTGGATAATTTATAGATCCTTTGGGACTACTCCTACACAGGGAGTAAAAAAGATCTATTTTTTTTCTTTTTTGTAATAATATAATATGAAGCTGTTAGTAAATGCATTAACAGAAAATAACTAAACCAGTCAGTTTAGGCTATTCTCGGCCTTGAGCGAACCAGTGTTCAGGGAATAACTTAAACCACTATAACTATTTGGATGAAATAGGAGTGAAATTGTCCAAGTTGGAGATGACAGTGGCCTTGTTATTACAGCCATCATCATTGCAACAGGTGATCACTTGACCTGCAAACGATCCATATGTGACTCAGATCAGAAATTGTGGAGCTCTGCAGAGCTTAAATCTACTTATTAGGTTTTTTTTCCTTTTTTTTCCTTTAATGCTTTGAAGTTGTAAAGAAAACTGTGGAGAAATGGAGGAATGTAGACCCCTACCATTTCACAGCCTTCTTTCCTCTTCAGCTGCCACAATTTGATTGAGCCATATTCAACACATGTAGACATGCAGCACGTATAGTGGGACCTGTGTCAGTCAGTCCAAACAGTATGGGCCAACTGAGACGGTAATCTAACTTGACGTGTCTGCAGAGTTGCTCAAGTGAAGATGAATGCATAAGTTTCATAGCTAATATAAATATATTTTGTAAGACTAATATTTGTGTAATGTTCTGCAAATTGATGTCTAAATGCAAACATTGGGGTTTTGCAAATCTGCTGTCTTCATTCAGAAGTCAGTGAAGTTGTTATAATACATGAGTTAATTTGCTTTTTCATATTGTTTCTTGGCACAAAGTGACACAATTAACACAATGCAACATACTGAACCCTGTCATGCAACTACAGTGACAGTTTAAAGGAATAGTTTAATGTTTTGGGGAAATACTCTTATTTACTTTCTTGCAGAGAGTTAGATGATTGATACCACTCCAATGTCTGTCTGGTAAATATAAGGCTACAGCTAGCAGCCAGTTAGCATAGTTTAGCATAAATGCTGGAAACCGGGGGCAAACCTGGCTCTATCAGAGGTTATCAAAATCAGCCTATCAGCACCTCTAAAGCTCACTAACAAGCATGTTATATCTTGTCTCGTTTTTACACTTCAGTTTTTGTACGGATTGAACAAACAAGATATAACATGTTAATCAGTGAGGTGCTGCTAGGCGGATTCTCTTACCTTCGAATGAAGCCAGGTAGCTGTTCCCCCCCGTTTCCAGTCTTTATACTAAGCTAAGCTAACCTGCTGCCGGCTGTAGTTTCATATTTACCAGACAGATATTAGAATGGTATCCATGTTCTCATCTAACGCTCGGCAAAACAGTGAATAAACATATTTCCAAAAATGTCAAACTATTGCTTTAAGATATAACCATGAAATCAAAGGTTTAATTTTATAAGAAATGCCTTTGTACACACAAAGAATGCAGACAATAATATTTCATTGTATTCTCAGCACTTAGCTTCTGAGAACCTTGTTATATACTATATAATATGCCTTGTTTTAGATGGGTGTGAATTAACTACTGAGTGAGGGACCCAGCTTTGTATTATAGTGACATTCACGCACTGAAGCCCAAAAGTCCTTTTAAAGTATTCTAAGATCTGTATTTATGGATACAGTGCAGTGCAGAACCTTTTTTTTTAAATTGTAAATAGCAAAGGTTTCTTCTCCTGTGGTATAGAGACAAAAGTGAGGCACATGTTTAACTCTCACAAGCAACTGAAACAGAAATTGGTAGCAATAAGAAACGTTAGGGTGAGACATTTGTGGAAGCAGCGCACAGCTGCTGTAACAAGACGGTTATAGATTATAATCAGCGATACAGCACCATGCCAAACATCCTTAAAAATGGCTTTTACCTTTAACAGACGGTTTAGTCTTTAAAGACGATTATCACAATATTCGAAATTAAACCACCGTTCTGGACAACAATATCATGCTTTAGGAAGAGAGCCTTGCATGGGTTATTTGTCCTGAGGAGATGAATTCCAAGCATTTTGATATGAGAAGCCATGCCAAATAAAGACTGGTCAAAACATATACATAGAACTTTGCACGCTACATGGAAACCATAATAGCTATGCTGAGACTCGAAGCATAAATGCCTGCTTCCCACAGCTTTTGGTGTGTGCGTTCTCCACACACACTCCTCGGTCCAAACACACTGAGGTTCTCTACTATTGAACGGATTCACAATAGGCATGACAGGAATACCAAATGCACACCGAGTGCATGTTTGTTTGTTTATAGATTGTACATAGGCCTAAAAATTTCTCCCGAGAAAGAGAAGCATGATGCAGCAACCAGTCGGTTTTTAGACGTCACAGTCGTCCACATTCTCAAATCCAAAACTCTGCACTGTTTAGTTGTCAGTGGATCATGTACAAAATTCTGTTTTGTAGAAAAAAATAAAAGATAAATTATTTTTAAATATATTATGAGCATGTTTTTAGTGTAAATAACGTCAAAGTCTAAATTGATTTTATATCCTGTATTTTTTACTCTGTTTTTCTTTTGGGTGTTTGTTCCTTATTGGGGTGGAGGCTTCGAGAAGCAGTGTATACTTTAAACATATTTCATTTCATATCTCATCATTTGCTGTTATCTAAGCACTAACAAATCCTAACAAATTTAGAATCAACTCACGTTTAGCTGTCTTTTATTCATGCGCACCATCATGGCACGTTTTTGAGAGTATTAAAACAAAATCACAGTCATCAACAATATTTTTTTATAGGATTTGATCTGTTTGTATAATCAACTATTTTGTGAAAAGACTTTGTAATGCTGGTTATCACCATATGATGCAGTATAAACTCATGATTGCATCAGTATGGACGGGTTTATACTCACCTTTGGATCACTTTACATGTACATGTACTTTTTGTTAGGATTTGTGCTGTGCTTGTAAAACAAATATAAAACACACTAACCATGTATTGCCCTTTGTGATGATACTACACCAACAAAGCTTTGTCCATGGTCACTTATTCATGTCTTATGGGAACCCTAAATTATTTTCCTCTACCTCATGTGTATAGCTTGTAGGTATAAACAGATCACAAATGACTGGTAAGAATGTATTTAAGTTATTTAACATCTTTGTTTAACAAAGGCGAAAAAAATCTGAAATAATAAATGAATTTTTAAATTATTTCATGTGTGGTTTCATTCTTTAGTGACATTTAGTTTAATTGCCCTAAAGTAATTCATTATGATATGATAATCCTGAAATAATAGTATTTTATATATAACAGGATTTTTAAAATTACTTGGAATAGCACACTGACAGGTGGTGAACCCAGTTGATTAATCGGTTAGTTGATTGACAAAAATTAATGGACAACAATTTTTAGAATTTAATAATTGTTTAAATAATTTATCAAACTGCATCCCGCTTCTCAAATGTAAGGGTTTGCTACTTTTGTCTGTTTTATATCTTTATAAATTTTATACTATTAGGGTTTGGGCTGTTAATCAGACAAATTAAACAATACAAATACAAATGTTTCATTTGGCTCTAGGAAATGTGATGAGCATTTTTCATAACTTTCTCATCATTTCCTGCTAGTGGTAGCAAATCAAACTTCTTGACAGTTCATTCTTGACAGGCAATGGAAACACCAACTCAACTCAAGGTCCTCTTACTGAGTACCACACGGTCCTCACTAGGAGATTTAGTTTGCCCAGTTGCCATGGAAACATACATATTATTTCCATGAGTACCTCTGGGACCTCTCATTCATGTTGACTTAAAAGTGATGTAGTCGAAAGCTCCAGAACAAACAAGTAAGCAGACCTTGAGTTGAGATTGTTTTGTCAAACACTTAAAATGGATTGTACAGAACATAAACCTTTGTGGACTGGATATCATTCATATATTTGTATTGTAATTACGATCTAAAAAGGAGCCAAAAGCAGGACAGAGAGAGCAGTGGAGTTAGTTCAGACAATTTTATTGTACACAGAGATAGTGGATCTCGGGTAGGTGAAAGCTCCAGAGTGGGTGAGGCAGGTGGACGACGCTGGAGCCGGTGGCCGGACTTCCGCTGAGGCTCGTGGCTCACTGGCAGGACTCAGATGACGAAGGCGGTAAGCTGAGTGTGTTGGATGTGGCTCGAGTAGTGCGGCGGGCAGGGAGGTGAAGGCAGCTTGACTGAAGATTGAAGAGATTCTGGTAGTTAAACACTGCCTGAGATCACCGGCAGGCACTGGAGTTGGAGCAAAGACAGGCAGAGTCAAACTGGAAAAAAAATGAGCAAACTTGAATCTTGAACGAGGTCAGTATTTGGCCATAGCGAAGTACTACAGTGTTGTACTGAGACGATCTGGCGATGAATGAATCGAAGAGTCGGGTGGATAAACTGGGAGGCTTGATTGGATGATGAGCATCAGGTGTGCCAGTGATCAGCAGCAGGAGGGAGACCAGAGTGCCCCGCCCAAGCCATTACATACACACACACACACATGCAGAGAGACAGACAGGGGACTGACAAGGAACACAGGGAGGGGGGGAAACACAACAGCACACGAGGATAAGGGGAATGATGTGGCTGATCTATGACAATTTTGGCCTCCAACTAAAAAAAAAAATCCAAAAAACAGTCTTTTAGGGGTTTTCCCCTTTGCTACAGCAGCAAATGGGATGGGAATTGACCAGAAAGTCTCCTGTTCAAATCCCTGGACTGGCTGGGAAAATACCTGAGGTCCACCTTTTTAATAGAAGAATAGAGACTGGAGCAAGTAAGCCTTCCTTCTATGTAATCAGTAAATCATTGTTGAGGTTAAGTGTTTATGGGAATCTGATACAGACGTTGGATTTTCACAGTTTCATGCAGGTTCACCCTCACTTTGCTATGACATTTTATATTGATTTAGTGTAAACTGATTATCAAGGCCTCCGTCATATTACACTGCGCAGTACCATGGCAATGATGTTTTTACTTCAATGTCAAACAAATTTGCTATGAAACTCATTAGTGCAAGATATAAACATTTCTGTTTTGGGTTTACAGTGTTCGTACATACATATGTGCTGGAGAATTACCCTGTTGAATTGATGTTATTTCGACAAGCTCTATTCCCTCAGCAGATGAGTGGAGATTTCAGGGAGTTTTCTCTCTCAACAATCTTGCAATATCTTGTGGCCTCATCATACAAGCGCTGAAGCTCGACTAATCCAAGAGAAAAGGGGCTTTGTGATCCCATGCTGGGAATAGGAACTTCACGTCCGGTTGTGAAAACAATACACAGTTATGGAGTGTATCTTTTCTAATACCTAAAACATCAGTGGAAAAGCCCATGATATCCGTGACACGTGTACCTAAATTAGCAGTGCAGGAGCAGCACCCTCTTGGTGTTAGCTATTCCTCCCCTGGGTCCTAGCTGCTTTGCTCTGAGAAACTGAGAGGCTTTAATGTACCCCGCTTGCTGGACTCCTCCTAACTTCCTGCCCTGTACCAGGCTCTAATATGAGCTGTAACTTTGTGGTGTGCTGTAATCCGACAATGTTTTGACAGCTGTTACCATGAAGGAAGTGGGTGCAACTAAAGCACATACTGAAAAAAAGGTAGAAAAAAAAAATCAAGCAAGCTTTGCCCCTCACCTCCTCCTGACTACCGTCCATTCCCACTCTCATCCTTCTGGTCTGCTTGGACATGCATATGGCTGTCAAGCAGAAAGAGTGGATAGTGAGATAATTGTTGAACTGCTGAAAGTGGCAGAGGATTTGTTATTCCAGCATCACCCCACTGCACAGGATGTATGTGTGCTGCATTGTGGAGGATTTACTGAGGAGTGATGATTGTGGTCTAGTAAGTAGATGCAGACTTCATGGCATTAAATCTATAGCCAAGAGACAGTAATACAGAAACTAGTGGCAAAAAAAGACAATTGAAATGGCTTTTAAAAGAATTGTTGAACATTTTGGGAAATACGCTTATTTGCTTTCTCGCTCAGAGTACAAAGAGAAGATCGATACCACTCTCATGTCTGTCTGATAAATATGAAGAGACCAACAACAGGCGGTTAGCTTAGCTTAGCACAAAGACTGGAAACAGCTAGCCTGGCAACCTCACAGTGATGACAAGACTCCAGGAAGTCACTGTGCCCGGCCAAGAAATAGTCCGACACTACCTACCCTTACTAAATGTTCCTCAACTCTGATTGGTGCACAGAAATACATGACATCACCATTTTCTGACTGTGCCCCTCCCACTACAAACCAGTGACAAGAGCACAAAGAAAAACACAAATTACAGAAATCTCTCATGTGAAAATTTTGTGTTCATGTAAGAGCCCATTGTTTATAGTAAGCAATAGATTTAAAGGCCCTGATGGTTTTCAGAAGCAGCACAAGAAAAGAAGCTAACAAAGTGACTCAGTAATGTCAGTTGCACAGCAATATGTAAAGATGTAAAGTTTGCTAATATAAGCTAATATTGATCATCTCACCGTAAGGTACTGGTCACACCAGACCAAGAAAGGCTGTAGCAGCAAAACCCCTGCTGACCTGAGCAAGGGTGCGTTGTATTGGTTGTGAGTTCAAACTTTTCATTTTCATGAAGAAGAATGTGTATTTTTTTCCTTCAAAAGTTACATAGTGTCACTTTAATTCAGTGATGTCAAAACAATGGAATTTGACAAAGGTTTCAACAAAAACGTAAGACTTAAGGTAATTAATGAGAAGCCAAGCATTAGCTGCTCAAAGACAGACTCATTGGGTGAAACATATGTGCTGAGCACTATGAAAACAGCTTAGCTCATGCCCGCAGGTCTGTGGAACTCACAGATTTATGATTTTTTTCAGCGTGTTGGGAAAAAGCGAGTTCCTCTCTGGAAAGTGTGATAGGGGTCTGAAGGGTATGTGCCTTCCTCGCCTCCTTCCTGCGCCCTGCCCAATAGCTTACCCTGTTTATAACTGTTTTTGATTGTTGTTAAGTACCTGTCAAAGCTCCCGCTGGTCCCTCATGCCTGGAAAAACAGTGAGCTCAGCATCTCTCTAAACAGGAGCAAATTAAAAAAATGCAGTGCATCTAGGAAAAATACTTAGTGTATTGTATATATCTGCTGGTGAGAATCTGCTGTTCAGACAAGGAAAACTTTGTCTGAATCAGCATGCAGACTGTCAGTCAAGTTGAGTGAAAAAGGTTTATAGTGCTGTTAGTGACACAGAGACACATTTCATTTATATACTACTTCGGCAACAACAATATTAACTCAATAATCACTTTAGTTAAGATTACAGGACAGGCTGCTCAAATGATTAAACACCAGGAAGAGCATTCAAGTGTAATACATCTTGAATATGTCTTGTGATACATGCACTGTAAAAACTATTAGTTTTTTTTACTGGAAGTGAGCTGCTTCGTACTGGAGGTCTCTGCACTTTTTTTTTCCTCGACTAGGGAGACGGCCCATTGACCATGGCCGAGGCCTCCTCACAAGATGCGATGGATAATGATGATAACTGGCTCAGGAGGTTTTCAACACTTGCTCACAATCATAAAAATGTCAGCTTCACATGACAAAGCTCATTTTTCAAATACCCCTCCTTCTGTTATAATACACTGCACTCCTACCCAAGTCCAAATGAAGAATTCAATACAGCCCATAAATTGTACAAAATCTGAGTGGACCTGAGTTGACATTCTCCTTCTGGAAAAATAGAATAATAAACAAACAACTTATTCTATAAATAATAATGGAGCATGTGTTTCTTTCATTGGCAAACATACTTGGAGAGTGGGGAAAGCCCCAGAGACCCCATAGCTGGGTTTCTAGGGGGATGGGATAAACATAGATCTGTGTGGATGCCTGGGTTTTTGGCAAGCCTACTGCACTTGCAATTGCACCAGGAGAATTGGAGCGCTTGCCAGGAGAGGTGCAGGGTTAGAGACATTTTATTCTTGAGGAAATTCCTCCTATTACTCCATTATTCATCAGAATCTCTGAGGAGATGGATGCTCTAACTGCTCTAGCAGAGACTGTTTGGAGGAAAACAGTTCATCATGGTAGATGTCCCAGACAAGAGAGTGTTCTGATGTATCACCAGTAGGATGTATGCGATGGACATATATTCCTCAGTCCATCAATTTACCTGGACAGTAAGTACTTTGGAGATCACTGAATGGATATTCAATACCATAACTACTCAGCATTAAATGTCAGAGTAGAACAGCCATTTACAATTGTGAAGGAGAAATTTGCTTCAACCAGGTCACCACCTGTTTTGTGCATCAGGCATGTATGAAATATTAACTACTGGGACAAATTTTGGGTTTTGTTTTCTCCCAAAATGTTGATGTTATATAAGCACATAAGGGAAAGTTGTACAACTGTGAATCGAGGAGGACCTGGAAGTTTCTATCAGCAGCTGCGCTCACCTACGACCATTCATTTGTGCCTGTGTGTGGGGTGATGGTGGGGAAATTAGTTGTAGCTGTGGTGACTGTGTGTGTGTGTGTTGGTGGGAGGGGGGTTACAATGGCAGGCTGATGAAAGTGAGGAGGTTAACAAAGATGGGCCATGAAGCTGCTGTCCAGCTCATGCTTCAATTGTGCAGTAAAGATTCCCCAGCTGTCCTACGGATTAGCCCGTGTGCTTATGTGATTAGGATACATGGCACCGCGGCTAGACTAGGCGCCTCTGACCCGGAGAATGTAGAATGAGATGAGATGGGAGGAAAAAGGATGGATGAGTGATGCTGCAGAAGGCACAAACACTGAGCACCCAACATAAGACCTGGGGTTGTGTAGTCCATAAGAGGGACAATAAGCCTGTTGCTTAGGTATCAAAGGCAGTAGAATGTTGTGACATAAGGGAAGATTTGTTCTCAAAAACAGGATTTGTTACAGGATATGTTACCAATATTTATTCCTAATGCTGGATCTATACCTTTGTGTCAATGTATGATTGCCCCACTGTCGATGCCTCTAGTTCAGCGTCAAATTTTGCCCATTGATAGCACTGCTGCAACACAAGATGAATTATATTTATATATTGTTATACATTATCATGCTTATATACCCCGAAGGTACTGTGTTTTCATTCTTTCAGCCACTTTGTGTTATACAATGCACAAGTTTGCCTTGCTAATGCTACTAAACTGGAGACTATTGCCTTGCATTCATTAATAGCCAAAGTAATCGTGTTTCATTCTCTTTGTGGTAGACAGCAACTATCATTTCTAATGAAAAAAAATGATAGTTTTGTGATCCATTTTTCTGGATCACAAAATATATTTTGTGTTAATGAAAAGGAGAACATTTCTGAGCCTTTTTTCAACATACTTGTTGAATACTTGTTTTATTCTCCATTAACAATCTCTACCATCAGAAACATGCAGGCAGAAAGCAGTAACACTTTATTTTACAGGTCTGTAATTTATCTAATAATTTTCAAGGAAGTTTGAAACTATGAAAGAACTACGTAATTTGGGACTGGAAAATTACAGAGTAAATAGAGACTGTGTTCAGTTTATAAACTTTTGTAAAATAAATTTATTACAATGAATTGCAAAGGTAATCTAGAGTCTTTAACTCAGAGCACATTAGGGCAGCTGAACATGCAAAAATGTTTCCAGTAATGAATGTCTATTTAGTTGGGTTTATATGAAGCAGTTCAGTCAAATCTTTCCCCTGTAATTATTACCAAATTACAGTTATTTCAAGGAAACTACCTAGGAAATGTTTAGGGAATTACAGATGCGTGGATTTAAGCGTTACCCAGAAAACACAAGAAATCTCAAATCAGTTATCGTGGTCTCCAAGTGGTTTCTCCGACGTATCATCGAGATTTTTGAGAAGTTGCATGTTAGCTACGATGAGCCTATACATGTTGCCTTGGTACTCTGTAACTCCTAAATGAACAATTAGAAAATCTGTTTGAGTCACACGTCACATTCTTGGAATCCCATTGCCTTGGAAATGTATTAAAACATGCAATCTTGGTGTGGCATTATCTACGCTCATAAAAAATACCTAACCTAAATAAAGGCTCATACATGTACTAACTGTCATGAATGGTACCTCTAACATATTCTCACTGGACAGCATGGGAAAGCTTTAAAATATGGGAAACATTGAGGCTAACACAGGAAGAGGCAGTACTTTTCCTCCTGCATCCTCTCACTAAAATGTGTTCATGTTGGCTTGGGAGAACTCGGAATGACTGACATGTGGAATGACAAACAGTGTGACAACATGGTGTGTGTGAGTGGTCCTCCAGCCCCCGGCCCTGCACAGCTGCACATTGCCCACTTGACTGTAGCAGACGCTATGGCAGAGGTTCAACAGTAACGCTGACCTCATGGGTCACAACCAGCGCTGCCTGCTAACTGGAGGCAGTGAAACCATTGCTATTGCCCATAAATTAAGAGAGTGTAACACAAATAGGCTAAAGTCGCAAGGAATACGGAAAGGCAACTCATTCATTCACTCACCACTTCTACCGTTACAACACCAACGACTTGATTTGGTGATTTGGTGTGGGAATATGAACTAAGGAGATATTAATCCTGTCTATAAATGCAAGATAGTTTGCTTTAGCTGGATTCCCACCCTTACTGGTTTTGTGACAAGCATTTGCCAACTTAATCAAATCCCAAAGGATAGTGGGGTTTCGTTTAACAGAGAGGTACTTGAGGATCTGTCACCACGATCTCAACAAGTGTGGCTGGCTGCTTCAATAGGAGCCTCTCATAAGGACAGAAGAAAGGAAAGACCACATTGATGGTGGGGGCGGGTCTCCATTTTGTGTGAATTTGGTCATTTGTTGGCTGAGGTCAGCTCCCTGAGATTAGTGTTGGTGGTGGTGGTGTGTGTGTGTGTGTGTGTGTGTGGTGGGGTTGGGCTAAATTGTTAATCCATTGATTTAGGTGGAGTTAACACGCTGGCCACGGTCCAACAGAGACTTAAGTCACAATTGGAGTGGGGCAGATATATTGAGAGGAGATGGTGGGAAAGTTGAAATACCGCTTTTCTTTGAGAAAAAGGGGAATTTGAAGAGGAAATTGAAGCAACAGACTGCAGTAGATTTGTCAAAAAGCCTTTAACTACTGTCTACACTACTCTTTGTGATATGTTTTTGCAAATTTTTAATTTTTTTAATACAGACAAATTTTTGGCATACATTGGCAGTATATAAGCATTTTAAGCTGACTTATTGATAAGACAAATTTCACAAACACCACAATCAAGACCAAAAACCTTAAATAAACGTTTTCCTTTGTAGCACACTGACAGAACAGTATTTCCCTGGAAATGTAAACATAAGAAACATTGTCATTGTGCATGAAAACAGTGATGGATAATTTTATATAAAAAATAATGGAACAAGGGGTGCATTGTTGAACATGATGACCTGTACACAGGTTCAGAGATTCTTGGAACATGTTAAAACAGGACAGTGAAAGCGTAACCGTCCAGACAAAGAAACATTCCTTGTGTCAGTGAAACTTTTTTCACGTCCTTGTTTTCAATTATGTTAGCAGGCTTGTTGAGAGAGACAAGCAAGATTACCATGGAAAAAAAACACTCATCATGCTAGACAGCTATTTACGGAGCTGCTGTAGCCTCGCAGGAATGGTCCTCCACCTTGACTTATTGAATTATGGAGAGGCTGTCGACAGGTTGAGCAACTGTCTCCTTCTCTCTGTGTTTCCTTACGTTCACTTTACTCAACACGGCGCTGCAGCTGTCAGTGTGTACTCCATTCCTTGCCAGGGTAGATGAGTGCACCTTGCAGGCTCAGATCACAGTGACCTCAGGTCGAGAAACTCACCCGGCAACAGCAAATTTCAGCCCAGTAATCCTTGGACGATTTTGCACCTACCGATTTACGTCCACTGCCAACATTCAATGCAGAAAGTAGTGTACTCTTTCTCTAATGAAGTGGAGAGTTAAGGGTGTGGATGGGCGTGTAGTGCATCAGACTTTAGTGCAGGAGACTAGAGTCAGGCTTTTGCAGAACTGTCCATTATTGATGTACTTGTCTGGTGATAGGGTTCACAAATTCACATGTTTCTGAATTGATTGAGGCCTCAGTTCAACAAGCATTCTGCTCTGCTGGTCCACCATAATGAACCTGCAGCTGGAGTGTATGGATCAGCCTCTCTCAGTGGATTTCTCTTTTTGTTCATAATTTTGGACCCTGATCAGTGTCTCTGATAAGATATCTTCAGATGCAGCTTGTTTTGCCGGACCCAAAGCCCAAAACCCAAAGATATTCTATTTACAATGATAAAAAAACAAAGAAAAGCAGCAAATATTCACATTTTAAAAAGTAGAATTTAGCAAATGTTGATTAATCAATGATGATTGCATCTTGGCAATACATTTTTGCATTTTCAAAATCACAATAGTTACTGGCCAAAGGGGTGCTTCATTATTCTTTGGTTTATCCAGATGTCAGTGCAATCTCTCAGACATAACAGGTGAGATTCTGGGGAGTGAAACGTGTTCACATTTAACAAAATAATATACTGTCTGCCAATTTTGAAAACGTATTAAACATTGTGCTGATGCTGCAAGCTATTACTGTACTGCACCACCTGTTGGTCCAGCCAAAAAATACAATTAATTATAAAACAGGTGTGTTTTCTGTAAAATGACCTCTGACATTTGCGTTTAACGTACAAACCTGCCACCAGTACACTGGTATTAGTAATGTGTTGACTCTGTAAGCGTGCACAGCTGTCTACTGAAAGCTTTCCTTTCTTGAGTAGTTTGTTGTTCTTAAAAGCAGTGAAGTAGTTCTTACTTTGTGTTCCTGCAGAACTTTCAGGGCTTTAAAATAAAGCTGAAACAAAAAGAAACTGAAACTAGTATTTTATTGAAAAGCATGTTACGGTACTGTTTTTAAAAGACCTTTTTTCATATTAAAACACCTTTTAAGACTGAGTATTCAGTTCCAGTTGACTTACCAGAACATTTGGGTGGCTAATATGTGGTATATCTGCAAAAGAAGAATGCATGCTGAGTTTAGTGGTATTTAAAAATTGGAGGTCATTAAAATGTGAGCATGCAGTTCAAACTGTGATTACTTTTAACTTGTAGGGAGCTCTGAGTTGTGACTACAGGGAATAATGATGTCACTGTGCGGCTGGTGAAGAGGGTAACCTTCCAGTGAAGCAGTATGGAGGTGTTCAATTTCATCCAAGTTGACGATGCCCCTGCCAAAAATGTGAAGCGAGTCTGCCACCTTCCTGGCTTTCCCCGTCGAGCCCCAAACCACACACTCGGTGACAGGTATCAGTTGGTTATAAGTGAAGCTGAGCATGCTGGTCTCTGCAGAACAGACCGAGGAGCGTGGCCCTGCTGGGCAGGATGGAAAGGTGTGGCAATCAGATGTTGTCTTGTTAACCGGGAATATCCGGCAGCAGAGACCATTACAGATTAATGTGCAGCAGGTGTTTGGTGTCTAGACTAGCAGAGAGAAGTACACTCGCTGAGTAATTGAAAGTGCAGGTGCATCTTGGGCCACTGCCAGCATGTGGGGCTGCTGTAATGTTTTTAGCTGCATGACATCTCACTTTTAGGGCTTGAGCTATTACATAAAATGCCTCCGAGCTCTGATGAAAAACATGGTGCCTAAGGAATGCCAGATTTGCTTGTAAAAAATCTCTCAGCTATTATGGACTTTTGTTTCTCTTACATTGACAGCTATTAATGTAATTTCATAAGTTTGGTTTTTGGCTTGTTGAAGTGATATAAAATGGCTTGGCAAGAAGTCTGGAATAAAAACCTTCTGACTTGGTCCACTTAATCATAAAAACCTGGTGGGTTTGGCTTCCTGTGTTGACATAGAGCAGTATGAGCCAAGAAATACAATCAAATGTTCTTGAAAAAGTCAGTCATGGTGGGCAACACAGACAGGATAATGTCACCTGATGTTCTGTGATATGGAGATAATGGTTTGAAATTACTGTCTCATACTAATGGTAACTGTAGTGTTAGTGTAGCCTTACAATGGGCAGGGTGGGGTAATTTGTTCTTTTTGTCAAGAGTTGACTGCTGAAAAAGCAACAACTTGCAATGACAAATTATATATCTGCTTTGATTTTATAGTCCCACTGCTAATATTTGCTGCTTTTTATATACCTATATCAAGAATTATTGAATACAAAAGTTGATAAGATTTTATGCTCAGTGTAAGAGGCATTTATGTATGACTGCAGGAAAAACACATTTCTCACATCTGATTTTTTACAAAAGTTATTGCAAAAAGATAAAATTAAATGTGCAATTTGTGTGCATTAGAACTGGTCAATAGATCAATAACTGAGCAATACCTGATCTGATCTGTGTTAAATTTACTGTTGCTATAAATGTGACGCCTTTATTCCCTGACCTGTATGGCTGCTCCTGGCTCAAGGCCCTCACTGGCTATCAGTCTCCAGGGCTAAGAGGATAATGTGTTAGCTGATATCTTAGCTCAGTGTGGTGCTGAAATGGGAAAAGGGGGAGTTTGGAGGAGGTAATGATGGCCCACTTTGGTTACTCCTGAGAAATAGGAATTCAGGCCCAATCTTAGAGAGTCCTGACTGGACTAAGACGTTACACAGAAACAAATGCAATGGTTTTCCTGCACAGTGACATTGTTTATATTATATCTGTCAGTTTGCTGTTCAGATGCAACAGACCATTTCCAGTGGGGTTTTTTTTCTTTTGTTCTATCAAGAGATAAAATTGCTGTAAAATGATGTTGTTGGAAATTAGATGCATTGTTTGTTTTAGGCTTCAGATAAAAAGTGTGAAAAGGAAATCATATTGGCGTGTTTTTATGGCTGAGATGAGACCATGAAACATGACTTCAGCACACTGCCTGTGCGGGGTGAAATGAGTGTGGATGTGGTGCCAGGCGAGGGTCCTCTTTCTCTCCTCACACTGAGCCTCTCCAGTCATGGATCACAGAGCTGGAGAAGCAGCTAATAGCTCTTTCTAGCTGGGCCTGTGCTAAATACTCCCTCCACTAAAATTATTCCTCTGGGAATCAATGGGCCCATTCTTTTGTAAGCTGTAGTTTGCTTGATGGTCCCAACCTCAATGTGAAACATTAGACAGCAATGGGGAAAACATAAAACATAATACTTGTGTGACCAGCTTGTCATTGGCTCTTCGGTGGCTGTGTTAAGAATTTTGCCCAAGATAGTAGATTCAGTGAGGGAGAGGCTAGTGAGGGTAACAGGCTCTCCACAGATCGAATTGCGGCGCTGATGCACAGAAAAGGAGGGGCTTTCGATGGTTATCACTGTAAATATTTTGGGTGCCTTTTTCGCAGAAATATAAACACGCAATATTTAATTCCAAAGTAATGTTTTAGCTATACCAGTGGCGTGGCTCTAGTATAGCAATGGCAATGTTGGTCGGTCAGCCGGGCGGTCCACCACTTCGGTTCGGACTGAAATATCAACAGCAATTGGATGGATTTTGAAATTTGCCCCATCAGGATGAATTGTAACAAGTTTTCTATATAGTGCTATGATCATCATACTTTGGTTTATGATCAAATACCTGCAAAACAAAAACATTCCCCATCAGCCTCAGCTGTAGTTTGTGTTTGGTGCTAATTAGCAAATGTTAGCATGCTAACATGCTAAACTAAGATGGTGAAGATGGTAAACATTATACCTGCTTAACAAGCTCAAAGCAGTGCTGCACCTAAGTACAGCCTCAAAGAGGCTCTAGCATGGCTGTAGACTAGTCTTGTTGAAATAGATTATTAGATTTTTTTTTCTTACAAATTTTCCTGTACTTGGTATGAAACACACCCATTGGGGTTAATCTTATAACAGCATCAAATTCCCTTTCTTTGCAGTGTGGTCAGAGCCAGCACCTTGAGACCGGGGAATATACGAACCACAGTCTTTTTGTCTGCATCCCCTTTTTCGATTGAGCTCCACAAAAATGTCTAACATCTAAAATACAGTGAATCATTTAGTGGAAAAACAAACATCTCTATTTCATCCCTTTATAATCCTCATGTTTTTTCTTGAAACCCTTTTTAATCTTCCAGTAATTGTTTCTTTCAGTCCACCACAGGTATCACTACCCATCACCCAGAGTTTAGCCTAGCCCTTGACCACAACATCCCCACTGTCTCGCCACAATAACCTGGTATTGGATACTTACTTACCCATAACTCACAACTGCCAGGATTTCTTTGGCTTCCCGAATCAATTATCGCAGATCTGCTCAGACTTTCCCAGCTGATGTTGGGAGCCTTCTTTGTACTCAGAGCCTCCAAAAAACACCAGATCAAATTCTAAGAAACAGCCATCAGCGACTAAGTAAAAAGACTCACTGCATCCATGAATTGCATATTAAATATAAAGAAATGCATGGTGACCTAACTGCAAAATCAGGCATTTATATTATCTCAAGAGAATGCAAAACTCGTGCGGAGTGGCACAGTACAAATTAAGCAGATTTAGACTCAAGTGTTCACGGCAGACCAGCAGAGTAAAGTACCCAAATCAGCTTAATGTGGCTAAGCCTAAATATTTATAAAATCACTTGTAATGGGCTACTCCCCTGGCAGTACCATCCTGTCCAGTGTCACTGTGGATGTAAGCTGGAAAATTATGACTTTTGATGTCAAATGTGAACTTCTGTTGATCAGTTTTTACCCACAAAATTTAAAGAAAAATGTTTTTTTTTTTGATGAAAATGATCAAACTGGTGCTGCTACCAGACCGCTTGTCCACAAATACTGAGCATAGAAACCCACTTAAAAACTGTTATTTATTGTTTTTGTTTATAAGTGTATAAATGTAGTCTAGATCTGCCTCACGTTCATAATGTTCCCCCACCTGTGCCAGACCTCTGCTCAGCTTGTCTATTTGGTTACTATTACTGAGCCTTTGTTTGTACTTCAATGGAAGCTGATATGAGTTGTAAGAGGAGCCTGTTGCTACAAGAGTCTCTGCAAAGGTCAAACATGGTGGTTTGTTGTTTCTAGGATTCCTTTGGGATGTAGAGTGAATAACCTTAAGGCTTTTACCTGTAGGCAATAAGGAGCAACAGCACCCCTGCCAGTTGGTCAATTAGAGGCAAACATTTCTTTATGGACCTGCCAGATTGTGAAGTGTAAACATTTCATAACAATGGCTAAGGAGAGAGAAACAAGATTAAGCAGAAATAGCTGGATCTTTATCGCCATACTTTTCACAGTCATGTTCCAATAGCAAACTGGTACAGTTTTGCTTTAAAGTCTAAACTGAAATGAAAACCAAACCATTTTTGCTGAGAAATCAGTAGCCTTTATATTTTTGGTGTTTATTACTTGTAGTTATTTGATCAAAATTGTAACAGGACTTCTTGTTGCTGTGAGTTTTGACAGGTCATTTGCTATCACCGCAACTGGTCCTATGAAAGAGAGACAGCTAATGCAGCTAGATTCCTATCTTTGGTATAATGTGTGACAAACACAGCACTGAGTATACAGGAGCTGCCAATGCCTTAGTAACATGAACAAAAAAAGTTACGTCCAGTGGGAATCAGTGCTAATGTTAGCAAGCTAGGCCAAATAGCTTTAACTTTCCGATTAGAGGCTAGTTAGCCTAGCTTAGCCTTTCCCCTTTTGAGTGGAATACAAACTTAACCGCACAATCGGTCCTCCCAAATGTTGGGTGCTGTGAAGGGACATAACGGTACATAACCAACGTTGGGACAAATGAACAAGGATATATCTTCCACATTTGTCACAGAACAAAGAGGGGATTCCTTGTCCCATTAAACTGAACCGGTATCAATTGGTCCATTATATTCTGTAGGTGTGGCTGCATGTGTGCTGCCCAAGTCAAGAATTCACTGATCCCACGAAGTTGGCCTCGTACCTCGAGCAACTTCATCAAATGGAGACCTTATCTCAGCGGTGTACTGAAGAATGGCAAAGAGCCAAGAACGCATGCCTTTACCTTACTTTCCTCTGCATTTAGATAAGTGTGTGTTACATGGGATATAACTTAGTTTTCAGTCAGGCCATGCCTGAGAGTGACGAGAAGTACGAAAAGTGGAATGTTAAGTGCTGTGTATCAGAAAACATCAAAGAATGCAGCAAGCCCCAGGGAGCCTGTAAAATTAATGATCCAGATTGACTTCTGCACAAAACAAAGAGAGGAGAGAATAGGCTACTGTACGAAATAGGTCACAGTTCAAGTTCCTGTGTGTTTTACAATCTGCTGAACCATAATGTTTCACCTATTTAAAAATGGGCAGGCTTTACATCCTGAATGTGGCGTCAACTTGGGAAAAATCTGGGCACCTGCCAAGAAAATGGAAACTGCTTTGATTTCATACAAGGACATGTTGCTCATCCCTTTACTATAATCACACTTTATTTTGTCTGCTTCTAAACCTTTTCTTTTAACACCTTTTTTGTGGAGACAGATGTTAATTAGAACTTATAGTGCCATTAGAGGACACTCTTTAACAGCTAGGTGCTGCTCTTTACGAGTTCATGTGGTAAACCTCTAAAAATCATAAAAATGTCGTGATTTGGTTAAAATGTCTTTATTACTTCAAGACACTTAGCTTGCTTTGTTTTATATAGAGCCATAATGTTTCTGTAAGTGTTGATTAGCTGTACATCTGCCACAATGTCTGCTTGGAAGAGAGACAGAGAAGCTTTTTCCAAAAACTATATGTTGTTTGCTCCATCCGCTGAGGAAATCTGTGAGATGCAGTTCAAAGCTCTGGAAAAAGTAAGTGGACCTTAAGTTAAGATTTTCTACTACTGTTTCCATGGTCAAGAAGAAAAACTTTTTCGCTCAATCTAATATAAGCAGAGCTGTCAAGCAGATTCTACCAATCTGTATAATAGAGCCAGTTTTTAGAAGTGCTAGGGGTGTCACGATATACCAATATTTACAACCATGATATTTAAAAATGAAATATTGATATCATGTTAACAATACATACAGTATATGATAATCCAACGCCTCTTAAATCATTTCCGTTTCTTTCCGTTCTTGCTTTGTCATAGTACTGTACCTTAATGCTGGTTGCCACCTGCCATAAAACGGAAAAAAGAAGATGAATTTGATTGATAGCATTCATTTCTTCCCCCTAATTGTCTATAGATACTGTGATAATATCGTTGTCATGTATTTTTTTGGGCACATTAATCATGTAGTGAAAATCTGATATTGTGACTGCTAAAAAGTGCCTGATCAGTAAGCTTGTATGAAACTTTTTTCATGATCCCACTGACTTGCTCTTGGTAACATTAAGGATGAATGAGGTCAGTCTCTGTTGTAGTTTGTACTGCAATATGTTCCACAAATATTCCAGTGTAGCTCCTCCCATGGTAAGTGCATACCTGGTGAACACACATGTCCATTTCTCTGAGAAGGAGACATTATTTCTGTTACTGAATAACCTTGTTGAGTTGCTGAGGAACGAATGTTGAGACCATTTGTACATGTACTGAAGCAATCTGAATCTGGAAAACATCCAAATCCAACCAGCTGGCCAGATGCTTTTGTGGTGCCGCTCATGTCCATGGTAACAATCTCTGCCCACCAAGCAAGAGAGAAAAGCCAGAAAAGCTGCTTCCTGGGGGAGCTGTAGCGCCACTGGCGCCTGCATGAGTGTGATATAAATCCCGGCTGCTTTGAAAATAATTAGCGTGGGGATCAAGGCAGGGCAGTCTCCCCGGCCTGGCGCTGAAGAGGAGACAGGTGCCACCAGTGGCCTAAGCCACTGGAGCTGCACCCTTGTAGTACAGAGCAGGCCCAGGCTGGGAGAAAGAATGCCAATCTCGATTAAACAAAAGAAAGAGCCCCACTGGTCAGGCAGCTCTTGTTCCTTTTTTGTGCTCCTGCAGCACGCATTTTAGGACTGTGGGAGGCTGCTGGGTGTGGGATTTGTACGGGTCTTGGAAGAGAAGCAGCAGGAGAATTAGGTTTTAGGGGTGGGATGTTTGTGTCCACCCCTATGACCTGACCATTCAACTGACCCCCTGGTATGATGAAAGCTGTTTTTATTAGGCCAATATCTACAGACAGCAGTGGAGTCCAATGCAAATAGATGATAAGGAGATTGGAGGAATAACTTTCCAGATAAAGTAAAATCCTGAGTACAGGGCTAAAAAGGAGTTTAGTCAGATAGGCGAGAAGAAAACACAAAGAACACACCATTGGGTCAGAAGACTGTATTTTCTATCAACAAGATTCACTAAGGAGATGACAAAAGAGTGTGCTGGATCGTCTACTAGCATCTAAAAACCCCTTTCTGACGTCGGAATCAAGAGGGGTTGCCTACTTTCCGGAACAGACAATCCGACAATCTCGCCCACTTCCCGCAGCGATTGGCCAGGTGTGCACAGGTGTGAGAGTAAGGCAGGGTTTGAACTTCTTTCTCTGTTTTTTCATTCTTCGCATGACTACTTCCGTCATTTTTTGTACATAAAACCAAGTGCAACACTATAAATGCATTTGAGGAGAGACTGTCCGAAAGTGTGCGCTGTTATCGCCATTTGTATGATTCATCTCATCAAGATTACAAAGACATGTAAAAGAGACAGGGCTCTTGGAGAGAGATCAGGAAGGCAGTGAAACGCAGGAGGAGGCTATGATGCCAGGCTTTTCAGCCTGGTTTCAAGTGTGGCCATTTGGAACTGGTATAATAAACACTTTTTCCTTTAGATGTGGCCGAACAAGTGTCATACAAGCTAGTTAATTTCAAGCATACTAATCATCAATTAATTCAGATTTTCGACTAAGATGTTTGAAGGAATCAGTGCCTCAAAAGTGAGCTAAAGTGACCACGTCTCCCCAATTTGGTTCCAACTTGTAACAGAGCTCCCCGTGTCTGCTTTCCCTCATGGAATTCCTTTTCCCTCACAGCTTTAGAGTATGCGGAGAGACTGTCAGTCATTGTCTAGACAAATGACACAGGACCAACATTTTCCACTTTCAAGAAGTGTGGGGATCCCTGGCCATGGTCACCCGGAGGACAGGAAGGAAAGACAGGATGAGGGGCAGTTCCCTCAACAAAACGAAGGCCCCTAAGTTGGAACTGGGGATTCCCTCACTGGTCTGACTCGTGGTGTTCAGTGTTGGAGAACCAGAGAGTTGAGACGTTCCCATGTCATATTTTCTATTGTCTTTTGCACTTGGGTCAGCTCTTCAGCTCTCTTTCCATCCCATGTTGGCGGTGACACCGCTGCTGCCAGAGTTACTGCGGTTAGGAGGGAGACAGCTGCCCTTTAACTGGAGAAGCCAGGTTCAAGCCCTGGTTTTGGCAAACATCCACCCTGCTGCAGAGTCCTTGAGGATGACACTTAATCCCCTGTTGCTGACTCTGCACATTGACCTCCCTATGCAGAAGGGCAAGAACAAAGAAAACTGGGGGAGTTTTGAATTTGTCAATTTCTTGTGACTCACACCTGATGACTGAATGGCTTAATAACCTTCATTGGTAGAAAGTTACTGTACAGTATAATATTATTATTATAATCCAATAATATATAATACAATAATAGAACACTCTGAAAGGGGTCATTTTGCATTATAAGTACTTTTACTTAATAATTAATAATTTAATAACATTTTGTTGCTAATATTTTTGTACCTTAAGGATAATTTTGAATGCAGGACCACAGTAATAGAGTCTTTTAACAGTGTGGTATTGCAAGTAAAGAGTCGAAGTACTTTGCCGACCACTGCATTTTCAGTACGCACAACAAAGTAATGATAAGTTAGTCTGTCGCAATATCCATATTGAAACCTGTCTAGTGAAGTCCATCTCACTTTTGTGAGCTGTAGAAAGTTTAATCACTCAGATAACTTGCATGTGTAACAAGACCCAGGATGGCTTTATTTAGCCCTCTGGAGGTGACATCAGTCACAGGGATGTGAAAGGTATTTCAATCCTTCATGCCAACAGCCTCATACTTTTGATGTCGTCAGGGTTGACTTTTACCTTGATCCAGGCCTGCAAAGCTGGCTGCAGGTAGCTTGACATATATGAGTTACGGTGTACAGAGATGAGCAGGAACAATCGGACTGATGTCATTTGCTTCAAGCTCGACATTTCTTTACCTCATGCTCCAATATTTAGTCAATGACTCCATACTTATGACCACAAGGTCAGTTCCTATTATAACCCAGAAAAAAAACCAACTCTCACGCTCAGTTGCTAAGTGTCAAGCAAAATTATGACTGCCTTGGTTTATGCCAAGAAACCGTCTTTGCCAGACAGCCTCAATAACAGAATAGCAGCACCTGGCATATCATTGTTACATGCATGTGCCAAACACACTTTTCTCTCATTAGCTGTTGAGGGATAGTAGTACATTTTGTTTATTGAAATAGTGAGTTGGGATTTATTATTTCCTCTTACACAGGAAATGTGCACACTTATTAAACACCTCATACTCAGGACATTTGTACAACAAGGAAAGAAGCCGGAAAAAGCAATAAAGAGGGGAACCCAGAGAAGAATGGGGAAAGTAAGTGTGCCAGTTTCTTAGGAAGTTTAATCTGGAGACAACACCCTGCATTTGTCAAATGCTTTACCTAAGGTCATGATGCAGATTTGATGAGGTGACAAAATGCTCAGGTACTTTTTGTGCTCAGCTGAAGCAGCAAGGCTCTCTTTCTTCCATGAGGGTCAGCCATAGCAGGGCAGAGCCAAGACAGAGATGACTGAGGAAGACATGTGCATGTTAAAAAAAAGTATATATATTTTTATTTTAAATTAATGCCAATATCCACATTCGATTCAGTGTCTGCTGCACTAGAGAAAAGAGTAGTCATGGGAAAAGCTGAGGTTTATACAAATAATTAGCACTGAGGATAAAATCGGATACATTTTGAGCAGACATCCATTTCCAATTTTAAAAAAAATACTTCTGTGAAAGTTATACAGTGATTATTTGCCCAATTGGTCCATGACCACAATTTGTCAGGACAAATCATATGACTGAGATACTTCCTTTCAAAATAGTGTTTAAGGAACCACTGAAATACGAAAATCAGCCCTTATTTTTAAATTAAAGGGCAAACACGTTTACAATCCACATTACAGAGATTCTTGATCAATTTGAAGCTTTCAAATTTATTTTATATCATTGCAACCACAAGTGTTTAATTTTTCGGTTGTTTAAAGTGCTCCAGGCTTAGCATAATGATTGAACATTGTATGCACTGGATGTGTTCCACATTTTTATATTGTGGGATATCTGCAGTAGCAGCCTTTCACTGGTTTCCCTCAGTGAATTTAAGAGTAGGAAAGAGGATGGCCGTTAACTTTGTGTATGTACTGACATCAGCCACTGACCAAGGCTGTCAAATAGACATAACAACATGCACTTAGGCAAACTGCACACTCCCTTTTCCCACATCCCATCTCAGAGCCCTTTATGTTGTCCACACAATGGAAATCCAAACACACAAGAAAGATTTTTCCATGCAAATGTGAAATCCATACAGGAAAAAGAAAAATATGCAGTTCAAGATTCACCATGCGCCCAAAGAAAACAATACTCTGTAAAGTGCTTGTGCCGCCAGCCCGACAGCCTCCTGCCTTTCAATTATGCTGCCAGCAGTATATCAACTTGACAAATACTGAAGGATGTGACCTCTTGATCTGAGCTGAACCCAACCTTACCTCGAAATCGTGGTCAGTCTGGGTTTGACAAAAAATAGTGATCCCTAAAAAAACAAAACAAAAACAAAAAAAGAGTTAGGTCATTCAGTAGCTCCAATCAAATGGATAAATGATAAACAACTTTTCTAACTTCTCTTTTTTATTACTACTTAGTTAAAATCTGACGCAAACTCCGCTTTAGTAAATGAGATGTCGGGAAGGCCATCTGTAATTATATTCAATCACAGGGTGGGTCAGTGTTTGGATTAGCTCCACTTGTATCAGTTTGTAGATAATATGGACTTGTGTGGCATCTAACGTTCTCCTATAAATCTGCACAACCCAAACAGTCAACCTAATATTTTACAGATGACACATGACAGCTTCAATTTAATGCAGTCACATATATTTTTATTTCATGTGGTGAACATGATTAAAATTTTTACTTAATGTTTTTCCTTTTAACATTTTAGGTAAACACTTGGCAGTAGATAGCATCGGCAGTCCCAGTGGGCAAGGGACAGGCTGTGGGAAAGTATATAAAAGTGGCACTGAAATGATGATCACTCTTCAAGATGGGACTCTAATTGTTGCTGTCTGAACACCTCCTCCCAGTCCTAGAGACACTGTCGTCTGAAACATGCTGATGCTGTTAACAATCGTGTGCTGATGCACGCTGCAGTCCCTCAGCTCCAAATGTTAGAAAGCTGCTTGGCTTTGGAATAGGTCAAACCTGATGTGTCACAGTAAGTTCCTTGGCAGAGCCAAAAACATGCTCATTTCTCAGCCTGCAAGGAGATGTGTCTCTCAACGAGTAACTTTTGTTAGTTTTGACTTGAGTTAAAAAAAATATGTAAAGTTATTATCTTTTGATAAAAGACACAAAACTTTGAAGCAGCCTGTGAGGTTTACTGGTAAAAAACTATTAAAATTGAGAGATATAACATTCCGCAGTGGTTTGTTTGTGGTGGGAACGACATCCTACCGACCTGAAAAAGCCGTAAGAGTGTACAGACATGCTAGCGACTCTGTTAGGCTGTACTTAGACACAGCAGTGCTTTGAGCAAAATGCTTACATCAGCATACTAACATGGTCACAATGACAATCTTAACATGGTAATGTTTAGAAGGTATAATGTTTACTGTGGTCACCATCTTTGTGTAGCAAAGTACAGATGGAAAGTCATTAGTTTTGCAGGTATTTGTTCATAAACCGATTGTTGGAAAAGTAATAAATTTGACCTGGCGGTGGAGCTAGAGGAAAATTTAGGAGATCACCAAAGTTATTACAGTTCATCCTGAGGGGGACATGAATGTGTGTACCAAAATTTCATGGCAATCCGAAATAGTTGTAGAGACATTTCACTCAAAACCAAAACTGTGAACCTCATGGTGGTGGAAAAGTCAGGGGTTCATTATAAGGATTCATCATCTTGGGATCATGAATGTCTGAACAAAATTTCACGGCAATCCATCCAATAGTTGAGATATTTCAGTCCGACCGAACCATGCTGCCACCTTGGCTAAAAAGGAAAGTGTATTTCCTGATGTGAAGTACGAGTAGCCTTAGCAGCTGTATCACCACTGATACCAGTGCAGCTACAGATAGTATTTGTGCACCTCTACTTTTAACTCCATTGTTTTAAATTTTATTTAGTGTCCAATAGTTTGCAGATACTGTGCATCACTGCAAAAACAGGAAAAATGGAAAAAAAACATAAACAGGCAATATTGATAATTAAGATATTAGTTTTGGCATGTGGCCCCACTTCCTCCCTTGAGAGCGGTGAGTGAAGCAAATAGTACAATCCTCTTAGGAAAGATATACATGTCATCAAATTTTAAGACACTACATTTTTAAGGCCTGACCCTTATAAGTTCACAGAAGTGTTCAGAGGTCCCTCCCATAAATTTGATTGGCACTGCCATAAAATTAAAAAGGACCTATTGGCAGGGGCACCTTTGACAAATTGTAAACCAGCTGAGTTTGCCTCTTCAGACCTAACATGTAACACTTGTGAATGAGTCACAAAACTACACTATGGATCTGCCAAACACATTTACGTGCTCAGCCAGCGTGCCAAATACAACACATGGATCCACAAGAGTGCAAGTGAGGCCTGCACATCCCCCTGAGAACCCCAAGGAAATTCTTCAGTTTCATTTTAAAAGATTAGGAAAAAATATGACTGAAATATAAAATATATAATCTGTATGATGCAGTAGAAATGCACACCTTTTCTTCTGGAGTACCTATAAAAGAAAACGTAAAAAACAGTGAGAATAGAGTCGATTAAAAAGGGTTTACCTCCAGTCAGTCCTGTGGTACTAGTATACTTTTTGGTACTTCTAAATGTTTTTCAGCCAACCACTCACTCAGCAATTATATTTCTGAATCACTGAAGTGAAGGGTAATAACTGTAATGACAGATCCCTTTTCATTCAGTTAAAGCTGCTCTTTGATTTATTACATCTCCTTCATTTTCTTTCACTCGTGCCTTGCTCTCTAGTGAAGTGAATGTTACATCTGACAGATCTGAACAAGGCTTTCAGTGGTACATGTGGGTTCACAGCTGCTTCTCAGCTTCAACATGTGAAGTTCGGCTGCAGGCACACAGTTATCAGACTTTACAGACATTTCATAACTAGTTTCTGCTGTGCATCTGATCGACCTGAAAAGGTACAGTAATATTAGGATATTTTGATAAAAGCTACATGTATCTTTAATTTACTAGTAAGCTATACTTTTATTAGCAAAAGATGCATATGTTTAAGTTCATCAATTTAGTAAAGTTATAATGAAAATATCAAGCATGTTTCATAATAATCAACACATTTATCCATGTACAGAGAACAGGGCCAATGTCTAAGCTAAGTTAGTTTAATTTGATTGTTGATGATTTTACACAAGTTTTGATTTTTCAAGGCTAAAACATTATCTGCAGCTGTTGTCAGAGCAACAAGTCTTGCATGCATCCCTACACACCTTCCTCAGGTGCAATCACACAATCATATGATCAGTGCTCAACCAATCATGTGAGTGCTGATTATAGCTTCACCTCTCTTCTCATGTTGCCTTCACATCAAAGTTAGATTGACTGTTATTTAAGATTGTTGATCCTGGTTTAGAAGGTGTATTCCCAAATGTTGAGCAGATTTAAAGCAAATTTCCAAAAAGTCAGCAAAGAGAAAACTTACTGTATCTGTGCGTTTTCCATTGAGTTTTAAGCAGAGATAGGGGCTTCACATCTAAAAAATGTCAGACATAACCAATTAGGTAATTTTCATAAAAATGAGAATATAAATGAAAGAAAAAGGACATTGTTACCAAAGAATCCAAAACCTGGCAGAAATCAAATCTACTGGGCAAGATTTCTAATCCTTTATGCCACACACTGGGAAAGTAATGTATTTAAATAACATATATGTCCCAGAACATATAATGGATGTGAAATGGACCAGAATTATCCATTGGAGAAAACGAGCCACTTTCTCTACCAACAAACTGGAGAGATTTAAGAATGTGGCCTCAGACTTGGCACAAATATGGAAGACAGTCACGAAGCTGAATGTGGGCAATAAACAACAAGTCACGCAAATGTACACTTCACATGCAACACAGTTGGTGATTCACTTAACCGTCTGGCTGAAATCTTATTCCCTTTGGCCTCAGTTACATATGGCATCATTTCTTATTACAGCAGAGTACAGACAAACACACAAGTGAAGCCGAATGCAGGTTATCAATATAATACTCACAAATTACACCATGCAGGGAGAATCCAAGTAAACCACTCTCACTGCCAACTTCATTTGAGACAATGGAAACCTTTTGGTCTCCCCTCCCTTCTGAGCAGTCAGAACACTGCTCCCTCCTTACGTCAGCACTGCTCCCCTATTAAAACAACATACGAAAGACTTTGTGCAAAGGCCATTAATGGAATTAATATTGAGCCACGGCCATGTGTGAAAGGGTTATGTCGACTTCCCACACCATGACAATCTGCCATATAGCAGGCCTCCATGACCACCAGCGTTGTTAGGCCCCCAACGTTAACATCAGGACCTACATGTTTCCTCTTAATTGGATGTCTTTCATCAAAAAATTACCAACTCGCTACTGCCAACCAGCTGGAAGGGAAGGGCTCAACAGAGATAACACAATGACACACAGTGGACGAAAGCAAGCAATATCAGTGATGCTGGAGGACAGCAATAGAGATATGAAGTCTCAAATCACCCTTTTCCTAAACACATTAGGGTTTCTTGTAGGTGCTTAAGTTATTTTTTAAATGAAAATGACAAACATTTGTAGGTTTCTGCTTGTCCTTTGTGAAGATTTGGAGCTTCTCTCTTTTCCATATCATTACAAACCGAACCCCTTTGGCTTTTTTTTTTTAACTGTCATTGACACAAATAAGAAAATGAAAGATGAAACCTTAGGGGTTTGTAAACATGCAGTAGGCATTTTTCCATATGTTTAGATATTTTATAGTCTAAGCAATTAGTAGATTAATTGAAAATAAACTCAAAACTCTCAGAATGAACACTGCTACTATAGCAGTTAATGCTAGAAAATGTTTCAAAATCTCTTTTATAAAAGGTAAAAAGGCATTTTGTTTTTGTAAAATCATAAATATATGGGGATAATATAAATATGGTCCTACCGCACAGGTGTTTTCACTTTTGGTGGATTGGACATTTCAGGACTGGGTTGGTTTGTACAGACTGTTTGAATGACATCTCCCCGATTCTCCCGTTAGTTGCACCTGTTAGGGTAGAAAGTCAATTCCCAGCATATAGCTCTGCCCAACTTCAACCTGAGCCGAGGTCTAATCAACCAGAATAATTGAAAACACTTCTGTAGGTGTGCAGGGTCTTTAAAGAACCATACCACTGGTTTTGCAAGTTTTATATCTCTATAAAGAGATTTGAGGGTCAGAACTGATGTCACACATTGGGGGATGGGACTGACTGGTAATTAGCTACTGATGAAACACAGCTGAGAAACAACAAGAGCGCAACGCTGGAGATGTTTAGTAGTAGGATGAGATTGGGACGTACAAAACTGAATTAATCTCTATACCTCAGTGGAAAGCATCCAAGTGAAAAATGATGTCTGCAACCAAATGGAGACTGTCGTCCCAAGAAGAACGACTCAGAATCAGTTGTTTCAGCAAGTGCCCCAAAATGACATGTTTACGATTAAGTGACAAAGCCCTCCAGTCCCATGACTGTGGGTGAGTCAAACCTGTTCCCCCTACCAGGGGGAACAGAATACACTCATGAAAGATAGACAGAAACATCCTCATGTCAGACTTGCAACATGCAGGGTTAGGCATTCAGGTTGCGGGCATGTTAGATGGAAGGTAGGCCATGTTGGAAGGTTTCCCGCAGTACTTTCCATTAAATTGTGTCAGCAGTTGTGTAAACTATCACAGTAAAGATTGAGAGGAAAAAATGAAAAGAAACTATTGGCTGCCTGAAAGGTGGGGAAAAAGACATTCAAAAATCTAAAACATGGCAGCAGGGTTTGTAAAATGGTTGGCTGTGACACAAAGTATGTTATTTGTAGTAAATGGGCTAAAGCATGCGCATCTACCGTTTTTTATGCATTTATTTTTTTTCGATTTTAGTTTTCTGAATTACACTAAAATCCACTAACATTTTTGGGTTACAGGTGAGTTGATTTACAGCATTGTGGGTTATAGTAACATCTTCTAACATTACAAATCGGAGTGTATTAGCTATTGAAATAGTTTGGCCACATACCAGAATGGCTTGAAAGATTCATGTTGTGTTTATGATGGAGTTAGCAGGCTTCTGGCCCCTGGGTTCAAAGACCCATCCTGAAACAAAGGACGATGGAGAATGACCTGACCCGGCTCTGCAGTGTGAAATCACTCCCAGGTCACATGTGTTTTTGTTCATCCTCTTCACCTTGAGGTTTTAGAAGATGGAGTAGATAGCACGCAATGGCGCAACAGACCTGCTAAAGGCCACCTCGCCGGTCCAGATGTCTTTCATCTTTTTTTAGAAGTTGCAGTTGCAGTAATGATGATTTCTACACTGACAGAAAGCCTGCGTATGATCATAGCATGCTGTTGCTTGGGGACAGAACAGGCATGTGGTTTTTTATTCTGAATCTGGAGAATATTTCATGGAAATATTCTCTGCTAGTCATGGGGTGAAAACCTTTCATGCTATTATTGACAACTTCTCCACAGCAAGCCAAGTGATTCCTCCAGCTTGAATCTGCCTGTCATTTTCATAGTTAGGCCCAAGTGTGCAATTGCAAAATAATAATTGTCCAATTTATCACATTGGAATGGTGAAATACTCTGGATATATAAAACTGATAGGGTCAGTAGTTGACAGTAGACAGTCCACTGCCCCATCGAGATCAAATGAGTGCCATTGTGCACTGAATCTCCTCAAGTTTTTCATGATAAGAGAAGCCCAGTGAGGCTCTCCAGACCAGCTCTGCTGTCCCTGCACATATAAACGGCTTCCTCTTTTGAAAGGTCCCACTCCTCATTTGGATAAGCAGCATAATCAGCAAAACACTATTCCCTCATTAATGTTAGCGCAAACTTTGAAGCAGGGAATTCTTGTTTGTACCCCAAGTCATTTTGGATATAGTCCATGCTCTGTTGAACCCTTGAAGAGTTGAAGCTTCATTGTTCACAAGCAAATTGGTTTAGAAAGATGTCACTCTCTCCAGTTATTTTGGCTTTGACATAAATAAGAAAAAAACAGGAATTTTGTGAAAAAGTGAAAATTAAAAATAGATTAAAAAAAATATAAAATCTGGCTTTGTATCTACCCAGTGTTTCATGTCAGGATTACAAAGGAACGTCCCAGCTGCAGATTCACATTTTTTAAATAAAACGATCCTTTTGAGCTTTCATTTGCATAGCTTTCAAGTCTCACAAAAGACAGTTCAAAACAGCAAGACATAATTTAGAGTGGAAACAGAATTTAATGACTATCAAAAGCAGATGGCAGAGGAATGTCTTAAAATGCTGAAAAGATGTCCAAATATAGAGACTTGTGTTCTTCTTCTCATTGATGTGAAATGTACAATGCAAAATTCATGAATCAATAATCAATAATCTTACCTTCCTGTGTTTTAAGACATTTTAAATAGCTAAGATTTAAGGCATCGCTTAAAAATAAAAGCATTTTACATGTGTTTTATGTTTAAATGTGGTCATTCAACAATGTGAATGTGCTAAAAATAGCTTCTTTATTTAACTTCAGAAATAATGCATTACACTATCACTTTATTCCAGGAACTGTTTTAACACTAAAAACATTTGACATATTTAATTTAGTTAAGATTAAGTTTTTCCATTGTTACCAACCATCAGCTGATATTAAATTAAAAGCACCCAACATGAGGTCCCCTGCTGTTTTCAATTACACTCTACAGTTATCCAGACAAACTGAAATACAATACAACATATGGTTATACTTAAATATGTGCTATACTCATATACTTATTTCTCAAGAAGAAATTATTTCTCCAGTTGTAAACACTTAAAAAAAACAATAACCCAATAACTGTAGAACTGATTTCAGTTTGGAAAACAATGGACTGCAAACTAAAAGGGAAAATTATCAAAAAATGTGGGTAATTTAACATTTTACCATCTCCAAAAAGGCTAAACACTGTATTTCCAAATAGTTATTTGAATGTGTGTTACAATCGGTATAGTTAGCTCTTTTTGGAGTAGTTCAGCACACATTGTTGTACCAAGACACAGAGAAAACCTTAAGGGAAATATAAATTTAGGTAAATCACCTGGTAATATGAACATACAACACTAGACACAACTTCTACACTATCCCATTGTATTTATGTAAAATTGCTTTTTTTGTTAATTTTGATGAAAATATTTTTTAGTCATCAAAGCTACATGTGTGATCTCTTTCCTTTTGTTTTGAACGTTGAGCTGGTTCACAAGACTCAAACAATGAACTCAAACACAAGACCTGAATATTTTTCTCACGATAGAGAGGGGCTATAAGGTCCCTTTCATCTCTAATAACAACTTTAGTTAGTTTAGTTAACTATGAAGTGTTTTTAAAGAGACCCAAAGAAACAGTGAAAGTCAAATCTCCCTACTCTACTTTTGCCCTCCATTGCTTATTATATGAATGGGAGACTATTCTTGTTGGAACTTTACTAATATCTAATTGAGAAATGATGATGATTTTTACTTGTTTACAAGGCTTCCATGCATATCTGACACACATCAATTAATTAATCAAACCAACTTTCAGCTGGACATAAAGCAAACACATTTTCTTCAGTGTAATTTCTCAGATGACTAATTTGAAGGTCATGTAAAAGATTTTCAGCACACAATTTTGTACATTTGCTCCTCATTGCATCTCCAGACTACTTTCTTTTATCCATATGCACTAATGTGTTCTGGTTGTAGTGAAAACATCAGTAAATGTGCTCGACATCTTCCAAATGTAGCGTTCTCACAAAAATCTATAACGTGTTAGTGATTTATTATTGTTCGCCAAGTCATCACGGTCAGTCATTTTGTAAGGCAGTATTGTTAGTAAAGTGATTGGTGTCTGTAGTGTTTCTGATCAGGCTGAAAAAATGGTAAAAAATAATTAGCCATGTTCCAATGTATGATTAGTATATCATGATTATAATTTTCTGCTGGCAAGAAAGACATCCCTTGTGAGCATGAGTTTTCTCTTGGTGCTCCAGTTTTCTCCCACATCATACAGAAATGCATATCAGATGGATTGCAGACTTTGTGTGTGTGACATTTTTTCACTGACTTTCAGTCTGTATCTCCTGACAGAAATAAGTGGTTAACAGAAAATGTTCATTATTATTCTGCTTTTTGAAGTGAGGCTGGCAGAGCAACAGGTGCTGCCACACATCACTACAAATGAGTTGATTTTATTTTATTAGAGAGAGTGCACACTAATGATAGTTATGATATGAAGTTGAGATTGTTAAAGTAAAAATGTGTTGTCTTTCCATACAAATAAAATCAATTTAAAGTAAGAATTTGCTGAGAGACTGAAAAAAAGGAAGACTGTGCAGTTAAGTGTGTTGACAGGATCTGAAGAGGCACTCCTCTACCATAGCAGAACTTTTTATAGTAGAGAAAAAGGCCTCCTTCTACCCCCCTCTTCTTCATTTTGCTTTTAATCTGCATTGACGCTGTTGCACAGCATATAAACCAGTCATAACACAGTTTTGGAAAAGGGCGTAGACTTAACAGTAACAGATTAAATTTATGGACACAATGGGCTAAAACTGAGCCCACCCCTGACTGTCAAAACTAAACGAAACTTGAGTGCAGAGAAAAGGCTCGGAGAGTTCACAGAGTAGTTGTGTGTCAGGAATGAACTTTTGCTGGGTCGTCCAGTTCGTGTTCACATGAAGACGTGAACTTTTATTCCACATTTGTAACATCACTCATTATGAGGAAGAGCTGCTATTGTATTTTATACCTGTGTGCGCGATTTTCCCTTTTGCTTGTCTTGGTACGGAAATGCCACCATAAATCAGCTCTGTATTTGATTGCTTGTAGTCACATCAAAGCACTGGCAACACTATTGTAATGTGAACTCTAAAATGTAACAAAATACCAAAGAAATCGCCAAATGTGTCTTCAAATTCAAGAAAAACAAGCATCTCACTGATTTACACTTTATTTCTGCTGTCAACGAATTGTGCAATAATTGGTTTCAAAGAAAATCATTAAAGAATTCACCACAACATGCCAGTTGACATCAGTGGAGGGGCTTTTTTGGTCGAAACACTGCTGTTGACCACTCCGGCAAGAGCATGACAGGAGGAAGGATGAAGGATGAAAATAAATTGAAATTATGGGACTGAGAATATGAGAATATGTGAGAAATAAGTTATGACAGTTAAATCAGTTAATTGAAATTGCCCGTCAGGCTACAGTTAAATTTTCTTCCCCATTTTGCAGACCATCAGTCCTGGTGATACGGTTGTTAGTTAAATGTCATGTGACTTAATGACCATTGAGTATATCTTCTCATTACATGTGCAGTTAGTGGTCATTTAGGTATTGTCTTCTTTAAGTAGCCCTCTCCTGGTTTCATTGTTGTGTTTCTAGAGTCAATCGGACTGAGGAGCTGTCACGCAGCGTCTGCTTGTTTTCTCAGCTGGCCAGTCAAGCATCCACGGTCACTGTCATGTCCTCAGCCTGTGGTCTCTGTATCGTTAGACAGGAAGATAAATGCGACTGCTATGGGCAGCATCATTATTAATGAAAAGTGACATCATCGCGTGGTCTGCTTAACAGCAATTAGGCCCCTCTCCCTGCAACACACAATGCAATCCAGATGTCCGTTTGATTAAAGGCTTAAATGTGACTGGAGAGGGTAAGAAGGGGGGAGGCACATCACAGGTCAACCCCTAGATTCTAAAACAAAGACTTTTATAAATGTCGCTTTCAAATAAAAAACACAACCCTTCTCCTAGCCGTTTCTTCTCTGATGGTCGTCACCTGGTTTTAAGCAGCAGCAAAACCATTTGCATGCATTTTCACTGCATGAAAATTGGTTCCACTACTTATTGTGAGACATTACGTATTTCCCCCTTTAAAAGTTGTGGGAAATTTAAACACTGAGGTTTTCACACTGCTGGAAGCTAATTGGTCAGTCAAAGGTTACTTACAGGGATACTATTTGTTATAATCAATTTTTTTAGCCAGCAGCATAGAAATGTTGGCCACCACTTTGGATTGCTAAAAATGTTTTGCTCCCCAGGTAATGAAGTCCACTAACCCTCTACCGCCACCAGCAGGTCAAAGTTTTCACGTGCCCAGTGAAATATCTTCTGACATCTACTGGATGGATTAGCATAAAACTTTTCCGCCAAAGGTTGACATTTGTGGTTTTGAGTGAAAACAAGCATTGGATGGCTTGCCATGAAATTTGACAGATATTAATGTTTGTACTATGTATGCAAAAGTAATTACATTCCCATGAGCCTCAGCTGCACTTTATATTCAGTGCTAATTATCAAATGTTAGCATGCTAACACAATAAACTGAGATAGTGAACATGGTAAACATTATATCTCATAAACGTCGCCGTGTTAACATTGTTATTGTGAGCATGTTAGCATGCTCATGTTAGCAATTAACTCCATTACTCTGCTTACAGCCTCACAGAGCTGCTAGCATGGCTGTGGACTCCTAATCTTTTTAACATAAGGCCCACATGATGATTTTCTTTTAGATCAGCGGAAAAAAAGTTTTGTAATGGCTGAAATTCTTTTAATTTATACTGATTGTTTGCTTCACCCTAGCTTATCTAGTTACAAAATAGAAAATGATTTTGCCCCTTAATCTACTAGAAAAACAGTCAAATCTGCAGAGTCACGTCTATGAAAGTTGCAATGAAGGTGAACAGTCAAAACCGATTATGTACTGTCTCTAACTGCACTGGTATGAGAGGAATAATGGGACATGATTTCGATCTACCTCATTTTCTCTCAAAATAACATTTCAGCAGGTTGTCTAAATAATAAGGTGAAGAGGCCTTGAAAGCCTCACAGTGACAGATGCAGTCATCTGGGAGTGCCACCAGGGACTCACCTCCTGTCCAGCAAAGAATTATTTAGGTAAACTAGAAAAAACAAAGACATAAAAACACCTGTCAGAGGCGAGGATGAATTAAGTCTACCTCGTTTTTTCCCTTCTCTCCCGCAACCAGCATTTGACCTGTGCTGGCCACAAGAAAACGCGGGCGGTTTGGACTGAGTGCAACCTGAACTGCCACATAAAATGACTCACCTGACGCTGACTGGGCGTGACCGTCCACAGCTCACATTTTCCCCCACCAATTTTTTATGAGAGCAAAGCCAAGGTTGAAACTGAAGCACAAACCCACCCATTGCTTTCTTGCCCACTTGTTTTCTTTAGCGTATATGTTGCTGATGCAGGATGGATAGAGGAATGAAAAATGAGAATCAGTGACTCACTTTATTTGCTTTATTCCATCTAATGGCAGGCATGATGTTTATCATGTTACTATGGTGGCTCCATTTCCATGTGTGGAGGTCATTGAAAAGCCTAAATATAACTAAGAGATGTATTTATGTTTTGTTTTAACCGTGCAGGTACCAGACAAACATGCAGTCCCTTGGAGAAAACCCTGGGAAACTCCCCTTTCTGTGTGTCTCTGCTCAAGCTCTCTCATTCTCCGTGGGCCAATTTTTACACAAGGGAAACCATCACTCACAGTCTGTCGTTCTGTCAGGATTGCAATGATGCTATCTGTTGGTGTTAGCTTGACGGGTGCCACACATGTAGGCTGTGGGCCCTGTGAGGGTGGAGGAGGGCCACGAGAGACCTTGAGCCAGATACACAGGGAAAGGTGGTGCAGCAGGAGGTAAAAGGTGACCTAAAGTGAAAACACAGAACAGGCAGCTGAAGAGGGACTGTGTAAGGCCTGTCCATCAACATGTTTGTGTGTTTGTTTTGCCAATTAATTGTTTGTTTAGTTCTCTGAATGCCGTCTGGCTGATGAGGTCAAATACAAGGGAAACATTTTCAAATTTTCCCCTCATTATGTAGGGAATACCACTTACAATGAATTACATATAATGCTCTGGCCTGGGATAGTCAATAACTTGCTTAAGACCTCAACACCAATCATTAAATCGTATATAAAGCAAGATTTACAACTTGCAGCTGCTTCATTGGCACTGAACAGGTGAACACATTTCTGGACTCATCATTTGTTTCCAATTTGACCAGCAAATGAGCTCAAATCTACATCTAAATGAGAAGAAAAAGTCACAGTCACCATCTTAATCGTTTCCTATTCGTTGTCAATGAAGATGTATCAGAATGCTGATTTTACTCAAACTGAATGCTGTACTCTTCATGCCCTCATTAAAAATCATCATTAACATCTTATGCATTTAGTTTTATTTTGATAGTTGTGACACATCAAATATTATGTTTAGGCCAGGTGCAAGATAACGGATTCAGTAAAGGAACAAGCTGAGAGCATCAGGTCAGATGAAGACCATACCAAAGAAACACTGTCTCTTTGGTCTAATAAAGTTAGGAGACCACTATATTCTAGCTTTTTTTTTTTTTTTTACTTTTTCAAAATTTTGATGATGTTGAACATTTAAATGCAGCACACATCATTAACAGACTTACTGGTTTACCCACGTTTTCATAAACCTCTCTTTCGTATTTTATGTCATGTAATTACTTTACTGTCTGAATTTTTTTTAAATATATTTTTTAATACATCCTGAAAACAAATTTAGGATTCCATAGTAAACTGTGTGGATAGAAAACGCATCATATTCATACAGTGGTATACTGATGAAAGTGACAGTGAGAAGTCAAACTCAAATTAAAGTATTTAATTTCATTTAATATTTTCAACTTTACAGTTTATCTAAAATTACTTCCTGTCAACTGTTCATGCATGTGTATCTAAGTGCATTCGAAGACTGTGTAAATCAGTGGATATACACACAGTTGCCAGTTTATTGCACCTAGCTAAAACTAATGCAGGCTAATACAACACTCCTGCAATAAATCCTACCTTCATGAAGGTTATAATATTCAGTTTTTGTTGAATCTGTTTTAGAGAGGTGTTGATTTGACATTTCATTTTGGAGACTGTACTGTAGTTTGTGTTCCTGTTGAACTGTATCACATTATACTGACAGGTGTTTCTATTATTTTGTCTTCCCCCATATTGATGAGGGTAGGCTAAATAACAGAAACACCTGTATAATGTAATACAGTTCAGCAGCATGTAAGGATGTATTGCAGGACTGATATATTATACTGCAATAGTTTTAGCTAGGTATACCTAATAAACTGGCAACTGAGTGTATTTAGTCAAAAAAATATGACTGCTTTCTAGCAACAACAGAAATGACATCAGCAACAACATGGTATTTACATTGCCACACTATACCAAATCAAAAATCTCAAAGAACATCTTTCCTGTTTTATGTGACAGATATCATAACCAAACCCTCTAAATGGGGGGAAACACAAATATTTAAAAATGAAAATTATTGTAAATTTAGCATGATAAATATTTGAACTGCTACAGTGATTTTGAAAAGACACTAAACAAAACTGCATCATTCAAAGCAGCAAAACACAATAAATACCTTTATCTCTGTTTAGACATCTTAAATATATCTTATCAGGAGGGACTTCTGCTTTCTAAACACAGCCAAATCTCTCTTTCCTCTCCGGTCCGAAGAGACACGCAAAGCAGCCCTCTGGTCTCAGGATGTCTGTCCCCCTGTTTGAAGTTTATCTAACTACCACATGTATTTGTTTTCCCCAGCAGAGTAAATGATGATTCTCTCTGTCCACTTATCATCCGCCCCCCCACCAGTGCGCATGTTATTTATTATGAAATGACACCTCACTGTCCGGAGAGCCTACTGAAGTGGGCATGATTCATGGAGGCAGACTATGAGACACAGGAAGACCATTAAAAATCCTATCAACATCATGTCGCAGTTGGTGGACAACGAGGAGGAAACTGGATAGCCAGCAAGAAGTTTTATGTTCATGCCTGTTTTACTAATGGGGAGTCCAGATCAAGACACTATAATCCAACCGTTATCCCAAATGTGCCATGATTACATATTACGCGAACAATCTTAATGTTAAACAAATAGTTCAATATTTTGGGAAATACACTTATTTGCTTTCTTGCTGAGAGTTAGATCAATACCAGATCAATACCACTCTGATGTTTGTAAGGTAAATATGAAGCTTAGCTTAGCATAAAGACTGGAAGCAGGGGGGAAAAGCTAGCCTGGCTCTGTCTGAAGGTAGCAAAATCTACCTATTAGCTTCTTTAAAGCTATCTTATTAACAAGATATATCTTGTTACAAAACGATATGATACAAAAACTGAAGTGTAAAAATTACACTTTACAGCGGGACTTCCTGGAGTCTTGCTGGTTGCCTGGCAACCTTAATGTGATGACAAGACTCCAAGAAGTCAATACAACTAGCCAAGAAATAGTCCGACACATAACCCCACGTAAAATCACAACCTGTTGTTTTTACACTTCGGTTTTTGTATGGATTAAACAAACAAGATATGACGTGTTAATTAATGAGCTTTAAAGGTGCCAAGCTAGCTGTTTCCCCCTGATTCCAGTCTTTATGCTAAGCTAAGCAAACCAGCTGCTGGCTATAGCTTCATATTTAATGTACAGACATAAGAGTGGCATCGATCTTCTCACTTACCTGTCGACAAGAAGGTATATATATGCATATTTTCCAAACTGTAAAATTATTCCCTTAACAGTTGAATGATAATGCACAGCCATATATATTTATAAGAATCTTATGTGTTTGGGTGTGTGTGTAAAGACAGAAATTAAAAATATGGCATTACTAAAACTATTACAGAAAGTCATGAATGGCCTTGGCAAATACACAGAAAATGTCCTGACAGTTGCAGATGCCTGAGCTCAAAAGGCATCAGTCTGAGCTGAAAAACATTCAGCATGCAATGTTTATGAAACTAAATCCTTAAGAGCCCAGAAATTTCAGCTCAGTGATAAATTTCCTTTTTGGATTGTTTCAGTCTTCGAATGCACTTAGATACACATTCTGCCTGCTTTGAAGACTGAAGGTGGACATATGGCTTTCCCTTTCCTCCCTTCAATTTACTGATACATACCAGGTGTTATACTTTTCATGTCGCCTTCTCAAGATAAAGGTTTCATTCCTGGAAGAAAAGAGAAAAAAACACATATTGGTGTGCTACAGTTAAAGAGGCTGCCTTTTTTCCAAAATATATTGTGTTATCCTGTGGCAGAAATGAGTTCTAATTTCTTTGTCTAAGAGGCGGTCTTTTGCATGTGGCCCTCAGATGTTTCTGTTATTACCATTGTGCTAAGACAATTTATTATAGCACAGTTCCAGGACACAAAGTGAAGGAAAGAGGCATGAATTTTCTCCTGAGACATGCTGCAAAGGCCAATGGTGCAACAGACAAAATGAACAAAAACGGCCACAAAGAATTTGGTGCGTAGATAGTGAACAGATAAGAAGGAAGGAATGAGAGGCTTTGTTCATTGCCTGTCAGGTTGTGCTGATGGGTGTCTCCTTTAAAAATCAAGAGGTGGTCAATATCACACACTTCACAGAAAAATGCATGGAAAATGTGGGGTGAAGGTCTGTTGTTGGCTGTTTTGAATTTATCACAGTGATATACTCATAGCTGTCATACCATTTTGGTATGGAGGGAAAAAAAACTTAATTTCTCAGCTAATTTCAAGTCCCTGTAGATCAGAGGGTGTTTGACAAAGGAGCTGCATGACTTCTTCAAGTGAGGTAATGGTCATGTCTACCAGTAGATAAAGTTGCCAGGACAGGCCCTTGACACATTAATTAGTGTAGGTAACACCAAACACCAACCCAGTATGATTCACCCCCAAAAATCAGCAATAACAATGGCCTGTCCTCATCAGACATAGATGAATCATAGGTGGACTCCCTCGCCTCAAAGTCCTATTACATTTTGCTATGTTTTACTGAACCCAAATGATCCAGTACCAGATGTGCAAATCCATACGAGCAGCTCACTAACTTTCTGTCAGCCCATATTGGAGTGTAAATCCTCCCAAAAATGTCTCTTAAAGCTGCAGCAAGGAGAATTATAGTAACATTAATAGCCCTGCCCTATCAGGAGGGACTGTAAGAACAAACTCAGTGGATGTCAACACTCCTGTGAAGTCTGTGTCACTCTTTTTCATAATCACATTTATAGTTTTAATCAGATTAAGCATGTACAATACAAGCTTACCCAATGTGTGGTCTCTTGCCCTAAACCCCCACCCAAATCCTATTATTACCCATTTTAATTACAGGATAATACCAGTGGGATATTGTATCATTATTGTTGCTAATATTATTAATATACAACTGATTGACACTTGCATCACATGCTTTGCTTTTGAGATGCCATTTCACTCCTGAGAAGACAAATATGTCAGAGAGACTGCTACTGTTAATACAGTAGATGTGTTTTTAAATGGGAAATAGGCGCTACCATTGACTCCCACACATTCCACACAAGCTTTGGCAGTCAAATGTCAGTGGACAGAGTGGACAAGCATATAATGGAAGATAACAACTGTTCCTTCTATTTTGTGAATTAAGTCGCTTCTGATTCTGTTGCTAAATGTAGAGTGTTATTTTAAATGCATTACGTTGATCTGTAAAACACGCCGCTGTAAATTTTTCCCTGTTACAGTAAGTCTTAATAGGCTTGACTCCTGTTATTTTATCTACCGTGTTCAGAGTGTTAAATCAGACTGTTTCTAATTAGAGGGAAGTGAGTGCAGGGAGAGGCAGGGAGGTCTGAGGAAACCCAGCCACTGAAGGTGTGAAAGATGAGGACAGATGTTGTGTTGTCTCTGATGGTGAGGTCACTTTGATGGCTTTGACCTCATGAGCACGAGTCAGCAGGACTCTCGCAGCCAACAGGTCATAAATACATGCCTGGGATCGGGAGGCAGACATTACCAACATAGCGCTGCATGACCTAATGATCTGGCAAGCTATAGACAGCGTAGTGTGTTGTTTTGGTGTGCCCATACTACCATTCATTCACACAGTAAAATAGGTTTACTGTTCTGGTGTAATAGAAGTAAAGGTGATACTAATCAAAGCGGGGATCATTTCTTCTGATTAAATTTGAGGTAAAAAATACAATATAGAATATTTACACTTGTGTGGTCGCGGCAGGAAAGTGTTTTTATACCTTGTACTTACTACAGGGTCATGCCAATAAGATGTCCTTGACCTAATACTTGCATGATATCAATGGAATTACAAATTGGATAATTGAGCACTTAAGACTCATTATAAAAATTTGTGTTGGTCTGACCGTGACCCGTTTGGTAAATTACCAAGAGTCATGAAGCAAGAAACAGTGATACACTGCCCACCGTTGGCAGGAATGCATATTTACAATATGGTCACCATTACACCACGCATCCATTACCTAGCCCTATAGGTTTTTGGGGAGGTCTGCTTAGTGTGAGCTTTCTTCTCTTCAGAGTACAAAGATGTTTGGGGACCACAAGTCTGATGACGTCCACAACCACTCTGAAGCTCTTCCCTGTTGTTTTGCAAAATGACTGTATCAGTGATCACGTCCCCAAACAGGTCAGGCAATTCCAGTTGCAAAGCCGCATGGAGGATTTATTAGAACCAGATGGGCTGTGCTCTCTTACAAGCTCGGCTGAGTCGAAAAACACTGGGCTGGCTTCTCCCAGGCCTGCTCTGGGGGAACGGAGAGCGGCTGGTCCACCCATTTCCTTTCCTTGCCCTTCCCAGGCATGTCAGAGAAGAGCCAAGCCAAAAAAATCAGACCTGCAGTGGCTTTTGGACAGGCTAGGACTCGAACAGTGTGGTAATTACGGATGGCAAGAGGGAAGGTGTGCGGTAGAGAGGAGGGGGGCTGCCAGGCGGAATCATCCCGTGCCAAAGGCTTTAAAAGAGCCACAAAGGAACTAAAAGAAAAATAAACAAACACATTGCTAAAAAGCCCTGGCACTTTTTTCTCTGACATTCCCTTGACACTGACTGTCAAAGCAGAGGTAGCTGGGGTTGGGGTTCTTGATACTCTTTGATGAACAGTGACATGACATGAGACTCATCAGTTCAGTCGGCTGGGAGCAGAGATGAAGAAGAAGCTAAACAGTCAGCATCAATGTGACCTATTCCACTGTCTTACATAATGTACGAGGCCGTGGTCCTATTTTGAATACCTTGTCTCCCTGGACATCTCCCACCCAGCCTTTTAATTATTGCCAACAGCAATTTACACTTGTCCTTACAACTCGTTTACTTCTGTCCAGCCACCTGTTTTTCATTGGCCAGGCATATTTCTGGTATCCCTCCACATCTCTTAGCTGAGGCAGCCGCTCTGCTCCCATGGCTTAAACCTGGCTGGCAGAAGTGCAGCTCACAGTGGTTTTTAAAAGGCCTTCTCGTGCACTGTGCAGGAATCAAAATAAATTATACATATATACACATACACAATCAATTTGGTGAAGCCACAGAACATGACCTCCTATCTGTTAGCAATCATGTTTTGACTCTATGCAAGCATAGTATTTGTTAAGGTGTTACCAAAACTGTGACTTGACTGCTGTGAGATTTGACTTTCTTGAGACTTTTGCAAAAACATTCAAGTCTCAAGTTTAGACTATGAAACAATTCAAAAATAAACAAGACTGCAACAAGCAAGTCTTGCATAGTCACACAAATTGAATGTTTCATTTTAGACCTGTCCCATTAAAGGGACTTTTGTCTCAGTGTGGCAAAAAAGACAAAAGTAATGTTCAAATACAGTGTCATTTTTTGAGACTGTTATTTTTTTAAAGCATGACCACGATCATTCCCTAGCCTTAACCACGTGTTTATTATTGTAACCATGATGACGAAGGTCCTTAACCTTAACAAAGTAGTCATTTAAACTCAAACCATGATCTCCCTAAACCTTACCAAGTCGTTTTTGTGCCTAAACTAACCAAACCTTAACCAGAACGTTGTCGTATCATCAAACAGATTTATTTTTCAACAGGGATTTGTCACGGTTTAGGAAGGCACAGACAAATGATGTCGTCCTGCTGACAGGGGCGTCAGATCAGAAAACGCTTCTATGAGGTAATGGAAAAACAATGTATTTTGTTGTTTCATTTAGAGGACTTGTTGCATTTTTCTTGTAAGCATTAGGGCCTGAAAGATTTGAAATTGAATTTGGCGAGAACTTATGACTTGATTTGGATTTGCCGCCAAAGACTTGAGACTTGAATTTAGACTTGCTTTCATAAGGGTTAACACTTGATTTACACTTGTCCCTATTGACTTGAGACTTGACTTGCACTTCCCAGAAAAGACTTCAAAACAGTTCTGATTACATTACATTAGTTTTTTATGTCCAAAACAATGATGTTGTGTTTTGGATTCTACGTGTGCTTGAATCTGTGTTTAAAGATATCCTATATTGGACTCGAAGTGTTTTTAGAAATTGTACTGTCAATACAGAGCACATTCACTCTTAGATCTGTTCCAGCCATAAGCCGTGTAGTTTTTGTGTGTACAAATATTAAATGTTCAGTTAGATTTAATGGATCTGGACACAGTTCTTCAGTTAGGTTTAATGGAGCTGGACTCAGCTATGGGACATCAAGGCTCAGTTCTCCCATTCTCCCACAGGATCGTTTTGACATGTCTACATGAATCACAAACAATATTAGGTGTTACAGAAGATGAATCTGCAGAATGATTCATTCTCTCCGATTATGGGTGCAACGTATTGCCAAACTTTATTTGCTCATTAAGGGCCTTGCTTATGATCCTTCACAGGGACCAGAAACGATTCAAAGATATTTCCAAACAGGTGGAGAAACTTATGAGCATGGGTGGATTTCCTGAGGAGAAGCATAAAATAGAGCAGAAAACTGGAAAAGCAGCACAGCCCTATTAGGAGGATCTGGCGTTTTCTCCTGTTTGTAGTAAAGCAGTGGAATAATATAACATTACACAATTTTGTTTTGGGTGGCCTTGCATATCCCCCCAAGAAAATATAAACAGCCGCTGTTCAGGCAATGCCCAAACATAATTCATTGCTTTAGGAGAGGTTTTTCCTTGCAGCTGCCATATTTTGCCATGACAAGTACATGTCTCAGAAGGATCATGTTAAAGAAACATTGGCTAGAAGTAAACTTGATTTACTCCATGAGTTGCTCAAAATGAGAGGGGCTTTTGTTGCTAGACACAGATTGAGGAAACAGGTAAGTATCAAGGCCAAATCCAGAAAAACAACTTGTTTCTGAGCTACTGTTTCTTGACGTCAAGGACAGAGGCATGTCCACAGTGCAGTAGTTTGTGACGGACGGTTTGAGAAAGTAAGGCCAGGACTGATAATAAAATGACTCAAGACCTTGGAAGAAGAAAATCGATCATTATTCATTCCTCACAGGTTTTTGTTTAGCACCAGTTTGCAAAAATTTGTATTTCCAGCAAGGCTTGTCGAGTCCATACGGCTCAGATGACATCAAATGAATTAAACGAAAGAGTTTCCCCTTGGGGATCAATAAAGTATTTCTGACTCTGATTCTGATTCTGAAATGTGTAGGATTTACATTCTATTTAAATGCACTCTGGTGTGTTACATTGCAGTGCCCAGGAACAGCCAGCTGCTTAACAGGCAGTAAAACTAAGCCATTAGGAAGGTATTTGCCTGTGATATACCACTCAATGGGAAGAACATCAGTCAACTAGTGAAGGGGACAAGTCAATAAATTAGTCAGGGCATTCATAGGTTACACAAATAACAAATCAGTTTGTGGTTTCATTTAAAATAAAGTGTCTCACAACTAATAAAGTTACAGCTTAAAGGAATAATTTGACATTTTAGAAACTACCCTTATTGACTTCCTTCCCGAGAGTTAGATGAGAAGATCTATACCACTTTCATGTCTGTACACTAATTATTAAGCTAGAGCCAGCAGCCAGTTAACTTAGCGTAGCATAAAGACTGGAAGCGTGGGGAAACAGCTAGCCTGGCTCTGTCCAAAGTTCAAAAATACACCTAACAACACCGTTAACTCATTAATTAACATGTTTAATCTCATTTGTTTAATCTGTACAAAAACCAAAGTGAAAAAACAACAAGTTGTGGTTTTGCAGGGGCTTATGTGCCGCACTATTTCTTGGCTGGCCAGGCTAGCTGTTTCCAGTCTTTGTGCTAAGCTTAGTTAAGCTAACCATCTCCTGGCTGTAGCTTCATTTTTAATGGACAAATACAGTATGCAAGTTGTATCAGTCTTCTCATCTAACTCTGGGAAAGAAAGCGAACAAGCATATTTCCCATAATGTCAAACCATTCCTTCAACCTCTAGTGAAAATGATCACATTTGACTTAATAAATTCTAATGCCTCTTTATTACCTCTCTAAAAGCAGAAAGCAGTAGGATGAGCTTGAAAAGCGAGATGAGCCAACAGTGATTTTTCAATAAAGGCAATTTTAAAATCGGCTTATTTACTAGTTTTTCTAGCTTTTTGCATCATTCACTGATGTTGAGGGTAAGTTCTTGTAATGGACTTCACTGGTTTGAAAATGTACATCATCAACAAGTAAACAAAACCTAATTTTCACTAAGTTTGCCTGCAACCCTATTTTTTGTCCATTGAAGTGGCTCCCTTTGTAGATTCTCTAGGTAACGTATAGGGCACAATCAGAATAATAAAACATTACACAAGAAATTGATTACCAAATTATGGTTGATTATAGTATAAAAATACTGACAAAATGGGCACAAGTTTAATGGCATTCTTTTACAGCATTTGGTGTGAATGTAGCTCATGCATGGTCCAAAATGAGTGTGAAACCATTTTCATTTGGATGTGCTGTGCTTCTACTGCCAACATTTGCAAAAGACACAATAACTTGCAACCCTGTGATGAATGCGAGAGCGTCTCCCTCTCTCCTGAAGGCTGGCGCGAGCACTCCTGTCAAAGCAACAGCAAGCCTCTTGATGTGGTCTGTCATTTCCTCTGAGCTGGCCTTGCTACAGCATGGGGGTTCGAGGAGTGTGGGAAAAACCAGTGTGAAAGGGAAGAGAGGAAGTGTGTATTTATCTCTGTTGGTGGGGCACGATTCCCACTTTGATCTGTCTGCAGACCAGCTCCTGGACTGCCTTGCGGGCAGCAGAAGCCATAAAGTCACTGTGTCAGCCACAAAGGGTCTAGCGTGATGCTTAAACAGCACCTGTCTAGATAAAAGGCAAAATCACTCCAGCATCCAGTGGAATAGTAGCAGGTGCCGTCAAAACCATGCAGCTTCAAGACTTGCTGACCTTTGTTACACTGTAAATAATTGACAGGTCATCCCAAAACATACTTACACATAATATTATGGTGTTCAGTGTCATGACAACTTCCCCCTTTCGTCCAAATCAAGAATTATTTATTATTGATCACCCAACCGCAATCAAAGGATTTAAACAGTCTTAATGGGAAGACAGAGTTTGTTCAGCACTAATGAATCAATAATGGTAAAAGTCTCCTCATGCATGTATATCTATACTCAGGATTTCCATCTGCGGGTACACCCAGACCCTCTCCACCTCCTTCTGTGTGCATACGGAGGAAGTCGGTCAGCGAGAGTGCAAGTGGCACATGGTAGCGTATGGTGGCCTGGGAGCAGATTAGCTGCTCCGGTGTCTATCTGGTGCTGACAGTTCACACAGGCCTTTTTTTCCACTGCCCCTGGGCGTATCAACACACTGTTTCCCTTCTCAGAGGGCTCTATCTCCCGGCCTCAGGGCTAAAAATGTGAAGGCATACCGTATATAAGGCTCAAAACATAGACATGGCTTAAAAATGCTTATAAAGGTGAATTGACTGATGAAATGGTGTGACAATCACATTAGTATTTCTTTCATGTAAATTTTCATTGTCACATTGTGGAATCCCAGAAATAATTACAAATTCAGTTAGAAACACTTACATTAAGGAATTGATCATTTATAGCACATTTGGTAGAAAAGGCTCTGCTCTTTGAGGTAACTCTCAAAGAATCCGGACGCAACAAGGATTCTGCTGGAGAACGAACCCCCCCTTAATAAACACATACATGAATATTAAATGTTGGTTAAAAACAATACCAAAACGATACCACATAATGAGGAGGTTGTAGCAGTGGCATGAGCATATCCGTAGAGTAACAGTGTGTGTGAAGTGTCTGGTTATAATGGGAGCGCTGTATAGCTGAATGAATATGATGGGACTTAACTAATCAACTGATAGCCACGGAGCTGTTAATGACACAGTGATTGCAAAGCATGATGCCAGTTAGCTAATGCAAGTGTGACTGGAAATGCTATGCTCCATGTGTTATGTTATGATATTTTAGATTTGATGTTTCAGTTTCATTTGTCCAACTGGGAAAATTGTGTAATTATCTGATGCAGAGAAAATGTAGTGTAAATGGAATAGGGCCTTGAACTAAAGTACATATAGATGAATTAAAACTTAAGAGACAATTTAAAGGTACACTGCAGAATTTCCTTGTAAACATACAAAGTTTTTGTTTACATCCAGCATTACTCATCAAAACACATTGTGTGTATCCTTTAGGTCTAACAAATGTGTTGTGTGCATTCCCTTCCTCATAAAACATCTGCAAAGCTGATTTTATGAAACTTGCATTGTTTACATCCATGTTTACTTGCTAAGAGGCTTCTTCTTTCCTGCCTTTGCTGGCACATTGCTGCGTTTCTTGTCACCACCTGTCGATAAATGGAATAGTGGCAAAGAATGGGAATCGCATGTGCGCATGCGTGTAATGTTGTTGTGCAAACAAAAGGGAACCCACATGTAAAAACATTGCTCCAGAGCTCTACAAGTGGTGAAAAACTACCTTTTAACAAAGACTGGCATGAACAGATTATGAGTTGATGGGCCCGTAGCCACAGATGCCTTAAAAGGCCCCTCATCCCACCTAGACCCCTCTCCTTTCTTTGATGTGATCTTAAAAGTGAAGATGTGCCTTTTTAGAAGGACTTTTGACGAAACGCTTTGACTCTCCAACAAGAAATGTTTAAGTCATGTCATATAGAGGTTCTGTCTTTGGCCCCCTAACCTCTTGGGCTCCTGAACCTTGCTTCCAGTGAGCCACTTCAGTCATTTAATGGGCTGCACCCTTCTCATTTTGAACCTCGGCACAAACGGCAAACAAAATTGCTTAATTTGTTTCCACTGCTTGTCATATCAGAGATAGAAAACAGTTACATGTGGCCATCGAGAATTGATGACAAGATTTATATTCATTGATTCATCTTTGGCAAAGTTGGCTGACAACTTGGCTGAGAGTAAGCAAGCATCCAGTTTCTATTTGAGTGTCACACAACAAGCACAACCCATGCCTTCACCCCTGACTGACTTGTCAGTTTTTATTCCAGCCACCCATTAGAGCACCCATCTGCTTCATTATCTTTATTAATGATGTTCCTTCCCTCTCTGTCACATCAGAGGTTTTCACTTATGGTTCTGGTGATACTGCCGGTCATAAGGACAGCTCAAAGTGTGGGATCCCATCTGGAGTGTCTCACACAAAAGACTGTCAGGCCACAGAGGCTGCTGAGGCTCCAGCAAACCTTCAACAGTTGTCTCAACCAGGTCCCCGTGTTGTGGAATATGGGGCTTAGAGAGACAGAAAGTCTGTGGGTTATAATTCTCTATACAGATGGCTCACTGAACGCACAGGAAAAAGTGGTCATATTATTTGGAAAAGCCTTGAAGGGGAAAATGTATCAATATTCAGAGTGGATGTAGTGGACAGAGGCAGGCGTAGAGAATTCAGTAAGATGGAATGAGCTTCCTCTCCTCCCTTTCACACAGCTGAGAAAGAATTCCCAAAGCATGATAAAATTTTACGTGTCCTTCCAGCTTTTAATCATTTAGACATATCAAATTGCAAATCATAAAAAAAAGAACAAATCCAGTTGTTACTGATTAGCATAAATAAATGAGAAGTAAATGTTAACATTAGGAGCCTTGACAGTGATGGAGGGCTGCAAAATTTCCATTTGCAGTCACGCACAGTAATGTCATTACTTCAAGGGAATTTCACCCCCCTGTAGATTAACAATCCCAGAAAGCTTTGCAGAGCAGGTTCAAGCACCTGACGTCACGTGCTAGGGTGGGAATAGGGTCTTTAATATGTGGCAAGGGTGTGGTGCTCTGAGCTTGGAGACCATTAAACTGTCACCACTCTATTTCTGTGGTGGGACTACAGAGGGTTTTCTCTTGTCCCCTGTAGCACTGGTAATGATGAGATTTGAGGTTAGTCAGCCACTTTGCTGTGTGTGTGTAATCAAAACTCACGATTGCATTTGCAGCTACTGTTGTGCTGCAGCAAGTCTATGCATGTGGAGGTGTTGCGGGCACATGTTGTTTATATGTGTTCTTGTGTGCATGTGTGTGTGTGCTACATGAGGTCAAAGAGGACAAAAGCACGACATATACAGTCACGTGAAAGACCTGCAAAGTTTACCAGAGCAAATTTTTCAACTGATTGATTGTAAATCTACAACTCTTAAATAAGGCAGAATTAGACCTTTACAAAGAACAATTAAAACAGATTAAATATAATTGCCAGGTATGTCTGCATCATAACACAGGCATCTCTATTACACCGTGTGCCGATCAGTTACTATAGCAGCAAATGTTTTTGTGTTAATCACTGTCAACTCACAGTTTACAGCTTACTCAAATCAAGGGTTGCACTGCAAAGTGCAGTTTTGCTCTTATTACCATCTTAGTTTAAGACCGGGGCGTTGTTGACTAACCTTTAATTTTGTCACATGGAAGGAAATATCAGTTTAATTATGAAAATGAAACCTTTTCCATGCTATGACTTTATGAGAGAAACCTTCGAGGTGGGTGAAGATCAAAGATACTTGAATCGACTGAAAGAAAATGATGTAGCTGTAACTATTGGGAATGCATTGCCCCTGAGGCAGTGAAGTCTGAGCACAGGATAACATTCTTAATCATTCCCCACTTACAGGAAGTCAATTTGGATGCTGAGATTATAAAACTGTCCTGACCTTAAACACATGGCCTTTGCCCTGTTTGCTTGTTTGGCTGTGTTGCAGACATGCTACTGCATAGCAACAGTACAGGAAGATACAGTAGCACCACCTTGTGTTGTGGCACAGTCAAAAGGTTAAAAGGTCTACAAAAATATAATTTTTTTTATCGTTTTCAAGCTTAACATTTAACAGGGAAACTAAATTCAGAATGGTCCCTAGACTGAGAGGGACATAAAAGACCAACATTATAACATTAAAGATAAAAAATGTAAGCTCATTTAAGTGCTGCAAGGAAAAGAATAAAGACCAGAGATGCAGCACATAATCTCATGATCACTTAAGAATATCTTTTAATATAAGATAACTTTTGCTCTTGAGAATTTCTCACACAGCCAGTGACGAAGCTGGGCAGTATGAGGGCATCCCCTTGGCCTTTATGTCTTACGCACAGAGAAGACAAGAACGGCTTGTGTTGGCTATTCCTCTAGCCAAACACAGCCAGACACTGAGTTGTTCTGGCATAATTAGAACCTGCTGCAGATGTCTGAAGTATTACCTCGCTGCAAAGAACACGGCTTCCCCAGCTAACAGCCCCAGCTGGCTGGATCTGGATTCTGTTCCACTACTGATCAATGGGGAGCTCCCTGCACTTACAGCCTCCTCCTTTTTGATGGATGTTTCTTTACAATCCTAGTGTTGAAAATGTGCTCATACAGACACCAGGGGAGCTAGTAAAGTGAGTGCATGCTCGGTCGTTTGAGAAACGAAAACTGTATTTTTCCACTGTAATTCAGTAAGTAGTCAGAATTTATTAATAAAGGGATTATTACAGTGCTTATATCATATAAGGCCTTGTGCTGTCATTGCACAGGCACTATAATGTCTATGCGCACTTCCCCAGAGGCAAAGTATAAGCAGAGTCTCAAAGTATAAGCATGTGAGGGACAGCCTGGGGATCAAGGCTGTCTCCAAGGTCTCCTAACTGCCTGAATCTAAACTTAAGGTCATTCCTCTGCTGCTCAATTACCCACGCACGCAGTTCTGCGGAGTCTCAGCCAGACGCTTTGGCTGAATTGTTCCAGAACAACCTCCTGTGGGTTTACATTGGAAATATGGGCTGCCATCGACTGACATTTTTTAATCAACTAACCAATACACAGAGGACGCGAGGGATTGATTTTGTACCTACTAGTTGCAATAAGTTGCTGGTAGACTAGAATTATTTCTTAATTTCTTGTCTTTTCTTTCCTTTATAATCACTAAAGGGGCATTCAGTGACACATCACTGCTAGTCTAAAACACATTTTAATCATTTTCAAATCTCAAAGGAAATGTGTAATTACTCCCTGATATTTTCTCAGGGATGTGAATGCTTTTAGTATCCGAGACATGGTGTCATTGACATCAGGCACATATTTGTAGACGCTGTTTGGTGGGGTGAGTCATGTCATGACTCGTCTGTATATGTGTTCCATAACCCCTGGTCCCTGCAGAGAATCTCATTACAAGGAAAATTGTGGTAATTGTTTTTTTGTGATGGGAGGAGTAATCTAGATATGTCAAAGCACAGACGAACACCGTGTTGGAAAGTTTGTGGAGTGGAAGTAGTATTAATGACCAGACATAACCAAAAAGACTGCTGTGACTTCTGCCCTGATAGAAAATCCTGAAAACATCTCAAAGCTACTATAACCAATATTTTTATATTCACAGTAGATCAATCGACAATGTGTAAGGTGAAAGGGGTCGCTCAGAGTGACAAACCCGCACAGATTACTCACTTTTTTTAGCGTCTTTTAACTTATTGTTTTGTTTTTATGCCCACAAATTTACTGTCTGGTTTCACTCTCACCTCTCATCATCATCAGAATGTTTCAGCGAAAAAAGCTCACGGACAACGTTAACGATTAGCCAATAAGCTAAAGAGCTATTTCTATCAGGAGTTGGTGGAGACCCAGACAGATCTAAAAGGAGAGTGAAAATTAGACTTGCATTTGTCAGGGGGACAGAAACGTGAGTCCAAATGAATGCTGATGTTGTTCTGTGACTGCTGGATGTGTAAATAGGTGGAAGGTGTACAGGTTTACAGCTTGTTGTGCTGTCCCCAAGTGGCCAAAATCAATTTGCAGGTTTAAACGGCACTTATTTTGTTAAAGATCATGGACATGAATTAAGCTGACTTTTTAAATAGACTTTTGGTTATTTTATTCCACACTCTAGCTGTTATACCTTTTTTCTGTACAAGTTTGCTCTCGCGGAAGAGCATTTCAAGGAATCCCTTGTTGTTTTCTCTGGTGTGCTAAAGTTTTTAATTAAATATTTGAAGATCTTGTATAAAAATAAGTAAAGTAAGCATACATACTACAGTATATGTACAGTATGTCAATGAGTAAATCTAAATTCACTGCAGCACAAAAAAAGTTAATTTCAGCCTCTTTTCATTTTAAAAATGAACATGCTCTGTTCCCATTGAAAGCCCCCAGACAGAGCGTGTCCATTTTGATTTATGTAGAGGAAATAGTTGTGTTCTCCTTGCGGGTGGGCCTGTAAAACCTATGTCCCCACTCACTCTGGTGTGGCGGCCTTGTGTAAGCTGCAGCGTAAGCCCAAATCACAAGAGGTCATCATCTCCAATAGTCAGTTGCAAGTCTTAAATTACGGCTTGGTCACTGTAGAGAAATATTCCCAGATGTAGCTTCAGTTTGAGGGGTGAAACAGAGAAGATACTTGATCACCCCAAACACTCTAAGGAGGAAGGGCTGTCCTTTGTGCTCCTTAGGAGCACAGAATGGAGTGAATCCCTTGATCATTCGGAAGGAAAGAGAAGCTGGCTCTGATTCAAAGCAAGAAAATCTATTCGAAGAGTAAATCTGATGGATAGCAGTTGATATGCAAGACAATGAGCGTAGAGCATTCACTTGTTATGAGGGAGTAATGTGTGAACTGACATATGAGGGTAATAATAAAACCAGACATGGTGTCATAGTTGAACACTCATTTACTGCTTCTCTGGTTCTCAGTACATTTTCGATGGACAGTAAAAATGCATAATGTGTCCCATGAATAATCGATGGTGGTTATTACCTCCCCAAAGACCTCAAGGAGAATGCATCAAGAGCAGGTGTGCACCTATAAAAACCATCACAAAATCACAGCATATGACTTTGTAAAATGAAGAGATTAAATAACTTTATTCGCCACCTGGGAATTTTTTTAAATAATACTACGCACTGGGCATATGAAACTAAAACAATCATCCAAGGAGGTTAATAGGGGTCTATAGCCATGAAGGGAAATATTATCGTAAAGCAGTCCAAAACAGTTCAGATATCGTGCGAGTCTACAAGAAAGTAAGTCATTTTCTTGAGGATGGTCAGGTCCAATTTACACAAAGCTGTGACATCTATGTTGGTCCGCTCATTGGGGAGACATGATGTAATTGCGATTAGGTGGTTGGTTTTGGTATCACCTCAGCATGATGTTCTCATGTCGTCATTGAGTGATGTGTTTCTGTGCTCCAAGGATTGTAGACCCCAATGGCCTAGCTGCTTCACAACTCTGCAGCTGATCTAACAAACACAAAATTTACTTTTCGTCCTCTCAGATGTCCATCATGTCTCTCCGGAAAACAAATTATGAAACTAATAAATTCTAGTTCTAATACATCGTGAAATGTTAAACCACTATAAATCAAGTTAAGGAACTTGACAACAATGGGTGTGATCAAGTTAGTGACCCACCAAAACTCTGGTCTTTCATGCACTGGAGTTTCATAAGAATGAATTAGAGCACAGTGCATCAAATATAATATATCTTCTGTAATAGGATGTGAACAAACTTTACTTTAAAACAGATTATAACTTCTTTTGGGGCATAAATATGATAATCCTATGTTTCTGATCAGCTACTTTTAAAAAAATGCATACAAATAATTAAGAGTAATGAAATGATGAATGAAACTTCTCCAAGCCATGCTCCATTACTGTAACATGCTAAGATACTAAATCTTTTTTATAGAGCTGTGCAACAAAATTATTTTATATTTCAACAGACTCATTTTAAAGACATGATAGCACAATTACTGATGCTAAAATATTTTAAACTGTCTGAATATTAATGGGTTCCAAATCAGACAGAAGATAACAGATTTTTACTTTATGATTTTTTTATTTTATTTAAAAAAATACAGATCAGGATTTGGTCCACTCACCAATTACTTTTTTTTGGTCAAAATTGAGTTTACTAGGGTGACTAGAGATTACCATTTTATTATAATAATCCCCAGGACAGATTATGTAACAGGTCAAACCAAAAGTACCCTACTGCATAATGAATGTCCTTGACATAATGTAAGTTCACACCCAGTTCAAACACATGTGTATAATCAAAGAGTTGAATAAATGCCTTTACTGACATAGATAATGATGATGCAATAAATCCTTGGCGTTGTGTTTTCTAACTGTTCTTTATGGTGGTGAAATTATATTGCAAAAGTAATATCAGAATGGTCATAAGTCACTTAGCAGCCAGCGAACCACATGAATTACATGTCAGCCAGATGTTTTATTAAAAGGGAAACTCTCATCATATGTGTTCCTGTTTGCAGATGTAAGCAATATTTAATGATTTACCCCTCTAATTTGGAGATTAAAGCTCACCACTAATGACAGAACACCATAGTAACTTATAGATCTCCCTCTAGTCTTGAAAACCACAGAGAGGGAGAGGAGGGCAGAGAGTGACGCACTTTGTCATATATATAGACATGGTGATTCCACCTCTCTCTCCCCAGAATGGAAGGAATGTCTTGATAGATCCACCCCACACATAGATACACAAAAAATCGCGCCAACATAAGAACCCAAAATGTATGTGCAGCCAATCTTGTGAATATAATACTTATTAAATGTGCATTACAGTCACTATACAGTTATTAAGTGAAACTGTAACAGCATATGTACAGAGTTTAGATTTGCTGTCTAGGCTCTGACCTTGTCACTCCCTGCAAGCATAAAGTAACTTCAGCATAGCAGAGATTGGGAAGTGACAATAATAAAATTTCCCCTGGTGGCAGGTGGTAAATTAGCAAACACCAGACACCAAACAATTACCACAAAAAGACCTCAGGAGAGCAATAAAACAGCCAGCAGTCACACCATATTGCCAACCAACAAATACTAATTGGCTCAAGAAGCATGTGAACAAGCAGAAAATACTTTGGTAAAGTGAAGCAGTAATTCTCATAATTTTAGCAGAGAGTTGGCCAGGATTGTCATTATCCAAAGTTGTGACAGAACAGACAGGAAGCTCTGGCTTCAAGCTTGAGGTGGACTGACAGCTAATATGAAGAATGGTAGACGAACAGAAAAGCTGGAAGCAGCAGCGAGGAACATAGTGCAAACATGATGATTTTCTCCAAGCCATCCTAAAGCGACTTGATTGGACTGTTAGCCGCCGGCAGCAAATAGACCGCTTTATTGTAAAGGGTGTGTTGGATATAAGTTGCACTGAGTAGAAAATATCACGTGAGTGTAGCAGTGCAAATCACACAGACTTCACTCCATTAGTGCTATGACATAATACAGGACGTGTCAAAAAAGTCGACGTGCGCTGCAAAAACAATGACATAATATATATTAACTGAACGGGGTTGGTCTAATCAAAGTACATGGCATCACCAAATTACCACCAATGTAATACCACCAATATGATCTTTTACATTCACTAAGATCTGAAGTGTCTGGAATCAAAGAGTCTGGTATCAAAGTGTTCTAATGTTTGTTTTCAATGCCAGTATCTAATAGTAAGTGAATGGTTACATGCTTTGTAAATGGTTAGGATGAATGACAAATTATACTGCGCTATGAAGTCAAAGCTTGAAAACCTCACAACCACTGTGTAACTGTATTGTTCCAGACAATCTTACACATCAGACAGTCTGGAATTGTTTTTGGGATAAAGTTGGGCTCCTTCTCACAAGAAGAGAACGCAAATATTCAATGTTTCTGACTCTCAAAACATTGGTCTACCACAGGTGCAAGTTTTCCATACCAATTAGCATGTGCTCCACCCACAAATTTTCCATCAAAATAAACTGGGAACACATAAAAAATGCACATTAAAATGGGAGTGATTGTCTTTGATATTCAATGCTTTAATTGAAACCAGGCAGCAGAATTACAGACCTCTGTTTTGACGGCTCCATGGTTTCCATCAGTAAAAGGGGATTCCTGAGTGATATCCTGAGGAAGACTAGATTTCCTTTTAGAGGAAAACCAAACAGGGTAACACGTCATTGTTTTGCATTGGCTTCATGGTCAATCGGCATTACGTTTTTTTCTGTATCAGTAATGGACACAGGGTCAAAGGTTCACACTCCTTCTGTCTGCCACTCACACATTTTGCACATGCGTTCAGTAACCACCTCACATATGGCAGGGCTGGGTAAACATCTGGTAATCTTTGTTTCAGCTTCTCAATAGCTCACCAGGCTATGGTCTCTCTGTGTGTACTCAATCTTCTCCAATTACATAGTTGCTGGCTGCTCCCCTGGGGTTACGTGGACAACCATTTGGGATTGCGGAAGGAGTTTCCACAAAATAGGTGTTGTCCAAAAATTCCTTGCAGTTATGGAAATAAACCCACAAAAAGAGAACGTGATATAGAGACTGAGTAGAGAAAATGAGCTTATGGTCATGCCTTTGGGTACATTTAACGAGGACTTTTTCCCTTTGTTTTTAACTTTTCATCTCCAACATCTGCGATGAAGTGAAAGATATCTTTCAACAGGCATTAGCAAGTAAAAACTGACAAAAATGTGTTTTTAGGTTTGCTAAAGAAGAGAGGACATGTATGAATTGCTGGACAGAGAGAATTACAGAAGTTTAACTTTATTTCTAAATCAAACCTGTTTGTAGGCCAAAGATGGTCACAATTATTCTTTCTGTTTGTGGTTTTATTGACTTCAAAAGTCGCAGCCCATGGTATTAGGCTGGCGGCTTCCTTTTGAAAATTCTTCACGTCACAACAATTGCAATCTGAACTTGATGGTCCACATCCTCATTACAGGCCCAATCTATTGTCCTGGCATGGCTTTACCTACTTTGTCAAACATGCTCTTTGCCTTGTGTTGGTGTAAAGATATAACCGATGCTGTCCATTCATTCATTTGCATTCATAAACTGGTGCATCTGGACAATGACTTCACAGGTCCCACAGTCAAGGCTGTTCTTACCATGCTGGCAGGGAGCCAGACGAGGCTGCTGGCCCGGGCTCCTTTTCCCAAGTTCCACCCAGACGCTGCGTGCGCCGTCATCCTGCTGAAATGTAAACCCCAGATTCAGCTGTGTTTGTTATGGTTGCGCCGGCCCTCAGTGAACACATAACGCTGTCACAACGTAGCTAAAACAGCGGGGCAATATTTCAACAACAATCTATTTGGTCAGCTGCAATTACATCACTAGGTGGTCAAACACATTAGTTTGCTGGAATGATAATTAGGATTATTTCACGGGCAGTCTTAGCAAGGGTCCTAGACGCTTTTCTTATTTCCTAACACACGTTGACATTTAATACAGAAGTTGAAGTCAAGTGCTTTTAAGTATGTTTTCACAGTGTCTGAACTTGACCCCACTGGACTTTGTTCACAGGAGTACCATCATTACTGTTTTTGCTGAGGATGCTCTATTTAACAGCAGGGCCTGCTATACCCTGTTGTCTCTTTTAATCATCCAGCTACAATATAAACAATAGTTTAGACTGAACACTAGTGTTGCCCTTGAGATCACTGGCCTGCTGAACTAATGGCTATTTACTTTCCAGGGAAAATAAGTAACCAAGAAAGTCTATTTTTATCCTGAAATGACCCTAGTGTCAACCCCACTGAGGTGAAGGGGGGACACATCCTTAACTTTAATCAAACCGCTGGCCCTGCAGGCTGCACGCTAGTGCAACAACCTTCGCGTGATTAATTTTTTTCCTGCCCTCTTGTCAGCTCATGTGACCCAAAGTCACTATAACATAGCAGATTCCAAGAGGATTTAATGTTAAAATATAAATCCATATAGTCTGCGACTAGCTGGGGTCTATGCAGTGTGGCATCAGTCGGGTGGGTAATTTATTGTGGGAGCTAAGTGTTTCCATTTGCAGTAAGAGCCACTAAAAACAGACTCGCTGAAGGTTTCTGGGGGGCCCGCTTGTTAAAGTACTGATGCAGTGTGAGCTGGCTCATAGCCTGACAACCTGTTTGGGGAGCTGTATAGATGGGGTTTTAATGAATACATAATCCAGCCATCACAAAAAGGACTCTTCCCACTTGCCAAAGTTGCAACTCTGGACTATTGGGGTCTTATTCACCTTATGCAAAGGAGTGAGATGCATTTTCAAAAGAGGTTTCCCAAAGAAAATAAACAAGACCTGCAAAGAAATTTCTGTTGTTGGTTACTGTTACTGTGCTTATGCATATGCAAAGATTAAAATGCAGAACAGAGATTCATTTTAGCTACTAAGATCAAATACAGTATATGATCCTGAATCCAATGAAAGGGAGGAAATAAAGAAAAAAAAATTGATTTATTTCATGTTTTGGATGTTAGTCCTAAATACAATAACACTGTCTTCACACGATGTGCAAGTCATAATGAAATACATTTTTGTAGTTAATGAATTGAAACTCACCTTCAGCAACTCACTGCTGCCCTCTACTGATTCCAACAAGCACACATTAACAATAATTTTGTTAAAATATATTTTTAAGGGAATATTTTATCACCTTATGGCCAACAGGGTGATTAAGTTAAACAAGTCAACCCTGCGTTTTGGTGGGTAGGGGTGAAGGGGTATCATTACAGGACAAGAGATCTGACTTAAGTTGTTACAAACACCTTATACAGTACAATGTTAACACGATTAGAATCAGTTTTTCTGCTGAACCTTTTACAGTTGCACATATCACTTAAAGTAATAATACTGAACAAAGTAGTGCAGTAGTACCAGTGTGTATATGCTGCAAAGGCAAACACTTCAGCAGAGTTCAGGTAGGTTGTGATGGAGTTGATTTGAGACTGATACTACTGTATAAAACCGCAGCCAAGTTTGGATTGGATGCCTAGCTGTTAACTCTGTCGCACAGAAATGAGAATAGTTTGTGAAACAAAAGCCAGAAAACCAAAGTGCGCCTCAAAGACCAAGGAAAACATAACAATAAGTGCAAAGAGCGCATGATATCATCATGCAGCTCAGCATCTGGGAAAGTACCATATCATCAGCCATGCAGAGCACATTTACGGTTTGACTAAACCAAAGAAAAATCCAAATCCAAACAATGTATGTGAAAAGAATGCATATTCACAAGAAATAAAGTCAAATGCAAATCCACAGGCTAACTTATGCCTGTAGAGTAATGTCCATCTTTGACTAAAACAGAAGAGCAAATGTTGCCATGACGATAGCCAGAGACAAGAAGATGATGTCGATGTTTAGTGTCATATCACTTTCTGTTACAGACTACATACACCCCCTGGTTGGACTCAAGCACCTTCCTTCCAGGAACGTTTTCTCCCAGTTCTAACATTAACCAACAGGCCTTATTTCCTGAAACCAGAAACTCCCTCAGCAAAAGGAAACCCAGCAACACCTGCACTAGTAAGAGGCCGGCCAGGACGTGAGTCCAAAATCAGGCCATTAGACTGAGACATAGTCTAATAGCGCACTGGAAGTGAAATTTCTCTAATGTTTTGTTAATATATTCTTGGTCTGCTCAACATGAACAATTACTCACAAAGTTATTTAAGTGTAAATGATGACACATTCTGAGCCTTGCTAAAATACATTATCTAAATAAAAGCATGTGACTTGAAAAAATAATTGCTGCATTATTTAAACATTGACAAATAAAACAAGAAGTCGAAGTGAACAAATAACAAATATGTTACAAATAGATGTTGAAAAACATATTTCTGTGGATGATGACTAGTCTGTTTGTATTGCAGTCACATGTCTCCATATTTTGGAGCACAGTGCAACCCACATGTGCCCTTGCAGCCCACAAACTTGGGCTGCTTTTTGCCAGCAAGAGTTGATTGATTGGCCATCAATGGAGACACGCTCCTTGAATGAGAGCACTCGCCGCAGAACTATCGAGTAAACAGACTTGGAAGTCAAGGCCAGCAAAATCCCTTGTGTCTAAATACCATCCGTTAGGAAGGCAAAGCCGGATCTCATGTATCTGTGGTCGGACAAGACCGCCACCACTTCCTCGTATTGCAAGGCTGCTTCAAAACCACGCCAGTGTGTGCTCTATTTCCCTAACCTTTTTTAAGGGTTGGAATTCACATAACCATGTGGTGTGCTTCTGGAGTTTGGGACTTCCAAAATCTCACTGTTTATCACTCAAATCAACAAAAGTAAACAGTCCACAGTGAAAACATTTTCAACCGTGCTGGAAGAACTTTTCATAATGTCATAACTAGGCATCCCTTTAGTGTTATCATATACTTGTGCTTTCAGTCTCACATCTTTCATGGTGGGCTTTGTTTAACAGAAGTGATAAGTTCATGCTAACTGGGACCAGACTGTTGAGTGAGGCTGTCTGTCTTCTTTCAAACCCCTTTGTGTAAGGCGTCTTCCTGATTCATAATTGAGTGCTCAACCACTTGCCAAATCAAATCTGGTCCACTGTTGACATGAAGTAGTCCCCCCTTTTGGTGAAAGCGGTCCAACAGGGGTGGTCAGCTGATGCCAACAGTCTTGGTGCCAACAGGATGTTATAATAGTAGAGCATATAAAGTGAGCCACTTCCACACAACATCATGCACAGCGGCTGAAACAGTAATTAACATCCGTTTCCATTTAACACGTGTTTTGATATTCTCTGTTGCAATTTGTCACATGGGAGCCGACTATGAGGGGAATTGCCTGTTGACTTTTTGTTAAGAAAGAAAACCTGGTTAGAGTTCAGGAGGCTCATTTCACTGGCTCTTCCAAACAACTAAATCTAATTTGCTTTCCAGTTAATAAATGATGTTGTTTCTTCGGTTTTAATGGTCATTTTATGCCAGGATACTATACTCGAGTGTTCTGCCGATTTCAGTCAATTGGTTGTTCAAAACCTTCAGCTTGCCTTTAAAAATATTTCCAAGGCACTCATCTCGAACTGGTGTTAAAAGGTGACCCATATTAAATTGTTTGCAAGAGCTAAAAATTCTCAACTAGTGAGATCCACATGCTCCCTAATTCACCTTCCAAAACACATGTTGGCAACAGGCAACTGAGGGTGAAAACAGCACCTATTTTACAATGTCTTGCAGAACAAAGGTTACTGAGCATTGTTTCTTTTAGTTCGTAATTAAGGAAACACTTTATAAGGATGCTGTCAACACTTGCCACTTAGCCCTTAGGTTCAGGGGATAAATATACTCTTTACAATACAGTTTATGTAAAAATTGTTACAAACTGGATTTTCTTCAGAAATGTTGCTGCAAATCTATCATTCAGCATCATTAATTTTGAGCCACATTCATTTGGAGTTCAATATTCACTCTGCTTTTTGCTCTGTTATGGTCTCCACCACCTCATGAGGGAAATATCTGGCTCTATAGCTGCTAAACGCACCCCTAAGTTACCAGCTAGTCGCTAACTTTGTTTGCTGCTTGGTGCTGGGCAGGTAGCGTACTGTGGATTCATCAGAGCCTTTTTGCTTAAAACAGCTGCAGCTAGAAACTGATGACAGCGCTGAGTGAACCAAAACAATGAGCTCAAAGATGCTAAAACATTCCATAGACCTGAGGGTAATTACAGTTGGGTCATAACTATTGGGTTCGTCACCAAGATTTACAACTTCCACATACATATTCATGATTTGATCCGTTATTAATATAAAAAACTTGATTACAGCAACTTTAAACCAACAAAAGTATCTGAACAAATAACTGATCTTGCTAAGAATAATTTTGAGACTTTTCATTGCGTTTTATTGCAAATTATATGTTATTACAGGCTTCATTTATTCATTTGTTTGCTATAGGGAAGATGCTGGTGTACTTTTCCCTTTATATTTAGAGCTAATCGTTTAGTTGTATCCAGGGTCAAGATACATTTGGTATCAGCAAAAAGAAGCTTCTATACAGCACTGAAATCATTATTTTAAAAAGATGGTACAGATATTTCAAGTTAAACTGACAGCTAACTGCAAGTTCACAGTGATAACACACCACACTAAAGAGAATTACAATACATGTCAGTCATTTACAGATAATAGAGATTTAGAATTGTATCAATTTTTAGCAAGACATATACAGTAGATGTGGACCTTAACATGGAGTACTTGATGTATATGTTCTGTTGTTGTTTTCAAGAGACCCAGAACTTAGTTGCATTTACAGTCTTCTGCTATATATTGATATTGATGGGACTTGATGCAATGCAAAGCAGTAATATTGAGACATGCAACATTAAACCACAGGGAAACCATGTCCAGAAAGGATAAGTGACACTTAGGACCTGAGAAAGACAAGTCATCAGGACAGCAATGGTAAAAAGGAAAGAACAGCAGTACATCATCAGAAACACAGATATTACTGTCATATTACTGCCACTGGAAAACTTTATCTGTCAGTCTATTACTTGCAAATCATTTTATTGGAAAATCTGTTCACCCAACTTACATCAACAAGATAAAATTTTATCTTTATTAATAAATTTTCACAAATTGTTATTTCACACATCTGTCTTGCAAATGACACCTATGGAAACAACATGCAGTTTATTTTAATTTTATTTTTATTTGTGCAGAGAGAATAAATAAGACTATTTAATGTCCATTTTGCCCTTCACTGTAGTTGTTGTCATTGCTGTCTCCCACTGGGCCAGGGGAAGGTGTAAACCGCTGTGTGTCCCCTCTGATACACATGGAGTCATCAGCTTATTTTTTCACCTGCCAGCTTCATTGGGAGGGCATGACACGCAGTGGGGATTCATGCTATTCCCCCAAATCTCACTGAGGTGCCATGACCAATCAGAGTCATAGTGCACCGACAAGGATATGATCCCTCACTGACTTCCCACCACGGAACATTGCCAACAGGGTTCAATAAGCTGAGCCAAGTCATAAGCACCACTACCAGGCACTCAACTTAGTGCTGGGTGAGTTCAATTTTTAGAGCACACTTTTCTTTCCTCAGAGTCTGGCCCAAGTGGTGATCAAGTATATTGTTTCAATATGGCAACTCCAAAAAGTATGAAAATTGAACAATATGTTTTCAAAATGACAGTTGTGCAGCCGATAGCATCTAAGCCAAATGCAATGCTAACAATACTAGCCACAGCTGCTAAGTGCTGCAGGATGCACATTCAGAGAGCAGAGCACAGAAATGCCAAATTTATATTTGCACAAAATAATTAACTTATGTCACATAGAAAGATCACAGAAATGTATGAGCCCACATATGAGACACTTAATTTCTCTAAAAGAAAGAACCACTGTTTAGAAATACCTAGGTATGTTCTTATTTAAAGTCATAATCACTGATGTGCAAATTTCGGGGATTTGGATCTTGTTAAGCGAACATTGCTGCACTTCCCAGAAATCAATGACACTTGAATCCATGTAATTATTCCATCAATTGCAACACAAATCCTATGAACCATTTAGAGTATATGCAAGTCCCTACTGCTGTATTCCAGTGTTCTCACACTGTACCAATCCCGTGGGGACAATGAGGAAGCTTACAGTGCATTTCTCAGGAGGGACATGGTGACCGCATGTGTCTGCTGGACTGTCAGAGCTACAGCAGTCTTTTCATGCGGCAGGTGTGCTTCTCTATGTGCATGGTGGCTTGGTCAGTGGAGCTGGTCAGGACGTCCAGAACTTCATCCTGCCGTTCCAACTCTGTCTCTGCCTCCAGGGCAAGGTTCTTCAGCTGCATCAGCATCTGCAAACACACACACACACACACACACACACACACTCATTTGTTTAAGTAATTACACACCAGCCCCCAGTGAACACAGACAACTAAGGAGCAAGACACAAATAAAAGAAGATTAAATACAGAAAATTGGTGAGCAGTTGCAGGGTGGAACATGTGGACCGTATGTGGAGAGGTGTAAAGACGGGGTCAGTGAATTAGAAAGCGAGGGCGCAAAGAGTGTTAGTGAAACAGAGAAAGGGGAGTAGATGAGACTGATATTTTCATTTGATTCAGAGTTTTTTCATCTCATTTTGGCTACAATAGGCTGCTGCTTAATGTCTGCAGATGAGAAAGAAACCATGATGTAATAACAGCTACTCACATGGCAGATATGATAATATTTCATATTATGCAGTATAGGAAACTTAAGAGGATATTCAGAGACAAGTCTTGGCTTATATGCTGGGATCACTGATATCATACAATACTGTTTTCTGCTCTCAGTGGGTTTAAGGAATACTGCGACTGCATCTCCATGGTCCAACAACGGTGTATGTTATGGTTGATGGAACAACTTAAATATACAATGATGTGCCAAGCAAAACCTAATAAACACTCCTCCAAACCCCACCACCATGGTTTCTAAACTAATATTATGTTATGCTACACATGCTCTCAAACACACACTCACACACCGACTGACATTATGTCAGTTTTCACTGGCCAGTACACGCGGACGTTGCAGTTCCAGACAGCAGTTTGAAAAACTGATAGTATGTCAATACACACCGTGGAACAACTGTATTCACTCACTTTACAATTTCAACTGGGAGAACATTCACAGGAGTTTTGGTGTGTCATAGAAAAACACAGAAAATGAATATTTTTAGCTGCTGCTTATACAATGGTTAGAGGACTTAAGTCATGTAGAAACCCCTAAAATTAAACATTTAGGCTAGAACTAAGAGAAAAATACATGAGCTAAAAAGCCTAGTATCTTGTGCATGAGTGGGGTGATTTCAAGACTGTGAATTAATTAATATAGTACACAAATTCTAAATTCTCTCATTCTTATGAGTGAGCCAGTTTGTATTGTTAACGAGTAAGAACGGTGTTAATTGCCGAATATCATTTATAGCTAACAAATAGCTCTAATTAGAGCCCAACCGATAAATTGGCTGGGCCAATATTAGCTTATCGTAGACATATTGGTGTCTTAATGGCAATACAGAAATGCCAATGGTACGTTTGAAGTTGTTTAGAATATTAGCATATTTTGTCAACCAGAGAGCACCTGCTCTGTACCTACATATATATTGGTCATAATTCTTTAAAAAACTAATTTGAGGGATCAGACGGTGTAGTCCCTCATTTGTCCAGGAGTGTTCTATCATAGAAAAGGTTTCAGTCGTAGTCATCTGGACACTGTTTAAGGGACTTCCGGATGGGAGCCGAAACATCTTGATTCTGAAAACAGTGTCCAGATGAAACCTTTTCTATAATTTGAGGGATCCTTATCAACATTTTTTTGTTGTTTATGTTATGTGTTTCTGAAAAAAAAAAAAAAGAATATCTGCGAATATATCCATATCAGATTCTTTTAACTTTCAACTATTTCTGTATTGGCCTCAGAAACCCACTATATGTCGGGCTACAGTTCTAACTGGCATTCACCTTGATGCGTCCCACCTTTGTAGCAGTGATTGCAATGATGGTTTTGTTACTTCTGTGTTGGAGGTGTTAAGATTATTTTGTCTGCCCCCTATATCAAATACGCCTTAATATAATCTTGGCACCAGGTAGTAGAGCCTTGGTGTCATCTCATTCATCATCAAGTCTACATTCATTAGTCTTAATACTGTATGTGATGTTTATCTAAGCATGATGTAACAAAAACAACAAAAACAAGTAAAGTAGTTCACTGAAAAGGTTTTACATGAAATATCTTATTCTAAGCTACCTGGAAGAGTGTGTCAAACACAAAAAAATTGTCTGAATCATAGGTTTTGATTTGCGTCACTGTGTAGGTCTTGCCACCACAGACCATGTCTGTAACATTTCTCAGTGTTGCGAGGTTCTGAATGGAAAGACACTGTAAAGTCTGACCAAATGACTGAACAGGTTTCTTTCCCTCTCTTAAAACCAGGATGGACTTTGGTTTGTGGTCTCACTAAATAACATTTTAAACATACAGGATGAAAAATAAAAATCATTATGGTGAATTGTGGTTTGGAATGGGACTATCAAAATACATGTTACTAAAATCATAGGGTTATTTACTATAATATACTGTATATACAATTATGAAACATCTAAATGCCACAATAGTGTAAGTCATATATTCACACAGGTCTCACCTGTTTGAGTTCCTGGGCCTCAGCCTGACTGACAGATGGCTGGAGGACATGCACCTGCAAATGGGACAGATCTCCTGCTGGGACCTCCAGCGGGAGCTCCGTCTCTTGGCACCTCTGCAGCAAACCTGACCCCATGGGTGGAGATGGTGAAAAAGTGCAGAGTGCATATGTTGCTTATGAGGAAACCAGACAGTAAACTCAAAGTACAGCAACTGAGGCAATCAGGGTGAAGTGACTCATCAAAACACATTTCTGTCAAGGAGAGACACCAATAACCATGTCCAAAAGTCATGTGGATGAAATGTTTTTACATGTGGCTACACACCTATAAATATACAGAGGTGGAAACACAGACCTTTACTGCCACTTAGTGGTCAATTTTATACTAGACACGGAAACAGTGAAATAATGGAGCCTTTATTTGTTTTATCCGTGCCTTACCTTCATTCCAGTTTGGCCCCTCTGTGTCACACGGAGATGAAACTGGAGTTGCCTTGAAAGCACTGTATTCACGGGTGAACTCCACCTTCTTTTTGTACTGCATCTCTAACACTGACATTGCCTCAGGCATCTTAGCAGACAGGAACCTGTAGCATATATCTGGCTTCCCAATAAACCGCTGTCTAACAGTGATCTCATAAGGACTATGCACCCTGATTTCGTCGATTTCATTTCGTTCGAAACGGTGAAGGAGTTGGCAGTTTGTGTCTCGCACCTCCAGTGAGGACACCAGCACCAACAGGCATCCAGGTTTTAAATCTGAGTCCCTGCCTTTGGTCACTACAGCTGGGATGCTTGCGATCACCTTATTTCTACTGGAACCTCTGCCAGCTGCAGCAGCAGCAGCTCTTGCAGCGTCCTCAGCCTTGGCTTCCTGCTGAGTCTTCCAGGGGAGTTTACCAAAAGGCCACCAGGAGGGAGACTCTAGCTCTAACAAAAATCTGCAAGAGTACAAAGGGAAAGGAAAAATTCACGTGTATGATTAGTTTCACTATCATATTAGGCCTGTTTTTGTTTTACATCCACTTAGTATAGCAGTCAACAGCATAAGAGTAATGAACATGAAAAAGACTTCCAAATAAAAAAGGGGCATAATATAATTTAATATTTCGATAATTACTTATCAGCAACGCCCAGATCGGAGTCAATCTTCTCCAGTCCCTGCATCATATTGTCAAACTGCACTCCTTGGTGGCTGATGACTATGCCGGTGTCCTCCAGTCTTCTCTGGGCCCCTGCCACCAGGTTGATCAACTCTCTGCCTTTAGAGGGTTGACATTCAGCCCCCCGGGCCTCTGAGCTGGGGGACAAAAGGCGTTCTCTCCAGAAATGCTCTAACACATTATAAACCACCACCCTGTTGGGCTTAAGGGAGCCAAACCAGTGTTTTACGTTGCCCTCTTCAAGCACTGTGAGAGTGCTGAAGATGAAACTGGACGACTCCATCTTGATCTCCATGATCCTGGAGAGGCGGAAGCTGGCAAGGCTCTCCTTACTCTGGCTGGAGACGAAGCGCACCATGGTCCTGGTGAGGGAGAGGGTGCCATTTTCCCATCGCTTCTCACTGTTGATGTAATAGGAGCCGGGCCAGCTGTGGATAGGGACGTCCCGGCTCATTTTGGAAGGAGATACACTGATTCTCTAGATAGACAAATAAGCTTCAATATTACATATGTACCATACACATGCACACACTGTCGCTGTTTTAATCTATATTACATCTTAAGGACATTGCACTGAGGGATCATTCTGTCCTGAAAGTGAACATACTTTCTTCAGAGTGTGATAAGGATTTCAAGTAGCAGATGAGCCGTTACCGCATACTCTCCTCTCAGTATCGGCGATGTTTATTACGGAAGTGACGTGACGCAAGAGTACGTCTGTATTTACTGTCCGACTTCTGCTGTCAGAAAATGCTATCACGACAAGGTTTTAGGGAAATAATTATTTTTAGTTAGGACGGCGGCTTAAAAATTAGCTAAGATAGCGTGCGGCATTAGCTTTAGATAAACTGAAACGTTAATATAGGCAGTGGGGATAGTAAATACACAGCAACGGTATTATACGTGCGTCGTAAGTTACAGGAACCATAACCTGCAATCTTCGGGATGGAGTCCATTATGCTGCGACCTGTTGTCAAATTAGAAAAAATACGTTTTAGCATATTGGTAGTTTTCTAGTCTAATCTAGCCTAAGTTTGACAGCAAAGGTAAAAAGACCTGCGCTATGTAATGTCAAACCAATCGACCCGCTAGCTTTTTCTTACGGTTTGTTGCTGTCCAAACGGTGACAGCTAAGCCCGCTAACTGGCTAGCCGAGGTCTTGTTTACCATCATGGACAGGGAGGCGTACCGTAACTGCTGCAGCCTGGTGAAAATACCAAGACAATCCTATGAACAGTTTTGGTCTTCACATTTTGTAGATTACATCGACAAGGAGCTGAGCTATTCTAAATTTTTCAAGAAATACTTGCTTCCCAATCACCCATGTATGTTTTCAAGAAGGTTTACAGAGGACTGGAAGTGTAGAAAACAGTGGGTGTCTGAGGACGGGAAGCCTAATTTCCAGAAGCTGTTGCAAGAGTTTGGTAAATAAGTCTGTTACTAATGCTTTAACTAACTACCACATATCATTATGTAGCTGCAGATGTCATGTACTGTAAGATAATTTATTTGTTCTTTATCACAGATGAGACTCCTGTTCCTGTTGCAAACTGCAATGCAAAGGAGTACAATGCCAACCCTAAACAAGTTATGCCTTTCAAAGAATTTATACACTACTGGAAGGAATACATCCAGAATGGCCACTCATCACCTAAAGGATGTCTCTATCTTAAAGACTGGCACATGTCAAGGTATCAATTACTACTGATTGAACTAAACTTTCTTTCATATAAAATCTGTAACCACCCGTGATGAATTTTATATTATTGTTCTACAGGGACTTTCCAGAACATAATGTTTACACCACACCAGTCTTCTTTTCTTCTGACTGGCTTAATGAATACTGGGATACACTTGAAGTGGATGACTACCGGTTTGTCTACATGGGACCCAAAGGCTCATGGTGAGAAAAATTTAACATAATGTTGGCAAAACCCAGATTATAGCTTAGTTTTTACTTAAAATTTTTTCCATGTAAGAAAGTCATCTCAGTATCTTTATTATTATTGTAGTTGTGAGGCAACACATTGGACATCTACTGCAAAGTAGTTTTTGATTTTTCACACAATCAGATGCGCTTTCTCGTCAACAGGACCCCGTTCCACGCTGATGTGTTCCGCTCCTACAGTTGGTCTGCAAACATCTGTGGCAGGAAGAAGTGGCTCCTGTATCCCCCAGGTCAGGAGGAGTTTTTACGAGACACTCACGGCAACCTCCCTTATGATGTAACATCAGCTGAACTTCGAGACAGAGGCCTTTTTCCACACTCCGAAGAAGCCTGTCAGCCTCTTGAAATTATTCAAGAGGCAGGTGAAATCATTTTCGTTCCCAGCGGCTGGCACCATCAAGTTTATAATTTGGTAAGAACTATAAAGGCAACAAAATCTAAGCAGTTGAGTCAGAGTGAAATCATCTACCTAATGATATATTATACTTTATGGTCTGTTATCTAATTGTGACATAGGAATTCTCTCTTTAATGTTTGCCTTCCAGGAGGACACCATCTCTATTAATCATAACTGGTTGAATGGCTGCAACATAGACATCATGTGGCAGTTCCTTCAGAATGAGCTATCGTCTGTTCAAAAAGAGATAAATGAATGGAGAAACAAGATGGACTCGTGGCATCAGCACTGCCAGGTACTTCAGGGATAAGATTGCTCAGCCTGCATGCTTTCTAGAAACATGCTGCTACCATGAATGTTTGCAATGTCATATGTAAAGTCATACTTTGTTACTTTTCAGGTCATCATGAAGGCCTGCTCTGGTATCAACTATGGGGAATTTGCCTCGTTCCTGAAAATCATTGCTGACAACCGAATGGCTTTCCTGAATGCTTGTTCCTCTGGGGATTCTTCAGATTACCCACGACATCTCTCAGAGACCCTCACCATACTTGGACCTTACCATGCTGCCTTTGACCTACAAAGAGTGGCTCACATAATTGAATGCCTCCTCTGCAATGAAGACTTTAAGCGGCTCGATCATTCATCTTTGACTTTGCAACCAGAAGCCATGTTACAGCAAATTCGGGACACCATACAATCCACAAGGGGGCAGCATCTCCTTTATCAGGAGTAAGATGTTCAGCTGTGTCTCAACAATGTAATAATCACCTGGAAATAGCTTGAAGGAAAAGTGCCAATTTCTACGGTGCAACAACAGTTGATGATAAAGGTGTTGGTTTAGCAATCTCTAATGTTGCTTGGGAATGTTTGGAATTTGTTTTTGCACTGAAAGAAGAAATGAATTAATAAACAAATACACCAGTTGATTGATTTCCGTTATTTTGCATATTTATTCAACAACGACCAGTACCACATCACAGTTGGTATAGCCTGTTGTATAGGGCTGCAATACATTTGTTAAATAGCATAATTCTGTGGTAAATAATACTTCACAATTTAGGAAAAATCACTCTAACAGTAGGTTTTATTGCAAACATAACAAACATACTCACAAATATGGATTAGTGCCACACAGCTGTTAAGCAATGACAGTGTAACATACTGTACTTCGGGGTTCTGTCTATGAGAAGTCTGTCAGATGTGATGTGTCACATTTGGGGGAACTATAAAACATCCTCCTCTTCAGTTGATTTTCACGTCTTTAGGCCACCAGTCTGGCACAGAGGCCTCAAGTGTCACTGTGGCATCGTCAGAAGATTTGAGCGTCAACACCTCTTTGGCATGAGCCATGCGGATTAGGCTCAGACCCAGCTCTCCAACCCCAGCTCGGTGCTTCCCAGCTGGCTTGCCTGACTGCGTTTGCAGCGCAGCTCCTTCCTCGAGGTCTTGGACTGGAGCTGACAGGCGTACTGGCATCAGGCGTTTCCGAACCACCCCAGTGTGATGAGTCCTGGCTGTGAGCTCCTGCCCAATGTAACAGCCCTTGTTAAAGCTGATGCCCTGCATGTAGACGATATTTGACTCTAGTGGTAGTGCCACCCCAGGGGGAAGGTCTTTCACTCCCTCAGGAAGTCCTAGACAACAATGACAGCAGAGGAAATAAACAAAACTTGTCAAACATTGTGAAGAGCACAAATCCTCACTTATTGCCCTGTTTCTCTTTTAATATAGACTGCATGTATTCTAACACACCAACTGGTCTTACCTATTGCATAGCGATGTCTGTCATACTCCTCTGTGTCACCTTTCTGACATGATGCAATGATATCCAAGGGGTCAACTTGATTGTCCAACACCAATCTCCAGCCCATTTCCTCAGTTCGAGGATCAGTCTCCCATACCAGAGCTTTGTCTGGGGAGGAGAGCTCCGGTTTACTGGCCTCTTGACTTGCGTTCTTGTGCTTGGGAAGCACCGCCCATACAGAGAGCTCTGGACAGAGGTTTATGTTGACATTTCTGCGGATCTTGTACACCTTCAAATGTCTCAAGATTGAGTCCTTAATCGTGCTGTCACACTCCAGGAAAATGCCGCGTCCTGCATCAGCTTCTTTCCAACTGAAAGCAAACACAGCAAGTTTAGTGTTTTGTAAAAAAGAAAGTTCACCATTAAAAACTATACAATCAGTTAATTCTAGGAATTATTTTTTGATGTTGTTACAATACTTTTATGGTGAGCAATTTTTTCTCAATTTTCCTGGTCTACCTCAGTTAATAATTTTGTCAATTTACAAAAGAGCTTTCTGATTAGCACCAAAAGATGTGCATATCAATAGCTTTGTAACCTATTAATTTTCCCTTGGCATAATCTGACATACTATTGTATGACTTTCTGCAATTCAAGTTTTTATTCACTGGGCACTGCACCCACACAGGTCTTTTTACTTATTTTGGCTGATTAGGTCACCTTGATTGAGAATATGATGGGAGATGACATGACGTCACCGAAGTCCATGTGCTGATAAAAATGATAAAGGTGTAAGTTGTACTGTGCAACAAAACCAACAGGAGAGTGAGGAGATGTCAGTCAAACACAGTCTGTACAAAGATTTACCAAGAACCAGAGATGAGTAGGGACTTTATTATAACCAACTTGATGTGAAAGTTAAAGTAAAGTGGCATCGGTAAAATTATTTTAGGAAGACCTTGTTCTTTGATTCTGAGGAAATGACTAAAATCTCTAATTTTACAAAGTTCAACAATCTGCTACAAATCTATCAAAGTGCTACAAATTGAATAACTACATAGATAAACAGAATAAAAATTAAGTTCACACTAAACATTTGGCATCAATTGTATACTAGTATCAACTGACTAGCTACTATATTTAGACAATAAACTGGACTGGGCTAAGAACACTCAAGCTGTTTACAGGACGGGCCAGAGCCGCCTCTATTTTCTGAGGAGGCTGAGGTCCTTCAACATCTGCCGGACAATGCTGAGGAATGTTTTATGAGTCTGTGGTGGCTAGTCCTATCCTGTATGCTGTTGCATGCTGGGGCAGCAGGCTGAGGGTAGCGGACACCAACAGACTCAACAAACTGATCAGTAAGGCCAGTGACATTGTGGGGTTGGAGCTGGACTCCCTGGCGGTGGTGTCAGAGAGGAGGATGCTGGCCAAACTACCTGACAGTGTCTCCCACCCGCTCCATGACGTGCTGGTCAAACAAAGGAGTACCTTCAGTGAAAGACTCATCCCCCCAAAAAGCACCACAGAGCGCCACAGGAAGTCATTCCTGCCTGTGGCCATCAAACCCTTTAACTCCTCCCTCTAAGTGTCTGTATGACCCTAAGTCACTAAACTGGACATTGATCATTAACATCTCTGCAATACTTGAATAACTGTGCAATATCCGTGTAATACTCATATGCAATAATACTACTTATTACTTATATTATTACATTGCATTTATACCGTATTATCATCATCAACCGGTAAACACACTTGCTAGTACTTTCTCCTGTGTGCACTGACGTAAAGACGAGCTGCTGTAACAAAGAGTTTCCCTTCGGGGATCAATAAAGTATTTCTGATTCTGATAAACTAACATCTACTGAAACTGTTGTGGGGGTGTGTGTCTCAGAACAGACAAGCTGTGTGAGCAAACTTCACCAGCAACTACACTTTGTACATGTGTGCTTCAAATGTTCATCTAGCATTTTTTGACAGACTGGGTTACAATATTTCACGCTCTGTGTATTGCTATCTATCCATCAAATTAAAGGTTTCACTGAATTACATAAGCTTATTGTCCCTTTTTTTCCTCATATCACAGATGCTCACAAAAACATCACTCTGTTAAGCTGGAAATATCTCAATATGTTTGGCCAGTTTTCTTGCAAATAAGAAAAGATACACCACCCATATAGGCTAGGTACATTTAATCACAATTTGCTGTTCTAGCAATGCATAAAAACGGTTTTAAAGCTTATTGGAATAGCATTTTGACACCATCTCACTTCCTTTATTTGGTGAAGGCTATTTCCTGGCTTCTCCTGGCAGTTTCCTGTAGGTTTGCAACATGGGGTCACAACTGAGTACACACATTTCCATTAGTTTTAAAAGGATTAAGACAAAACTAGACAATCTTACATTTTGACAGTTAATATAATTTTTGTATGTAATGTAATGCAGGTCCATATTTTGACAGTACAACACAAAGTGAAAGCCTTTTCCATTTCACTGACCTCAAAGGTGGACTGTCCTTTAATTTGGCTCAGTTGAAAGTGACTTGGACAAGGACGCTTAAACTTAGGAGTGTGTTTGTACTTACTGTTTGAGCCAGACTGTACACACAGCAGTGGCTTTCCAGGGCAATCTGCGACTAGGCTACCAGCAACTGCCTTACAAGATAAGTAGCCACACCCTCGTGATAACTGAAAACATGTAGGCTACAAGTGTTTAAACGATATAATGAAGTGTACTGTACCTGTACAACATGATGTCATATAGTGTTCTTCCTTGTACATTTAGCATATGTGAGTACATGGCTGTGTGTCCAGGCTCCTCCAGCAGCCCCATATCATTGGTTATAATCCCCTGAAGAAACGGGCTTGTGTCTTGTCCCTGGATTTTCAGTAAGGTCCTGTGAGGAAGGTGACAGCACACAAACTGTCCAGGGACATCTTTACCGTTACCCGCCTCCTGGCTGTAGTTGTTAACACGGATCCCCGCTGGAGCTGAAACACCGGAGAGAAACGTTACCCACAAATAGGGACCGGTGTATTTTCTGGAATAAACACCGAGACAGCCGGCGGACTTGAACGCTCCCCTGGCGAAACACAAAACCCCCATATTGTATATTGTCATATGAGTTTATTACGTCTCAAAATTAGGTAACTAATCCACCTGCTAACTACAGTGGACGGCTACATAACACAGGACATCGCAGTTAATTTCGGTTGACTCCCCCAGCAAGAACGCCATTTTGACATCCCACAATGCATTGCTCGATAATATTGGAACACGTGTGTGACGCTGTTTTGCTCCGTCTTCTACTAGTAAGGAATGTCTTCACTTTTAGAAACACAGTCACATCTAATTCGTGTCGCTTTTATTGATACTTAAACAGAATCAATAATGAGAGAAATGGAAATGTGAAAATTACCCGGCATTTACTTAAGATCCGCATGTTGGCCCCCATTGAAAAATATAACAGGCAATGTCAAACAATGCAATGATATCTCAATACATTTTCTTATTGAATGAGTACATCAAAAACATCTGTGCAGATATATCATTATAATGAGAAATGTTCCTCGTTATAACAATACACCAGTTTAAATGGAACTTTATATACAGTCTGGTTTTGACAAGAAACTTCTTACATCCCTGCGACGAGTTGGCCACTGTCCAGGGTGTACCCTGCCTAAGGCCCAAAGTCACTGGGATAGGCTCCAGTCACCCGCGACCCCTAACGGGACCAAGCGGTAGAAAATGGATGGATGGATGGATGGACTTCTTACATCAGCATATCTTTTCAGCATTTTTTTCTTGTTATAAGAAGATATGTACATGATGTAATTTCATTATAACAAGAATTTTTCATATGTTAACCAGAAAGAAAGGGTCCCTTTGACAGAAGTGGTAAAACTTAACACAAGTTAACACACAGAGATGACTAGATTGGGCTTTTATGGAATGCAGCATATGGTATTGTGTTATATTAAAATGAAATTTGAAAGGCATAGAGTTATACAGAAGAAAGAATCAGTTTTAGAGATAGCATAATTTCTTATTTATCATTTTCATTTACCGCAAGTCCTATTACATTATCAGTGGTTATTTTTTTACTGAAAATTATATTCAGGGGGTTTAAGTAAGCAGTGCTGAAACTAATAGAATAACTGTTTTGCTATATAACAAACCATGACATCTTGGATAAATTAAAGGCCACGTCTAAACTGAAATACTCAATCACTTCTGTGATGGCTACATTAATATTAGGAATACAATTTACTTCACTCAGCTGAATATAAAGTACAACTGTTAATTTTCAGCTAATTATAATGACAAAATGCTGAACGGCATCATATGCAATGTAATGTGCCTCCCACCACTATAAACATTCACTGCTCAGTAAAACTCATTAATAGATGGGAAAATACCAAAACAACTAGCACACACACATATGTAGTAACCGAACAAAATGTGTAACTCATTACCAGGTAAGACAGTAGGGTAATACAAAACTGATGGAAATAGGTAATAAAGGGCTCTTAAGTGATGTGAAAGCGCACCAAATGGTTTCTTCCAGGGATGCTTGGCAAAAAAACTCTTATATAGAAATACGGAAAAATCCAATAGAGATAAGAAGCAACTCTCCAGACCCAACACTTCAATACTTTTATTCTTAAAAAACAAGCTAATTGTAAGTTTACATGATGTCTTTCTGTAAAGCTTGGACAAACACCCATTGTTCTCTGTTAAGGATTTGTTGATTAGCACCAGGTGCAGAGTTCCACTTAGTATATACAAAGAAACCACCCATACATTGGCAAGTAGATTGTGGAAATTGTGTTGAATTTATATATATATATACATTCCAATGCACTGAAGGTTGTTGTAAGTGGCAGTCCACAGCTACTTATTCAATAATTAGTGGATGGAGAAATGGGTGTTTGACTCCACAAGTCAATCTTTTGACACATACACCCAAGCCTTGTTTTAATAATAAAAGTACATGCAGTGGGATTTCTTGGGTTGTAAAAAACGATATTCCCCTCCTACCTTAACACTTTACTATACTACTGTAAGTGCGATTCTTCTCATTACAGGTTTACTGCTCCATACATTTCAAAATCCTTCCTAGAGTACACACACTTACGACAAATCTACTGTGGTCAGTAACTGAAGAATCTCAACATGTCTCATAAAATAATATTTAATCAGTTTGTATAAATGAGTCATTTACAATTTGACCAATGGTATATGCTGCTGTATATACAATGTCTTCGTTTTCTTGTTACAAAATATGAAACTTCCTTCCAATAAAACTTAATCGCAAGCTTCTAACTTTGAATTAGACTTCAATAAAAACGTTTCATTTTGCAGTTTCCAAAACATGCCATTGCCATTAGTGTGATGATGCTGAGATGGCTATTATAAAGCAAGAAATCAGAGGTTTCAAATAAGTTTATTTCTTCATGAATAAAATACTAGAACAGTCTTTAAAGTTTGAGGCACTTTGAAGTATGACAACAGTGAAGGCAGGATTAAATATTACACTGAAATCAATTTTAGAAAACATACTGCTTCAATGACAGAAAAACCTAACATGCCTAAACATAAGATAAATGTCAAGCTAATTGAATAGCTAAGGATGGGGTTTCTACTTTAGCCTATGTGTATACTGTATATTCCCAGTTGTAAAGCATGCATCATCTGCTTCAGAAAATCAGTATTTAGTTAAGAAAATAATCAGATTTTCTGTTCACTTATCTCTTCCCCTTCAAATGTGACACTGCAAGACTTTGGAAAATATAGAATAGATAATGGCTTTGCACGCAATGGCTGAAGAACATCACACTGAGCAGATGTTTACCAGAAGAGTCTACAGTGACACAGCCCTGTTTCATTATCTTTATCAAAATATCCACATTTAATCTGTTTCCAGCAACACTCATCCATACTGCATCCAAAAATACTTCCCCAAATATTAAACATGCATCTTTCCAACAACAATCATCATTCTTCAGAAATGAGTCATTGTGCATTTGTACAGTGTTTTTTTCACTGCATTTTCAAATTTGGATTGAGAGTACAATCACACACTTCCAATGTTAGATTTCTTCAAATTAATCCAGTTCAGCGGTGGTCAAGGGTAGATCAGATAAATAGCTCGAAGCAGTCTGTTTATACTTTGACATTTTAACTGGAATTAGAGATGTTTAACTAGGTAAGTACATGTTAATCATGTCCAAAATCTATGGCAAGCACAAAAAGACACACTACAGTAACAAAGAAGATTCGTGATACTGGATTTGATCATTTCTTAATGTGTTTTCTTTTTTATTCCCAAAAACTGTGTACTGTACTCCTTCAGCTAGTGTGATTGAAATTCTTAATTGTTATTGTTCAAAGTCGCATCTCTCACACACACACACATCCTCCAGCTGTGTCACAGTGCAGTCCCGGAGTCCTAAAAGTTTTAGTTAATTTACTAAATTAGATTTATCTCTAGATCCAGACAGAGGTCTTTCCATTTTTTACAATGGTTGCAGCCTTCTCCGTGGCTGATTTCGGCCTTGCTCCTTGTTTCTCCTGGACTGCATTGACTCGATTTTGCTCTGCCATGGTGCCCCCAGATACAGGACTACTGGTTCTGGACGTTTGCTGGTTGTTTTTGGTTTGATATGTTTGAAAGGCCATATCGAGCTGTTCCTGGGCAACCCGTAGGTGCCGGTGTAGGCTTGCTAAATCAGAAGGGATGTTCTCATCTGGGCTGGTGCACTGCTGCTCCTGGGCCACATTGGCCACGTTCTGCTCATGGGTGATGAGGCTGTTGGGGATCCTGCCAGGTTTGTCTGTCTTCATCACAAGGTTGTACCCCGGAGGGGAGGCTGGGATGTTGCGAGAAAACGGGTAGCCGTAGGACGTCCGTCGGCCCCGGTTCCTCTTCATGCGAAGTGTGTCCCGAAAAGTGCCAATTCCCAAGTGAAGCATCTCACATACATTTAGCACTAGACAAAGACAGCTTACCACATACATGATGAGGAGGAAGATTGTTTTCTCTGTGGGCCTGGAGATGAAACAGTCAACTCTGTGTGGACAGGGGACCCTGTTGCATACATATGAAGGACTAACTCGAAAACCATAGAGGAGGTACTGTCCTGCAAGAAAAGCGATTTCAAAAATAGCTCGTGACATGAGCTGAAGAACATAGATTCTCATCAGGCCTTCTTGCATAATTCTTCGGCGACCATCATGTTTTGGTGGATCTTTGCTAGTGCTGCTCACTGGTTCAGGCTTGGCCTCCTGCACCTCCAGCGTATCCTCATAGATCATGGGCTCAGCATCGTCATCTTCATCCTCCTCTAAGACGTCCTCCAGATGGTGGCTGTCTCTCCATCTGGAGTGAGGAGGAGGCCTTTTGCGGAGCCTGTGGTGCTTCCTGCGCTCCTCGTCTGAACTTCGGGCTATCTTGTGGATGGCGTAACCCAAGTACATGATAGAGGGAGTGGAAATCATGATGATCTGGAAGACCCAGAAGCGGACGTGGGAGAGAGGGGCAAAGGCATCGTAGCATACGTTGTCACAACCTGGCTGCTTGGTGTTGCAGGTGAACTTGGTCTGCTCGTCTGAGTAGATGGACTCGCCTCCAACCGCTGTGAGCACAATGCGGAAGATGATGAGCACAGTCAGCCACACTTTCCCCACAAAAGTGGAGTGGTTGTGGATCTCTTCCAGAAGACGAGTGAGAAAGCTCCAGCTCATGTTGCTATAACAAACTTTTCAACTAGAATCTGTAACGAGAGAATAAAGAATTGATTAAGGGATTCGCAGTAAATATTACTTTGTAGTACTATGTTGTAATTGTATATTCTTCTTACAGTTGTATTCCTTGTATTAAATGCCTGTGCTGTTTGTGTGTAGTTGTCTAACCAAAGCAAATCCAATGCAGACTAGGGCTGCAACTAACAATTACTTTCATTATCGATTAATCTGCAGAGAGTAGAAGGTAACACCTTTGAATATTTTATTTGACCACCACTCACACACACTAAACCCAAAGATATTCACTCTACTATCATAGAAGACTAATAAAACCAGCAGATGATCACATTTGAGATGGAACTGGATAATTCTTCGCTTCTTTGCTCAAAAAATGACATAAATGATTAATGGAATATCAAAAGAGTTGCCGATTTATAATTTTAAACCAATTAAATGATTCATATACAGAAAACCTTGTGAGGATGCTGTTTTTTGTTTGTTTGCAGCAGTCTTAGTTTTAATTAGCAATACATCTTACTGTAGTCATCTACACAGTAGTACTTCTTGATGTAGAGGACACATTCATTTTCATTTGATTGTACAGCCAAACACAAGACAATGGCTTGTGTTGATTCATGTCAGTACGTAGGGTGATGTCATTCAGTCACCCTATCTAAACACGCACCATGCAGTATTTCTAATATTCTATTCTAACAGATTGAAATGATTTATGAAAGAGTTGAAATGGCAAAAATAGCAAAGGGAAGCTGAAAACAAAAAGAGAAAAACACTTCTTCCGCCACACACAAACCCACCAGCAACAGCAATCATTTTGATTATAGCTTTGACCCAAGAACACTACAAGAGGGTGACAGACTACAAACACAAATTGAAACTGACAGAGCTCTGAATGTATGAAAAGCCCATTCTGGTGCTCCACTCCACAGAGTGGAGTGCCACTTCAGAACATACTGTACTCTGCGTTTCAACACGTCATGCCAAGGGACACACACACACACACACACACACAGAAACAGGAATGACATGAAACCTCACAGTGTCATACTCTCCTCACAGTCAGAGTCACTACTGACTCTGTGAGGTGAATGAAGCTGTGAAGAGGAGACAGCGTAGCGCTTCTGACCCTTCATTCATAGAGCAGAGCTGCAGAGTTCGTGTCGATCTCATGACTGTGGCACTGTGTTCCCTGGCTTGGGATGTGCCATCTGAGTGAACAGGAGAGGCTTGTTGCTCTGCCACGAGGCCTCCCCTCCAGATCCAGCACTGCTGACGCTGGGGAGGGGTACAGCCACATGGAGACAGATGGAACCTATGGTGAGCAACTCATGTCTGCCCCAGGATGGCATGACAGGAGGGCTGCTACACTGAGGATTTGCACCGAAGTTTGAATTAATCTGTTGTGTATCATAGCATCAACATTATACCTTAACCTTTAATTCTGTTATACAGTACCATTACACCTTGAGTGTTCTTGAGATATCCGCCTGCTGTTGAGCTTGTTATGTTGATTATTTGCTGCCTTGTCTGTCTTTAATTTTCAGTGCTGTTGCATTTTTAACCAGGTCTCCCCTGAAAAGATTTTTTTATGTAAGTTTTAAACATGCCTGTTTAATAAATCAAGATTAGATTGTACTAAAGATGAAGAGTGACACTTTCACATTAAGAGCAGCAATGTAAATAGAACTTAGTTAGTTAAAAACATGTACATTTCTAAAGCTTGAAACCATGTTTGGGTTCATGAATTTTTGCTTAGTACATGTCTGTTGAGATATCAGACAAAGCAACATACTTCAAGTAATAGACATTTTTCATTTATAATGTTTTTTAAATAGGGAAAAACAAGGGCCATACTTTTTAGGATTTAAATGTTTCAGAAATACAGCTTATCTTATTTTACAATATTAGCGACAGATGTATTATAGTTACAGAAAATATAAAAATGTATTAAATACAGTGATTTTTAAATTCCACAAAATAGAGGCAGTTTTTAATAAAGGTGTATTACAAATGGATATTCAGACTGTAAATTAGGGTAACAATATAGACTTCAGACTTCAATACAAGTATAGTTAAGAACATACTGTATGGTTAAGACATATTTTTCAATTGTAGGACCAGATATTTCATCAAATGCAGGTGCAGGCCTAATATATTCTATATTCATAAACATGCATTATATTGTTGGATGAAAATATGACAAGAGCTTCTTAAAACATTGGTTTAATTGCTTTGCCTTTATAGCAGAATATTCATATTTGAAAGATTACTGCAATGGCATGAAATTATCTTCAGTCCACAACAGTCCACAAGTACACTGTAACAAAACTGGATGATATGGCAGGATAGTTGAACAGACACTATCACACAGTTTCTTTAGGGGAAAGTTAGAAACTGAAACAACCCACCTGGAAAAGTTGCACATGCATTTCCCATCCTGAAGGTCTCCTCTGCCCTCTCTAGATATCCCCTGCACAGTCTGATCCATGGAATCCCCCCTCCATCCTAATGTCCTGGCCTTTTCCGTCTTAAAAACGAGAAACAATGACAGAACTTATAAGACTAGACTTTCTATTTATCCTGTTTTCCCACTCTGAAGAAGTGAGGTCTAGCTGCTGTGAGTGCCTCACATTCTGGCTTGTGTCTGGTTTCTATTACACCAGCCTTCTGCCCAAGAAGGAAGTATAAAAAACAGAGAGGCAGAAAAAAATCCTCCTCTGGCAAGTGACCCCCATCCAAGGGTTCAGACTTGAGGATATCGTACTGCAGATTGAAATGAACACCCAGCTGAGGGAGCGTGTTAATCGCAACACAGTCACCTCCCCCCAACGCTCATGTGCGACATTTGCAACACAGATGATGAGGCTCTCTCTCTCTCTTACTTTGTCTCCCTCTCCCTCTCTACATCTCCATCTATCTATATATCTCAGCTTCTTGCAGGTTAATGTCTTCATGCCCTCCAACCATTTATACAGCAACAGCAGTAGTTCAGAAAAAAGGTGATGCATACAGTCGTGACACACTTCACATTTGTAAAAATGCAAAAGGTCATTAAAAACATCCACACCTCTTCCTCTCTCTCTCTCCATCTCTGTCTCACACACACATCAAACACGGTAAATGCAGATTAGCAACCTCTATATTATCTGGCAATTACATAACAGTTTACACTGGGTGACAGTTATGAAAAAACAACTTTGGGGGGACAAAGACAGGGAGTTTAAGGACAGAAGTGTCACTGAGACATAAGCCACCTTGCCTCAGTGCAGATCCGCTAGAATGTAACCAGCAGGTATGCTCAGTCATATCAAGTGTCAAAATATTTAGATCCTCCATCCAGGCAGATGGCCAGATAACAGAGCAGTGGACGGGTCGCAATCTGCGCTCCAGCTACACGTCTTCTCCGACTTGATGTTTATACTTCAAGCTTTCACCTCAGCCTGCCAAGCGCAGTAGCACACGTTGTTACTTAAAGCATGTGATGGATTTTTTTCACATAACAGCAAGAGCGGCTATATGTGGACAGAAGTCTCTCTCTCCCTCTCTCTCTCTCTCTCTCTCTCACACACACACACACACACACACACTTCATTGCATTTTTTTAAAGTATGAAATGGCACAACAAAGTATGGATGAGGAGGTGATTCATGCAAGATTAAAATCGGAAAGGAATTTCTCCATCTCTTTATTCTATGTGCCAGACCTTGCTGTCAAGTTTGGGAAGGGATCTAAACTCAACTACTTTTAATAGAGGACAGACAAACGGGTTAGTGTCTGGCTTGCATTAATGAAATGTGTCTGGTCATTGTCACAGTGACCATATTATTATAATGTTACTTTCACAAGGCCCTCAATAACCCATAGTTATGACCTGTATACAGCTATAAAGCAAAGAATAACGTTCAACAACATCAGTAAGGCCACCATTAATCAGATCTCAGTTTTAACTCAGTTCTTTAGATGATGATGATAAATTCTTGATTTCCTGTGTCTTAATATATTGTAAGAATATTAGACTCTCAAAGCAAAGACAACTGCAGCAAGACACGTCAAGAATGAGACAGTACAAGCACATGAGAAGTCTTTATTCTGTTTGAGTAGTTTGTGGTCTAAAGAAAGCTCTGAGAGCCAGCCAACTGGGCCTGCAGCACCCATCCTCCAGAGGCCTCCCCTCTCAGTCTGGCTGAGGAGATGTGGCGTAGTGTGCACCCCTGGTGCAGCACTGAGGAAAAGGAGATAGGGGATGCTGCTGGAATGACTGTAGCATTTGGGGTTTGGACATGTGCTATCCCTAAGGGACAAATAAGCACGTGTTTTTAAGTTGCAGTGCATTCCTCTCCATCTAAAATTTTCCTGTCATTCAAAAGACACAGATGGTCCAGTGAAGACGGTTGATAAGTGAATATTCAACTAAAAGTCAAATAGGGTTTATTTTCCTAGACAGTTGGTAGAACTTACAAACCATGGTTGGGATTTACAATTAACACTCACTGAGGTTCCACTATCCTCTACTGTAATTGAATGAAATATCTTTGATATTAATTCACAGGTCTTTTTTTTATATACATGTATACAGTGTCTTATAAAAGATGTTTATCTTTTATATATATTCACAGACCTGTATTTTATACAGTTCTGTGTTTAAAGTTATATTTGGTGATACATGTAAAATGACAAGATTTGTTTTCAATTGTGGTTATCCATCTTTATAAAATCTAACATGGCCTAAAAATAAACCTTATTTTATTTTCATTTCTGGTGCTTTTAAGAACTGTAAAGTAATTCATTACTTTATTAATTTATCACTATTTACTTTATTACATTTTATCCTTGTCTTTTATTTTAACTATTGAACAATAGTTCACATTTATCAGTCAGGGATGAACATGGATTACCATTTCTAAATCACCAGACAGTTAATTTCATTGTTCTTTGATGATAGAGTAGCATTTGTGTGATAATGGAAAATACTGTAATTTTTACAAAAAGGGAATTATGAGACGATAGATTTTGTTTATTTTCCCAACATTTAATTAGTCTTTAAAACGGCATTAAATATTTGAATTGCTCAAAGTTAAGTTAAGCAAAAACAAAAGTGCAAAAATACAGAGTCAAACCAATGACTGCCTAGTTTTGAATATGTTGTCCCTGTGTCCTCATTCAGGCTATTCTAGCTTTGGGAAACTGTGGTTCATGTTGATAAATATTGATTGGACTGCCCAGAGCGAGGAAAATATTACAGTATTCCCCTGTAAGACATTGTTTGACATTGCTCTTGTCACAAGGACTGGCATCATGTCACAGCCAAATGAGAGTGTTTAATATTAATTAGGTTAAAGTTATATTTTGTGTTAAATATATTTTCAATTGTGGTAGCATCTGTGAGATACGAACAAATTTCAAAAAAATCTAACAGGACAGCTGACAAATAAACACGACGACAAAGTTTACTTACTTTTAAGACATTTTTTTATTAATGAAAAATAATCAGAAAAATTGCTGCAGTGCTGTATGAGCCATTTCATAAATGTATTGCATTTTTTTGCATGATTTTTTTAGTCCCAGACAGTTTCACCTTTAAGAGGTTACTGGGAGCCGTCAGAGTTTGCAGTGTAGCCGAGTGTTGAAGTGATGCAACATGGAGGAGTGAACATCTCGACAACTCTCCTTGGCCGCCACCAATGTCATCACAAGGGTTTTATCCACATGTATTTACTGAACAAAGTTGATGCGAGCAGACTGGGGGCTGTGGAGGTCTGTGTTTATATAACAGATCAAGCTCCACCATGTGACTTGGATGTGCCCCCCCCCCCAGATAAAAGAGTGACACAAGACACCAGAGCAAAAACATGCAACTTGGTGCTTGGACTCCTCCTCTCTCCCATCTCTCCAACTACTATCATTAAACTGCTCTTACCAGGCTGTGGGGGGCTATCCCATAGGCAGCCTGAGAGTGGTGGCAGTCCCATCTTATTTGTTCATTTTTCTCCTAGTTTCTCAGCCGAGCCTATCCTACCCGCAGGGTGACTGCGTCCCGTGCCAGTTTTACTAAGGCTGGACTCCACTGAAGCAACTGAGATGAAAAGCCTTGAGGTGGATGCCAACAGCTTCCCTCAGCCAGGGCTCTGTGTCTCCCACATATGAGCAAAGCAACTTCTATTTAGTGTGCATTACACTGTTTTATCACTGCACTCACAAAACAATGGACACTTGTTTTCATTATTGATGTACGTTAGTTCAGTTTAAATGTAAAAAAACAACTGCCAGGTATTCCATCATATCCCAAAAATATTTAACATAAAAGCTATGTTATGTTATACATCTAGACTCACTTAAAAAGTTGTATGTCAAATTATTTAAAGCAAATTAAGATACAGAGCAATTTTTAATCGTCTTAAAAGCAGATCATGTTCCACTGGAATGGGCCTGTCCCAGAAGGAGGTTCCATTTTACTGCCCTGAAACACTCTGATCGTAACGATTTGCCATTTAATATATACATCAATGTAGATGCTTTACGTGAGGTATCGGGCTGACCTATAGGGCAGACATCAAAAGCTCAAACACCATGTCTCATTTATGTTTATGTGTTATGAGTAGGAAGTAATAAAGCATAGCATCAGTGTTTCCTCACAAAATTAGACATTTCTGTCATAATTAACAATCTGATATGAGCTGACTTTATGTCAGTTTTCATCAGTGTGCCAGTTATATTTTTCACAGAAACGTTGTGAACACTGGAAAAGTGTGCAAACCAGTGGTTTTGTTCAGCTATTACTAACTAACTTCACCGCACTAGATGTAATTTTCTAATTTCATGTGTCACTTGATTTTAAGTGATTGTTTATCTTGCTGGCAAGCAAATTGTAGCTAAACTGATTAGATGGATCCAATGAAAATACTCTAGTGATAATAATGTCTTAAACTTAACTGTATGCCCTACTCATGTTAAATTAGATCATGAGCAGAGCACAATAAATTAAATTTAAAGCTCTCGGATCACAGGGGTCCCTAAAATATTAAATTAAATTAAAAATAGACATCTTGAAAACAAGGAAGTGACGATAATGTATATCGTTGATAATGTATATTCAAAACCAGGGCCATATAATTACGCTTAGGTGTCGTCCTCTGTATTTTTCCAGAGAACTTGGGGGTTTTAAGGACCTGGAGTTAATTTATATTCTAAAATTAGAAAAAAACAACAAAATGATGGATAGTTTGGATAGGGTGATGGGGGGGAAAATTCAGTATTTCCTCACCTGCATTGTGATGAAGGCTTTGAAACAGCATTTTGACCAATTAAAATGAAGACACAATACATTATAATTGAACACTCAAGTGAATCAATAAAATAGTATTGAGGTCACAAGATGTATGTAATTTTTTATTGTTTTATTCCCCAGTCAATTTTTTCACTCACTGGCTGATGACATTTTCCATCAGGGCAGTAAAATCCAACACACAACTAGCCATCCAAATAAACAAAATAACAGTGCTTTGCTTGCAGAGCTGGAGGGCCTTAATCTTTGACATAATCTTGTCTTAACTGGCCTTGTCATGGGCTGATCTGGGGCAAGCCTAAAGGAGCAGGAGACCTAGTCAGGGTCATTTGGACTAGCAGAGATGTTTACTACAGCTCCTTCTTTCCAGATGCCTTTCTGTCATTGCCCTTCACCAACTCAGTAAACTCCAGACACTGGTAGCAACGCTACAGGATCCCCACTGATAACAGCAATATACTCTCTTTAGCGTACACTCACACAACAAAAGCTCTGATCAAAACTGTAAATGTGCACATACTGTATAGTGTACCAGTCGACACATGACACATTTAAAGCTCAGCTATTAAGCCACTGAAACTGCAAAAAAAAAAAAAAAAAAAAATCTGCTGAGCAAAAGACATAGATTGGGCAACATATTAACCGTCAAAGTCATTAAGTGATTATGTAATAATGTATGCAGTGCATAATCACTAAATAGGTAAAGAACACCTGCTACTGAATACATATTAATCAATATAATAAATAACAATAAAAATTGTATTTTTGCTTGGCAGCCTACATTAGTAGCTTATTTCTCTCCACTTTTGTCAGTGTATGTTTTTATCCACTAGATGGCAATCATGTGTTCAATTATCACAGACTCCTTAGTATCTGTACCCTGGACATTGAACTGTTAGCTGTGGGACTCCGGCCATATTATCTGCCCCGTGAATTCTCACATGCCATTGTTGTGGCTGTTTACAAGCTGTTTACAGGACGGGCCAGAACCACCTCTAATTTCTGAGGAGGCTGAGGTCCTTACAACATCTGCCGAAAAATGCTGAAGATGTTTTAGGAGTCTGTGGTGGCCAGTGCTATCCTGTATTCTGTTGCATGCTGGGGCAGCAGGCTGAGGGTAGCGGACGCTAACAGACTCAACAAACTGATCAGTAAGGCCAGTGACATTGTGGGGGTGGAGCTGGACTCTCTGGCGGTGGTGTCAGAGAGGAGGATGCTGGCCAAACTACATGCCATCGTGGACAATGTCTCCCACCCACTCCATGATGTGCTGGTCAAACAAAGGAGTACCTTCAGTGGAAGACTCATCCCCCCAAAAAGCACCACAGAGCGCCACAGGAAGTCATTCCTGCCTGTGGCCATCAAATCCTTTAACACCTCCCTCTAAGTGTTAGTCTATATGACCCTATGTCATTAAACAGGACATTGATCATTAACATCTCTGCAATACTTGACATAATTGTGCAATATTCTGTGTTAACACTCCTGTGCAATATACTCTTTTAAATTCCCTATTTATTGATATTGATATTTATTCATACTTCTATTACTGCTGTGCAATATCCTCCGTCTCATTATAATCGTAATAAGCTACACTTAACTTGGCAGTTCATGCACTATTACTTTATACCGTATTATTATCATCAACCTGTAAACCCACTTGGTACTTCGTACTTATTTTATTTTATACTTATTTATGCCATTTTCTGCTTAATTCTGAAGGAAAGGACAGTGGATTTCATTTTATAGTGTTGCAGGCAGGCTAAATTTCCTGAAGAATACAGTATATCCGCATGCTGTTGGTCCACAAAGAAAGAAATACTTTTTTAGAAAACATCTATATGGGTAAAATGAAGAGATGAATTGAACTGCCAAATGACCTAAGATAACTGCAGCCAAGAGGTTACCGTTGCCCAATTTATGCTATTGTATGTTGAGCTGGACAGCCAGGTGTTGTTAGCACTTGCTCAGCTTTTCTCAGATGAATAAGTGATGGGTTCTAAGCAGTTCCATTTGGAAGATGGTTCCAACTAGCAAATATCCAGACTTGCTAAGCTCTAAGTTAATGAAAAACAGATGTTGCTCTGAACGGTTAACCTTACCTAACCTAAAAAGTCATAGAGCTATTCAATAGCAGTCTCAGTCTCATCACCACCGCTGATACATCCCACCACAGCAGAGTCATCAGAAAACTGCTGAAGGTGGCAGGACTCTGTGTGGTGGCTGAAGTACGTGGTGTAGATGGTAAAAAGGAAGGGAGAGAGGACAGTCCCCTGAGGGCCCCCAGTGTTCCTGACCATCATGTCATTAAACTGGACATTGATCATTAACATCTCTGCAATAGTTGACATAATTGTGCAATATTTTGTGTTAATACTGCTGTGCAATATACTCTTGTCAGTTTAAAGTGTATATTTATTCATACTTCTATTACTGCTGTGCAATATCCTCCGTCTCATTATAATCTTAATAGCTACACTTAACTTGACAGTTCATGCACTATTACTTTATACCGTATTATTATCATCAACCAGTAAACCCACTTTGTACTTCACACGTATTTTATACTTATACCCACTTGGTACTTAATTTATTTTCTGATCTGTATTATAGTGTATCATATTTTTTTGCTTAGTACTTCTATTCCTGTGTGCACTGACGTGATAGTGAGCTGCTGTAGCAAAAGAGTTTCCCCTCGGGGATCAATAAAGTATTTCTTATTCTGATTCTGATTAGTAACTTTCACAAACATTTTGCAAACATGTTTGACTTTCACAAGCACACTCTGAGGTGAATGACCTGTCACTGACCAGATGAGAGGATAGCAGTCCTGATATGGGATCAATGACCCATTAACATTAGATGGAAAACCAGAGCTGAATCCTTTAGAGCATTTTAAGGAATTTAATGCATCTAATTATACTAGCTGAGGAGTTTAGTGTAGACAGATACTGGAAAAAGTTAATACTGTACAATTTATCTCAATGGTACTGTCATTTATGTCAATATGGCACATAAGCTTTCACTAGAAAGAACTTGAAAAAATATAACTCATACTTAATATGCTTATTTTGCTTCATAGAAACAGTACCATTCAAATTTACAGGACATAAACCAATAACTTGTTTTAGTATTCAATGGTCTACCAGAACCACATATCAATTTGAGCCTCCACAGCAACAAAATAACAGTGCTTGTGGTAGAAAATGACTGCATATGCACACTGTTCAGTCATTGTTACAATAAATAATCTGCTGAATACCTAAAAAGGAACATTGTGATCTTTGGCAGTCTTACAGATGACTCTTGGACTGTCTCAATTTCTTTAACTGGATTTTGGTGTTTACAGCAGAAGACAAGATACAGTAGCTCAGTGCTTGTATCATTTCTAAGGACTCAATGTCCAATTTTTAAAAATGAAACAACAGATAATAAAGTTTGATTTTCAAGGATAAAAAACAAAGCACGAACACAATGTGAGACAATTGTCAGCACATTCAAAACTAAACCTCTCAGCACAATGTTAAACCCCACTTGGGGTCTCTTTAATTACCCTCTATTAAGATTGTACCAAAAATGCATAGATTATTTTCTGCCACTTGACTTCAAGTTGCGTGAGGTTCTACATATCCAGTTGAATTCAAATGCTGGTAAAAATTAAAGCCTTTGTTTATGCATATAAAGCCAACAACTGCATACTACAAGAGCCTTCAGCGTAATCCACAACACCACAGTGAAATAAACACAAGGAAAGGCTGTACCTACCTGTCCATTTGGATAAAGCAGGAGCTTATTCTATGCTTTATGGTAGGTCATCCTGGGCAGGCATCCAGAGGCATCGTTTCACTGCTCGGGCTCAGAAACAGGATGAGAGAGACAATGGGTCATTTTTCTTCAAAACCCCTCACCACCAAGTACAGGCAGGACACTTGGGAGACCAGCATCCTGCCAAAGGCCCCATTGTTCCCCAGCCTGCTCGCCTGCTTTGCCACGACCACTGACTGTTTATTTATTTAATTCAGGATGACTCCTACTACAACCCCATTCATTCACCCAGAAATTAACAGTGACGTAGTTCTGGACCTCCAAAACCTTGCTTTTCCTGATTTAGCTGTGTGTGTGCATGCGTGCATGACATGTGAGATTAGTACCAAAGTTATTACCGGCTATCCACATTATTTCCAACATCATTTTTTTAGGGGTTTAGTCAACCTCCAGTGCATTTCTGGGTTTAAGTAGACATTTTATTATCTACTTAAACATTTCTTCTGATGCATGTTTTGAACATTTGTCGTAAGAATTAACACATTTTCTTTGCCATTTTCAAAGGTTATTTTCAAGGCCAAGAAAGCTTGTGTAAGGCTGTTCCTCATCTGGATGCAGAAGGCTGTTTGTTGTTTTTTGTCAACTGATGGAAATATGGCATGACAACTCCTTTTCCTGATGTGCCATGGCATGCCAAAAACTTGAAGATCACAAAAGATCTGATATTCATTTTTTTTGGCATAATGTTGACCTCTTGACCTCTAATTGTATTACAAATGTATTAGTGTATGAAATTGAAGTTGAACTTACATGTAGAGAAAGTAGCAGCTTGAAATGTATGAAAATAATTAACTTAAAATGTATTTATACATGGAATGCACCTGAAGTCTTCTAAATACAACATACTATGTAAATCAATAGTTCCAGCAAATTTACAAGTTTCAGTATCATAAATACTATACAATCAACTATAAAATAAAAAGATGATTTAAAATGGCTATTTGTCGCATTTATTACTTTATTGTAAGCAACAAACAGCACTAGTTATGAGTAATAAGGCATAAATAGAAAGTCAAATCCATTTTTGAATAATCTCACTACGTAAGAAATTAAGAAATAAAATTGTTGATATGCAACACAATAAATATTTGTATCAACAAGTATTTGTCCTTCCAAAAAGAAACTATAATAATAATGGCAATAATCTTTTTTTTTTTATCTTTTCCACATTGTTTATTTAGCTGCTACTTCTATTCCAGGACATGCTGGGACTTAGGGCTCCCAGCAGGATGCAGTCAATTAATGTGTTTGTGCTCCAAAGCTAAGTGTCACACCACAAACAGCTGTGTGTTAGGGTCAGGCAGAATAGAAACAGCAATATTATATCAGACAACTACCAGCCCATCCGCTGATTTGGACAGTGAACTCTAGTGTTTACTGTTCCAACATGGCTTTCTGGCACCAGAATGTGTGTGAAAGTCCACCTCTATGTACCTGGAAGGGTCATATTTTCAATAACAACATGGGTGTCAAATATATCCTTAGATGACTCAGCCTTAAAGCCCATCCTTGCTCTTGTCATGATCATGAACGTAATATTACGTATTAGGGAAGCTAACATTTTTAGCTATACAAAACTGTTTGACCACTCAAAGAGTGGAATGAACGTCTGTGCCCCCCACATGTTAAGTATTTAGATATACACATTCATAAACATGACATCACAGGATGATTTTACTGGAAAAACACATATACGAGTATGTACTCGTGACTGTGTCTCTCAATACTTGTTTGTAACAAGGTAGCTTGTTACAGTCCACAACTTGATAAGGTCGAACATGTTCATGTTTATGTGTAGGGTCTATAACTTGTGTGAAGCTCAGCATTCAGCAAGCATTTGTAAAAGTATTAATTATTATTTGAGTGAATGATTCATTCATTTAATTGTTTACTTTCCCTAAATTAAAGTGTTTGGCTGCAAAACAAAATTTATCGCAAAATATACACTGTAACCTTATGTAGTTTTCATGAATAAAAAGAAGCAGGGAGCAAAATCACTGCATATTTTCTGTCCCTTAATTTAAAAATAACAAATACCATGGATATAGATACATTTTTAGCCATGCTAGTGTCATGGCTCTATGAATGGCAATGTTGGTCTGTTGGTTGGTCCACCACTTTGGCCCAGACTAAAATAACCATAACTGGATGGGTTGCCATAAAATTTTGTACAAACATTCATGGTGCCAAGAGGATGAATAGAAATGACTTTCGTGATCCCCTGACTTCACCACCAGTATGTCCACATTTACTGGATAGCTTATTACAGATATTCATAGTTCCGGCACAAGGTATCCTGATGACTTTGGTGATTCCCTGACTTTTCCTTTATCGCCACCACAAGGTTTACATTTGTGATTCTGAGTTAAACATCTCAACAACTTTTGATGGATTGCCATTAAATTTGGATCCCCTCACTTTCCATCTAGTGCTATAATTTCAGTTTAATGACCAAATAGCTAAAAAATGAATTACATTCAAGCAAATGTTAGCTTGTTAACATGCTCAACTAGCATTGTGAACATGGAAAACATATAACAAACTGGCTCCCATGAAACCTTGGGCAGGATCAGTGCTGTTAGATGCCAAAACAAAATGAAACAGTTGGCTGTTATCTGGTAAATGTGAATTGCAAACTGGTGTCTGTGACTTAGGCCAAAGATGATTTGTTAGAAAGAGAAACCCCTCTCTGTACCATAAAAGTTATATGGTTTTCAAAAAGACCAACAAAGTGTCAACAGTGTCAAAAAAACAAACAAACAGAAAAACAAAAACATCTTAAGTTGGTTGACTGTGCACTTAAGTTTCCTGCCCAGCATGTTCTGTTCACATACCTCTTCTGCTTCTCTTTTCCAGGAAAGATATCTGATTAAGGAAATGTTTGCACAAGATTGAATATTTAAGCAGTGAGATCACACCGGATTTGAGAGTTCTCCTTCTGTCCTACAAAATCTTAAATAGATTGGCACATCATTTTCCTGCCCAGCATGTTCTGTTCACATACCTCTTCTGCTTCTCTTTTCCAGGAAAGATATCTGATTAAGGAAATGTTTGCACATGCTTGCACTAATATTCACAGAAAAAGACATGCTTATGATTGTGCCATTTTCTGCTTAATTTTGAAGGAAAGGACAGTGGATTTCATTTTATAGTGTTGCAGGCAGGCTAAATTTCCTGAAGAATACAGTTTATCTGCTATTGGTCCACAAAGAAAGAAATACTTGGACAGCCAGGTGTTGTTAGCACAGTCTTCATTTTCATCCCCAGCTACTCATATACTTGGGGTGGGTGTGAGGAGACTGAGGAGGACAAGAGATAGACAATGATGTGAAACGGCAACCAAGCAATATTAAGGTAACTATGAAGAAATGGGTTTCAAAGTTTAAGGAACGACTGGCTGAACAAATGGCTACCAATGAATCTACATTAATACAAGGACTTGTTAAAACATTAATGTGGTTGGACTGTAAAAGGTCCAAGGAAAGTCAGCCAAGAATGTCAACAAACGCTTACTCAACAGTGGTGTCCCAGTAAAACACGACATTTCAGTTCCACGAAGAAAAAAAAAAGTAAGGATCAAAAATTGATTTTGGTAGAACTGTTCTATCAATATTTGAGATTATTAGGTTTGTGACAATAAGGTTGAAAAAACACCTCTCTGACACACACTGACAAAAAGTGAACATTGTAAATTTGACAAAGATATTATAATATTGCAGGATTATGAAAGGTAGTATTTTCTGCAGGATTATCTCAAGGTGTTCAGTTTTCCTGGTCACTCAAACCAAAGTTTCCCCCATGTTTTATCAGATGCTGGAGATGATGTAGAAGTACAGAATACCACATGCATTAGTGCCAGATGTGTGCATGATTTTGTTTCTGTGTGTGTGTGTGTGTGTGTGCATGCCACCTACAGCTATATATGGCAGCGAATGTTTCAACACACACTAAAAACTTAGTGTGACTGGTGTGAAAAGTTTCTCCAGCTTTTTTAGGCATTTTTGAGTTTAAGTGGGTTGTGAAAGCAATATTAAAGCATGTAGTTTTCCAACCAATAGAAGAACATACAGCATACAGTAGAAGTAATACTGCAATCTTTTCCTGATATATCAGCTGTATGTTATTAGTAAATGAGTGTGAATGTGAGCATATGTTTCTCTCTCTGTGATATCTGTACAGAAAGTTAAAAAAGGCACAGGAGGTAATCCTATATTGCACTTATTCATATTTGAATAGTTTGAATATCAGCATGTTACAGACTTTCAAGTGCATGCATGACTCCTGAAACATATTACAGTATTTCAGTATTTTACAGAGCACTGAAATGATTTAACTTATTTTCATATTAATCTTATTGCATAATTGTTAGATCTTGCACAAAGGGCCCAAATGCAGGACTCAAGGCAGGCAGGTTGAAGAAATAAAAGTGAGCTTTAATAACAAAAAGCTGATTCCAGTCAAACAAAACAGGAAGGCAACAAGAAACAGAGGGATCAGGCTGAGGCAGAATCCAAAAACAAAGGAGAAAAACCAATAACTAAACTAATGACAAACTGGTGTGGCACAAAGAACACAGGCAGGAATACTGATGAAAGAAGCAGCAAATGTCGACATCCTGACAAATGAAAGAGGGAAGACACATGGACTAAATATACAAGAGGCTAATTAACTAATGAAACACAGGTGACACAGAAAACAGGCGGGAAAACACACAAAGACAGGAAGTAAAACAAAACATGACACATAAGGACAGTGAACTTTCAACTGGAGGCCGGCAATGTGGCTGGAGATCAGGACTGGAGTCTGGTGGCTGGAATGTCGGACCAGGAAATACCAAAACTAAAACCCCAAACCATAACAGTAATAATGCATAATCTTCTTTCTTCATTGATCAATATTTGTGCATCTTCTAGTATAACTAATTTGCTGTGAAACAGTGATCACCACAATGATGCACTTCCTCCACCACCAACCTGTGCAAATAGTGTAATGTTTTAAGAATATGCTGATATACCTGTAACACAGCAAATGTGGGTTTAAAAAGACCTGTTAAAGTGAGGTTGTATTGTTTTGTTTCAGGAAATGGAAGCAGGTCCATTTCAGTGTTATTATACATGATATTAATACATTTGTGTTTATCTTGTATAAGACTCATTTCGGAATCTCATGTTTCCAAGAAACTTAACTGTCAAACAAAAGTTAACTGAGACAGCCACCTTTTCAAAACTCTGTAACACTTTAGATTGCGGCCTGCTAGATAGGCTACAGTGTAATTCTTCCCAATTTATAATGTAATTGTTTTGTACAAGAACAACAACAGTGTACCAGTACAGTATGTACTGTGGAAACAAGGGAACAACATGTGAAGTTAGAGAATAAGGAGGTAACAATCTGGGAACTTAAGTTATTTATACTATAGGTATTTTTCAACTACTAGGTACCTATTGTAATATTACGCTGTACAGTATGATCATTAATGAGCAACAAAGCTAAAGTTTGGGGGAAGATTGGGTAATGAGTTCTGTTGCATTTTATACATCTGATTTACTTCAAAATTACCATATACTACTTACCTATACTGGAGGGGTACAGATGATAACAAAATGAGGATAGGCTAACCTCATAGTTCCTAAATAAATAGTCTTTTGCGTTTGGAACAAACAGATGTCCGGGGAACATACTGTAGGCCTATAACCTGTACGTTACTGTGTATGTTGTTAAGTGTTGTGTATATTACCTATTTATGGGGTACGACATTGTACTTACAGTGGACTTCAGAAGTCTGAGGTAGTACAGGTTTATGTGGATTGACACTGGCTGCTGTTTATTGTTGTTATGGAGTACAAAAGTAGAAAAGCTTTTTTATGATGAAGTTTCTACAGTAAATACAGCGGAAGTGAAAATCAGGAGTGTTCATCTAACAGCCAAGGCAGTTGTAGAAGATGATTGATTTTATGTGCTGTCACAGTGTAACTGTCATGAACCATAAAGTTTGATGACTACAGTCATTGAAAAACTTTATTGAGTCATTGTACAATATCAAAATAAAGGCTATGGATTATTTCATAACTTTCAAACTCAGCACATTTCTTCTAACAGTACACAAACTTCGAACAAATTCAACTTGTTTCCAAAACTGAGCAGACCTAATGCCAAAACCACAGGCAAACACCTCTCTCTCTATAGAAAAAACATGTCTATAGCGTCTCAGCTGCGACTTATTTCACCAGTAAATGTCAATGGTGGATGGCTTTCAAGGATGGCCAGGCTCATATTAGAATAGGGAACCAGTAGTTAAAAAATATTACAGTATAAATTCATTTTTCTTTAAATACTGGAACTGAAAAAACATATTTGCAGCATTTGTTGAGTCTTTCTTGGTTGGCTACTCATGTTAATGTTTACAATTTATTAATGGTAAAACACAGTTCTCTATACTGAGTTCACTTTTTCAAAACTCTTCACAGCTCAGCACAATAGTTAATCTTACATCCATAATGCACTAATGCAACGAAAACACTTAACGTACACCAGGTTCAACTTGTACCAGAACACTGACACTAATTGTCTCCCAACAGTTACACTTTGTCCCTCAATACATAATGATCTAAAAATCTCAACAAACAGGTAGCATAATGTACAATGGGTACCACTGTTGCCAAAGTATCTTTATTTATTTAGCACAAACCAAGATTCCATTACAACAAAAATAAGGGTGCTTCTTTATTGCATGGATTGTGCTGCCTTGGAGTATGTCACAGAAATTAAGCAGAAATTAAAAATGTTCTCAACTGATAGTGCAATCATTCATATTACAACAGGAATATATTGTTTAGTTTCATAAAGTAAATGTGAGAACATGAATGACAGCACATTTCTATATGAGATGTCTGTATGTCAGAGAGTTTAAAAAAAGTTCTATCCAATTTAGCACCAAATCAGTAATGGAATAAGTATGCTCTAGACCTTCATGTCCCTGAATCATATATACTGTACATAGCATTTCGTCCTAAAAAGGACCTAGTGGAATCTTATAATATATATTGTATTATTATATAATACAAAGCTCAGCTCTTTTGGGAGAAAAATACCTATTCCCAGACTTGTTACTCGATAGCATAACATTAAGTTTTTTATCCAATTTGTGTATGATTGCTGTGATGCAGCAATCGCCACAATAACCTACTTCCTCCACCACCAACTTGTGTAATGTCTTACGAACACAGTATTTAAGGATGATAACCAGAGCTAGTTTATAATCAAGAAGATAAATGTAAAATGCAGATGCAGAAACTGTTTCAGAAATGGTGATATATAATGGCACAAATTAACATGTTGCAAGGTATATAACTACATTTACAGGTTAAAAAAAAAGGTAATATGAGTTGAATTCTCTCAAAATCAAGATTCTGTAAATGGATTACAACACCTAGTCTCATGTAAAACTGCATAGTCAGCTCATTGGGATGATAGTGAATATAAGCAACAACTGATTGGGTTATTTTAATGTGGCCATAGCTAATTTACTGCAGCTGCTGAGTAAACTTTAAGTTACACATTAATATTTACACTGTAAAACAATTAAGTTCAGAGACCACAGTATGTCATAGGCTTGTCCAGTCAAGGAAAATGTCATTTGTTTCTACTTCAGTCTCATTAAAGTCTTTATTACAGGTTAAAAAATCGAAAAACAGACACGCATTATTGCATGATCACATTAAGAAGCTAAAATCATAGGGTATATATGGTTACAGTTGCAGTTTCTGGAAAGATTGACATCCTAGGGAAACCAGTCCAGTGATGTTTGATTTATGCACATGTCCTAAAAACACAGATTGCTGTCTTGATCGTCAGATTAAGAATCGCACATATGTGAGACAGGAGCTATCAAAGATAACACCTGCCCTCTGATATTAAGGTTACACAAACAGATTTATTTTTGTTCAACAAATTATTAACAATTACAAACAGAAATGCATGTAAAATATAAACAAAGCATTTTTCTACTTTAAAAAAACATAAACACAACACAACAACAAGTTAAATGTATTTAATTTAATTAAATCAACAAATGCACACAAAATAAATCATTGTGTTGGTCTTTGAAATATAGGAGAGAATTATTAAAAGTACTGAATCTTTTTGTTTTCTTTTCTTCTCATCTATCTTCCCTTATCTATCTTCATCTCTGCAATACTAAATAATAATTGTGCAATATTCTGTGTTAATACTCCTGTGCAATATACTCTTTTCAGTTTAAAATTCCCTATTTATTGATATGTATTCATACCTCTATTACTGCTGTGCAATATCCTCCGTCTCATTTTAATCTTAATTACTTGTACTTCACACGTATTTTATACTTATACCCACTTGGTACTTAATTTATTTTCTGACCTGTATTATAGTGTATTATATTTTTTGCTTAGTACTTCTATCCCTGTGTGCACTGACGTGATAGTGAGCTGCTGTAACAAAAGAGTTTCCCCTCTGGGATCAATAAAGTATTTCTGATTCTGATTCTGATTCCCAAGACTTGGTTGCAGCTTTCTTTCACATCACTGTTGAAATTTCAGATAAGGTGTGACAAGGAATGGCAACTACTCTCCAAGTGTAAAATAATAATTCATTGTAGAACCACTTTTCCTAGAAACATAATTGTCTACTTAAAGCTCGATCAAAATCAGAAAATGTTTTATCAGAAAAATAAAAATGATTTGGTTTAATATCTGAGTCTGTATCGAAACTGAATGTCTCTGTTGGGTTGCATCGATCCAAAGCCCCATCGCCTGAAATCAAATTCAGGTATCTTCTCATCAGGATTCTTCAGCTCAATCTCAAAATAGACCAACATGAGGAAAGCAAACTGTTTCAGCTCATTGGTGGCAAAGAAACGTCCAGGGCACATGGAGACCCCAGCACCCCAGGGCATGTTGTAATACTTCACCTTCTTCCCTGCTTTGTAAAAATCTGTTTTCTTGATCCCGCCTGGATTCAGAAAGCGGTTGTATTTGAATGAATGTGGGTCAGGGTGGATCTCTGGGTCAATATGAATGGCACTGTAAGGAAATAATGCCATTCTGTCACCCTTGCGAATGAAGTATTCACGCCCATCAGCCATCTTGAGGGTCATATCCTGGAGCACTTCTCTGGTGAGGAGGGGTGTAGCAGTGAGACGGAGGGTCTCTTCTACAGCACTGTCCAGGATTGGTGTTTTCATCAGCATTTCATGGGTCAGGTTGATTAACGGGCCACCATGTTGGACTTCCTGCCCAGATTCCTTCAGAACCTTATCTATCTCTTCCTTCACCGCTGTCATGGCTTCTGGGTGTTTCAAGAGGAAGAGGAGCAGCCAGAATGCAGAAGGCCCTGTGTTGCCCTGAGAGGCCCAAAGAAGCATAAACATGTGCCTGTTTATCATTGACTCCTTCATACCCATCTCCTCTTTGGCCTGCTGCATGTCCCACACCCAGCGACTAATGTTGTCCTTGGTCTTCATCTTCTCCACTGACAGAGAGTCCCAGAAGAATCCCATTAGCCTCTCTGCTTCCAACCTTTCTCTTGGTGGCAGGACCCCATAAGCCAGGTTGGGGAAGAGTTGGTCATATTTACGAAACTCGTAAAATAAGGCTTCTGATTCAGCTCTGTCTTTCTCTTTGGCTTTCTCCTCACTTCCTTCTGACTTGTGTGGCACATTGCCATACAAGGATAAGTACCCGGCCCTAAAAAGAATATTGTAGCTGTACATGAACAGTCCGTCTTCCATCCAGGTCCGTTGGTCTGCAGCTGAGCCGATGTTGTGCAACATCAGGTTCTGCAAATTACTTGTCATGGCTAGTGTCATTACCTTCAGGCCATCCCCTTTCAGGTGCTTGCTGCTGGACACCTGAAGAATGTGGTGGTCGTCCTCTACAGCTATGTAACCAAACACTCTGCGCACCAGATGCACAGCAAACTTGCTGAAGTCCAGTTTTTCTCGACTCTCCTTAACAAGTGCCCCAAATGATAGGGGGTCCTGAAGGAATGTAATATAAAACCCTCCCAGCTGTACTGTGAACACATCGCCATGCTTTTGCTTCATCCTCTCTAGGAACTTAAACGTGTTCCTGCGAAACTCTAAGACATGACCCAGCCAAGGGATGAGCCCCTTATCCAAAGGGGGTTCTCCTGGTCGCCGCTGTCGAAACACCCCGAGTAGGTACAGTCCTCCAATCAGAGCAGCAAGAAAGCCAAGAAGAATCGGCAGCAGCAGTCCCATGACTGATTCCTCTGGGAGCCACACAGTGGTTTGAGTTAAGGTCCACAACCTGCATTATAAACAGACTTTTGCTCCTCCCATTGCTTGTGGGATAGGTTCCAGTATTCCAGGAACTGCATACTTGATACTTTCCCATGTAAGCAGGAAACAGTGAAATTCACATGACTACATTTGCATTCATGTGCATTTATATGACACGCTAAAACTATTCACATTTTTAAAAAAACCCACCAATAATAATATGTTTCCGAATGGAACATAATTACAGTTTTTTTCCAGTTGCTAACAAGCATTGTTCAATACTGAAACCACATTTTCAAAACTCTTCACACAGTCAACGAAACAGAAGTCAGTGCAGATCAAACTGTGAACCATTTTTCATTGCTTTCAGACAAAATGCATTCAGTGACCTCACTCTTCAAAATTCAGGAACTCTTTTCCCACACACCACAACATGCAAAATACTATGTATTTTCAGCACATTTTTCTAATGCTAACACACTGCATTCAAAATGATTAAAAACACATTCAAAACAGAATGATGGCAAATTCCAAGCATTTATGCAGTAATTATTTTAAAATATTCTCAATTTTATAGCCAAAAAAAATAAATAAATAATCATTACAAGCTAATTGCAATTTTAGCTGAAATTCCACCCAGGTGTTCTGCCTTAGTCTCGTTACCATGATTTAGTATAAAAGGGGATAGTTTGGAACAGAATTTGTTGGCCAATATGGATCAAAGAAGAGCAGTTCAGAGAGGGAGAGTGCATGGAGGACAAAGGAGAGGAAGGCCAAGAGTGGTGATCTCCGATGAGATAAGAGCAACAATTATTTATCATGTAGTAAATCATGGTCTCTCTTTGAGAGAAGCTGGTCTAAGAGTGTAACCAAATCTGCCACGTTCAACAGTTGCATCAATAGTATGCATTTTCCGACAACACAACAGGTGAGATGAGCATCCCTTAATGATAACTGAATTACACATTACAGTAAAATACAATAAAATGTGTACATTTTTACACATATTGACATTTTGAAGCCTATTACAATACAGTAATAGTTGTGATTTACTGTAGGATCCAAAGGTTGCCCACGAGAGGAGGGAGAGGCAGAATCTTTTCTGATGCGCAAGAAATTGCCATTGTGGATATGGTAATTGCCAACAATGCAATAAAACTGCAGGAAATTCGGGAGAGAGTGCTGGCAGACAATGGCACTTTTGAAAATGTGAATATGGTTAGCACAACAACAATTGCCAGAGTCCTAGAGAAACATAAAATAAGGATGACGCAATTGTACACTGTACCCTTTGAGAGAAACAGTGAACGTGTAAAAGAACTCCAGTATCGATATGTCCAGTTAAGATGTCTGTTCAGTAACCAAACAGGGTACATACACATTGATGCCTAATGTCAATTACTGTGAAACTGTTTGCAATTTAGAGGGTAATGGAGATGGAAGCCAGACGAACTCCACATACTTTTATCTTTGTGGATGAAGCTGGATTCAACCTGGCAAAAATGCAGGGGAAGAAATGTAATTGGACAGAGAGCGACTGTGGAGGTCCCAGGCCAAAGGGGAGCTAACATCATGATGTGTGCAGCAATGTCCAATGAAGGTTTGCTGTTACACAAACCACTCATTGGCCCCTACAATACAGAGAGGCTCATTTCGTTTCTAAATGACCTACATATTCGACTTGTGCCAGCAGAGGAGAGAAGCCAAAGGGCATCAAACTCCCCTTCCTTCATTGTTGTCTGGGATAATGTGGCATTCCACCACTCTGCTGCAGTCACAGAGTGGTTTGCGGCACATCCCAGGATGTCAGTGTTACAGTTTTTTACAATCGCTATGACAATCGCTATGACAATTTTCCTAAACTCTTAACGCACCAACACACCTAAAACACACAATTGGCAAAATGGTTAATTTCATGCTCAAAATCACACATTGTCATCACAAACCCCAAAACTAATTTTCAAAATACAATAATAAACTAACACAATACACTATGTCTAACAAAACACTGCAAACATGTTTTAAAATCAAATAATTATTCAAAACACTAACACATGTTCTCTTCCAACAGGAACATTTAGTCAATCATAACACAATGACAAAAAAACAACAACAACACTATCATCAGCTAAAATGACAGAAACTGCATTATTTTGTCAGGTCTGCCCTTATACAATAGGCAGTATATTGTATTGATCATAGATTGTGTTTTGCATTGTAGTTTCTTTTGAAGCCTCTCTACATTTTTGTTTTGTTGGGTTTAGTAAATGCATGCATTTTGTTTCTTTTGCTGCAGAAATTCAATACAAAAAATGAATGACCATCTCAGAGTAGCTTTATATAATGTACAGTTTATGTAAAAAAAAATAAATACAGACACAGAATTGCTGCAGTGAAGACTTTATTTGCAAAAGGACATTACTGCAAGATATACAAACAGAAAAAGAACCGGAATGATGATAAAAAAAACAAAGTAATCTTCTAATCTGCCCGGTCTTCTGCATTTGGCCACATGTTCTCATCCACATCACACCTGATATCTTCTCTGGCAAGGCACCGTGGGAAGAATCTTTTGGCATGCCTTATCCACCCCTGGCAGTGATCAGCTGTGATTTATATATTTGCATAATTGCAATAAGCTGTTTCTCATTAGCAATGGAATAAAATACAGGGAATATATTTGTGTTTCAATTCAACAGCTGTTCACTTTGACTTTAGCCTACATAAGTTATGTTTAGAACATGATGTTATCTGTTCTGACATACAGTGTGAAAGCATTTGTAAATTGGACTGTAAAATTACATTGTTTTGGTCTTGGTTGAGCTTGTGTGTAAAAGAAGTCCAATCATTTTAAATTGGTGTTAACTGTATGCATTTTGTATCAAAGCAACAAGAAATGTGTTAATTGTATAGCCTACAAAGACGGATGTTGTGCTGTGTTAAGAGTTTAGGAAACTTGTTAAATGTATTGAAAAAACTGTCATAGCGATTGTAAAAAACTGTAACTGTTTGGCCAACATTCATGCTGGTAATGCAGACTGTGTGAAGAGTTTTGAAAATGTGGTTTCAGTATTGAACAATGCTTGTTAGCAACTGGAAGAAACTGTAAATGTATTGAAAAAACTGTCATAGCGATTGTAAAAAACTGTATACCTGCCTCCATACTCCCCTTTCTTAAACCCCATAGAGGAGTTATTTTCTGCGTGGAGGTGGAAGGTTTATGACCACCATCCACATGACCAGATGACTTTACTGGAGGCAATGAATGCGGGGTGTGGAGACATTTCTCCTGAAGACTGCCAGGGATGGATTAGACATTCCAGGAGGTACTTTCCAAGATGCATTGCCAGAGACGACATCAGATGTGATGTTGTTGAGAACTTGTGGCCAAATGCAAGAGAGAGAGCAGACTAGAACCATCACTGTAATTTACTATAATGAACAACTACACATGTTGCTACAGTAATGTGTAGAATGCATTTTATTTATTCTTTTTTTATTATCATTGCAGCCCAGGAGTTTTTTCCCTCTTTTTTCAACTTTTGGTTATAATTTTCAAGTACTATATTCATATAAATTTTTTTTAATTTTGATTAATTTCTGATGCATTCGTGTTACAAATGCTTCCAATAAAGTGAAATTGTGTTACAGTATTCTATATGAAGAACTGATTTATGTGGAAAATCATTGAAACTTTAAAAAAGAAAAGTTCATCAATTATGTAATGCTTCCTGCTGTTAGTGTTTTTTAGGTCAGTGTGTTGTGAATGAAATGTGTGTTTTCTGAATGAGAATTGTTGCCAGTGTTATGTTGGTCTGAGTGAGTTTTGTAGGTGAGATTAACTGTTTGGCCAACATTCATGCTGGTAATGCAGACTGTGTGAAGAGTTTTGAAAAAGTGGTTTCAGTATTGAACAATGCTTGTTAGCAACTGGAAAAAATTGTAAATCAAAAGTATATGACAAACATGTCCATAAACAGGCATTATTATAATATAGCATGTTTCACCTACTGTAGCAGTAGCTGATGACACAATAGGATGTAAACATGTGCAAAATGGAGTGTAAATACACAGAGTTTTGGTGGTGGTGGAGCTTGAGTGAGAAAACAGTTAAAAAATAAGCGTTCATTGTTTATGCATTTTTACATTTATTTTTTATGTAGATGTAGTAGAATGTAGCCAATTGCACTCTTAATTTATAGTAACTGTGTTATGCTATGAATGTAAATTTTACATTTTTTACAACTGTATATAAATGTGCAAAATGGACTATAAATACACAATTTTCGAGGTGGTTGTGTTTCGTGCATTTTGAAAGATTGAATGCATTTTGTGTGAAAGCAATGAAAAATGATCAACAGTTTAGCCCACATTGACTTCTATTGTGCTGACTGTGTCAAGAATTTTGAAAAATTTAACTCAGTATTGAGAAATGTGTGTTACCAATTGTATAAAACTGTAATGTAAATGGAGGTGGAAAGATATTAGAAACAGCACAGAGGCCGTAAAAAATTACAATAAGGTAAAAAAAAAAAACCCTCTGACAAACATTTTTTGCATAAGTTTGACATAGGTAGTCTAATTATTGCATGATGATTGTAGTGAATTACATTTACTTCACAAGGTTTTCTAGTTTCCTGGTCAATGAGTGTATATTTTAAGACAAAAAGAGACACCTTGGCATCTTGATGTTTGCACATAGTTCAGTATGCTGCTAAATAGGATCAGGCAAAACAAAACAATCCATTAGATTGTTTTGCCAAAGTGCACTTCATGTTTTGTCAAATGCTGGAAATGACATTCAGCGAGGTTAATCTGAATCTGTTTTAACAATGTCATATAGTATGTATCAGTGCCAGATGTGTGCCTTGAGTGTGTGTGTGTGTCTGCGTGGCGTGCCACCTACTGCTATAAATGGCAGTGAATGTTTCAACACACATCAAAGCAGCTGTTTTAGTGAACACGTGACTGTGGGGTCAAAATCTTCTTTCTCCATAATGTCAGCTTTTTAGGCATTCTTAAGTTTATCCTTGTTGGTTGTAAAAGTGATTTTAATGCATGTACTGTATTGAAGATTTTTCTCAACTGAACATTTAGTGTAATCATTCATATAATAACTGTAATATATTTAGTTTCATAAAGTAAATGTGAGAACATGAGAGTGTGACCTAAGCACATCTCTATATGAGATCTCTGTACATAGAGTTAAAAAAAAAAAGTTATATCCAACTTAGCACCAAATCAGTAATGGAATCAGGATGTTCTGGACCTTTATGTCCCTGAATCACATTTTGGAATGCAAAACAGCATTTCTCCTTAAAAAGGACAGAGGAATCTTACAGTGCTTGCAGCTCTTCTGAGATTCCCAGACACTATTGGGCGAGTTACTTTAAAAATGTAAAACATTATATATTACTATTTACTTTTATTTGAAAGTAATAAATTACTTTACAATATTACTGTCTGTGTAGAGGAATGTGTTACTGATTGCACTACTTTTGCATTACTTTCACCAAAATAACTGCAGAAGTATGACTAAGCATTATAAAATGGAATTGGGAAGTCAAGTCAAATCAAATTTATTTATAAAGCACATTTAAAAACAACCCACGTTGACCAAAGTGCTGTACAGATCAGAGCAATTAGCTAAAATGACAAGGTAATGTTGTTTGATAGCAGGTAATCAAAGCCCAGAAGTTCAAGTTTATTGCTGTTTATTACAAATCCAGTGGTGGGCGATATCGTATAGCATATTGAAGGCTCTTCTCAGGAGCGCAGACTTTGCCCATTCATGCATTCACATGCAGCAGTTACCACTTTGTATTAAAATCACCTGCTTAACAATAGTGTGATGATAAAGAACAATTAAATAGCTTAGACATTATTTAATAAACGAATAGTCATGGACACAGGGATGGGCAGGCAAAGGATCAAAGTCTGATAAATTATGAAATAGGGATGAATATTTTTCAGATTACTTGTGCTATTTCTCGCTGTAGAGAGTTCCCTCGGCTTCCCTAGACATAGACTGCACTTGATTATTATGTTCTTGTCCTTTTATTTGATAAACTGAAAGTATTGGGATTCTTAAAAAAAAAAGAAAAAACATAATTTTGGGTTGTAACGAGTTACTTGACATAGTAAATATAATATTGCCGAAATCCTATTAGTAACGCATTATATTACTTTGTTCCTGCTAAAAGTAATATATTACTGTTACCCCAACACTGTTCCCAGACTTGTTACTCAATAACATAAAATTATATTTGTTATCCATTACGTGATATTGTATGATTGCTATGATGAGTAATCACCACAATAACCAACTTCCTCCACCACCAACTTGGAAGAAATAGTGTATTGTTTTAAGAATACTGGAAAACACTCACAACACAGCATTTAAGGATGATAACCAAAGCTAGTTTATAATCAAGAAGATAAATGTAAAATGCAGATGCAGAAACTGTTTCAGAAATGGTGATATATAATGGCACAAATTAACATGTTAAAAGTTATATAACTACATTTACAGGTTAAAAAAAAAGGTAATATGAGTTGAATTCTCTCAAAATCAAGATTCTGTAAATGGATTACAACACCTAGTCTCATGTAAAACTGCATAGTCAGCTCATTGGGATGATAGTGAATATAAGCAACAACTGATTGGGTTATTTTAATGTGGCCATAGCTAATTTACTGCAGCTGCTGAGTAAACTTTAAGTTACACATTACTATTTACACTGTAAAACAATAAAGTTCAGAGACCACAGTATGTCATAGGCTTGTCCAATCAAGGAAAATGTCATTTGTTTCTACTTCAGTCTCATTAAAGTCTTTATTACAGGTTAAAAAATAGAAAAAACAGACACACATTATTATTGGACCCTGAATGAAACCTAAGTTTGACATCCTAGGGAAACTAGTCCGGTGATGTTTGATTTATGAACATGTCCTAAAAACACAGATTGCTGTCTTGATCGTCAGATTAAGAATCACACATATGTAAGACAGGAGCTATCAAAGATAACACCTGCCCTCTGATGTTAAGGTTACACAAACAGATTTATTTTTGTTCAACAAATGATTAACAATTACAAACAGAAATGCATGTAAAATATAAACAAAGCATTTTTCTACTTTAAAATAACATTTAAAAAAAGATTTTTCTTAGTTAAATGTATTTAATTTAATTAAATCAACAAATGCACACAAAATAAATCATTGTGTTGGTCTTTGAAATGTAGAAGAGAGAATTATTAAAAGTACTGAATGTACAACCATTTTTTTGTTTTCTTTTCTTCTCATTATCTATCTTCTTGGTTGTCTTGGTTGCAGCTTTCTTTCACATCACTGTTGAAATTTCTCACTGGTCGTGTTGCTGCTCCTATTCCCTCTATAGACAGATCTCAGATAAGGTGTGACAAGGAATGGCAACTACTCTCCAAGTGTAAAATAATAATTCATTGTAGAACCACTTTTCCTAGAAACATAATTGTCTACTTAAAGCTCGATCAAAATCAGAAAATGTTTTATCAGAAAAATAAAAATGATTTGGTTTAATATCTGAGTCTGTATCGAAACTGAATGTCTCTGTTGGGTTGCATCGATCCAAAGCCCCATCGCCTGAAATCAAATTCAGGTATCTTCTCATCAGGATTCTTCAGCTCAATCTCAAAATAGACCAACATGAGGAAAGCAAACTGTTTCAGCTCATTGGTGGCAAAGAAACGTCCAGGGCACATGGAGACCCCAGCACCCCAGGGCATGTTGTAATACTTCACCTTCTTCCCTGCTTTGTAAAAATCTGTTTTCTTGATCCCGCCTGGATTCAGAAAGCGGTTGTATTTGAATGAATGTGGGTCAGGGTGGATCTCTGGGTCAATATGAATGGCACTGTAAGGAAATAATGCCATTCTGTCACCCTTGCGAATGAAGTATTCACGCCCATCAGCCATCTTGAGGGTCATATCCTGGAGCACTTCTCTGGTGAGGAGGGGTGTAGCAGTGAGACGGAGGGTCTCTTCTACAGCACTGTCCAGGATTGGTGTTTTCATCAGCATTTCATGGGTCAGGTTGATTAACGGGCCACCATGTTGGACTTCCTGCCCAGATTCCTTCAGAACCTTATCTATCTCTTCCTTCACCGCTGTCATGGCTTCTGGGTGTTTCATGAGGAAGAGGAGCAGCCAGAATGCAGAAGGCCCTGTGTTGCCCTGAGAGGCCCAAAGAAGCACAAACATGTACCTGTTTATCATTGACTCCTTCATACCCATCTCCTCTTTGGCCTGCTGCATGTCCCACACCCAGCGACTAATGTTGTCCTTGGTCTTCATCTTCTCCACTGACAGAGAGTCCCAGAAGAATCCCATTAGCCTCTCTGCTTCCAACCTTTCTCTTGGTGGCAGGACCCCATAAGCCAGGTTGGGGAAGAGTTGGTCATATTTACGAAACTCGTAAAATAAGGCTTCTGATTCAGCTCTGTCTTTCTCTTTGGCTTTCTCCTCACTTCCTTCTGACTTGTGTGGCACATTGCCATACAAGGATAAATACCCGCCCTAAAAAGAATATTGTAGCTGTACATGAACAGTCCGTCTTCCATCCAGGTCCGTTGGTCTGCAGCTGAGCCGATGTTGTGCAACATCAGGTTCTGCAAATTACTTGTCATGGCTAGTGTCATTACCTTCAGGCCATCCCCTTTCAGGTGCTTGCTGCTGGACACCTGAAGAATGTGGTGGTCGTCCTCTACAGCTATGTAACCAAACACTCTGCGCACCAGATGCACAGCAAACTTGCTGAAGTCCAGTTTTTCTCGACTCTCCTTAACAAGTGCCCCAAATGATAGGGGGTCCTGAAGGAATGTAATATAAAACCCTCCCAGCTGTACTGTGAACACATCGCCATGCTTTTGCTTCATCCTCTCTAGGAACTTAAACGTGTTCCTGCGAAACTCTAAGACATGACCCAGCCAAGGGATGAGCCCCTTATCCAAAGGGGGTTCTCCTGGTTGCCGCTGTCGAAACACCCCGAGTAGGTACAGTCCTCCAATCAGAGCAGCAAGAAAGCCAAGAAGAATCGGCAGCAGCAGTCCCATGACTGATTCCTCTGGGAGCCACACAGTGGTTTGAGTTAAGGTCCACAACCTGCATTATAAACAGACTTTTGCTCCTCCCATTGCTTGTGGGATAGGTTCCAGTATTCCAGGAACTGCATACTTGATACTTTCCCATGTAAGCAGGAAACAGTGAAATTCACATGACTACATTTGCATTCATGTGCATTTATATGACACGCTAAAACTATTCACATTTTTTAAAAAACCCACCAATAATAATATGTTTCCGAATGGAACATAATTACAGTTTTTTTCCAGTTGCTAACAAGCATTGTTCAATACTGAAACCACATTTTCAAAACTCTTCACACAGTGACTTTTGCTCCTCCCATTGCTTGTGGGATAAGTTCAAGCATTCCAGAAACTGCATACCCAATACATTTCTATGTAAGTAGGAAACAGTCAAAAGCACACAAATGCATTCATGTGCATTTATATGACATGCTGAAACTATTTTTTTATAACCCACTAGCAATAAGGCATGACTATTTTCATTTGTACATCTTACAGTGAAAACATGAGGGCCATTAATCTTTTTGGGGTTTTTTGTGTGGTACAATCATAGCATTTAAATTAGTACGATATGGAGAAAGGATGATGTGTCTCTTTGAGTAAAGTTGATTTTCAGTGACATACAGATTGTGTCTCAATGTGGTCAGAAAATAGACAACAAATGGCTGAGAAATGGTATTTGTGTCTATAAACAGGTACAAACGTTTCTGACAAGAAAAGCACACCCAATGTGACATACAATTGTATTTGACTAACTAAAGGTAATTATTTTCTGTACTTTCCAAAGTTTCTGCTAAGGTATGTGTGTTTGAGTATGGTATGTTGTCGTTACGAGTGAAGTAGGGAGATCCATAACAGTTTTCATGTGTGTGTAGCGCACATGTGCCAGTCCATGTCCACAATGGTATGTATTATATTTCTGTCAGTACTATATGTGTTCTGTTGGTAGATTTTAACAACATTTGTGACAATAATTATATTCATATCACAAGCTGTTGTAATAACAATAATAATACCTACCTATCAGCAGCAGTGACAGTAGTTACAGTAGTAGTAGAAGTAGTAGTAATAATATTAAAAATAATGATGATAATAATAACAATCATTGTCATCACAGCAGGCATGACAGTAGTATTAATTGTAATAGCATTACAATTTGGTTTGTTTGTTCTTTAAATTATTTATTTGTTACAAACACCTATTGCCTGTTATAGATGTCAGAATAATGTTGGAGGCACTGCCTACAATCTGTGAGGGGGCCAGTGGCAGCAGGAAGAAAACCTTTGTCAGAACAACCATTGTCACAAATTATCATGTTAGAAGGCATACAACCAAATTTCAGGTCAAAATTATACAATGTAATTTCTTGAACACATTTTTGGAGTGATATCAAATAGATCACACCACACCCTTATATAAAACTGCACAGTCAGCTCAGTGGTATGATTATGATTATAACTCTGACCCTTACAACTGCTGAGTGTGGCAATAACTTATTTATTGTAGCTGCTGGATAAAAGTTACTGCATCTTTGCTTTGTTCTGCTTTTCTCCTTAGTTTACCTTTTATGTGCTTTTTATTATCTAAGAGAGTTGTATGAACATTTACAAGCAAATGCACATTTACAAGCAAATGCACATTTACAAGCAAATGTGCACAAAATACATATATACAGTGGTGTGAAAAAGTGTTTGCCCCCTTCCTGATTTCTTTTTTTTTTGCATGTTTGTCACACTTAAATGTTTCAGATCATCAAACAAATTTAAATATCAGTCAAAGATAACACAAGTAAACACAAAATGCATTTTTTAAATGAAAATCACAAACAGATGGCCAGACATTCTCCTTCAGGAGTTTTTGGTAGTCAGCAGAATTTATGGTTCCAGTTATCACAGGTCAGGACTTTGACTAGGCCACTCCAAAGTCTTCATTTTGTTCTTCAGCCATTCAGAGACCCCACAACAACATCCAAAGAACTGCATGCCTCACTTGCCCCGGTTAAGGTCAGTGTTCATGACTCCACCATAAGAAAGAGACTGGGCAAAAATGGCCTGCATGAGTTCCAAGAAGAAAACCACTGATGAGCAAAAAGAACATTAAGGCTCGTCTCATTTTTGCCAGAAAACATCTTGATGATCCCCAAGACTTTTGGGAAAATACTCTGTGGACTGACGAGACAAAAGCTGAACTTTTTGGAAGGTGTGTGTCCCATTACATCTGGCATAAAAGTAACACTGCATTTCAGACAAAGAACATCATACAACAGTAAAATATGGTGGTGGTAGTTTGATGGTCTGGGGCTGTTTTGCTGCTTCAGGGCCTGGAAGACTTGTTGTGATAACTGGAACCATAAATTCTGCTGTCTACCAAAAACTCTTGAAGGAGAATGTCCGGCCATCTGTTTGTGATCCTCATTTAAAAACTGTATTTTGTGTTACTTGTGTTATTACTGTGTTATTGACTAATATTTAAATTTGTTTGATGATCTGAAACATTTAAGTGTGACAAACATGCCAAAAAAAAAAAATCATGTGGATTTAATAAGGAATAAGAAATATGAAATAAAGTGCTTTTAGAGCAATATGAACCATACTGAATTCAACACTTTATCTTTTTTATGTTAATCTATTGAAATGTAGAAAAATAAGCAAAATAATACCTTCACTCTTGAACATAAATGTCAAGAGTCATATCTGCACAGTGAAGAGTCATCTGTTTGGGCTGTTGCACCGATACCATGTAAGTGGATATATAGCACCACCTGCTGGAATGTATATCTTATTGGAATGTAAAAGGCAGCAGTGGCAGGGTGTTCACTGTGATTTTAATCTACTCTGTGGATCCATTGGATTCATTTTGTAGCCCTCGCTCTGAAGAGCAATAAGGTAACAGCCCATGTACATGAAATTAAAAAAAAATCATAGCTTTCTTACAGCTACGACAACATTTCATAAATTGATGAATCTGCTGTAAAAAAGATCAGGCCTCATGAACATAAACTTTGAAGCACACACATTCATATTTAACTGATATTACTGTAAAGGTAATTGAATGATTGATTTTGATATCCTTTTTTATTTTGCAGTTTACTTTGACATCTTTACAGTAAGTTGTAAACTAAACAGTTACCATCTCACCTCACTACTGATTCACAAACTCACCACTGGGTGAAGATGTTTTCTTTAACATGACTACATCCCTCATGGATGCCTCACTAAGGCAGTTTCCTTTACATTTCTTTGAATGTCATTGCAGTTTCCTTGTTTGTACACAAGGCAAAGTGAAAAGCTGAAAAAGTTAGAATTCAGATATTAGCTGATAATTCTCAATATTACGTCCTCAGGTCAGCAAAAACATATGAAACATATAGGATGGCTCAGTAGAAAGTACAGTATGAGGTATGACACTACATAACACTAAACAACAAAGTGGAAATAAATATAAAATGTGTATTCAATTATGTTCTTAGAGGGTTGTCTGGAAGATAAGTGAAGGCTGTTTGCAGCACTCCTTCCTTTATCTCTCTACTTTAATCTACGGTGTACATCGGGGACTGGTGCATGATCAGTGGGAACTGATAGTCCATAATTGCATAAAGAAAATGCCACAGGCTCATTAGGGCTTCAAAGCTGTTTTTGATTTCCATTCTCAAGAGGGTTGAACACAATGCAAAAGCTCTCACAAAAGCGTTGCTATTGTTAAGATTCCAAAGATTTATTCTGCTTTAGGTTGTTTGGGGTGTAATTTTATACCTCATGAACAATATAAATGTATACTTACAATCTGTAAGTTATTGGTTTCAGTTGGCCCTGTCACATCAGGCTTAGGTACAATTATTTGCAAGAAGTACAACTAATAATCATGCATAATGTATACATTAATAAGCCTATCAAAACTTTCTTAGTATAACACTTGGGTGGTGTATTTAACAATTTCAAGGAAGAATTACAAGTTGTTAGTTCTAAGAAAGATACATTTCTTCATTAAAGTTAGATACATAAGCAAGATGCTTCAAATGCACCAAAGTTTTGATCATATACCCTTGATTGTATATTAATAATGATACAATTGTTTTTAATATTCCTATTATTATTGTAATTATTGATATTATTATTACAGCACATTATTAGTATTACAATAATAACAACCAGCAGTTACAAATAGGACTAAATGCCAAATGTATTACTCAAAGTCATTTAAAAGTGGGTCATAAACCTATGAATGCGGACCATCAACTCGGATTATTATTAGAAGTATTGTAATTTATTATTGTAAAGTTTTTTGTTACATTGTTCTGAATCGGGTGCAGCACGTTTCAGGAACGTGCGACCACGAGCCCTCATGACATGAGAGCAACACGTGAAGCAAGAGGATTCACTTCCACCTACCTCCACCTTCGTTTAAATACCAGTAAGTCATACTGAGGCATTTTACAGTTCGATGTTAAAACATTGAGGGGGAGGGGGGCATACAAAAGCGTAAAACAACGTGGTATTACTTAGGCACAGAGAAAGAGTCGCTAAGTTTCCGACAGTAAAAGTAATGCGATATTTACAGCTAAAAGTGCAATATGAAAAATCAGCTGACAGTGTGAAGGAGCCTTTTTGTTTCATTGCGAAACAGACTACACGTCTATTGGGCTGGGAGTAGCTTACTATCTCAAATTCGTTTCAGTCTTTGATTTTGCGAGGGGATTGTACAACTGATGCTGCGTTCATGACACATCGGATCACAACAACATCAACATCTTGCCCGGTTAAATGAGCATAATCCGGCTCTAATGATAACAGCAAACGTTTGTTATGCTGCCTAGGATAACATAATTTGATGTTATGTCATATTTAGCCAAGTTTCGCTATTTAGCTTAGGGCTAAGATGTCATTCAACAAACAAATCCACCTGAGAGCACCCAAAAGTTACTGCTTTTATGTTCAATGACATACCCCTGTTCAAAGGTGGATTTTTATTTGTTTTATTCACAAATCTAGGACCTTATTTATATAGTCTAAATGTTTAAGTTTCAATACTGACAAGCTCATTTGCTCTATCTTTAAAATGTTAGGGTAGCCACAGAACGCTCATTTAAAACAAAAAAGAAAATTTCATCAGAACTTGAACTGCATTTTGTCTTTCACATTTTTTCGTACGACCTGAACACAACACACTACTGATAACCTGCTTACGTCAGACCTGCGTGCAATGGTAGTTACATCACGAGCCGGCTCCTTACTTCCTTCACACAGTACGTGCGATCTGAAGACTCATAAAACCTCTCCGGATATTTTATTTATAGGCGATTCAAATAGCGACATACTCCTTAAAAACAGGTAAGAATCAGTCCAACCTATTGTGGCGTAATGGAGGTTTTATCTGCTGTTAAAACTGTCATCCTCGCTCTCGATTGTTTTATTTTATTTTCTGGGGTGTTTCTGTTATGAGGCCTTTAATCAAAATGTAAGCCACTTTAAAATATTATAACTTAGCATTGCACAATGGTTGATGTGTTTTACAATATGTAGGTTGTGTGTAGTTATTTAGGCCTACAAAAGGATGTGTCTTCCCGCTGCCCTTCATGTATAACCTCTGACAGCAGTTCATGTGGTTTTAACATTAGCTCCGAACAGCAAGTTACAAACCAGCTTGGGGTACGAATTTAAACATTATTCATTAGTATTTAGTAGGCTAAAACTTCAAGCCACTAACTTACATAACTAATTTAGGTTTACAGTGAGGATTTAACATGGATCCCACCTACACTGAATGAGCTAGCATGCTATGCTTTGGGAATAACAGAATTTACAGTAATACCTAACTTTTCTTTTCTTTTTAGTCAAGATGTCTAGTTATGATGAGAATGAGTCCAAGTTCCTGCGCAAAGCAAAAGAGAATCCATTTGTCCCAGTGGGTGAGTAGCTACATCTTATGCCCTAATGGTTACATCATGAAAAGGGAAAAAAATGTTAAATTAACTTGCAATAACTTACAAACTTTGAAGTTAAAGCAGAATTGTTTTGTCCAAAAGTATGCTGTCAAGTGTACCCCAGTTTATACTTTTGTTGTTGTAAAAGTTATTAAACTGACTTTGTTTTCATTAGTCATCTATGTAAATTGATCTGTGTTTTTGCTCCTTGCAGGAATGGCTGGGTTCTTTGCCATTGTTGGGTACAGACTGCTGAAAATGAAAAGTCGAGGAGATACAAAAATGTCGGTTCACCTGATCCACATGCGTGTAGCTGCCCAGGGCTTTGTGGTTGGAGCCATGACTGTTGGTATGTGTCACGTTTCTTGTTAGATCTTAGTTGAATTGTTTCAGTTTGTTATCACAATTGGTTTGGACTAAAACTGTTCTCATTAAAAAATGAAGGCCTGGATCTTGGCTGGTTACATTATGACCATTTTACTTATCCCTCTGTTTCTTTGTTTTTAGGGGTCCTGTATTCGATGTACAGAGACTACATTGTAAAACCCAGAGAAGAACAGAAAGCAGTGGAACACAAGTGAACATGGACTCATACACAGATATTTTATGTCCCTTAATATGACCGCATATTAAGGTGTGTAGAAAGTTTATTTTTACAGATGTGTCATAATTTTTGTATGCACACATCCCTTCAGCAGCTCACCTCTTCTGTAAATAGTTATAACTTATTGATTACACTTCCTCTCCTCTAACCTGTGGGTCAAGCTATCACTTCTGTATTGAGAAGGAGGTGTATTGATCTCAGCTGTTTTTACACTGGTTACACACTGTGTGTTTGCGGTTGTAAGTTTATCTGACTTGACATCTGGATGAACAGGTGACATTACTGATGGAGTTTTGTTGCCTCTTATTTCAAAGGTGTGTGAGTGAAATATAAAAAACTAGAAAATCTAGCAGATCAGTTGAAAACAGTATGACTAGGGATAGATTGGTAGATAGCCTGACCTTTTTCCCCTCTGTAATTGATTTATTGTCTCATACCTGCTATATTGTATTTGCCAAATTAAAAATGCTTGCACCTTAGCCCACTTTTTATAAAGGGCATCCCAGTGCATTAGGGGCATGTAATGGAAGGCTTTGACAACATGTGGCCTACAGACAGGGCCTATGCTTTCACATTATTTTAATAACAAGGACACAAATGCTTTTTGACTCCTTACAGTATCAGAATATCCCACTAAACAAATGTATAACATAATCACATAGAAATAGGAAAAGGAACAAAAACCATGAAACAAAACCATAAAGGTCTGGTCGATTTTATTTAATAGCCTTGATTGTAAAGGCCAAGTCTTTTATTTAAAACTTTTATCATTATAGTGTGATACACAGGGGTCCAATGTTTTATGTCAGCAGCTTCACAAGTCTTCATGAGACATATGAGCTAAACTAACTGAGGTACACCATATGATAAAATATCATCATATAGCCTATTTTGTGATATGCTTAAATAGATGCCTTGTTAAGTTATTCACAAAGTTGAGTTTAATGTTGTGTGCAAATACAGAACGTTATTTTTGAAACATTGTTTCTTTGTTTTTTCTCTGGAAATTTTTTTTGCCAGTCTCGTAATTCTAAAATGTTGTTGTGTATACGTTTTGAAACCTCTCCAAGTTGCACTGAGAATTTGTCCTAACTGTTGTATCATCATGAACTACAGCCTCCATAATCACCATTAAGTTCTCTACAAATCTCTAAAACAGTTGCAACAAAAGGTGAACATTAAAACATATATGATGGCATTGAAGACTGCATTAGTTTTAGTTAGGTTTACCTAACATACTGGCAATTAAGTGTATAGTTTATTACAAATGATGTTCTTGTATGTTAGCTCAAACTTTCTTACTTGTATCTCCTGATAGTTGGAAAATGTTTAGTGCTCACTTCATTGTGCACCAGTTAGTGTCCAAAAATTCCAACTAATAAAACCATTACACATTTTGAACATTACTCTATCACTCCCATCAAATAAAACAGCTGATTTCCATCACTGTTATCTTAATGTTATGCTTTGAAATACTTTCCTGTGTATTGTCCCACCCTAAGATCCAATTTAAACAGGAAATGCAGCACATTAATTTCAGGTAGTGATATGCTCTAAAATGCTGTGTCATTGTGACTGAACTGCTGTAATGACACAATAAAGAACAATGAGTTTAACTGAGATCCAGTAAATATTACGCAACTGCAGTAATCAGGTTACACTGTGTACCACACAAAATGCAAGTGGAGAGCATGTATGTCACCTACTTGTTTAGTTCATCACAATAAGTAAGTATATAAGCATGACTATGCTAATCCAGTAGCTGTCATCACTCCTCGTACATTGTTTACACAATTATACCAAATTAGCATTCTTAGGTTGTCCCTTACCTCCAAACCTGGGTTGAGGGATGACTGAGGTACTTGTATGGGATTTCCTGTCAAATGAGAAATAGTATTTCACTTTTCTGTCTAGAGTGTATTAAAACTAAGAACATATATGGTTTAAACATGGATTGGATGATCTTATAGCCAATATCTTCTAACCTGACAAAACAAAATGAATGTGCTATTGGCACCCATTATATATCCCTAGTCTATTTACCTTTGGCAGTTTTCCAGAAGCTGCTTTGTAGAGTATCTCGCCCCCTTGTGGCCATGTGGGATATTGCTCAATGATAAAGGCTTGACTTTAGTTTTTATATTTCCATAGGAGAAATACTCACACTTTACTTATGGGTCTCTGCAAGTTTTCGAACACGATTTCTGCCTTGAGGTGACCTGCTTTAAACAAATATCTTTTTCGCTGAGATTTTTGCGGCAAAAAATTTTTAATCTGACCTTAATTTGGTATAGTTTAGCTAGAAATAATAATTTAATCAGTCAAGAGGTTTTACACCTGTTAACCTAAAGTTACTGTTAGCTAACTTTCCTCTTCATTTCCTCATTTCCCGCCTCCTTTAATTCTCCAAAACTATTCTCCAAATTAGAAAACGATTGACAAGCAGCACACTTGCAGGTCTTATTCCTCAATTTAAGTTACTGACTTCTGAAATTTGGAAAAAATTAACAACTTGAAAAATATTTAACTATAACGTTACAGACAAGTGAACTTAGCAGGTTCCGCCCTCTTGTTCCCATGACTACATTCTTGCTCCCGCGAGATCTTGTCCTAAATCTCCAGAGGGCCGTTGCTATGGATACAGTAGCGTCGCAATCAGTGAGGAAGCAGCTACAGATTCTTCACCTACCATACAAAATTATGGAGTGAAAAACACCTTAAGGTGACAGGTGAGCTATTTTCTCTTTATATAACCTTAACGTATGCCACTTAGTAAGGAGTTGGGAGACTAGGATTAGAGTTCTAACCCTACGTATTCACAGTCACTCAAATGATCATAAACATCAACATTATCTCGCTAACTAATCATCTAGCATATCTTGCTTTTTTTTGCTAACAAAACTGGAGTAGTCACTTTCAGTCTTTTTAGGCTCATGACTTGCCAAATTTAGGCTACCATGGGGTCATCAACAATAACCTCGCCTGACAGTGATATACTCTGCACAACCAGGGCACTCAAAGGCCATCTTGAGGAGCTATGAAGAGAAGGACCATTGTTTTGCTGCTACTTTCACAAGGATGAACACAAATTTAGGGTGTTTATTTAAACAACAAGTATTATAACTTGGTCTAATTGTGTATGTATTATAACTATGTAATTAACGATGGAGCTACGATTGCTAAACTGGTAAAGGTAATGGGTATTTTCACTTAGCTAAAACAAACAAATGCCGATAACGGTATCACTTAACTGTGCTACAGCCTTTAAATCCAGGGAAATGTATAGCCAAATGTCCATGATATTATTATAACCAAATTCCTTCACAATTTTCTGTCACAATAAATAATAATATTATTATAAGCTTATTATTTTCTCCTTATGCTATAAATCATAGATCATGGAGCATGATGATGAACTGAATGACTTGCGGCTTCAGTTCCAAGCACTACAAAAACAGCAGGAGAAAAGGAAACTGGATAGGAAAAAGCAGAATGAACCAGATAAGCTTAATGACAGTGCTACCCAGGATGGTTTGGATCTATCTAAGCAAGGTATTCGAGCAGACAATCTCAAAGACAGGTGCGTCTTAAGGCTGAAATAAGTGTTTGTCCTCAGTGTTATCTTAAATTGTTTTGATACTTAATACTAATTAAACAAAAATATACATAAGCACACATTAGAATTCTTCATTGGAAGTATTCATCACCTTCATCAATCGATGTGAACAGTCATGTTCTTGCAATTAGTCACTGTTCATTTTAATTGCTTCCATACAGACTGCTACAGAATGACAATCAGTATCAAAATTTGCTGGACCAGCTGAGGGAACTTAAGGATGAAAATGGTCGGCTCTTCAAACTTCTGAGTGAAAAGGATTTTGAAATTAAACACCTGAAGAAGAAAAGAGAAGAAGAACGACTGTTCTTAACAGGTATAATAACATAACTTTCACTTATTTTTGGCCACAGTGATATTATTGATGTGTCACAGCTTCCTCATGACTCATCCGCTCATCCGTTTAGGCACATCGGGCTTGGCAGGGGATATAGCAGCCTCCAAGATTGTTGAGCTGTCCAAGAAGAATAGAGAGCTAACTGCTGAGATTGAGCGAGAAAAGATTAAATCCAAACAAAATAGCAATAGAATCAAAGAGCTTGAGAAAGAGGTAACAAAGTTTTGTGTTAGGTGTTTCATTTCATTTGATTTGTTGGATGTATATTCATCATTTCAGCACACAACTTTTTAAATTATATATTTGTTTAAACAAAGATACATTGTTTCTAATATGATTTGTAAAATGATATGATTTATTACAGTGGGAATAAATTAATAAATAATTGTAATATTATGCTCCTTTCTATAGCTGCAGGCCGCTTTGGTGCACTCTCCACCTGGGCAAAAGATTGACACAAAGTCACAGGATAAGAGGTCATCTGAAGATTGTGAGGTAATTATTGATGTGGAAATTCACCAAAAATATATTTTTATGTCTTCCTAATTTGAATGATTGCAACTCAGTCTGAATCATATATCATTTGTTCACAAAAGCAGGAAAATCCTGTGGTGAAATCACTGCAGGAAAAATTTGCTGCTGCCCAGCTGAAAGTGATTGAGTATCGCAATCAGGTTCAATCTGTCAAACAGGAGTTGAAAGTAGCTCAGAAGGTGGTATATTTTTTTTTCCTGCCTAACCTAACTACTCAAGAAGAATAGCACATATTCATATGATTAATCATCAGTGACTTCTGTATTCCAAAAATATGAACTGCTCCTGCTGTTTAAGGTTTTGATCAGTGAGGTTGGAGAGGAGGTCAACCTTCAGCAATTACTAAGTTGCCCTGGGAGCTTTAGAGGTCGCTCTCAGCAGATACTGGCTCTTCAGACAAGGGTAAGCTAAAAATTTTATTATAACTTAAGTCATAATGTGCTTCTGAAATTAAGGTGACAAAGTTCTTTACAGAGTTAATAAAGTGCTTTGCAAAGTCACTAATATAAGATTTATAAAACAAATACCTGAACATTAACAATACCGGGCATTGTGCAACAGGTGCGAGACCTTGAGCAGCAGCTGAAGCAGTCAACTCAGCGAAGACAATCAAGTGTCCTGAGTGTAGAGGAAGAGTTTCTGGGCATGGGGGTCCTCCAGAAAACCCCTTCTGAAGACAGGAACCTCAGCTACATCCGCACCATGGAGAAGGAGAAGAGGGAGGCATTTGAGGTGTGTATAAATAAACTGTAAATTAATTGAAATATGAATTTGTTAATGTGCCACGACCCTGCTCTCCTTCCAAAACTGTACAGAGAATCTCAGTGGACTATGAGGCCCTCCTGAAAGACCACGAGGATGTGAAGAAAAAGCTGGAAGCCTCTAAAGCCAGGAACAAATCTCTGTCTATAGAACTGAAAACTCTGAAGGTCCAGATCTCCACTCTCCTGGAGAAGGGCAAACATGATGATGAGCTTGTGGATGCTTTGCTGGTAAGGCATTAGATAAGAGAAAAATATCACGTTATATTCCTGAAATTTTGTCAACTAATCTGACAATTTGTGGTTTAGGAGCAATTGCTCAATGAAAGGCATGCATAACTTACACAATTCAGTTCTAGTTACACAGACCAAATAAAAAATAATCAGGGATTTCAGATCACATTTACCAGTTAAAATAAGCCACAGACGTGGCAGAAAGAAAGAGGAATCTTCTGTTGTAAGCCCATGCTTCACTACATTCTCAACAATAATTGCCCGTTCTACATCTGGCAGAAGCAGCAGACCCAGATGCAGGAGGTGCTGAGACGGCTCGGCCAACAGCAGAACGTGCGGAGCAAGGAGATCCAGCAGAGCCCGAGACAAAAGCTGAGCAGTGAGCCTTCAGAGCACAACGCTCTCATCCGGAATCTTAAGCAGACGGTTGCTAAGAAAGAGGCCAAGATCAAAGAACTACAGGAGGAAATGCAGCAGCTCATGGTAAACAAATCATGGGAATTACATCTAAACTCACCTCAGCAAAAATAATGTTGTATTTGACTTCTTAGCAAATGGCACAAAATTTGAGTTGAAAAGTTATTTGCCCATTCAAACTTTTATCCTAATTCTTGGTCATTCACATTACATGAAATGTATGTATACAGCTGTTGCAGGAAGAGGGCGTGGAAAGACACTCCAGCCTCAAGACAACAATTTGCAGTTCAGGATTTCCCCCTGAAGAGGGAGACATTAACAAGAGAATAACATCTTCAGGGTATGTTTGCTAATGGTAATCATGCTAAATGATCATTGGAGTGTGAATATTGTTAGTTTACTTTAATGGAATTAGTCCCTGACAGTCATTAAGACTGTTGAACGTGTATTTACATCTCCTCTGTTAATTGTTACAGTAATACTGGGTTCTAATATCTGATATCTTATCTGGCAAAATAAGGGTTAATAATTCACTCTGGCTAATGGGGGACTTGCTGTAATCAGGTTATTGATTTTGTTTAGTGACTCACAGCTTCATCAGTGTATTCTGCTGGGATTTCTGTTAATATGACTGTCTGTCAACTTTTTTCCAGATCAGTTCCCAAATTTGGTCATAAACTGGTGCTGCCTGCTGTGGGAAGTAGTATAGAATTCAAGTAAGTGGGGGGGAAAAAGCTGCTCTATTTATACCTTTCCTGATACATTGCTACGCATCAATTTATGTACCACTGTGAAATTAATTAACAGAAAAAGGGATGTTTTAATGTTGTATCCTTTTGTTCTTAGGGGTCCAAGTTCTTCAAAATGTCCACAGTGTTCAGCTGATGTGGGTGCACTGATGACCCAGTGTAATGAATATAAAATACTCTGCACGGAGAAGGACAGACTCCTTGAGCTGGTTAACGTCCTACAAACAAAGTACTATATTCTTTTGTTTTTTTTCTCCACTTTGTTGCTCTCAATTTTCTACTGTCAGTGGTACATGGTGTTTGTTGAAATGCATATCTTGGAGAAACAAAACAAATATCACGACAAAACAAGTAAACACTTTGTGCCAGCATCACTGGCCATAAATGGTCTTCAAAAGCAAGAACGTTTTCATTCTATTACCTTTCGCACTGAGGATGGCGTCTGAGATTACTGCAAACAACACTGCAGCTAGATAAGTAACAGCATCATCAATCTTGTTGTTTTTCCTGGCTCTTTTGTTTGCTAAAATTTTCCAATGCTGTCTCAGTACTGTCTAACTTAATAAAATGTCAGTAATGTTAGCTGCTCGTGAACACAACAGAAGTATTACAGCATGCATCCGAGGCCCAGAGGTGGCAGTATCCATGCACTGTGAGTTTGTTTGCAGGTTTCTGTCGGTTTAAATGATTCATGAGGCGCACTGAACCTTTGAAATGTTATTTTTCATATTTTATTTTCATTTGGCAATTTTGATATCACAAACATCAAAATTACCATTTCTAATAAGGTGTGAGGGGACGTTGCAACACTACATCACTATTACATTCTATTAATTTGTAGTCCATTGTACATGCCCATTTCAAGGCCATGGACACTTATTGCTTTCTGAGCATTGCAGGGTTGTTTCCACTAGATCTTGGAGTTCATTTGATTTATTTATCAAATTATTTAAATCTGAGGTTTCATTAGTCCAGCTCTATAGTCACCATCAAGATGAATGGCATTATTTGTAACTAATTTGTAACTATCAGAGAACTTGCTTGAATCTTGCAGAGAGAAAGAGATGAACCAGATGTTTTTGGAGGCAGAACAGAAGTACATGGAGGAGCACCGCAGGATAGTGATCCTGGAGCAGCAGCTGGAGAAGACCAAATTACAGTAAAAGTCAGAACTGTAAAAGCAGCAAGGGTAGAACTGGTATGCCAAGGTTCAGTGACAGCATGATGCAACAATGTCAAGCAGATTTTCATTTTTGTCATCTATTTTTTTATGCTCTGACTCATCAATTTCTCCCTTTTCTGTCACTTGTGGCTACCACGACTGTCCCTCAGGAGCAGTGTCCCTCAGCACCAGGGTGGCAGGAGTCTCTGAGCAGCAGGAACTGTCCACAGACAAACTGAGTAGACTGTCCAATGAGTCCCTTGGCATTTGTAAACATCTGACAACACTCTAGATGTCTTGAACTGGTTCTGAAAACTAGCAAGATTTTTATTTTTCCAACTATTTTTACACCAGGCAACAGAAATAATGATGCATCGCAATGGACACACTGCCTATGGACAGTGTTCATTCTAACACTCGTGTTTGGACTGCACAGGGATGTTCATGTTGCTCTTGTAATGTATGTTGTCTCCTGGCTGGTCATTTAGCTGGAGGAAACGGCGGCGCTGAGGGCATCGCTAAAGAGCACTCTCCACCATGACCTGCAGCTCTGCAGTGACATGATGAGACAAGTCAAGCATGTTTTCCTGCGGGCTCTGTGAAAGCCCAGACAAGACACTAACCAGGGGAAGTGGCTGGTCCCTGCTCAACTTCACGTCCAGCTGAGCCCTACCCTCTCCTGTCACATGTGACAAACAGCAGCCTGCAGGAAACAGGCTCTCCTCACAACATCATACGGTTCTCCGTGTTTTTCTCCATTTGAACCCTCAAAGACAGTTTGTGATGGTTCCTTTGTGCGTTCATTGACCTCAGCTTAACCACTCAGTACCTTGATGGCATCAGACATCCTACTGATTGCAGAAAAGTTTGACGCTGATAGGATCTCTCCCCATGGTTTCATATCTTGTCTGCTTGCTGTTTTATAAATGTCACTGTCACATTTTATTAAAGCTATCTATTTCCTTCGCTGGCAACCTTAAGTACATTACAGGTATAGAGAGCAGCAAGGCCTGTTTTTGAAGTATTTTTGTTAACTAATGGGACATCCAATTTAATCAATGAAAAGGGAACCAAATCTTCACCAAATGTTTTGAATATATTGTTTATCTTCATGGCTATGACCCTCCTAGAGTATTGGGTTTTTTTTGCTCCAGAAGGTTGTACATAAATGTGTGACAGGCCAATCCAAATAGTAAACACCCCCGTCAAGTTCCCCAAAACTTCAATATTCCATTTAAATATTACTGCTAATCACTTCTGACTTGAAACCAGCTGTGTGGGAATAGTGGTTGAAAATGAATGCGGACTCAAGCTACACAAACTCCCACTGTAGTCCTCCATACACTCCCCCAGGGCATGTCACATGTATGTACAGTATGAGATCTTAGCTTCTTAATCTCAAGGTTGTCTGGATGTGCGTAGCCTGGTGGGAGTGGCCTCTACATTCATACTAACATTCATACTAACATCCGAGTTATTTTCTTCCGATGTAGCCAAAAGGATTTCAGCAGAGCCCAACCCCCCCCCCCACACATCACGCTTAATTTAAAACCATGGCTGAGTTAGTGTGCTGCTTCAAATACCGCACTATTTCTTCCAGGACCCTGTGGGAGATTGGCAGGTCCCCATTGGACTGAGTGAGAAAGTGCCACAAGACAAAAATATCAGAGTTTGGACGTGATGAAGAAAGCCTTTATGCTCAGAGTAACAAAAAACAGCTTGTATTGAATACCTCCTGGATAGAAGGTGAGGCACCCTTTAATGTAGCAGAGTGAGATGTGTCATTGGAGATGAGATACCGTGAGCCTTATGACTACATGCCCTGCGGCATTGCCAAATATGTATCAAATGTAGCAATGTGCGTCAGAAAGGGTGTTGATGGAGCAAATACTTGTCATGGTCCCTAACTGCATCTGATTCCAGGGAAAATGTTGAACTTAATACATTTTTGTTTGGTTGTTTTTTAAATCTGCCATAACACAACTTAATATAAAAATGAAGTCAGTGTTTGTGAGTATTTAGAATATTTTCCCAAATGTGTCATCTAAAGCTTTTATTTTGAATATGTAATAGTTGATAGGAGCGAGGCCAACATTACCAGCTTTTGGATTTTAAATAAAGCTTATTGCTGTTCAATACAAATTTTAATGTGTACTTTCAGTTACTAACCAATGTCATAGATTTATATGACTGCTCTTGTTGACTTCAGTCATTACAAAGTGTCATCACTTTCAAATAAATTACACTTCACCAAACAATTTTAATATTGTTTTATGTAGCTGTATTACGCAGAAAGGTGTAGATTTATTCCAAAATGCCCAATAACCCACCAAACCAAACACAAACTTATGTAAACACAGCATACGTAAACAGCCTCACCTATTTGTCATTCCAGGTTTGAATGACTCCTTTCTCCATCCTTCTCCTCAGAGGTATTCCCTCGTTCTGGACCAATGCTTCCTGCAGACCATTGACTGCATCCAGAAACTAAAGTAAATAGTGGAGCTGTGAACGCAGAGGTTAAAGTTAGCCATCAGTATATGAGGGATCTGTGAACTTTACTTAGGCCAGAAAACGGTTTGTGCCTCTATGAGTCCATTCATCTCCTAGTGCCTCTCATTTACATGTAATGGAAAGAAAATAAACAGCAGAGTCCTAATATGCTCATTTACAGTAAGTAGAAATAAAGTAATGTGCTGTTATCTTTACTAAGACAGTAGGGAAGCAGTGATAAGTGCTTTTCTGCATGTGACATGTTGATCAAAGTCTACAGGATGAGTTAAACTGTTGCTGACAGTGATATCCAAAATAAAGTATGGAGGTGTTCACTACAGTCACCCACTATTCATGGTGATGCGTTGATGAGACACGTTCTATCAGAAGATTGTCTGATCTTAATTTTGATTTGTGCCTTTTGCACTCTTTTATTTCAAACTTTTGAAATTATGTTTGCTTATTTTCAAACTTTGGCTTTGCTTGCAGTTTGCCAATAGATGTAGTCTGGTGCAGTGAGGTATCATGTCAGTACTGTATGCTCCTTTTTAGTCATTTGTTTATTTCAGCAAGTTTAAATACATATGGCATCACTAGATGGCAGTGTGGTTAGTCATGTACTGTATGTCAACCACTTTTGATGTTTTTCTGACAGTTGTCAGTGTCCTGCAATAATGCAGTCTAAAGCCAAAAATGACAATTAAACATAGGCATAGTATCTGTTTAGTACAGCACATTTGAATTGCCATTGTGATGACCTATTTGAGATTAAATAAAATAGACTGAGATTAAAAAGACTGTGCTTCTGGAAGCGATGGAGTGAATAAATATGACAAATAAAATAATGATACAGTAGCTATGTTCTTGTAGAGACTGCATTTTCTATTTAAACTAGACAAGCAGAGATAAAAATGCATTATTCTACATAGCACAAATACAGGAATATATCTTGGTGGGGACATTACTGTAGAATATACCAGCTGTATTTTTGCTACTGAGATACATTGTAGGACAACATTGTAAAGGCACTGAGAGTAAACTGACACTAAAACAAACTGACTCTGAAATGGTGACAGCATTGCTTAGAAAACTGCTATCTTTTGACAAACTATAGCTCCTCACAGTCTGTGCCCTGCATGCTCTGCTACTAAAGGCTGCTTTCCTCCCCCAATCGCTGTAGTAACCTACACGTCACGCTTGACTTGTGGCTCGTCCTCATCTCACCTCCTCCAATGGTAGAACAATTTTCTCACTCTAAATTGAATTGCTCTCTGTGCTGTCAAACCCGGAAATAATCAATTTCTTCGGGAATCACTCCACCTCACATCTGAAGACAGTCCTGGCAAAAAAAAAGAAGAAAAAAGCTGCTGTTTTAATATCTAGTACTCGTCTACTGACATTGTTGCATTTTAATGTACCTCAAAAACTACCACTGTCAAAGAAGAAAGACATGCAGTGTCTATTTATACCCAAAATGAGAAGAAAATGTACCAGAGCTGGATGTTTGAATCATTGCCTGTCATGTATGTCCATCATCATTGTTGCAGATATGCTTAGTGTGTCCATTAGTGGACAAAGTTGTTCAACCAGTCCCTTAACACATGCTGACACAATGGCATTGACATTTTGCTCACGATTATGATCACTCCCAGTGGGATCTACTGCCTTCTGGAGATGTGTGCATGAGCACCACTGATCACAGGCTGCTGATTTTTGTAGTTTTACCTTTATCTGATAGTTCACAGCAGAGAGAGACAGAAATAATTGGGAGAGACAAAGGGGGTGACATGCCAGCTGAGCCACCTCGACGCCCCAGGAGGCTGCTTATTGCTCAGTGAAATATGTCTGTGTATGCTTTATGAATATAAATGTCTAAAGCTTTGTTTTAGTAATTTTTTGACACAACAATCACATCCACTGATTACTACTTAATGGGTTCTAATTGTGTCTCATATACTGTAGCTCGTCATGTAGGGCACTATGTAAAGGTAGTATGCAATCAATCAAACATTATCAGACCCAATAAAGAAAAAACAAGATGCTCAGATATTTTAAGATGTTTTGAAGCTTTACTGACAATCCTCCATGAGTTGCATGATTAAAACAGAGTACCACTCAATTAAAAAAATTATTCATATGTTTTGTTTATTTCTGTCAGCCACTGCATCCTGAACACTCTGTTCTGCCTCTGTTTCTCATGTGACTGGTTCCTGACACTAAAGACAGTCTGTACTTCTGTAAAAAAAAAAGAGAAAAAAAAGACATTAAATATATTACACATTTCCAGGCCCTAAGTTGAGGCTTCCACCTTGTCCTCTACCGCAATACCAGGCGTTAATGGCTCCAAGCATGTTTCTTTTATCACACATCTAGCTCAGCAGACAGCCATAGGATGAAAATGTCAAACTCTCACTGGAGGAGTCCTTTTGACTCACTGTATTACAATCAGACAAGTGTTCTGATCTTCAGTGTTTGAGGCTTGAAGATGCAAGATGGCCTTCTTAACCCATTCTTAAACAGATTAAAATAGTAGTTACGCTGCCGAGGTAATTCTTTTTAGTTTATTTAGCCTTGAATTTAGTATGCATGCATCTATCTATATGTGATAGAAGTATGAGTGCATCTATCAAATAGAATTTATGAAAAAAAAAATCCATATGGCCATAGAGTTTCTGGTCATAGTAGCCAACTAATACTTTTCTTACATCCACAAATAAGAACATTTGTGAAACAAGAATACACAGTGTCGTAGATGCAATGCACTACTCTGACATAGAGCAGAGAGAACCACCAATGGTTGAGACTTTGTTGTTTTATGTTTGGAAATGGAAGGAGATAGGCCCAGTATATGCCATGAGGGCCATGGACTACAATTTGGGTTAGTGATAGGCTAGAGTCAGGCTTCCATTATGGCAGTTTTGGTTATGTTTTATATACAGTGTATACATATTTCATAAGTTTTGCATTCCTGCGGTGGCCGAGAGATTTTTGAACATCAGTGACAAGTGGTTGACATATTTGTCAGTTTTTAAGCATGCAAACTTCTGTTGTGTTGGACTGAATTGGCTTGTGTTTTCTGCATCTGCCACACATTTCTTTATTCCGCATGTGTTCCCAAATTGGTGAATGTATGTCTTTTTTATATATATTTGCTGTTGTTTTGCTAATATGTTGTCAAAGGTGACAATGTTTTCATCATTTGTTTTATCGATTTGCATGTGTTTCCTCTCTTAGCCACCGTACCTTCTCTCTTCAAGCACAGACTCCCTCACCACACATTAGGAATCATAAGTGCTGCATTATAATGGTAATGATAATAAATTAAACAACAGGGCGCACTCACTCAAGCATTTGAATGAGTGAATGGGTTCACGAGGTGCTTCACATCGAAAATATCCCAGTTATCCAAGCTAGTGCATTATTTTAAATACTGTGACCTTGGTACAAACAGACATGTAATAATAATTATTAATGGGTGGTGAATTAGCTGCTTACTGTCTTTTAACTTACCCTGATTACAAATAAAGTGTCAGGACAAAACATTATCACCAAATGTTGTTTTGTAACACCCCTCTTTAGTGCGTTGTTAACAATAACAATAGAATGACAAGCTGGATAGGGACAGAATTTCAAACAGGCTTTGAAATGTTGACAGAGAGAGAGTTAATGAAAAAAAATCAAAATCTGATTCTTTGTGCAAGCATACCAGAGTAAACAACACAGCAGGCTCTTTTATATGCCACCAGTCGGACTTGATCTAGCTGATGGTGGGTAGAGTAGCCAAAAACTGTACTCAAGTCGAAGTACAAGTAGTCATCAAAATAACTACCTGAGTTAAAGTACAACAGTATTAACTGAAAAAATTACTTGAGTTGTGAATAACTAAAATAAAAAAAAACAAGAAAAAACACAGGCACACTATTGTCTTTTTTCCAAAGTCTTTTATTTGATGTGGATATGACTATTTCAACCACAGATGGTCTTCAAGTAAAGAAGTGAATATACGCCTGTATTTATTTGTGATGACAAGTCATCATCTCCTGATTAGATGCCTGCCACATATACACCAGGACAATATACCCAGTCTCTCAAGTGTGATCACAAAATATTACATTAATATTATATATTAAGTACACCAATAAGTAAAGGTTTTTGCTTGTTGTCTCCTATATTATATTATGATTTGACAAATAAATTAGCAAATTGTGTGCATGTGCATAATAGACTGTGTCTGTTATGTCAAAAAGTAAATATAAAGAGTGTCAACATGTTACAGTGTCCTTAAACTTTGATCATTCCAGTATAGATGTTCCTAGTGCAGTTCCCATCACAGACAGCCACAGATCAAGTGTGAGCCCAACACATCCAGGTCTCTCCAACCACCTGACTAAAAGGTTAGAGAAGTGGCCAAATCAGTCTATTATCTTTCTGAAAATGTCTTACATCAGATGATTCATTTAGGCTAATTAGGAGAAAATGCTGTGATGTTTCATCATTAATTGCCTATTAAATAGAGGTGCGTTCACTTCTTCACTTTTACCCGAGGAAGACCATCTGTTATTGAAACGTTATATCAATCCTGTCCATATGAAATAAAAGTAGTTTGTCTTTTTTTTCGTGTGCATAATTTGGTCTCTACTTTTCTGTCTCTCTTCATTAGGCTAAGCATGACTAGTTAAATGCACACCACTCACACACCGTTAACTTTAATATTTACATTAGGGCAAAAAGCAGCAGTAGTGGTTTTGAAGCATGATATACTGTGTGTAGCTATATATTATTAAACTTATAAGCATTCACACCACGGACACTTGCTGCTCTCTGTCACCTCGTGTCAACCCGGTTCTAATGCTGCTTTTCCAGACAATGTCCGAGGTCGGAATTTCCCAGTTGAAACATCCGACTTCCGACCTCACAGCGTTCCAGGTGCACGACGTCAAACGTAAACAAAAAACATGGCTGACCGTGACAAACTGATTTTTCTTTGGTAAGTGTACATACCGTTGAACTCTCAGTGCAGCCTCTTTGCATATATAAACGAAACAGAGGAGGAAACAACGACGCGTGAACAGACGCCATTATATATATTATTTTACCACTTTTATACTCGGAATCGTATCTTCATATTCCAGTCACTAGCCTAATACAATAGTGTAGTCTACAAATACACCCTACCCCTATTGATTGAAATGCAGCCTAATGTGCACTTCCATGGGTGCTGCCATTGTTATGTGACGTCAGACAACTGCTTCTTCATGAAGTCGGGGTGAAAGAATTTGCCTCGAGTCCAGAAGTAGGAACTCTACTCGACTATGAGTGGCGTACCACTGCACTTTTTCTAGAAGGAGGTTGGAAGTTTTCGAGTTGTCTGGAGCGCAGCATAAGATTACCATTCACAACCGGAGCCCGCTGCATTGTACGCTGTAAAAAAATGTAAATATTAGCTGCTTTTGCTATTTGAAAGCCGTACTCCTGCTGTGGCTTCAGCAATTATGCTGTTTCGAACAACAGTCATGTGGAGATGTGGCTGCTGCAGGCTAAGCAGACCTGGGACCAGCTGACCACCTGCCTCTTAACGGAATGTGCATGAATGCATAAAATATTAAATAAAAAGTAGCTCGATGAATGATTCAAAATGTAACGGAGTAAATGTATTTATTTTTCTCCAAAAATCTACTCAATTAAGAGTAAAAAGTGTGCCGCATTGAAACTAGTTCTACAAGTAGTCTACAATTTACTCAAAAAGGTGACTTAAAGGTCCAGTATGTAGGATTATTGACATCTAGAGGAGAAATTGCAGTTTTCAACCATTTGAATACCGCTCGCACCACCCTTCCAAGCATGTACGAGAAACTACGGTGGGCGCGAAACTCGCGAAAAACGCAAACTGACTTATCTGGAACCAGTGTTTGCTTTGACCATTCTGGGCTACTGTAGAAACATGACGACCTCTGTGGCGAGGACCCGCTCCCTCTGTACATAAAAACAGCTTATTCTAAGGTAATGAAAACACAACGATTCTTACTCTCAGGTGATTATACACTAATGAAAACATTTAAATATTATATTCCATTTCTGCCAGTAGCTCCTCCTAAATGTTACACACTGGACCTTTAAGTACATGTCATGGAGTAAATGTAATTCATTACTACCATCTGTGATTGCGTCCAACACCTCTGACAAAAGCCACTCACTGAGAGCTATTTATAAGGCTGAGACTACATTTAGGTTTCAAAATACGGGGGTGTTTTTTTTTTTGGCGGCAGAGGGGTAGTTAAATTTTAAGGTGTAAATTTTTTAGGTAGAATGCCATCCTGCCCTGCCATTTTGACCGTCTGCCTGAATCGGGTTGTGGGTTGCCAGGTTGCGGTGACATATGGGTTGACATTGTATGTAGTGTGTGGTTTGTGTGTGTTTCTCGATCTGACAACTTTGGTGATGTCATAAAAACATATAAAATGTGGATCCGACGACTATTCATAATAAAGTTTGAGGGCCATGCAAATTACGGGAGTTTCCCGGGAGAAACGAAAAAACGGGAGGGCGCTGGGAGATGGCCTTGAAATACGGGAAAAATGGGAGTGCTGGCAGCAGGTCTGAAGGCTGCTAGCATACATTTCCTATTAATCGTCAGGGAAGTCAGATTCAAGTGTGCTACATAGGTATGTAAGTGTATCCTCCTCGATCAATACACATAATGCATAGTGCCCCAGTTTCTATGGTGAGAGTCTAAACGTCTTTTGCGGGAAAAACAATCTTTGAAGAGAAGATATTTCGTCACAGTTAAAGACTTACCCAGGACCAAGAAAAGGTTGGATAAATGGAACAACTAATGACAAAGAATCCACTTGTGGCATGTCTTATTAAAGACCTGCTGTGAGACAAGAGGATGATAGGCCTACTTGAAACCATGTGAAAAGCATCTCTCTGCAGGATGCTTCAGTCAGTCTCTTTACAGTCTGATGTCATCTGTAAAGTAAGTATAACGTCTGGCTGTTATAGCAGTAGGTGTGAAAATGGGATATTAGCTAATCACAATAGCAACAGATGATGAGATTGGATAACTGACCCTAAAAGACATACTGGCAATCTGTTTGAAAATACAACACAGTAAAAACATCTAGTGGTGGAAAGTAACAATGTATACCCAAGTATAGGCCTATTAGGCTACTTAAAACTACTCTAATCAGTTTTGTTTATATTAAAGAAATAGTTCAACATTTTGAGAAATAGGCTTATCCACTTTCTTGATGAAAGTTAGATGAGGAGATTGATACTACTCTCATGTCTGTCCGTTAAATAGGCTACAGCCAGTAGATGGTTATCTTAGCACCAAAACTGGAAACGGGCTTTGGGCTCAAGGTAACAAAATCTATATAATCTATTATATCTCATTTGATTAATCTGTACAAAAACTGATGTGTAAAAACGACAATTCGCCGTTTTACAGGGGTTATACCAGACTATTTCTCAGTTCTGAGCAGTTGCCAGGCAACCACCAAAGACTCCAGGTTACTACTCAAAGCCAAGAAATAGGTCAGCACATAACCCCCGTAACAGCGCAACATGTCGTTTTTACACTTAGGTTTTGCTCTGATTAAACAGGTGCTGGTAGACACATTTCTGACAGAGCCAGGCTAGTCATCTCCCCCTGTTTCCAGTCTCTGCGCTAAGCTAAGCTAACCAGCTGCTGGCTGTAGCCTTATATTTAATGGAAATATATGAGAGTGGTATCAATCTTCTCATCAAACTCTACGCCAGAGAGTGAATAAGTGTATTTCCCAAAATGTCAAACTATTCTTTAAACAAATAGCTCAAATGACTATGTGTAAAACAGATCAAACCCATCAAGTTCATCACTTAGGAGGTGGCCTGAAAGATGGCTTAAAATGAAGGCTAATGTTGCTCCATATAAGCTGGATGTGTAAATAAGCAACTGTTTGTAAACACACTGGACAAATCAATTAAATATTGTTTCTATTTGTGGCTAAAAAAGCCCTACTGGCAATTTTTGTTGTATTGGTACTTCACTCGAGTGTTTCATGTGGTATGAAATCATATTGTCATTATTTCTCTTGCACATTTGTATCTGCTGGCTGCTGTACTGCGTGATTTACAGATTAAGATTTCACAAGCAAGACATGAAATAAGCTCATAGAAAATTATGCATTGCTATAGTTTAAACCACTATCAGTACTGTACGAATCAGTTAGACCTGGCTGCATAACCTGGACCACCTGTAACATTAAACTACAGATTTACAATTCAACTGACTGAAAGGGCCCATTTTTTGTTGTATATCTATATTTTTTGTAGTTGTCATATTTAAGGCTATTTGAATGCTGTTTCCTTATTTTTACATGAGTTATGAATGAAACACTTTAACTTTCAATTGAGGTCTTCTTCCATTGTGGTATGGCATAGAGCAGCCACACACCATCGCACCAAAAAACAAGAAAAAAAATAAACCTTGAAATAACATAAACTTCACTTCTGAGTTGAATACAAATGACTGCAACCAAAGCAATTTGACTCCAGTGTTTTTGCTCTTTCCTTAGGTGGGTGCATATTGAAAACGTTGGATTCCACAGCACCTTGGCTCTTCACATCTTGCCACACTGAAGGGATGAGGCTGTGAGGATTTTTACACTCCAGATTCTGAGGCAATAAACATGATGACGCTCACAGTCGTTTGCTTCACTGCCCTGCGCAGGCCAGCATCATGAGTAACTGTACTCCCCATCCCCCCACACAGTGTTAACTTCCTGTCCCCAGCAGGACGAGCTGGCTGTAAACCACACCAGGTCTATTAATTAATTAATGTACCCTAACAGCAGCCACTCCCTCCATTGTAGTGGAGCTGTTTTGAGCTGCCTGCAGTAGTGACCACCGGTGTGTCTTTGGGTTCCTGCAGTATTGTGGGCGAAGGGCAAGCGATAGAGGAGCAGAGCAGCAGACAACTGTGAATGGGAGGAAGCCGTCAGCACAATAGTAACCATTAATCACCCAGGGCCATTGTGGTCCTGTCCTGTATACGGCGCCACTGCAGGCAGGCAGACAGAAAGAAAAAGAGAGGAAGAGGGAGAGAGGAAGAGGGAGAGAGGGCAGGGTGGCTGCAGGGAGAAAGGGGGGGAGAGAATGGTTGGGGATCAGCCTTTATGTCCACCTCCGCTCCTACCGCGGGGCTGGGGAGCAGTACTGCTGTCTCAGTGCTTGTCCTCCGCGTTCTCCCAGATCCCGGATCCTGAGGTAAGATATACATCACCGTGTCCTCCACAGGTTCCTCTCAGGAATATCCTGAGGGTTTCTCTGTGAAGGGCGCAGGTGTGATTCCTACTTATTGTTTGGTCGCCAGAGTTTTTGCTTGCATTACATGATGGGAGTGAGTGAACATATGTTGAAACCTGATACATTAATTTACATGGTCTTACATGAACAGCTAAGCCACATCTGTTTAAATGGGTACAAACAGGAGGATGAATATGACAAGTCCTGGTACGACAAGTTGTTTTTGTGCTTTTGGGCAGGGTTACATTGCAGAGAATATGACTACTACAACGATCTGACTACAAAAACGCAGCTGAAATATATTATTTTTTCTAAAAGACAAGGTAATAAAATAATTCTTCTTCTGAGAAATAGGAAATTAACTTAATTTATATACATTACACTGTGTAGACAAAATACCACATTAATAACTGACAAAACATCCCTTTATATTAAGGAATCATCAGTATGTATATCATAGAAATATTAGAAACAAACTAGCTATGGCATTACAATAAATTTCACGTAGAATACTGATTATATGATTTAAAAACTGGCAAAATGGATTATGAGTAATTCCACAGATTACATTCCTGTATACAGTTGTACAGTAAGAAGGCAACATAATAGATTGTGTTTATATTTATTAATATTTACACAAATATAACCCTGTTTTGACATGTGACATCCACATCCACTGAACTTTGCTCTGCAGCAAACAAACACAAGGTTATTACAGAAGATTACCTTCAGCAGTCTGTTCATATGTCTCAACATCCCATAGTTGTTGATACATATTATTTTAGAAGGTCAGCGAAAGCACAAGGAACTTCTAGAAATAGCCTTTCTTGTATAAATTAAATTTTATTCTGTTTGTATATATCAATAGTCTCTGCAGGTGTCAGACAATGAATGCTGGGGTAACATCAGTTTTACTTTCATGTGCATGTGGTTAATTAACTTTTTCTCCAGGTAAAGCACACAATACAGTAACAATAAAAAATACAAATGGTTCCAAATATCATGAAATAGAATCTAAATTCTGTAGGCATGGCACACATTTGTATATATTCTTTACACAGGATATCCTTTTATGTCATTACTTAGCTATTACACAAATTTTCATTCATTTTCATGTTTTTTCTATTTTTAGATGTTAATCTTCCGTTCAATTATACTAATCTTCCTTGAATAGTCCCTAAAGGATCTTCTTAGAAAAACAAAACACTTGAGGAAGAATATCAACCATTGAATATGCAATGAACCAACTAACCAATCAACCATCCCACAAACAAAAATATGTAATAACTTTGGGTATATAATGATAAACATGAAGTAACTTGAGGTCAGTATGCTTCTGAGTTTGTGTCGTTTGTTCCACTATAAGAAAACTTGAGGCTTATAGCCATTAATCCTGCCACATGAAATGCCCCTCCAGAGGAAAGGATTTAGCATTATATAATTACTCTTGAGGCAAAAAATGTTATTATTTAGGAGCAGTGCTAAATATCCCCATCAAGGCTAATCCTTCCGTGGGAGTTGCACAAACAAGAGCGGAAACTCATTCAGACCATTTTCTTTGCAGCTTCTTTGTTCAAGTTCACAGCCCCTCTTGTGCCCTCCTCAACAGACAAACAGTGCAGAGGCCCTGAAGACAGCTTGTACTGTCACATTTGGCATGTTGGCTCGCTGAAGCCTATCAGGTCTGACAAACAGCAAAAACAGGTAGAGATGTTGGAAAAGGAAGAGCTCGTATGTTCAAATTCTAAGCTTATCGTAACATCCACTAATTTATTTGGTTACTTTCACATCTCAAAGAAATATTCTTCTGAAACACTGACTGTTGGATACGTGGAATGTCTATCTTTATTGTGATCATATGTTTTAAAAAAACATATTTTAGTTTATTTCTACCAAAGCAAACATTTTTTTATCCTCTGCAGAGTTTTTGTTATATCACCATCTCAGATTATTCTTAGAACATTTTTCTATTTCACCACATAATGGAATTATCAGTAAAGGCAGCAAATGTAATAAGTATCCACTTTCTGATCCTTCGCTTGTTGGTTGATGGACTAAAGTATAGAGTTTCCAAGACAACCTTGTACCATCCAATCAAGTAATCGATATACAGTAGACAAGGAGAAATCCTCATGATGATTTTATCAGGGAGCTGATGCTCTGCTGGCTTCAGCAAAGTAGTGATCCAAGCCATTGATTTAACACAAAGACAGGCACAGTTTTTATACTTATTGTTCCCCAATCCCCAGCTCTGGAGAGAGGTGTTTTGAAATGCGAAAAATGTTTGTTTTGAACTCAATCGACTGAACTTTGTGTAGCAGAGAATTGATACACCTAAGATCATTGCAAAAGTTCAGAGAAAATGCAAGAACGGTCTGGAAACCAGCCTACTCCGGTTGCATGGTCTCATGCCGGTCAGACCTCAGCACTAAGGGGAGATTCAGGTGGAGACAGAGCCACAAAAACCCACAGGTTATGTTGGTGTTTGTTTTCTTGACAGCTACTTAACTAAAGACTGTTTCACTAGGGCCTTTTGTTTTTTTAACATCTTGCCATTGCCTTGAAAAAAGATCCGTTTACCTTCAAGCTCGGTGGTTTTCTATTTATGGCAGAAACTGCACGTCAGTTCAATTAAATGCCATAAATCTAAATAATTAGATAAATAATAAATTAAATGAATATGTCAACCATACCAACAAAGTATGACATCATGGATTGATCCTCAGAGTTCAGAAGGAAAGGTGAGGTTGTGGATAGATTGCGATGAAAGGAGACTGAAATTACCATTAAGCATTTTGGTCATGTGACACTTGTGTGATAACTGGTGATTAGGGAATCTGTGCCCTTTAGAGGACTTCAAACTCTTATTTTATATCTCTTCTTCTTTCTTTTATCTTATTTTATGACTCTACTATGTATATTAAATTCAAACAGAGTTCATCATTAATTCATTTTCATTTGAAGTAAGAAAGATAAATGACTGAAAAATATTACACCAATTACTTTACTGACACACTACATAGCCTAAAGATCAAACTATCACACAGAAAACTAAACATAATTCTTAGATGATGTGAAGCTTGAGATTTTGTTTACTCCGGAGTTTTGCTCTCTGTTGTAAAACCTGTTTGTGAAGGTTTATTTGTGGTGTGCAGATACTTAAAAAATTCAATGTTGTCTCTTTTTTTCCTACAGCTTTTACCCACAGATCCTCCAAAGAAGCCGGACCCCGTCACCTCAGAGACCGTTGTTTTCTGGGGGCTGCGGTTATGGCAGGTTATCGGTATCTTTGCTGTGTTTGCTTTAGCAGTTGGTCAGTATATCTTATGAAATCCCTTTGTTTTCACCTTCAGAAACCATTCTTCAAACAGACAGCTATCTTGAGAAAGAACTGCAGGCCAAAGATGTCTGTGCATTGCAATTATGCGCCCACAGTTTAATTATCAAACACAGTGTGATTAGTGGTAATGACACAGATATTATGTCAGGAAAGAGAGGGATCACTACTGTGTTTCCAGAAGTGAGTCATTCAAGTAATAGCAGAAACTGTGGGGGAAAGAGAAACTCTCACTTTGCTTTTCATCCTAATGGCTTTAATGTTGGTTTAACAACAAATTGTGTAGTCCAATAGAAGCATATGGTATACCTGAGACACTTTCTGATTTGTTCCAAAATTGATAAGAGGATCTCTGGCCTAGTAAGGGTCAGTTCACCCAAATTAGGAAAGCATTTTTTCTAACTTGCCTCTATAGTGATATCTAGCCATGCAGTTAGTTTGGGTTTCATTTGGCCAGGTCTTTTCTGGTTCAACCCCAATACAAGAGAGGTGAATAGAACTGTTTTTGGAGCTCAAAGGACAAACACAGCATTTTAACAAGACTAAGAGTCTACAGCCATGCTAACAACTCTGTACAGCACAGCAGTGCTTTGAGCTAAATCCTAACATCAGCATGCTAACAATGACAATGCTAGCATGCTGATGTTAAGCAGGTAACATTTGCTAGTAGCAGTAAACACAAAGTACAGCTGAGGATGATGGGAATGTCATTAGTTTTGCAGGTTTTGCAAATGGACCTGGTGATGATGCTAGATGAAAAGTCACGTTAAAATTAATCCAGAAGGGGACATGTACCAAATTTCATGTCAATCCATCCAATAGTAGTAGACTGATGGGCCGACCAACAGACAGACAGACTTCAATCCCTATAGAGCCATTCTGCTAGCAAAGGCTAAAATAATCAACAGTAACATGTCTTCCATAAACAATGTCTTCGTTACTCTGGGTAATCCACAGACCTCACTGTCAACAGTTTTCATTGGGACGATTTCTTTGGTAGAAACTTCCAACAAATACCGTCCACAGTGATGTCTGTGGATTGTCCAGAGTAATGGTAACATTGTTTCTGTAAAGAAGTGTTGCTGTTGAATGTTACAATTGTAATTTTTTCAGCTGCTGTGAGCACCGCAAACAGGCAGAAATGTCTCAAAAATTGGGCAAATAAAACCAAAACTATCTGTGGGCTAGACACCACTAGAGGTAACTTAAATATATATTGTAATATATGTATATGTTTCTATGTATATATGTATATTTTGTAATTTGTAAAAGTTATACTTTAAAACACTTAACCCCATCCTAGTCGTGTATAAGATGTTGCAATTATTAACGTGCTGTTTTTTCCCCTCTCCTTCAGTTATAACTCTGTGTTGTATATTCAAATGTCGAATCCCGAGAACCAAAAAGGAAATAGAGGCACGGCACGCGCAAAGACAGGCCGCCAAGAAATACGCCAACACATTAGAGACAGTGCCACCTCTGAATGAGCTGACCGAGATCCCAGGATGTAAGTTATCTTTCCAATATTAATATGATTATATTAAATTGGTAATTAAAAATGAATAAGCGGAGATACACAAGCTCTAAGTCTGATGTAGACTGGAGTGGCTCTGCTTGTTTTCTCTTGTGCCACTGTTTCTTTTAATACTCTTTCTGCACAGGGCAGATTCAAGTGCTGGTGGCAAATGAAAAAATGGGACAGAAATGTTTGAAAACTGTTTGAACCTTCATTCATTGAACTCCTGTGACATCAATAAACTATATAATGCCCCCTTAGACCAATCTGTGATTGCTTTACACAAAAGCACACCCTAGATCTATAAAACAGGAGAAATAACTGGTGAGTTAAATATTTTTCAAATCTATAGGATCTTACAATACTCTGCTGTTGTTGTCCCAGTTTATAATTAAGGCTAGAGGACAGCTGTCTTTTTACATAACATCCTTTCTAGGGCAGCTTTAATTTCTTAAATCTTTACTGTCTCTCTTTTTCACCTCACAAACCTTGCTGCACTTTTAATTATTCTGCTCTATTTTATGCTCTATTGTACTAAATTTCCTCTTCTCTTCTCTTTTCTTTTCTTCTCTTCTCTTCTCTTCCTCCCTGCTTTTCTTCCAGCTACCCCAGATGCATCTGCAGTACAGACAGTCTCTGAGCAGGTCCAAACTCAAAGTGCTAACAACAGCCAGCTCTCAGTAGTTAGGGTCAGCGAGGAGCACCAAAGCTCCCTCACTTTGTCAGAGACGGGATGATTTTTTTTCTCCTTTTCTTCCACTCTTATCCTTTTTCAGACACTCCTCTTGGCTAAGTCACTTTAAAAAAAACATAATTTATACATTGGTAGCCACTCGAAAAGTCCTCTTCATGCATCTAACACCCATCTCTCCTGCAGTCAGTCCATCTGGTCTTCCTTAAATGCTATTGCTGCAAATGCATCTCTCATTCAACTGCTTACCACATCACTTTTGAAATTTATAGCCAGAAAATAGAGTACAATTTGAATTTTCCAAATCTTGCTACGTAGTGGAGTTGTAGTGTAGCAGTAGCTGGGTGCAGTAGAAACTTTTACTGTGGCTACAACATGCAGATTGTACTGCTTTTGAAAATATGATTTCTTTAGGGCAGCTGGACTTGTGTAGTTTATATTTTTGTATTTTGTGAGGTTCTCGTCTTTCTTAAGGCCTAGATGTTTTTAATATAGATACACATTTTGTTTCATGCATATTTGCATGAAAATGTCAAGCGCATATGACTTTGATAACTTTTAGGTAATTATGAGGCAGAAAATTTCTATTACTATAAGCAGTGGAAATGCTAATGCATGCAGAATGCCTGTTTGTGCTCTGTGTTTGTCTGTTTCCCTACCTGTCTGTTGGCTTTCCTGACATTAGCTTTGAATAAAGCAAATCATTCACACTATCTCCTGCTAGTGTAAATTAAATATGATCATTGATGTCAACAACACTGGTCTCATCTGTGATTAAATGTTCCTGTTTTTACTTCTTTTCTTTCTCTCAGGAATATGGTGTGTTGTATCTAAGCCGTCGTAGCTGCTTAGCTGTGGCTTTTTCAGGTTAAGAAATGTGACAAATAGGGACTGACATCTGTCTCGTCCTGTTCCTCTCAATGAAATATCATACATTAGTGTGCACAAATACATTCATTGCTTATTGTGTAATTAATTATGGGAGAAAAAGCATTGAGCTGTCAATAAGTTTTTCTTGCATGATGACTGTGTCAAATAAGATCACATTGTAAACCTACTGTGGCGAGACCATCCATATCTCTTCAGTCTCTAGTGTCATCACAGAGAGTTGATCTAATATGCACCGGAGTAAATCCTCTTCCGTGACTATATAACTAATCAACTGTGTGGCTGGGAGAGGGGCTGAAGGGGAGGTACACTGACTGTGGCCATTATAAAGCGTGAGGATGAACACATATTTACTTGCTGCTCTCCACTATAAACTCCAAACAAACCATACTGTAATGTTCGCTTCTGGATTAACTAAAGGGGAGGGCAACATAAATGTACAAGCAAATATGCAAATTGATACCTTTCTCCAGTGATTATGTCATGCTTATGGGACACTGAGAGGAAATATGCAAGAATATGTATTTATGTTAAGTAGTATAAAATCTTAACTTTTGTAAGTTTCTTTTTTAAAATGAGGGCTTGATTATGCAAAGCAACAGTACACTTGCGAAATGTTCTTCCAGAGTAGTCAGTAAAAACAACACTGAAAATAACTTAGCAGTGAATTAACTGTTACTAAATGAGGATCAAGAAATGCCCACTCTTATCTTTTGGATGTGCCCATGAATAACAGAAGCTTATCAGATGTTTACGTGTTTGCATAAAAATATCCTTTGGTGCATTCGGGGATAACAAAAAATGTATTTGCTGTGTAAAAGTAAAACCTCAGGGAACAAGGTTAGATATTGTGATAATGCAACAGAGCTTATACTGTAAACTCACGTATGTTAGTTGATGTTACATGATACAAGATTCTCTGTTAAGAATTTCTCTGCTCCTCCATTTACACATACTTACCCAGCTGTTAAAAGCATCTGGTACAAAATACGAGAAAAGAAAGTAGTGAGCCTTTCCAGTTTCACAGCCAATATCTGTTGCAAACACGCTAAGAGAAAGAGAAAGAAGAAACAAAGGCTTAGTCTCTATTTATCATCCCTCTCTCTCCGTCTCCATCATAAGCACTCACACAAACATTGAAAAAAATACAGAGACTGAAAAGGCAGAGCTGTGAATCAATTCCTCCTATTTGCCACCTTCACTTATCTGCCAGCAGCTCTCACCAGAGCCCTGCCACTTCTACAGTACAAAGTGCATAGTATTCAAGTAGCTGAAAATGAAGAAGTTTTCAGTGTCATCAAACAGTTGCAGCTGTTGTTCACACATTTCTCACACATGTGTCCCTGATATGGGCAGCGAGGAAAAGGTCATTTGAGGTTCACAGCAAGCAGACTGATGAGTGGCGGAGTTGCAAAAAGGAATATGGTCTGGTTACTGGTCCTGTTCCTCAGGAGAAAAAATGCAAACTTTTGCATTTATATTGTTTTTGATATCAGTAAGACAGTTTGTTTTTGTAGAAACATCACTTCTGGAATTACATGTTGACAATTATATTGCCCCAGTCAGACTGAATTGTGATTTTGATTTTGATTTTTTTAAATGTCACAATGTCAAAATGCACTGTGCCCTCAAGTTTTATCAAAAAGTCTACCAGCTGTAGCTAAGCTGAACTTTTTATATTTAGTAGTGGTGTGAGAGTCAAGGCCTTTGTAGAAGGCCTTGACTCTCCTTTAATTCTCTCCTTTAATTATTCCACTACCATACACAGTATATAAACAACAAGGATACATGGGCAAAAAGGCGCCAGCACTCCCTGTTTGACCAAAATTGAAATAATGTCTGAGCCTGAGACACATCTAGGTTTCAAAATCTGACATTTAATTACAGCTCTTCATTTAGCCATCACCAACCCAGGCTTTAACCCATTGCACTGATGCATTATCTCTCCAAGTTTTGTCAAAATCAGACTGTTATATAAAGAAATGAAGAAAGACACAAAAGAAAAGAGCTAATGAGTGGAGGAGAAATGCAGGAGGATAAGAGCGGAAAACCATTTCAGAATCCAGTCAAAACCAAATCTGTTCACAAACATTCTGATGGTTGGTTGATTATTTTAAGTCAGCTGGATTCACCCAACACAGTAAAACACGGTACCAGAATAATTTCAGGTTTACTCTGACCCCCTCTGGCAACTTTTGACATTTGGTGTGTGTTTGTCATTTGCTTTCTTGGCCTTCGTTTGTGTATCCAGTGTTTCTGCAGCATTTGTAGAGCACTGGGAAAATGTTTGCTTTGCTACTGGGAAAACATGCAAAAAAAAGAGCAAGGAAGCTCTGTTTGGCCCCAACTGGAGTCTTTCCTTAGAGCAATTTTCACAGCTTTTAAACAATAGTTGCTGAAGTGTAAAATCACACCAATGTATCTTTTTGATCTCTACCACAGTCAGGTGTAATTTGTTAACTCTCACCCGTTACATGTTTTTTGGGAGGGGGGGTCTGTTAGCTTACTGACAGCTTTATTTTAGGAGTGCATCTTTCATGTGGAAAAGCTATCTGTCAAATCTGATGATCTGATCTGAAAGAAAACACTGTGGGCTCAAATGTTCCAAGAAATGAATGAAACTAAGGCTAGCATTAGAAACTTTTGATTTTCTTCCTTTAGTTTTCATGAAAAAACTAAGTAATCTCATTTAAAAAAAAAAAAAAAATCAGGCTTAAGTAGATGTATAAAAGGAAGAGGCTGCAGGGTCTACTTTGCATCTAAAGGTTAACAGCTTTTGAACATTTACTGGTTCAAAATCTCCACATGGAGGCAACCTGTTTATTAGATTATCTTTGCATGTATAATTTTATGCATTATCAGACAGGTTTGGGGATATTTGCTACAGAGAAAATGTAGTGTCAGTCATGGAGAATTTTAAGCATTTGATTTGATATTTTGGGAAATACACTTACGCTCAATTGCTTTCTTTCCGAGAGTTAGATGAGAAGATTGATTAATTAACATGTTGTGGCTCGTACAAAAACCGAAGTGTAAAAACTACAAGTTGCAGTTTTACAGGGGGTTATGTGCCACATTATTTCTTGGCCGCGAGCAGAAACTTTCTCAAGGTGGGTCGTTAATGTGAAGTCTTCGCTGGTTGTCTGCCATAATCCCCCTGAAACAGCAACTTTTTACACTTCAGCTTTTGTCGCAATTAAACAAACTAGATACAACATGAGCTTTAGAGTTGCTGTTGGATTTTGTTTCCTTTGAACAAAGCTAAGTTAGCTGTTTTCCCGTTGCCAGTTTTTATGCTAAGCTACGCTAAACTAACCGGCCAGTAGCGGTAGCTTCATATTGACCATACAGACATGAGAGTGGTAACGATCTTCTCATCTAATGCTCAACAAGAAACTGAGTAAACGTTTTTCTGAAAATGTCAACTTATTCCTTTAAGTACAGAAGATATATTCTATTGTAAATATTCATTTAATTATATTTGCTGTTTAAATGTACCTTTCCCCAACCATAAATCTAGTAACTTTAGGAGATATTCATCCTCACTACCTCTGTTAGCTGTGTATCCTCTGGGTGTCACCTCCTGAATAATTGTCTCATTGTCTCAAAACATTGTCTCTGTCAACACACAAAGCTGACTGTAAACTTTTGCTCTCCATGTCTCACACAGAAAGTACTTGAAACAATCCCATCAAAAGATTAAATAGACCATGCTTATTAAAACAGATAGAAACAGATGTGCCTTCATTACATGCAACCTACTTAGCCCGGCATTCTGTTGGATTAAATTCTCCTTTCCAATTAGTGTTACAGGCAGGACCCTGATGATACCTGATACCTTTTAACCTTTTTTTTCTTGTTTTCCTGCAGCTGCAAAAGCAGAAGAAAATAAGGAGGTGACAACAGTATCCGGGAAAGTGGATGCTGATAAAGGAGAGAAGAAGACCAAGGAGGGCAAGAAAGAGGGCAAGGGTGCCAAAGAAGGGAAAAGAGATGAAAAGGATGCATCAACAAAGAAGAAGGGTGAAAAGGAAGCAACCAAGAAAGAAGCTGGTGAGGGGAAAGGGAAGAAATCTGGAGAGAAGGGAGACAGAGGGGAAAAAGAAGAAAAAGGAGGCAAAGGAGGCAAAGGAGGGGCTAAAGGGGGACCCAAGAAAGCTCAAAAGTGAACTTTGCCTTCCATGGACAAACACTGAAAAAGATCATTTCATATTTTTCACTGCAAGCATTTTGCACACTTTTGTTTTCTAAATGAAATTTGTATCATATTTACAATAAACAAAAAGCTTATATATAAGAAAATGCATAATTTTTCTACTTCAGAATCATGAAAATTGCAAGAATATCAGAGTACAGTAAAATTATACATTTATTGTCTTATTCACAATTTACTGATGAACATTAGAGACCAAAAAAACATCTTCCTATTTTATTACAAGTTTACACTGTTATCTACAACATGCCTACATCACTATAGAGTGATGAGAAGGTGAGATGTGTCTTTGCAAACACTGCCCACATACTGTATCTAAAGAATGAAGACTGTCGACTCCACTGAGTACATTTCGGCACGAGATAAATAAAAGACAATGAAACACATTTTATACTTCCATGAGAGGTATTTGAAAACAGTGAAATACAACATTAGCTCTAAGATTATTGGCCTTATTGTACACCTGATTCCAAAACAATCATTTTACAAGATACAATCAGAACAAAATACTGTATTATAGGGTATTAAAGTGCTCAAATAGAATTTTCCAAGTGTATTTTTAATAAAAGATTTTCATGGTCTGATACAAGCCACCTTTTTTTTTTTATAAAAAACTGTCTGGATTACACAACAGTGACATAATATTTACCTGCCCAGTGGCAATTAGTGGAAAGCCAGATTGAATTTGAAGCGCAACCACCTCAGTCAACTGCATTTTTAAATGTACATATTACAACTGTACCGAATGGGGTACAAATTCGTATTAATTAGTGAGAAATGCAATAAATACCAGCTAAAAGAAGGTTGTTAAATATGAAAAATTCTTAAGTGAGATTAAGATACTAAATTATCAAATAACAAAGGTTTTCCTCAACTTCTTTTTCCATCACTGTGGCCTGCAGCCACCTGTAATTATTGTTGTAGTCAATCCACTCAGCCTCAAGTCGCAATCATGAACGATCCCCATGGAAATGTTCAAGTTGGGTCCAATTTGAATCCCTGAAGGGCCAAAATACACATCTCAGAATTCCACTGCTAATTGTTCAAAATACAAAAGCGTCTGACCGGCTGTCAAAAACAGTTGGAAGTTGTCTGGCTCAAATGAGTGTAGTGGATATTTCTAAAATTATTGCAAGGTTGGAGCCATTCTATTTTCAGTTTTCTTATTGCCAGGAAATGCCATGAAAAGACCAAAACAATCAATGTGTTAGTCCATCTTTCAGTATTTTCCTACCATGTCTTTGTCTCTTATCCGAAAACCCATTTTATTTCCAAATCTTTAAAAATGGGTTACAAAAAAAAGGCTACATAATTTCCCAAAACAGAAGGGCACTGTTTTAGCAAACATTACTCAAACATGAGTAAATGGCGCATTTGTTGGGGACTATTTTCAGCTGCGGATTATTACACATTTGATGTGCTAGTGAGTAATTACACACCCAGGACTGTTTGTGGGATCGACTCAAAATAAAGTACAGTGCCCAAGTTCATTTGTAATGAAGGAAAATGTCACCCAGTGCAACAGTGTGCCATCATATTGTGTTTTTAATAATTATAATAGTAATGATGTCTATGGCACAGAGGAATAAGCTATATCGGGCAATACTTAAAAGTCAGTTAATTGTTGGTTTTGGTCTTTTCGTGGGATTTGTTGACAATAAGAAAAATCTAGAATATTACTAGACTTATCCTTTACACATCTGTTTAATGAGAAACCAGTGAAGACGGTTTGTAAAGTTGTCTCATTTATTCAAATGAATCTGAAGCAAAAGTATGAATTCAATTTAGTGTCATCTACTCTTTTAGATGCAGTATAAATTTGCTGGATGGACTTGTAGGCAGTACAAACTGGAACAGACCAGGTTTTAACCTTTCAAAATGGAGCCAAAGCACCAACTTAACGGATCCAGCATCAGGTGGAGCAAAACTGGGAATCAGGGAATTGGGAGCATAATTCAGTCAGTATAAAATCACCAAAAAGGACACAATAACAATAAAAAATGTGGGATAAGACTGCATACAAGAGCAAATACTATCTTTGGTCACATATTAGCTGAAATTAATGAGAGGTAAAACTCCATTTTGCGGAATCTGATCTAAATCACAACTCCATCAGACATTTTAGTCCAAACCAAATAGCGACTAATTTAGCTCTTGAGACCAAGTTAAGTCAAAAATCGTGGAGGATTAAGAGCAACAAAACTGCCTTTAATATTAATCGTCTTGGTCCATTGTTTCTAAGCTACTCAGTGTTGTGAATGGTTTTCTCATTTGCCTCACTGCTGTTTACATGAAACTGAGTATCTATAAAGAAACTTCAATCCATGTAGGCGCTCTGTTTCAACACTATCTTGACATTTTCCTACATTAACTACCAGTAGCAAATACTTTTTTTGGAGGGTGATTTTACTGTAACTTTAAGACTTTTTGGTCACTGTAAACAAGATGGTGGATGAAAATACAAAGAAATGCTGCAAAATAACCTTTTCTCTGGCAGCATATCACACTTTTTATCTTTGGTATAATAACAAAATGTGACCTAACCTGCAAACCATGCAGGTTAAGTGCTGTAAATTACAAATTGTAGAGTTTAAAATATCATGTGGAATGCTTCATTAAATGCTAGTTTGAATGCCCTGTCTTGTAAATATATTCACCAGTTTTGTTTTGGACTATATACATAATCAAATATTGCAAACATTCCGTAAACAAACACATGAAAAAAAAATACACTGAAACATAGCTTTATAATATATCCATACACATGAACACTATTATCTCACAATTAGAATGTATTTCTGATCTTTGTAAACATTGTGACTTGTATATATATACACATCAAAAAGCAGCATAACACTGGACCGTCTGTAAAAATTACTGTGTGTTACTAATTTCTGGGTTGTCCTTCATATCCACCACAAATGTCACCTTTGGAATTCCAGCGAAACTCAAGATTTTCTTGGATTCCTCATTTGAATAACATTCCACTGGAATATATGACCTCTTCCTTTGAAAACTGTGTGAGAACATATGATACCGATTTTTTTTGTCAGATTTCCATAAAGTTCTTTGCCTCAACTAACACTGAACCCAAAGGGAGAGAGAGTCTTCAAAGAAATATTCTTACTTTGGCATAATGTTGTGTGTGTGTGTGTGTGTGTGAGTGAGTGAGTGAGTGAGTGAGTGAGTGAGTGAGTGAGTGAGAGAGAGAGAGAGAGAGAGAGAGAGAGAGTGAGAGTGAGTGAGTATTTTTGGAGAAAATTTGAATATGAAACATTCATTTGCACTCTTCAACATCTGCTGTAATTAGAGAAATGAATACTGGACTTTTTTAAACAACAAAAACTGTACAACATTTTGAAAAAGAATAGTTAACACAGCCTTATATAACATACCAATGCTGACCATGCTAAAACACTACTTTAAAAGTATAAAATTAGGTGTGCAATAACAGAGGACTTCAATTACCTGAGTACCTTCCCTTTTACACTGAAGTGGATTTAAGTCAATGCGGAACAAATGAGATACCATGCCAGAAAGCATGAACACATGCCTCAAAATAGTAGCATTAATAATTTTTTAAGCTGAGCTTATGCTTAGTCTACTCACGCTGACTTAATCCGAAAACCTGATGATGAAATTGCCCTCACATGTGCCACTAAGTGCACTCAAAATCCACCTGGCTTTACATAGGTGATTAAGGCTGTTAATGGTAACTACTGTAACTAACCCCGGTTTGATGAATGCACAAAAGCTGAGCACAAGACATTTGCCAAAAAAGCAAACAGAAAACATAATAACAACAGTTATGGCAGTGGAAAAGAAATAAGAAACGGCAGTCTGTTTTCATCCTTTTACACATTCACTGTGGCAGGTGGTTGGTGAAACAGTTGAGAGTATTTGCCACAACAAGGGTCATCATCCCTAAAATAAAGGCTGCCCAGCTCACAAAAGTGATACACCCTTTTTGCCTTGAGCCTCATCAGTCGGCAACGTTCTGGCTCGATTCACAGGAGAAAAAACTGGCAGTGTCGATGCATGCAGCCGTCCCCTCCAGACCACCCTGAGACTGTTTCATGATTTGTCTGTCCCCCCTCCCCCTCCCATTTACATCCCTATACACAGCAGTCCTGGAGGTCACATGACTGTCTCCCTCTCCTCCTCCACCACAGGTGATGGTTTCTCGTCCTCGCAGGGGCGCGTGTGAGCAGAATGCTCCTCATCAGGAATGTGAAGCTCCTGTCCTGATGAAGGTATAGAGTTCTCAGAGACAGAGCCGTTCTTCACGTACCCGGGGAGGTTCCGGTGCCCGTTCACAGGCACCGGCCCCAGCCTCGTGGTGAGGTGGAGGGCCAGCGGTCCTCTGGCAGTGACATTGGTAACACTGGTGTGTGATACCATAGGTCCATAGCTGTAAGTGTTACTGCCGCTCCGAGCTTTTCTTTTGAAGTCCAGGGCCAGAGTCCTCCTGCTCCAGGACTTTTTGATCTCAGCTTGCACCTTAGAAGAGAAGAAGTAATTAAGCCATATAAGAGCTTAAATATCATGCAGGAGTTTTTGGAGTAAAATGCAAAACTTTCTGAGTTCTTACCTCCCCATTGCAAAAGCAGTATATAATTGCCACTAAGAATCCCTGGAAAAGAGTAGAGAATTATTTTACTTGCACCATCCATGAATTTCCAGGCCAACTATCTTAAGTGTGCACTTAACATGACATTTTAGCTGTATAATTTGATATTTAGTATGATATTTCAAATCATCAGCCACCCCTGTATTCCTCTGTATCTTAATTAAGATCTAACCACAGCCAAATATCTCAACAATAAGCAACTATTGGACATGAGGTAACTGATCCCTTCTAGCGTTTTCCTGAGACGTTAGCAGTGTTTTTGGTGATAAAGACATGTTAACTCTGAGGACTGATTGGGTCAATCAGATTTGTTTACCATGAATATTTATTGGGACCCTGAGAGTTAGAGCAGCATTTCTACCACAACAGCTTTACCTGGAAGGAGTTGAACAGCATCTCATAGTGCATCTGGATCAGCCAGGGAACTCCAGACACCTCTGTATATGGCATGGCATTGAATATGATGTAGTGGACACCAAAGAGTGGCATCAGCACCAACGTGGACTTCAACAGTTTTCTGTAACAGTAACAGAACAGTAGCATTTATCATATAAGTAATTTATCAAGCAAAAATGCCAAAAAAAATTCCACCTTCTCAAATGTGAGGATTAAATTTTCTCTGCTTTTCATTTTAAATTGAATATCTGAGAGTTTTGAACTGTTACGAAACAAGCTATTTTAAGATGTCACCTTGGAAATTGCAATGGGCATTACCATCTTCCAACATTTTAGAGACTAAACAATCTATTAAACAAAAAAATATCTGACTGATTATTAGTAATGATGATAATCATTAGTTGTAGCATTCATTTGGTTCATGACAGTCAAGGGACATAGTTATATACCATTTGTAATCCCCATTTTAGAACCTGTCTCATGATGCAAATGCAATCAGAGTAAATCCATTCATGTTTTTATCACGCTGGCAGTGATGAATGAATCAAGAGGAGCAGCTAGTTTGTGAGGTTCAGAAATGACAATAATAATTTTTCACTGTGCTAGTACTCAGTACCTGTACTGTTGTCTTGTGTCACACCTTCCAGCATTTGTTTCTCGTAGTTTAGTTGCCAAGACTCTGATGATGTTCAGAAATAACATAAAATTAACCTGAAGAGAAAATAGGAACATAATGATATAATTAAGTGTCATTGCAAACATAATAAGTTGTCTTTTCCAACAGCTGTAATGCCACAGGTGCAGTGAAACACTGTCATTTCCAACACAGCACGGGGACGTTGCAAGCAGTGAGCATGTACTCACCACTACAGCTGCCAGGATAGGCACTTGATATATCCATTTCAAATTGCCTGCACTTAAGTCCCAACACCTGCAGTAGATAAACAACAACAATACAGGGATCAGCCAGAGATAAGTAAGGATCAAGCTGCTAGGTGTCCTGATCCGGGATCCCTCTGTTCAACTCTGGTGTCTCTGATGATCACTGCCATCATTTCACTAAATGATAGGATTTAGAGATTTAGACAAGACATTTACTCTGACTCCCCTTCCTCTCTAAGACTGATCGGACACAAGTATCATATGAAACCATTCAGAAATTAATTCAATTTGTCGAAATAAATATTTCATTATATTTCCAGCCTTAATTCCTCATGAATTGAATCATTACTCCTGGGCTTCATATAAAACCCCCTTCGCACTCGAGGGCTTTTGCAGTTCTGAAAATACTTTTTTGGTTTGCAAGATTGAAATAACAAAATCTGTGCCTTTTGTTAAGTTGGTATCAAAGCAGACAGCGTAAACTGTCACATGTCATTAACGAGGGCTGTGCTACCAATCCGGACACTGAGGTAATCTCCTCTTTGGGTTTATTTTTTCTGCATTTTGGCCTTTAGCAACAAGATTCATAGATCTGTGGTCAAAAAACCATTGATAGTGGGTTGATATGAACCTGCATGGCATCTACTGATAGATTTGACGTTCAGCCAAATGCCTACAATTTCTTCGTATTGCTTAATGTACATGCCCGAGCTGTGGTTATTATCATGCTTGGTTTGTTTTCCTGCCAAAAAAGTCCTAGAAGGGAGGCAGAAATCTTCTGCTGCTCTCCTGCTGACTGATAAATGAAATATGTGGTTTAGTTCCAATGGACAGCTGCTGGATACCAGCTTAGCCGTAAGCTCTCAGCTCCAGAGTCCTCAATGTTCGACCATGGTACAGGACCAATGTGGAGACTACAGATAGTAGAGGGGGTTTAGGGCCCCTCTTGAAGCAGTTTTCTCCCTGACAAGGTGTGCCCATTCAGAAGTGGAAGGTGAATCCACTTTTATTCTTTTTAGCTTTCAAACCTGTCCTGAATCTTTACTACAGAAATTCATGGCATGTTTAGTAATCAGGAATTGTGAAGAATACTGATATTTTTAGGCTAGTTATCTTTGAATTTCACAACTTAAGCCTTTGAAACTTAAATCTGTGTGAACCGATGCTGTGTATACACTATGTATATACCGTTAAAGGACACTTGATCAGATCAGCATAATAAAACTACTGACACAAAATGCACTTCATCCTTAACTCTCTTTACACTTGCCTTCTTTGCTTCAAGAAACTCGTGACCTTTATATTTCTGTATTAAAGCTTAAGAAGAATAATGTGTATATTATTTATGCAGATCACTTACTCTGTGTCTGCAAACGTGGCTCTCACAGTTGCCCAGACTGTCACAAACATCGCTGGTACTCCTGAAAAAGAAAATAAAAAATATTTAAATTGTTGTGATACAATAGCCATCACTATGAGAAAATACTCGAAATGATTCCATAAGAAGTCCATAATTCGCTCATATGGGTAGAACCTGGGTAGCACAGCATCCACATTGTATGCGCTGTGCTTATGTAACTTATACGCACAGTGTGTACAATGCAGGAACTGTAAAGCCCATATTCATTCTGTGCTTTTACACAGACACTAGTCATTTTCCATTGTCCTCACTTTGTTATTAATACAGTATCAGCAAGGGATTTGACAGTGCCTCCTATTTTTCCCCCAAATGTTTTTGCATATTAATTAGACCATCAAAAATTAAATACCTTACATATGATTTAATTTGCATGGTATTAAGTCTACTAATCATATTATAATCACGTGCGTGCAAGAAGAATGGAAATGAAGCAGAACTCACCCCATCCAATCAGAGTAAATCCCCACAGATACTTTCTGTCTGAGAAGAAGGTCATAAAGATGAGGCTGTGGAGGTACAGACCCTCCACAAGGATCCAGTAGTAATTTGTTGCCAGAAAGTACATGAACAAGGTTACAACCACCTTGCAGCCAATCTATACACAAACATCAGACAAGGAGAACAGATCTAATCAATACCCACACTGACAAAAAGTGACAATTTTCAAATACTTGTTAAAAATGTATTTTGTATCTTCTTCTCTCATAATGCTGAAGTAGCTCTACCATAATGAACAAATCACATAGATAAGAAGGATACTTCTGATCATTTTCCACTTTCGACTTTTGTCATTGCGTTAATTGACTTGGATGTGGTTTGCAGGTAGTGCAGCTGTTGAGTATAATAATCAAAGCAGCCAAGCAAAACTCAGAGTCCAACACAAAACACACCCTTTAAAACACCATAACATTTACACTGCAGTCACACATCTTTAAATTGCTGGGAGTGAACAACAAGTTTGGAAGTGCAGTATGTATTCAGTAATCTGTACTGAATTATTCCACTGCAGATTACTGAATACATACTCCTTGATGTAACCTGAAAAAAAGCACAGTCCATTAAATCAGACAGCTGCAGCTGATTCAGAATGCTGCTGCTAGAGACCTCACTAGACCAAGAAAGACCAAGAAAGAAAGTGGATCATGTCCCTCCAGTTTTCAGATCTTTGCACTGGCTGCCTGAGTGTCAAAGAATTGATTTTAAAATACTATTGGTTTAAAAAGCACTGGATGGTTTAGGGACAAAATACATTTCTGACATGCTGCTACATTATGGACCCTTCCCATCTCAGTTCATCTGGGACAGTTTGGCTTACTGTACTGTGGGGACAAGACTAAGCATACAGGAGCAGCATTCAGTTTTTATGCACCACATATCTGGAACAAACTCCCAGAAAACCTGAGAAAACTGCAGGAAACTTGAGGTCTGCTCCAACTCTCAGTTCTTTTAAATCAAGGCTTAAAACTTTCCTATTTGCCACTGCCTTTTACTAAATTAAATTTGGCACCATTCGTTCATCGCCTTGTATTTCCTTTATATCTTGTCTTAAATGCACAGTATGTAATTTCTGCCACTAGGGGTCTCTCACATCAAAACAATAACAAAAGAAGTAATTTGATGACGCAAGTGAAAAGTTTTCTCTTATTTAGTAAAATAGCTTGACATCTACTGGATGGATTAGCACGCTATGTTGTGCAGACATTTATGGTCCCCAGAGGCAGAATCTCAATGACTTTGGCGATTCCCTGATTTTTATTGCGAATTAGCAAATGTTAGCATGCTAACGGGCTGGACGGTAAACCTGGCAAATTACCTGCTAAACATCAGCATGTTAGCATTGCCATTGTGATTAGTGGCTGAATGTTTCATAGAACTGACTAATCTGTTGAGATCACAAAAAATATTCAAGTGAGCCTACATTTTTGGAAGGTTTCTTACTTGTATTGCTCTAGATTTTTAATCACTGTTTTCTTGTCTGTCTGCAACTCAGATCTAAAGGAAAAGACGGAAAAGTCAAAAATCTCAACATAGTTCTGCAGGAACTTCCTGGGAAGCTGAACTGAGATCAACAAAGTCCCAAAACTGGTTGTGACATGTTCTTTGGAGTGCTGCTTGTATTGATACAATTCATGTCTATCGCCTCACTACTTCACCACTGAACACCTCCATCTTTTCTGACCTCAACCTCCCCTCTAGTTCTGTCAGACTGTGTGTGCTAGAGACTGCTAGCACAAACTCATGACAGAATGAGAGAAACACTTTAATTGGATATTACATTGCTACAAATCAGATTTGTAAAGATGTGAAAAAAGTGTGAACAGAGCCTGTGTATGGACTACTATTGTACTGACTTGCATGCCTGGATGTAAGCCATATTGATTTGCAATATCTGTACTGATTTGTATGATTTGTTGTATAGATTTGTATGTGGAAAAATGTATTATTTTTCAATAAAATTAAAATACAAAAAAAAAGAATGTATGTACCTGTTGTCCTTTTTAATTAAGTCATGTAAAATTAAGTATGTTAAATTCAAATTAACCATTAACAGGAATTCTGAAAAAATTTGAGTAGCCTAATTATTTATTTCAAATTAATTTATTCAAGTAACCAGGTGAGGGAAGCGTTTTGGGAAAGTGGGTGTGAATTACAATATTAGCATAACAAAGCAGCTGGAGCTGAAAGGAGGGGGTTGCTTGCATTCCTAGCGGGATGCCAACCTGGGGCCGACCCAGAACCGGTAAGACCTTCCATGCCTACTCAGGGCCGAATTTGAGCCGTAAAGCCAACCTCCACACTGCTGTATTGTCATGCCATGATTATTAGAAGTCAGTTCCTCTCAGCGCTCCTTTCTCTCCGTACTGATTACCAGTCTTGTAATTGTCATCGCTATCTTTTCTCATCACTTTGTATTTCTAACAAGCATTGTTGGGCTACAGCAGGGGTTTTGCCATGGCGCAGCTTTTTAATTGGAGTTTTACGCCTTTAAAGGAGACACAGGCCATGCCAACATGGGGCCGACCCAGAACCGGTAAAGACGCGTCATACTGCCTACTCAGGGCTGAATTTGAGCAGTAAAGTTGGACCGTATTTAATTCTACTGGTGAACCGGAGTCACACTGTGGTGAGTGCAAACTGGGATGGTTGAGGTTCAAAAACTAAAACAAGGAAAAGAAAAAGATAATCATTATTGTTAATCATTGTCAAAAACGTCTATTTTTTTTCTAAAGCAGGACACTAACCTTTGCAGATTGAATGCTTTACACAGCCATCCATTACCTTGACCTTTCACCATGCTACATAAACAACATACTATAGTTCCTTTATTGGCACTGGATGGATTGTGTACTGCAGAGTCATCCACTATCAGCGTAATTTCTAGGGATACTGGGCTGCTTTTACAATACTTTGTTTTTAATAAATGTGAAGGCTATGACATTTAAGAGAAATAATACAAGGTTATGTCTACATTAAATTTATTTTATATTCAAGTGCATTTAGAGCAGAATACGAAACAAGGACAAATAGTGAATGGACATAAAGCATTTGCTTTAAGATTAGAAGACATTTTTCTTGGCCCTCCTGAGAATCAGCCTACAGTTTCCTCACCCTAAAATTCACATATTTTAAATGGAATTTGTGTCTGTGCTATTCACAGCCTGTTGTTTCTCTCTGACGCAGTGTCTTGATTCATTATCTACACTAGAAGCTTTGTTCTGGGCTTATTGTTTGAAATTGAAAGTAATTGAAATTTTTTATGTATAATAATGCAGTTTTGAAACTATGGGACTTCTCACAGTGTAACATATGGGTAACAAGACTTCAAAAGAGTTTTCAGCTGCCAGTTAGTGTGTTTTACACTTCATGAGAAAATAAATAAATTGAAGGTTGACGTGGATGTGTTTATTTTTAAAAGTGACGTGACATGAATGCGTCATACGAGTACAAAGACCTTCTACATGCTAACATGCTACATGTAATGACACCACAACACATAGTGAACTCAGAGATTATTGGAAAACCGTAGGTGTCACAGCAGCAAACTGCAACTCTTGTGTTAAAGTTACATGTTTTAATTGCTTTGTGAAACCATGTGAATTTCCCCTGGGCCTTGCTGGCTTGTATTTTAGAGCATTTAAAATGGAGACACATTGCACAAGTTATTGATTGACTTAAACTGAAAATAAAAATATATAAATAAATGAATGAATTAATGAATAAACGTCCAAGTTCAAAGTGAATACCCTAGAACAGTGCCTTTATTATACAGTACAATATTGAAAGTGACATTTATCTTATTATAGATTATTGCTGTTTGAACAGAGGTTAACAATAATCCAGTTAGTATTATGTGCTGTTGGTTTGACAGGATGAGTGGAAGTCCCAGGAGCTAATATTGATTAGTCAGCCATTGATTCGGCTCCAGTTAAAGTCAAACCAGTTCCTTTCAGCGCTCTTTTCTTTCCGTACTGATTACCATTCTTATAATTGTCATCTCTATGTTTTCTCATCAGTTTGTATTCTAACAAGCATTGTTAGGCTACAACAGGGGTTTTGCCAGAGGGCAGATTTAGATGACTTTGACATTTTTATTGATATCTACAGTATCTACAGTAAATTTAGGATAAAGCTGAAAAAAACTTAAAAAAGGGCCAATTTCCATTTTCATTAGGTCTTATTTGCTACATACACTACAGTATACAGTATGCAAATGCACAAACATCTATGTTCCTTCATGGTGTCACATATGTCACCTACTTTAACGAAGCAATTTTAATCCAGTATAACTCAGTGTCCACTAAATATATTGCGCAAATTGTTTGTTTGCATATTAAAGCATGCATGAAAAGTACCACTCTTCACCCATTTTTTTAAACTTGAGTCTGAAAGGGAAAGCCAAGTACTGGCCTAGTAAAAGCTTGGCATGATGACAGACAGTACAGTTTATTTGCTCCAGCATTGGAAAAGCAGGTGAGACTTTGCAAAATACCACTTCCTCTTCAAACACCCAACTACACTACAAGTCAAATTATCTGTGTGTAATGCAATCAAACAAGGATCACTGCTATTATGATTTTGTTTGGAGAAAGACAGAAAATCCTTTATTGGCTATATTGTGTATTATATACCATAATCCTACTAATCCTAATACCATAATAATACTGTATGTTACATGAAAGCAACTACTATATATGTCTTGCTCCTTGTTAGCGTGTATAAATTAAAAAACTTTCTCTAAAAAGATGTTCAATTAGTGTTTTTCCTTCTCTTTGTATATCTTCAAGGATAGAATGCTTTATGTTGATCCCATCTGCAGGTGTGTTTTAGATGTGTTGGTGTACTTACAAACTGTGCTTTGTTGGCTGGTGGAGCCTCAGTGATGGACTTTAGGTCTTCCACTGTGACTCTTTCCATGTTCTCTAAGGCTGATCCAGAGTAGAGCACAACATCCTTCACAAAAATACTTATAGCTCTTAGCATGTAGGACACAAATAGGTGAATGTGGATGTAGTTCCTGGTGCAGTGTAATCGTCTAGGGAGAAAACAAACAAAAGTGGCAAGGTCAAAAGATAGATCTGCTGAAAATTGTGTGTTTTTGTGAGTGTGTGAGTATGTGTGGGCAGGCACACCTTTATGTAAGTGTGTGTAAGTATTTTCACACACACATGAACAATACTCATCCTAATTAGAGCCAGCTGAATTCCACGCTGACTATAACACATTCTTGAGATTTAGGGGCTTGAAACGCACAAATATTGAATTGCTCGGCTCAAAGTGAGCTGTAAAAACAAAATTGCAAGCATGTGTCGAGAAAAGCATGCAAATTTCCTTCCAGACAAGCACAAGTTTATCTGTCAAAAATTCTTCCAAAACATCCTGTCTGAGCGTTTACTTTGGAGTGGGCCTTGAGGTCATGCTCCAGTATTGGCATCAGGTTGCTGGATCAATGGCCATAAAGGTTACGTCATTACAAAGTCAAGAAAAGAAAGGCGATGATAATATTTACTGAATATTCATTAGTGTTTTAATAAATTCCAAAAGCCAACTTGAACTAGAATATTCTGAAATCTACTGGATACTGCAATTAGTCCACTGCAATCCATTATTAACTATTTCTTTCTCTAAAGCCTCATTAATGAGCTGAATATTTGACGAGCTACCCAGAGAGAACTATTGATTTAGGAGTGGTGGGCAAAAACTAATCTAGTGTACATTTCCCTGGTGAAACATACTGAACACAACTACTAATGTGAAATATCCCTTTTCTCTCCCTGGAAAACATTTATGAGCTATCCTGTCTAAAAGCTGACATGTTGAAGGGGAGACATGGCTGGAGTGCTCCGGAGCACGGAGCCAGAATGTCAGATGGGCCCCTGGGATAACTTATTAAACTCATTTCGCCCATAGATTTCCTGGTGCCAGTTGGGAGCATTCCTAAAGCCTTCTGACTGCCTGCCTGTATGGTAAGTCACGCTGGTGGGAACATTGGTAAACAGCACCTTCACATCGATTCCTGATACTCCCCATGCTAAACAAAATAAGCAAATAATGACAGATCTACCCTGCATTAATCAGCCATGGAAATAAATCAGACTGCTGCTGCACAAAAAATGAATTCAACCTTGTTTTAGGGTTCTTCACTTAAGCAAGAGAGGCAAGATAAGGCTGATATATACAGCATCTGTGGCAAATCCTTTCATCGCTTACATTCCGACAGTAGGAGAAGCGAAGCTGTTCATTATTACCAGTATTTTAAGTATTTTACTCTCAGTTCTTCACATCTTTTGAGAACTTATTTTAATTTCTTTGTTTCGGTGGGGGGAAATGGGAAAGAAACACACACTTTGTGGCTTAAGAACTGTAATCTTTGTAAGCTTGGTGGAATTGCAAAATCAATATCTAAGCTTTGGTTGTTTGCCATCGAAACCTGAAATCAGCATGAAAATAACAAAGAACCTAAATGTCAGACAATGAAGCATGCATTACTGCAAGCCTGGAGGCAGACTCCTCATCAAAGGTAGACATATCTTAGTCGTTAAAAGTCAAAGGTAACGTTTGATACAGTTTGCATGCTTCATGTTGTTGCCGTGACACACAATATACTCAACTGCATGCTTATACAACTATGCTGAATTGCATGATTTCATGATAAAGCCTCTTTTTTCCATTAAGTCATCCTGAAATTAATATGCTCTGTGCTTCACTGTATGTTTGCGACTGATAAAATGTTTGCGACTGACAAAACGGCATGGTAAGAAATTGTGCCATCACGCCATTTAGACCCCCTGTTTTGATCCCTTTCGCAACTGCTTTAACCTTAATTTCTGATCCTGTCTCTAAATCCCTCTCATGGGAGCATCTGTGGTTGAAAGGACTGATTGGAAAAATTCGAGTGACAACATCGACTCACCGGAAATATCCCAAGATGACGACAGCCACCATGAGTGATCCCAGAGAGATGGAGTATCCAACTGTGTAGATAAGATATAGACGGTGAAAGACCTCCTGTTGGAAGAGGATAATTTGTTAGAATGTCAACAGGGCAGCAAAATGAGAGACTGAGAGGACTGAGAGGACTAGAATACATTGTAGCAACAACAGCATCAGTAAGCAGGACAGATGGACTTTGGGAAATATATACAGTAAAATGTCAACTATAGAACACTGTAAAAAATTTCTTGTTTTGTATGTTTGTACGTAACTATGAATATATCACAAATACCTGTGATTTATAAAAAACCCAAAATATATACAGTACTACTGTGTATGCACTATAGGTACACTTAGGATTTTATTTTCAAAAAAGTCCTACTTCATAAAACAGTTTGGCAATTTAGGATTGCATTGTTGATTTAACAAAATACTGCAAGACCTAATTGTATTCCCATATTTATGTGAAGAAATGGCTAATAATATATATCATCCTATATCCTATGATATCATCATATCATATGATAGCAGTGATCAAACATTGGACAAATGCATACTTATTAGTTTTACTGTTCATAATAGGCTATATTTTTATGCAATGGATAAGGTTCAGGAGGCCTCAGTAACCCAAATGAAATGACATTCAGTCAGTATACACTATATCATTTTTTTTCCATAAAAAAAATTATATTTTGTGCTCACATGTATACTGGCAGGCTTTTATTCTGGTTTAGTGACCAATATTTGGTTTACATATGTTTTTGTTAGATGTTACAAGACTTTAACGTGCTTAAGCTTCAGGGTTATTATTTGTGCTAACATTACAACAAGTTAAAATTTCTGTGATCAAATTACTTTAGGCAACTGATTTCATTACAAAGAGCATGTTTTCTCAAAAGGCAAAGTAAATTCACAGATAAAGAGGAAAGGTCACATTTTATCGGTAATTTCCCCCCCAAAAAACTTCAAAATGTGTTAACTTCAGTGTGTTTGAAAATGCATTGCCACTTGGTGACAGAAATGTCTAAAGCACACAGAAGTTACTGATGGAAACAACATTTGACATGGGTGGCGGAGCTGGGAAAGGCTGGGTGGGGCAGTTTGATCTTCCAGCAGTGAGCTGGCAGCCAGAGGACACTGTAAGGAGAGCCACTAACCAGACCCTCTGTGCGTCAACGTACTGAAGGGGCCAAGAGCCTAGTGTGATGTAACCAGATACTCCACTGCTGTTATCATTTATCATCAGGATCCTGTGCCAAAAAAACGGGTGTGTAAGTTGTGGTGGTGGTCTGCGGTATGGCAGTTGTGTTGTGTGGGGCTTTCATTCGTGCATATGTATTTGTCATTAACTGTTGCAACCGCTCCCTTAGGAGCCCATCAACATAAACATCTGAAGTCAAAAAGAAATTGAAGTGCGCCATGATGAGGTTATGCCCACATCCTCTACACCACATTCAGGCAGAGGAGAGGAAAATGTATGTGGGACAGCTGATGTTTGTATCGTTTCATGGCACAAATTTGATTATTGAAATGCTTCCGGACATTAAAAGTTCCTTAAAAATTCTTGTCAGCATCATTACTGTGCTTAATGCAGTATTGCTTATACAAGAAAAACGTATTCATATACACACAATAATGGCTGAGTAAGTGCTATTTTACCATTTAAAGCCAGGTTGTAGGTGTTTTCCACCCTTCTTACCAATACCCAGTAGTCCTATTCAGTGCCAGTGTAATGTTCCGAGATCCAACACTCACACAATGATAGAGAAAGAAACACTACAGGAGCAACTGCGACCGGGGTAACGTCTACCTTTGTCAGTCACATAGGGATGATTGTAGTAAAACGCTGCCGTGTTTTTTGAACAAAACAATTTTCTCAACATGCACTGTGGTGTGATGGTGAAGTCAGTACTTCTGGTATTTATGATCCCAGGTTTGACTCTCACTTGCTGATTGCATTTAGATTTTATATTACAGATGGTTAAGCTTAATTTGAATGTTTAGGTAGTATAAAGTATTAGAAATTTGTGGTTTAAGATAAAAAAAATTGTAATAGTTATTGTTAAATTAGAGATATTAAAACTGTAAGGGTGTGATGGGGGTCAAGAGTAGGAACCTGGGAGAATGGTTAGACACTGAGAATCATGTGACCCTCATTATACAGTATTTGTCTGAGGAGTCTTTCCCACAATGATGCTGCTGTATTGAAGTTGTGTTGAAGTTGCGTGTGTGTGTAGCAAATTTCTGCTTGCGTGAAATGCCATTGCATAATGGTAAAATACACAACAAGGAAACAATAGCTACTGATGGGACAGGTATGAAACAAGGTTCATTCCCATATTATCTCCACTGTAACTGTGCAATAACTGTTTTCATCAATCATAACAACAGCAAATGACAAAATTTTTATAAAATTAAATCACTTACATTTTCAACATGACTAGCTTCAGACTATGATTAAGACTAAGAATGTAGTCAGAAACGGAAAACACACAATATGGCCAAAAGTATGTGCTGTACTTATTCTGCAGCTATTTTTCATGGTGTGCTTCCAGTGAAGGGAAATCATAATGCTGCAGCATACAATGATATTACAATGACAATAGTGCACTTCCAACTTTGTGGTCACAGTTTGTGGAATGCCTTTGCTGTTTCTATGTGACAGTGCCCCCTGTGGTCAAAGTGAGGTCCATAAAGAAATAGCTGTCTGAGTTTGGCGGAGAAGATCTTGACTAGCCTGTGCAAAACAAAACCCATCAAACACCTTGAGGACACCTGGGATGGGTTGGACCACCAGCCATGAGCCAGATCTTATCACCAACCATATGTGCCCGACCTCGGTGATGCTCTTGTGGCTGAATGGGAGCAAATCCCTGCAGCCAGGTTTGAAAATCTTGGAAGATGTTCAACACTCTCATATGGGTGTAATGTTCAGGTGTCCATATACTTTTGACCATGTAGCGGATATAAATTTAAGACATTTACAAGATTAGAGTTAATTGAAGAAATAAAAAGAACGAAAAACAGAAACATCAAAAAATATGCTTATTCAAAGGTGTGTTACACAACTTAGCATACTGGTAGCCTCAAATGGCAGCGAGACACTATTTCTTGTAGTTTGATTACATGATTACCAGGAAAGCAACATGACATCAGCACACTGCAGGGACCTTGGGTCTAAATTTCTTCTTATCACAGTCTAGTTGCTGTGAAGACGGCTTTGAGGTTTAGTCACTTTGAGTTCTTAGATTTCTTTGAATGGAATGATTTCTGGGATAATTTGCAATTTGCAATTAAGACTAATGTGACACTGTTTTCAGTTTATGTTTGAACGGACATTTAGCAAATTGCAGCATCATATTATCACGAAGAAACCACATTGCCATCCTGTCATTATCCCCCTCATCATCATCTCGACATTTCATTAAATATGATTAAAGTTTATTCTCACTGTATATTACTGAGAGGGCATGTCAAAAATGTGTTACACATTTCAAAGGGATTGTAATTGCAGGGTAAAATGGTGCAATAGTTGCCTAAAAGGTTGTAATATGTAAAGTGTGACAGTTTACTCTGGCAATGTATTCGCAAAGGCTATTGCTCTTAATTATTGTGGAGGAAGGCACTGTAACTGTGTCTATGAGCATGTAAATGGAGATGAGACAGATCTCACCTTTTCATGGCTATGGTTGTAATGGTAGAGGAATTTTGCACATTCGTTATAATTGGCCCATGTCTTGTTGGTTGTGGCCTGCTCCCACGTTCCGTTGTTGTCACACCGACGGTATGCTAGTCCTAGACACCAAACAGAAAAGTCTATTTTTAATTACAGATTTTGCCAGTTCTTTGCCAACACAGTCAATTACTCATCCTCTGCTTGTTTCTTACTTAAAGCTGCATAATTGTATAAATTGCAAACAAGGTTTCAGAGGGAGCCCAAGTTATGATTGCACAGTATACAGTAGCACCTGAGGCCTAGTGCTCTTTCACCAACTAAAAATGAGCTCCAGGGTTGCTCACTTTATTCCAGGCTAGTCTTACCTTTATGGTTGAAGTCATAGATATACTCTGGACAGGAGGTGGATACAAGCTTTCCTGGAGGCCCTTCAGGCCAACAAACAATGCCATCCCATTCTGGTGAGCAGAAACCATCTGCGGAGACAAAAAGCAGTGCTGACTTTTAAAAATAGAGCCGCAGAGTGCTCTTCTCCGTTGGTTTCAGCATTACATGGCTTATAGGCATTTACAAGAGCAGCCGTGCTGTATATTTTGAAGGAGTCAGCTGTCCTTTAAAAAGTGGGCCAGATACATGAAATTTACACAGTATGTAAATTAGCACTTCAGAGCAGCCGTGTAATTTGTGGTAAGTCTGACTGTAAATTAGACCTTTTTTGTTTTGTTGAAGGAAAACATGGGTCACCCAGAGAACAAACTCCCCATCTATTGTAATATAATTAAGATTCGTAATCATGGAATTCCCAGCATGCAGATAACAAGTTGTCCATTGAATCTAGTGTGTTCATTAAGGCTTGTTTGTTAGCTGCAGCAGATTTCCATAACTGCTACATTGTTGATAGCATTTTACTGTTTTTATGTTGTATGGAATTGGTTTCAGTATGGATCTCATTAAAAAGATTCCCTGCAACACTGGCTGCATTGTTGTATCCTAAGTGCTATGTTATATAGCTTATTTTCCTCTTTGTTTTATAAGGTTGTTTATTGACCTGCATCAAATTCATCTTAATTAGGATGGCAACTAACATCGATTTCCTTATTGATTCATCTTTAAATTATTTTTTCCAATTAATCGTTAATTGCTTGGTCTATGAAATGTCACAAAAAAAAAAAAAATTCCCATCTCACGTTCTTTAAATGTCTTGTTTTGTCTGATCAACAATCCAAAACCCTGAGATATTTAATTTGAAATAATATAAAACGAAGAATAACAGCAAATCTTCACATCTGAAAAGCTGCAAACAGAATATTTGCCATTTTTGCTTGGTTAAACTGTAACATTTGATCAATCAAAATTGTTGGCAATTAACTTTCTAGTAATTAATGAATTGATTCATCATCTAATTTTTTTCAGCTTTCAACTTAATTGTCGGGAAGCCCTGGTGGTCTAGGAGTAATTTTGCTATTGTCACTATCTTAATGAATAAACATTACCAGGAAAAGCAATTTTAAAAAAATCAACTATTATAACATCCTGTAATTACACTTCTCATTACAGGATTGGCTGATCGAATGAAACTTTCAATTAATTTTCAATTCAAGTTTCATGTTTTTGAGATTGTGGTGAGGAACATGTCAAAAGTTCTCCAGGAATCGTTATAACATAGACTTCTCAGTATTTTCCTCACTTTCTTGAGACTCCTACAAGGTTGCTGGCGGTGTGCTTTTCCTGAAGATCACAAAAACATCATCTATTTTCAGTGAACGCATTACGTACATGAGACTTTGTAATAATACATCTATACTTAGTTCAGACAAAGAACTGCAGGTTCAAGGGGAAAAAATGCCATTTCAAAGCGTAGAGCCCCTTAATTGTCAGCTAAACCGTGGACCTCAGCCTTCTGATAGTGGGAGCAAAGTCCCTTTCCCCACAGATTCCTGGCAAAAGCCTTCCTTATGGCTTGGCATTTATGTTGTATTATTGAAAACATCTGCCCCACTTTGACCACTAATAAGTAGCTAAGGATAAAACTAAAACTATCCTCTCTTTGCAGTAGATCCATTATTTTCTCATTCCTGTAATCAAACTTACAAAGAAACATCTGAAGCAGTGACGACATGCTTTTTATTTGACTGTCACTTGGAGAACAAAATTAAAGAGCAGACTGAGTGGAGCTGACTGATTTCCTACAGATCTCTGGTGGGAGAAAAACAGCGTTTAGTTTTGAAAATCACACTGACCACACATCGTTTGAGTAAAAGTAGAATTGCTGTTCACTTTTGTCATAGGTTTTATTACCATAGGACCACCTACTAACAGGCTTAAATCAAACACCAAACACACACATATATAATTTCCTGTACGTTTCTTTACCACGATTTATATATAAATGTGACTATGGGGGGACTTTGGTATTAGTGATGTCACTGGGGTTTTTAATAAGGTTTTCTTTGCCCCCAACTCATTTGATTCTGACCTGCAGATGTCAAAACACGTATAGCATTTTCTCATGATACATGCCACCTTTTATAATGATTGCTGATGTTATTCTACACCCAGACCACAAGCTTGAAGGCTGAGCTATTTTCACACTGCAAGGTCTGGGGCATTGAACCCACATCCCTCCACTGTACTCTCCAGGCAAACCTCAGTGTTTCCCTCAATGAAAACCTTGTCTCAGTCACGTAATGGAGACTTGTGTATTTAAAGCACAAATGAGAAATAAAAACAAATAGATAAAATGTTGAAATACAACCAAAACCATGGTTTTAGCCTCACACAGCGACCTAATCCTTTTCTCAATGAACCTAGAATTGCACGATCAATTCATTATTTAGAACAAGTCCTACATTTCACACTAGCATTTTAAAATAGTCATCACTCCACATCTCCTATAATAGCTCAGAAAACCACGAGTTTACAGTGCCAGAAAAAAACTCAGAGGGTGGTCAGGCTGGACACAGGCAAGATGAATACAGATGCAAAGCCAAAGTCCTCAAAAATGCACACTAGCTGCTATTCTCTGAGTTTACCTCAACCCACAGATTCAAGGTCACACCACAATACAGGATTTAAAAAATAATACGTTAAAAAAAAATACAAGATTGAATTCTGTCCAAATTCTAATGACCACTTTAAGGAAAACGCTTACATGGGTCACCAGAAAGCACAAGCAATGCTTTCCTTGAACTTCATCTCAAATCTCGACAGTCTCCTAAATTTTATTCAGCATCACAGACAAACCACAACCCAGATTTTAAATGATTTCCACATTACATAATTACAAACAAACAACCAGATGAGTTCAAATCGAGTTCAAATGAAGTAATAATAGTAATGAAGCAATTCATGTGCCATTAAGTAAAAAATATCTCAACTCAAGCATGATTAATGAGTACATATGTGCTTATCCAGGCATACACTACAACCGCAACGGTGAATCTTTTTTTCTCTTTATTAAGGTAATATGTTTATCTTAATTCTGTCAACTGTTGATGTGATTGAACACACATGTGCAACCTTCCAAAAGAGGTCAGAAAACAGCCACAGCATGCAGAATGAGTCACATCCGGTGTGTGCCAGCATCATCAGGTATGCAGGTCAGCTCTCATGTGCTGATGTTCTCCCAAAACACCACCTCAAGCCTTTCACAGAACCCCAGTCAGACATTCCTGATGGGCTTGTTAGAGTCCAGATTCAGTATCAACATCCTCCTTGATGTACAGGCAGAGAAATATGTCCATGAAAGAGTATATAGTGCACTGCATAAGGGCGGCAACTAACTATTATATATATTGTAGATTAGACTGTCACTTTTCTTTTTGATTAATCTATTGATTGTTTAGCCTATAAAAAGCCATCTCAAGTTCAAGGTGATGTCATAAATTGCTTGTTTTTTCCGACCAACAGTTCAAAACCCCAATTTATTAAATTTAATGCATTTTTTAAATCATGTGAAACAGAAAAAATGGCCACATACTCACATTTGAAAAGCTGGAAAAAGAGAATATTTGGCATTTTTCCTCGATAAAAGACTTAAACAATGAATCACTAAATTCAACTAATTGCTTAATTGAATAATTGTTCAAGCATTGCACTGCATGGAGAAATGGCAGCAATTACACTGACTCACATCTACAATTAAAAGAATTGCTCCTCATTTTGTGAAATATGCTTATTCACTTTCTTGCCAACAGTTAGATAAGAAGACTGATACCCCTCTCCTGTCTGTACAGTAAACTGAAACTGATACAGATTAAACAAACAACAGATAACAGATAACATGTTAAGTAGTCAGCTTTAGAGGTGCTGGTAGGTGGATTTTGTTACCTGAGAGTGGTATCAATCTTCTCATCTAACTCTCTGCAAGAAAGCAAATAAGTGTATTTCCCAAAAAACTATTCCTTTAAGTAATTAAGAAATTTCACATATGTGTCACTCATAATAAATCTGACCAAGACTGCACAAAATGTCTGATTTGGTTTGCCACAAAGTTTTAAAATTCTGACATTCAAATAAAATCTACCAACATGTAAATGAAAAGACAGCTGCTAATGTGTTTGGAGGTGGCTGGTGAAGTGTGACACCAGGCTTGCCAGTCACTACATGTCAGGATGGATTAGGCATGATGGTGGTCAGATGAGCAGCACAGACTCTCATCTGAGAGAGGCCTACTGTTTGACTGGCTGCTCTGCATTAGCATCTATGGCCATCCTGTTAAATATGCTTTGAGAAAAAGCACAGCGTTGTTATATAAGACCTGGACATCTTACGCAAGCTGCTGTTCGGCGCCTGCAGTTCTCAATAGTAGCAATTCTGTCATATTTTTTAAAATCCAATTTTGAGATTTGTGGACATTTATCAAAACCATGAAAAGTTGGGAAATACCACTCGGGGCAATGTAACTAGTGGGAACGAACAAAAGCTTTTGTGCTCTGAGCCTGGAAGTAAACATTTTTAATTATGTGTTTCATTTACAGTGGGTATCGTTTGGAGGGTTGAAGAATTCAATGCGACCACAATGCACTGGGGTTAAAGAGAAAATAATACGATTGGTTTGGCTGTGGAATCCAAAATCCTCCTCTGAACAATCAACTGGGAAAATGACAGTAACCACAATGGGATACAGTAGATGCTGGGGTCTGCTGGAAAATGGTGCTCTTCAGACACCCATAAATACACAAATACACCCCAGGATTAGCTTCGCTTTCAGTCCCAGCCTCCGGAAAGCCACAAGGAGGACAAAGGAAACAGAACAGCATTTTATAATGTAACCATCAACTTACAGTACACATTCAACTGCCTGGCAACTGCTCCAAAGAAAATAAGTATTTGATTTGAACGTATCAGCGAAAAGTAGGCAAAAACAGTCTCCAAAATCTTTATCTATCTTGAACTTTTTTAATGAAGCATCAAGGTGGTTCTCGTAGAGCACTGAAGTGAGCACAACATCAGCTGATTAGTATAAACTCTTATAATCAACAATCACATTCAAACAAGTCACCAATCATGTTCAATCAAGACATCATCATGTGATCATCATGGTTCTGCTGTTTACTCACACAGTTCCTGGAAAACTTTACTTTTTGTGTTGATTGATTTCTTCCTCTATCAGTACAGATTTTTCCTGGTACTCCTCCTACGTCTGATGGCATCCCCTGCCTTGCACATTATGTGTATTTCAAATCTGTGTCCATGAGGTTCTCTTCTGTTTAGCCCCTGGGGGATTTATTGCACTCTCCATTGAACCTTTCGCTCTAGCTGTAATTCACTGGGGACCTCCCTCAATAGCTCAGCCTATTCTGACAAATTAAACCATTTTGCTGCAATAAATGGCTCTGCCTCCTTTGATATAAGCAACTCTGACAGAAATCTTTTAATAGCAACTCTGTGCAGGTAGTGGAAAATCACACTATTGGAAGGCTGATGAAGTGGGCCATCACATACATTACATAACACATAATTAGTTTCCTTCAGTGTTGCTAAACTAGGCATTTTGGTCGATATAAACAAACCATGATGGACAGGTGTGGGATCAATTTTATCTGCTATCTATCCAACACACTCATTTAATTGGGGGATTTGCATTACAAACATCAACACTGTAATCCCTTTGTCATTCTACTGACAAAAATCACAATCTGGTTAAAGGAGCAAACGATGGACCAAAAGCTACCAGCTCTTAAGCGACCACAGATGTCCTTGCAGCAAAAAAATCTGATCCGTGGCAAAAAAGACATCCCACAATAGGATTAAGTATCTGTGATATTTTCTCACATTCTTGGTGTTCTTTAGCCATGCTAGCGGCATGGCTGCAATTGGTTCACTACTTTCATCCAGACTGAAATATCTAAACAATTATTGCATGGTTTGCCATTTTTTACAGACATTCATGGCCCCTTGAGGATGAATTCTACTGACATTAGTGATTCTCTGACTTTTCCCACTAGCACCATCTTGAAGTTGACGTTTTGAGATTTTGAGTAAAATGTCTCAACAGCTATTGACTGGATTGTTGTGAAATTTGGTACAGACATTCAAGTCTCCCTGAATATTAATTGTAATAACTTTGGGAATCCCCTGACTTTTCCTCTAGTGCCATCATCAGGTCAAAATTGTAACTTGTCCAGTGCTTTTGTTTATGACCAAATACCTGCAAAACTAATGACATTTTCATCAGCCTCAGCTGTACTTTATGTTCAGTGCTAATAAGCAAATGTTAGCATGCTAACATGCTTAGCAAAAATGTTGAACATGGTTAATATTACACCTGCTAAATCAGCATGTTAGCTTTGTCATTGTGAACAAGTCAGCATGCTGGCATTAGAATTTAGCTCAAAGTAGCGCTGTGCCTAAGCACTGTTAGCATGGCTGTAGACTCTTATTCTTGTTTCTTTACTCACCAGGAATCTTGTGCTTTGACTTGATGTTCCCCTCACACTTCAGTTTGGCTCTGAACAACAGGCCTATCTGTTCCTCTTTCGTCAGCACATCATCTGCGTAAATCTGCAAAAATAGACAATGACATTGAAGTTAATAAAGGGAAATATTGAAGTGTAAATGGCAGTGATGTGCAGGATGCACATTGTAAACCCAAAGATCCATCAATAAACAACATCATTAAACAATATGACCATTTTTGATCTGTCTGAAGAGGCAAATTCTAAAAGACAGTGTGCTGAACATTTGTGGTCCCATCTGGATCTGAAGCAAAGGTTCTGATTTTGTTCTTGGAGTAAAGAAATTACATGAAATGCATCAGTTGGCTCCCAGATAGCAAAAAATGATTGAATCAACAGTGAAATATTGTCAGGCAGAAGTATTGAATCTACATTGATGCCTGACATTGACACCAAATTGAAAGCACTCATTATGCTTAACGTTGCATAAATGTCAGATTTTCAATAATGACTCACACTGAATAAACACTGATACACCCATTATATAAAAGGGTGCCTGGGATTTAATTTCAGTTGATTTTGATATATTGAAACAATGTTACAGTAAGTAATTACAAGAAACCAGACCTTTTCAAGACATTTTCTTTATTTAGACATTTGTACATGCTATTGTTCTCTACATGTAAATAAAGTACAAGAAATGTTTGCTTTCAATAAAAGAAAAAAATAAATTAGCTAACTCATAAACATTTCCAAAAAAGTGAATGACGTAGGATCAATCTAAATTTAGATGTTTACTGACAAAATTATTAAATGTGCAATATTTATGAAACTATACTTACAGATCAAATATATAAAGTGAAATAAAATATAAAGACACAGCATACCTTGGAAATTAAACAGTGAGTCAAATACTTGTAGATAAAGGCCTCTTTCGTCAGCACATCATCTGTGTAAATGACCGTTTTGTCAGTATTCAAAACAAGAAATCAGAGAATACTGTTCCATTTTTTGATGATCAACACATAGGTCACAGTATGCATTAACAGTATGAACTATGTTCTTCTTGCAAACAAACTGGAGACCAGATTAAATAAAACCAAATATAATTATCTTATAATTTATCTTAATGGGGCTAAAAGGGGTATTAAATGCATATTAACCATAGTTTATTGTGGCACAAACTCACATAACATGCAGTTTTTCATTACTGTCTCCTTGAAGGACCTCTTGTCTTGTATACCAATTGCATTCCCTCCTGCAGCTGACAGTACACTATTTGTAGTGGTGGAAGTTTTCTGTAGAACACCTTGGAAGTCTAACCTTGACAGATTGGAGAGAGAGAGAGTGGTTGGTTGGAGTGACTAAGAGGGTGGACAGAAAGTAACAACAATATGTAATGCACTTAGAGTGCAGTTGTTGTATTCGACTGAATCTTAATGTACATTATGTGCTTACAGTGTAATACAATCCCATAAAACAAATCAACAACAATGGCCTCAAAAATTACCATAGAGCCAATTTTGACACAGTGACTCTGACAGACTAGTACTTTCCCCCAAGTATCGCCTGACTGAAAATGAGACCCTATTTTAACATCAGACATGCTAAAAACTAACATTAGCCAAATACTAGCTGACATTACTGAGTAAACTAGCCTAGCCTTACAACTATTACAATCAATGGACCAATTTGCCAAGACAATAATGCAGCTATGAGTTGTCTGGCATTTTCCTTAGTTAAAAGATTAAAACTTACCTCCTTCTGCACAGGCTGGTGAGAGATGATGAGAACGTTGGGCAGTTGCAGAAGTTGAATATAGCATTGTTTCTTTGCCATTTCCCTCAAAAAAAAAACAACTTTTAGATGTTTTCCTAATTGCATATAAATTATTTAGTTTTCTTTGTCATTATAAACCAAACAAGTTGCATACATCACAAAGAAGTGCTTTATTTAAAATAAATGTGTTACACACACCACTAAAATGGTTGCTCCCAAGTCCTCATTTAATTTAAAATATTTTTGGCGGGAAAGTTGATAGGCACATTGAGACAATATTGATTAAATGTTAGTATTTCAATGTTGAAACCATGACCCAAACACAATGTTGATTCGATTAAACTTTTACAACATTTAAACTGTGTCTGCTGTATAAATGTGATAAAATATTCTTTTCAACCTCAACCATATACCATCCTTTCTGACCATAGTCTCTATACTGACCATAACTCAATGTTGAATTAAAAACTTTTGCTATCTCCATACATGATTTCCTCTTCACAGCTGCTTCACAACCCTCTAACCACTGCTCTCTGAATCCCTGGCCATAGTGCTGTGGACACCACGTTCTTCTGTGAAATGTTCCTCAAAATGTAAACTACTGACATTTTCTCAAATGGAATACGAGTGAAAGGAACAGGGTGGCCTGGATGACAGCCTGTTCTGTATCTGGAAGGTCAGATTTGATTGTACTTTTACTGCAACAATCCACCCGTCAAAATGTTCATGAGCAAAGTGGTATATTTATTTCTGTCTTAAAGGGATAGTTCGGGTTTTTTGAAGTGGGGCTATGCAAAGTACTTAGCCATAGTCAGTGTATTACCTGCTGGCATTATACAGTGCATGGCCAAGTTGCGCTTATGCGTAGGAATATGGAAGTTCTAAGTTGAGAAAATGTATTTCTAAAGGAAATGACTGTCTGACAGCAAGGTAAAGCGCTGGAAATATTCATAATATAGCGTATGCTTAAACTGATATTGCTTTTTTTGGTGGGCCTTGTTTTATGTGGCTAAAATACGTTTTGTTGCTGACCTTGTCCCCAGCAGTAGGTTGCTTAGCTTCTGTGCTGGTACAACTCTCTGCTTTCCCAAACTGGAGGCTACACTGACTATGGTTAAGTATTTCATACAGCCCCACTTCAAAAAAACCCAAACTATCCCTTTAACAGTCATGAAGCAAAAAAATGTTGTAAAAGACTGTTTTTCCTTGACTAAACAGTATCACTTTCACTTGTTGTTTATACTCCCAATTTATATTCCTGTGGTTATATCCACTATGTGATCACTAAACTGACATGACAAAGTTATAACACGGACAAAAACGACATTTTATTTCCCAACATTTTCTTAAACCTTATATTTTCACAGCTTTTGAACATTGTGTTTGAGAGTGGCGTGGTACCTCAGGTGTGGTTTTCCAGTCAAGGAAACATTTTCCATTCTAATAGGTCATAGTGACTGGCTCACTGTTTGCCCGTGGATCACTTTTGAGCAATGACAAATGTGACTGTATTGAAAATGACCACATTCATTTTTAACAGAGCGTGACAAGAAAAGTGGAAATGAAAACATAGAAATTCAAGCCCAGTGCTAAAACTAAAGCATAGATCAGCGCACAAATCACAGGATTTTCTACTCTGTCATATAGGGGTTTTCATGGTGCTTTGAGCCATACTGCACCAAAATGCAATATATATCCACACAATGAAAGACAAGCTAACGTGTATACCATACAGTGTGCCTAAGGTAAGGCTAAAAAAACTCCCAGTCTTGTTTTTTTGGTTCAGTGATGCAGAGCAAACAGTGCAAATTAAAGACAGACGTTTGCTCAGAGCAGCTGACTCCCTGGCTGCAGTTGCAGTTGTCACTTTCAGACACAAATTACATGTCTGCATGTAAAGAAATCAAATTCTGCTCTGACTTCTATCAAAACAAGAAGTGGGCATGTTTACATGGTGATGGAAAAATCATTTGCCAAGAGGCAGTTTAGTCACAACATGCAGAGAAGAAAAGAAATGAAAAGAGACAGCGAGTGAAGAGGTTAAATGCATACACAGATACCAATAATTGCACTTCTAAAAAATGTATTATGTACTTCCATTTTCAGGTTCGATTTTTATAATTTGATATATGACATAAATTAAAATGCAAGATTGAAACTTAGCTTCTGCTCCAGCTCATAAAAAGCAAAGGCAGTGTGGAGATAATCTTAGGATATTCTTATTATACTATAATTATTATGTTCTGTCCTGTCTGTACAAACTACAATTTGATGCTACTGTCCATGTCTCCCTTGTGAGTTTTTAATCTGGCCAACATAATTTATTTGTTAAATATGCACGTCAGATGTTGCTTACTAGGGACAAACTAGCATTTGAGAGTGACAATAAACTAAGAGAACTTTTGAAAAAGCAGATGATTGCATTCTAATGTTTGTGTTTAGGCATCTAGTGTTAAATTCTACAGTACATAATTGTTAGTGCAGACATTAACTCTACATTGCTTTCGGTTTCTCACTATAAAATATGCAGTTGTGCATGAAGTATTCTGGTCTTAATAGTTAAGTAAATACATCGATGTAAGAATAATCTATTACAGTAAAAGTCCTGCATTCAAAAGCTTACTTAAGAATACAAAAGTATTATCAGTACAATGTACAAGTACTCATAGTGTAAGCAGCATTTTAATCTTATAGCTGGTTGAGGTGGTGCTAATTTTAACAACTTTATTTACTGTAAATGTAGTGGAGTAAAAAGTACAATATGTCCCTCTTAAATGCAATGCAAAGTATAATGCATTAGTTAATGGAAATTTTCAAGTACAAGTACCTTTAATTTGTATTTACAGTAACTACAGTACTTGAGTAAATGTACTCATGCAATTACTATGGCAGAAGTACTGCATGCTGAGCAGTATCTATAGTTCTGCTGAGAACTAACTATTGCAGCAAAGCAAAGTTTTGATATCTTCTATTCTTTTTAAGCCCTCTCATGGTGCCTGTTTATAATCTTAAATAAGCAGCTGAGGAACTTCTAAATCTGCACGCTGAGACAAGGAGTTATTTGGGAACAAAGACATGCATACATTGTCTCTGATGCAAGTGCGTAATATCGTGAGCTTAAAATGAAACTGTAAATACCAAGCTGTCGTGGATTTGCTGCACACAAAACCATAATACCTCAATCCATCAATATTTTCACTACTTTCAGCCCTGAAATAAGGATGTCCAGTCTGAGAGCTGAATAAGGTTACAGAATGAAGACGTTTATGGCTTTGCACAGCAAACAACCACAGATGGAACAACATTTGACCGCAGGCGAACAAGGATAGATACTACCTGTTTACTGTACTAACTATGCCAATATAGAATATTCCACTGAATGCTCCTGAGACATTAACACTATTTTCATCTAAATAACTGGCTGGTGTTACTTTAGGTGAAAGCTCAACAAACAGGAAACCAGAAACAGTGAATCTGGATGGTAACTCCTCAAAAAAGACAAGTGTCATTATCATCACTGTATAGTACAGTATAGTATCAGTGGTTCTGCAATTTTGTTGTTTGAATTGAAATTAACAAGCTCTTAATTTATGTTATGTATCTACTTTATTTTATATGTTAAATTTTTTTTGTCATCAGGGTTTTTTTAAACTTAAGTCAAACAATTCAGAGTGGAGTGAAATGTCAGCCAGTTTACTACACTTTGATATCACAGGGTGCACATCAGTTACAGTTTGCTTTTTTCAGCTTTTTTTCTACAAATGTGGTAAGTGAAGCTGCTGTTCCAACACATTAAGAACAACTATCTTAACCTTTACAGCGCAGTTTGAGCCCCTGTGAAACATTAAACTAAAATAAGACATGGAGTTTCAGGGGTTTATTTTCTTTCTCAAAAACTAGGGAAATGTCTCCTTCATCTGGAGACTCCTGCTCGCAGGGATGTAGAAGAGTATCATTTACCATTTTAAGAAGAGAATCCTGGGTAATAAGTGTGCCTCCTGATTATTTCTGAAAACTATTCCTCCTCCACTGGCCAGAGTCCAAACCTCCAAAGTAAACACAACTCTCACAGGGAGAAACATGGACATTCTTATTTACTGCATTTCATTTAAAACACAGTCATCTTTTTATTAAATGCTTTTGAGTGTGTGCCAAAATGAAAATTAGAAAAATACACACCATATAAATATGTGTGTTTTCATCACTGGTCGCTAGAATACAAACTCCACTTGAATAAACCACAAGTTTCTATTTGTCTTCGCAAACTGCAGCTTGATGACTTAAACTGCAGCTCTCTGCAAGGATATAAGACCAATATTGAGAGAACTGTATTTAGGTTGGTGTGTCAAGACAGTGTTGAACCACTATGACTAAATACTGACACTATATAGTATGAGAGTGAAGGCACATTTACAGTTTAGTTTTAGTTTTCTAATTCCAGCGTTTGGTTACTGAATTATTTTAGTAACTTAATGCTAAGCTATACTTAGTTATACAAGTTGAGTTTGTCTGGTGCCACAAATTAATATATTCGGTGTTCATTTATTGATTTTTGAATGTTTTGTAGCAAAAGGAAAAAAATCTAAAAAAATCTTGCTTGAAAAATGGAGTCATGTGGATAGACGCGATGCATACATTGAGTGGAGACACTGGGTTTCCGGTACATTACCAACAGTCTTGATTGTGGACAGCCTTGCGCTTTTTCTTGTTTTTTTTCAAAAAAGTTGTGGTTGACCAAAGTCATTTCCTGAAATGCCCTACAGTGAATAAGAGAGTCAAATGCTGGAGCTTGTGAGGTAGACTTTCATTAGAAAGCACAAAACAAAAAACTTGAGGATCCAAAAAGTTTAATGAACCGCAAAGACACCACCGAGTTCAATGGAGTGTAATTATCTACAATAAGTCAACAATGGATTGCGAGTCAAAGTACAAAGTACAGCCCAATGATCTCATTAGTAGCAGAGAGTTGTGTATTTCTGAGCAAAAGGCTGATGCTTCAAAGGGCTGTGACCTTTGCACTAAAAGAAAAAGTTCTCTACCAGGATTAACACCTTTTATTTACAGTAAGAATGGCTAGGTGATGCAGATTTTTAAAATCACAAACAGCATATTTCCACATTTCCACACTGAGAAAATGCATCTTGATGAACAAATTGTTAGAGTAGATTGCTTACAAATATATTTACAATAGTTTAATAATTGAAAAGATAAAGATGAATAAATTAATGTAAAGACTGGAGATTTAAGGACTGCACTGTTTAGTTTTTTTTTTTTTTACCATTACATGGCATCAAAACCCAATCTTTTAATCACACTAACTGATTGATTCATGACAATGCTATACGAATGAATTACTATATACAATATTTCTGAAAGATTATGACTATTACTGAAGGCTCCATAGGAGCTAGGAAGCTATAAAGTATATAACAAATATGCAGCAGAAAAAGGCTAAATTGTGGTCATTCAAGGGAATATCCTTAAGTCCCTCAAATTAACCTTAACAACAGCAGATTTAACAATGTTGCAATTTGCAAAAGAATCCAACTGAAACCTGTCTGATCAGCAAGATTAGACCAGCAAATGACAAAACTCTGACAGAAAACTTAACCATAAGCTGGTCAAGTGATAGATAGCGTAGATTGGTTTAGGTGTTTTATTCACTAGAGTAGCCAAAGTGTGGCCTAATGGTGGCACTACGGGAAAGGTTGTAGGATTAGGAGATAAATTCATTTGAAAACTGAAAGGCAAGCTTAATGGTGGCACTAGAAGACCACTGGAAGTCTTAAAGCTGACTCTGCTCAGTCAGTCACTGGCTGAGAGCCAAAACAACACTTGGGATTTAGATATCCTCTCCATCTTCATCTCCAACATGAACAAAATACGTCAGTTTAAATGCAGATTGGAACCAACAGCAGAAATTCTCAAGTGTGATGCACCTGAAAAATGTCACTGAACAGTAATAAAGATAACATGTCATTTGATTTGTCTCAATACCAACGACTTGATGTTAGACGACAATTTTGATGTTCCAGTACATTAACTGTCCCCTATATCATTCATACATATCGAATCCCTAATGGGTGCATCTTAAGTTTGTACAATGACGGTTTTTCATGATTTTAATATAGTTTGATCATGTCACATATACAGTGCTGTAGCTCAATGGAAAAACAACAGTTACTGCTGTTCTCTTTGCATCCAGTATTTAGACAAGAAGCGCAATTCCATTTACCTGTATTATTAATAAATTGTAAAACATGGTGAAATTATCAATTGATTTCTGTGCTAATGAGAACCAAATGTGATCTTGAATATTTTACATAATATTTTCTCCCTTTTGACAGATGCTTTATACAGAGATATGTTAAGTGTGAGATACATTATCTGAGGATGTGTTTGTAGATGTTACTGGTTTTCATTTCAGGGTACATTTCACATGATTTAGAAAACATGAGGTTAGTCTTCAACCAACTATTAAATAGTTTATACATGTGAGGGGAAGATGGCAAACTGTGTGCTGTATATACACACACTCGTGTTATACCTCAGTGTTACTATTTTAACTGGAAACACAAACCATATTAATTTTCTCTATCACTTCATAGTCTTCCAATAATGCCTCTCTCTGTTGGCTGATCCGTCAGTGAGGATGAGATTTTTAGGTAAATGGTCGTATAAAGTGAGACTTTCCTTTCCAGGTCACACTTCATCACATGGATGATAAATAATATACAGATAATATTTACTCTGGTCACTGTAAAGCGCTTCTATTATGGGAATACAGTTGAATGTTTGTTTTATGTACTTGTTTTGGTCATTTGCCATTCTTTACACCATAGGCTAACATTCACTTCCTTGTTGTTGGCATATATTCAAAATTTGATCCCAAGGGTTTTTGGACTTTCCTGTACGTTTTTTCTCCACAAAATAGGGGGGTCTAGAAAATTAGAACTCCGCTGAATCTTGTTTTTAATGGCCTGTCCAGTATCTGGAAAAAACATGAATATGTTACTTTTGACATATTGTACCGCATGAATGTTTTAGCGGATGAGGTTCCTGGATATTATAAACTCTATGAGTCAGTGCCACTCCTCTTCAACTGTGCAATTTGCATTTGATGATAAAAACCACAAACCACAAGACTGGTTGTCCTTTGGAAATGCTTGCAGACCACATTCTGACTTAAAGCAGCATTTAGTTCCTAATTATACCCTGCTCTGGTCATAAGCCTGAAGAACAGCACTTTTGTCCTTGATGGAAACATTGTGTGTGCTCTGAGAGGCAGCATACATTTCATGGGGCCCAGATAGCTGTGATTGTGTTGTTCTCTCAAATTAAAAAGGACCAGTCTTGCATTATATAAGTGACTTAATACACAAAGTACGGGCCGTTTCTTCAATAAAGCAATGCAAATGCAGCATTTTAATTTTCATCAAAAGCTTAAAAACTACTAATGGTTATGCAACAATCAAATGCACTAAACATTTCTTAATATCTTAATGCATGTCAATGGGTTACAATAAATGTAAATATAGTCATTTTTGTATATATGGATTATGAGGATTATAGGTTAAAGTTGTATAATCCATAAAATCTTTTTTTTCAGATTTAACAGATCGTGTAGTTTTACTCCAAACACTATAGCATAGTGTAATATGATACCCTCTAAGTCACAGCTTGGCAACATCAGCAGTAATCCTCTAAATCACAGCAGTTGACGATAAAACATGATATTGTCATATTAGAATTCAAAAAGCATCATTCATTCATGTTGATTTTCATCAGAGAGAAACACTGACAAAAACTGTCCACTACATTTTGCCGACATAGAAACAACACATTCACACATTATGTGTTGAGAAATAGACTTAAGCCATTAAAAATGTATTATTTAAGTTTTCCATTTGTTAGTATCAGCTGTAATACTGAATGAAATATCAGGTTTGTGAGTTAATCTAATTACATACCTGCAAATCGCCTTGACCTACAGTAATTGCGAAAACAAAATAGGTGAGGTCGCAGAAGGTAGGGGCCTTCAATATTTATTAGGATTGACAGCAGGTACACTCTAATGGACTCATCCATTTTTAAATGAGACGTTCACCAAAATACATACTGCTGCAAGAAATAAAAACAGGATAAGCCTTAAAGTGTCTGAAAGCTTTCCAAAGGTAATTTTTTTTACACAAAAGATCTCATAAATGAATGATGACAGTGACTGTCCGGTCATGTGGCCTCATTCAGTAGTTCAGGTGGATCATCCTGTGTGCAAAGGTTTGTTTCTGTTCATTCATATCAGCGTCTTCACCGCTGCCACAAATGTTTCTCTGTCAGCCTCTAATTAACAGCAAATCCACTTAATTTGCAGAACCTTGTTCCAATATTAGAGCACTCAATCGGACTGTCAACATTATAATTTGTTGCCTGCAGGGAGTTTTTCATTCAATTTATGTTCCACTTTGTTTAACATCACAAAGCTTTCACAAGTCTAAATGGATGTGAGTGTCAACCACCATCGAGCCACCATCAGCATTCTCAGAGCGCAGATCGTTCTGCTTGCTCAAGCTTGTTCCTGTATTCCTTACAGAGTCAACAACAATGTCAACAATGATAATATTTTAGCCTCATTTTCTTTCTTTTTGTGTTCATGGTCACTTAGTGTAATCAGTTCATTTTATTAATTGATGGTTTAATAGCAGCAGTAGTTTAGTTAGTTTCGCCTGCAATGTAAACAGAGGTTAACACACGGAATGCACAATATGACAATATGTACTATGAGACAAAAGAGATTTAGTTGAGATTTAGTTATAATTTTTATATTGAGGTAGACGTTCCCTTATTGTCTCTGGCTGTATTAGATCATTGTGGGCAGTATTGCAAATAAATGAACAGGATACATTTATGGAAATATTGGAGTTACATAATTTTTTAAAATCAAATTAAAGAGCTGCCTTGATTATTCATGTATTAAATTCATTGAATTAGCCAAAACCAAACATTACCACCTGATTATTTTATGTGTAAAATATTGTCACAAAATATTTCATCCATATTGCTCAACCCTACTATTTAGAGCTAAAATAATTAGTTGACTGGCAATTTTTTGCCAATTTAACTGATTATGTCAATGCCAAAATATTCATTGGTTTCAGCTTCTCCATTGGGAAGATTTGCTACTTTGCTGCATCTTATGTGATAATAAACTGAATGTTTTTCGGTTTTGGACAGGTGGTTAAGCAAAACAAGACATTTGAAGATGTTCCCTTAGGATTTAGGAAATTGTGACTGTATTTTTCACTATTTTAATAAATTAATTATATGTTTATATAATTATAAAATATAAACAAAATGATTAAAATTGAGAAAATAATCTGCAGATTAATCAATAATTAACATAATTGTTAGTTGCAGCCCTAACCAGTCGTTCTGGTTGATCTCGTGCTTTCAAGTCAGAGCAATGGTGCCTAAAAAGCTCAGTGAGAGACTTTGACCACATAATGGTAAAACTAAAGTCAGTGAACCATAAAACCATGTGGACATGCCTGTCCAAGAGGCAACACACATGCACAAAACATATTAGGCGCAAATGCTCACACATTGGGAGAAGGTGTGCAAACAGTTTGACCAGTAAGACCGAGTGAAGCACACTTTGGAGCCAGAAGCCAATGTGACACTTGTCCTTCTGGTCTGGAATATTGTGTGCCATTACCAGTGAGAACGGAGCACATCACAGCAATCAGTGCTGTGGAAGTTGTTTAACATTTGAGTGAAGAAAGAGTGGAATACAAAAAGGTGACAAATGTAGAGGGCAACACTCCAAGCAATCAGTCCCTTTTCCACTGTTAACCAAAGGAGCACCAAGCAGCCCACTGCCTGCTAAGAACTAGGACAAGGACACTGTATAAGGCCCTTAATTGTAACTGTCTTCCCAATAAAGCCTCTAAATTGTAGACAAATTAGGCCCTGCTTAATCACCCAAGGTGTCTCTCTTTTCCTGCTATTATTCCATCCTTTTGATTTGCTTATTGAAGAGGCTGCTGAGAGTGAACCTTGTGCAGATGGTCACCTTGAATGATTGAATTTAAAATCATGAAGCAAAGGCAAGGTCATGTCGGAGCTCTCTAATTTGGCAGAACAGCAAAGAATTAATGAACTAACAACCATTATGAAATATGTATCGGTTTCAAACTGTAATTAATAACGTTGACATGTGGCCAAATTAGTTCATTGTATTCCAACTTATTTTTAGCACAAGGTTATTCTTAATATTTTTTTCTGAACCACAGATTTTCCTGCTGCAGAGAAATTAATAAAACATGATAGTAACAACATTACTATAACCTTCAACATGATCTTTAAAATGTGTATATGTTGAGTTGTTCACTAAAGCATTGCTGTAAGGGTTAACATAAATAACCAAAATTCCCAGCATAACTCCCTGGAAAAAGCATTCACACGACAGAAGTCTACTTGAAACACAAGCTATAAGCTACGAAAGATTAAATAAAAATCACACTGTAGCTTCAGTCAAGACATAATTCAAAACACTTAACAAAGGTAAAAAGCATACCAGGTGTGTAAACACAGTCCCTGTTACTTTTCAAATGCTGCTCGCAGGCCTGCTGACTCTATAAAAAGCTGTTTTTCCACAAATCTGATTCCGTAAAGCCACTAAATGACTTGCTGAGCCATTAATGGATTAACTACAGAGATAGATACATACATCACATTATGACTGCATTTAAAGGATTTAATACATATCCGAGACACAAATGTTAATGCATATAGTTGAGGATGAAGATGATCAGACTGTCTAGTAAGTGAAGAAAATGCAGCATGGACTACACTGTTCACTGTGTGCTCCAACTGAGAGGCCTGCAACTGGCCTGTCAGCATGAGCTTTCCACTTTCCACTTACTACAAGGTCACGCGCTGAGGTCTTTGAACCATGTTTTTATTTGACTGACTATGACTTGAACTCATAGGTAAAAGGCAGAGTCTGTAGCAAAAGGCAAACAGTGTGCACGGATGAGAACAAGTCGATAGCACACATTTGGCTCACTGTAAACACGACAAAGTAAGACATCACATGCAGTCACTAAAAAGCAGCACTAAAACACAAAACCATCTTTATGGACTAAGTTTTAAAAATGTCTTTGTTTTTTTTTGTTTTTTTACCATATATGAAGCTGGTGTTTTGCACTGTTGCCTACTGACAAGAAGTTGTTGGGTTTAAACCTAGATAATATTTTTTACATCAGTGGTTTAAAAGCAGTGGTGAACTGAAGTAAAACTGGCACATCAAAGGATCATACAGTACCAGGGTTTCTGAGCTTTTCCTCATTGACATAATTGTTAGCAGTCCCTTTCAAATGTACCCCAGACAACACAACATCTGCCTTGTCACATATTTAAACTGAAACCAAACTACTGTACCTTGCAAATCAAAATAAGCTTCATTACCCCAAATTCTTTAAAAGAGAATTTAGAATTGCACTCCTAAAACACTGTTGGACAATGGGCAGTTTAAAAAAAGTATCAAAATCAATGCATCAGAACCAGAGATATTGTCTTTTTTTATTCCACACATTCTTCTTCCTTGTCAAAACCTGGTGCCTACATTACCCATAATGCAACTCGACCGCTGACAGTTCAAGCGTCGATTCTGGTGTGTTATGCTAGTAGCGGCTAATGTAGCTACGAGTTGCTAGCCTCAAGCAGAGATGAGGAGCGGGCCACAGAGGTCTGATAAGCTCACTTCTGTCTAACTCCATTTTTCATTTTTTCATTTTCAAACTTGAAACCAACTTGAACTTTCAAACCAAACAATGCTGACTCAAGTGACATCACTTGAGGCAATTTATCAGACTTCACATATGCAGTACCTGTAAACAGACTCTGATGTATGAATTCGGTGGAGTTTCCCTTCAAGTTTTCATTGAGTTTATGCTTGCATACTCATGCCTTCATTGTATATTTGGTTAAGAGCATGCAAGCATAACATTTAGTAGCTGGAATACATTCATATCTTTTTTTATGTAAATATGATAGATTGTAAATATTATCTGGGATACTGAGGCACTTTACTATCTTCTTCTGTTTACTGCATGTGTCTAAATCACCTTTAAAGCCACATTCACTATATTTTTTATGGCCATGACTATAGAGATATGCTGTAATGACGTTTGTACAAGTAGAATTTGGACTTGGAATTATAAAACTTTGTGGGGATATTAAAAGAATGAAAATCTTCCAAGCTGATGTTGTAGCCTCCAATATTCATTACAGAACATGCTGAATGTAGGTTCTTGATTGGCTTTTATAGTTCTTTACTGTAGCCCTTATGATGCAAATTATCCTTGAAAAAAACCAAATCAATAATAACACATCAAATAAACTTAATTCACACAGAGGCCTGGTTCTTCCAAAAACGACCATGCTACATTACATCACCAATAAAAATAATTGCGGAAATAAGCCACAAACTCTAACGGATGTTCCAGCTTGAGAGTCACATGGTAAATTTGATAAATTATGAAACTCAATACTAAAACACTTGCTATATTACATACAGCAACGAATCCATGGGCTATATTTCAAACAATGTTTCTATTTAGTGCACATTTTTACACACACAGACGCAGACATAGTTGAAGTATATTTGAGTGACTAACACCATGCACTGTGTGACTGGCGCCAAAGCACTAATTCACTAAGATGCTTTTGTTGTTTGTCAAACTTCGATTTTAATTGAAAAAACACAAGCTTAGTGCAACTCAACTCCCCAAAATAAACCTGCACCAAAATTTACACAGACAGCTCATATACAATACAATATAATCAACCAACGTTGTGTTTTTAATTTCTGAATTAATTTACTCACTCAATCATTTATTCAGTTCTTATCCACTGAGCTTAAATCACAGGGTTGGTTGGAGCCCATCCCAACACACGTCACCAGTCTAACAGGGAAAGACACGGTGAACTTCAACCGATGAGCAATATCTTCTAATGTTGGAGGAAGAACTCAAGCAAAAAAATTTGCGATAACACTTGGAATTAATCATCTGTCTGACCTTCAATACACAATTAACATTACACTTGTAAATGTCAGTCCCAAACATCAATTAAATCCCTCCAGGACTATACAAGTATATTCATATGGAGCACTTTAACTTCAGATCTGTGATAACTTGAGCTACAACTTTTTAACCACTTTCAGAGTTTGTGCTCTCATTTTCTCATGTGTTAAATGCCATGGAGCTAATGCAGGAAAGTCCAGCCAAACATCGCATTGTTATCTGAATATAAATTGGCTGAGATTTCCCCTCTACTGCAGTATGAGGATTTCTTACTTATTGCTGGAAAAACTGGAGCTGTGAACTGCATACTTACAAACCCATAAGCCCCAGAGTTTTGCAATGAAACTAATAAAGGTCCTTTTAAGAAATCCGGCCTCTGCTCAGCCATAAGCCATGTGCCGGGGGAGTATTCCTGCCCAAAATTTGAGCAGCTTCCAAATCACGTAAACAACTGGATCAGATGTGTAAAATCCTACTCTTCCCTCTCTTGATAATTTAAGGAATTGACTCGGAACTGTCTACAAACTCAATTCTTGTTGCATTAGGAGAGTAGAATGAGTCTGGGAGTTTCTGTATATTTGAAACTCAATCCCTTCACCAACAGTGGGGGTAGGCCTGAGCAGAAGCGTTGGTCAAGGGCGAAGGCATCTACATAGCTGAGAATTTTCACATGTCAACTCAACTGAGGTACTCTGGGATTCCAAGCATATTGCCCACAAGGAAGTCTGCACCACAATATTGATACAGCAGGTAACTGATGAAAAAGAACCACATAGGACACAAACTCATCATAGCACTGACAATCAGTGTGTCCCTGATTTTTTGAATTGTTGAGTTATTATATACTGCTATTCTTCTGTTCAACAATTTCTAAGTGCAATGCTTGAGTGAAAACAATGTTGACACTGAGTGAGTAGAAGATATAAACCAGACCACCTTATCAAAGACTGACAGAGGAGAGGCAGCCTATCACTTTGAAATGTGTCCAATGTTTGACACATGGCCGTGGCTTTAACTTCTCTGAGATAACCATTGCCACATAGGGCATGTCTCGGGTATTCAGCTGAAACTTGGAAACTTCTGCCTGTCTGCAGAAAAAACCCCATTTCATTTATGACATGTCCACAATGAGAAAAAGAAATAGTGAAGGCGAAACTGTCAGATGTAGTTTACTAAAGCATCTTAGGCATCATTAAATACTGCCACCTTTGCTTTCGATCTTTGTCAAACTGCTACTCATTAGTTTATGAAGATGCATCACTCACAGGATCACTGAGTACAAACAAACCGCTTTAAATGCATCACTAGGTCGTCAAGGTTAAAAAAATAAAGGCATTAAAAAAAGGAAAAAAATCTTACCAAGTCAAACTCAGAGTGCACAGCCAAACGGCAGATCTTTATGAATGCTGAAGTTCATAGGGCAGAGGCACATCATTAAAATATCTGTTAAAAGTGTAGTGAGTGAGGTGTAAAAGTGGCATTGAGTTACACATACTCTAGCATTCTTGAAGTGGAAAAGTTAAGAAAAAAAGCTGAGGTCACAGTAAGTCAAGAAAACAAGCCCTTTCCTGAGTCAAACACAGCCATGGTATAACCTTACCATGCTGGTGAAACTGAAGACACTCATATTAACACACATTATGAGTCTGACTCACAGGCCCTCTAAAAACTGAGCAATGTGTCAGTCAATACAAAAAAAAAAAGATAACCATGGCATTCCTAAGAGAAAGTTAAAGGAAATTAGATTATTCTGCATTATCTCAGGAATCCTCTCAGCTACTGTAAAGCTCTGCAGTGAAATACAGAGCATAATGATATGTGTGGGAAGGATATTTTCCCACTACAAGTTGCCTCTGTGAGCTGAATCCCATGCTGATCCCAGGAAAATTCAGGCAAACATGTTAACTGACCAGTGACGACAGCGAGTGACTTACAATCTGCAGCTGATACAGAGTTTACACCTCCATGCTGCTTTAATCCACATTACGTGCTGTAAAGCTAAATTACAAAACAGGATTTCTCAAATCTGCCATTTAGATGGAGAAATTACATCTTACCAAGGTGGGTATAAATACCATCTGTGCACTTGAATACACCCTCTCAAATCCTTCAGCTTTATATACTACTGCTGATTTCAATTTCTCCACAGTCCATCAAGCACAATTACATGATACTCTCAAAGCTGAGAGTGTAAACATGTTATTTTTCGTGTGTTTCAGTGACTCGATGATGTGATATTTCACTCGAGAAGTGAGTGCAGTGTCTGTCTCCACAGAGGTACAAGCTTCCTGTGGTTTAAAGCACTATCCATAACTATACCTCAAACACAACTAGAAGCTTTCCTGACCTATTGTCACCACTTATAACTGTTAATTCACATGTAGCCTGTGGCAGGTTTAAATGTATATTGCTCTGTAGAGTGAAGTTTTGAAGTTTCTGGGTAATTTTCCACACCCAGTATGACAATACAAAAAAAAAGAAAAGAAAAAAGAAAAAAGCTCACTATAACTTTTTCTACATTTTACCAGTGGTGGAATGTAACTAAGTAGATTCACACAAATACTGTGCTTAAGTACAAATTTGAGGTACTTGTTCTTTACTTTACTAGTCTTTTCTTTTCATGCTACTTTCTACTTCTACTTCACTGTATTTCAGAGGGAAATATTGTACTTTTTACTTCACTACATTCATTTGACAGCTGTAGTTACGAGTTACTTTACAAATGAATGCATAGAAAAAATATGAAAATGTACAACTGAAACGATTAGTCAATTAATTGATTAACAGAAAATCCTGCTTTTACATTAATGCCTGAGTAATAATATCTAATGATGTAATATATAACAGTCACAGGGGGCATTTTCTGCATTGAATACTTTTACTTTTAATACTTTAAGTACATTTTCTTGATTATACTTACATACTGTAACATTTTCAAAGGACTTTAACTTGTAACAGAGTATTTTTACAGTGTGGTATTAGTATTTACTAAGTAAAGGATCTGAATACTTCCTCCACTACTGCTTTTCACACAGGCATAAAAGATGGCAGCCGAGTAACATCATACAATCGGCCTATACAGTTCAACAGTGCAACAATGTGAACCCACTGTTTGCACTGACACTAGTCCAAACTGGAATTAGCACGAGCAACTGCTGTCTACTGTAGCATGAGAGTGGAAATGAGAACTGTTGACTGTGAGACTAAATAAATGAAACTATTGAAACTGTTGAAATGAGACTATCATCAGGCGTTTATAATTACTAATATAAAGGGATAGTTTCACATTTTTTATTTTAGCCATTAGTTATACTTTTCATGATGTAGGAAAAAGTTGCAAAAGTTGTCACGTAAAGTGTAAAAAAAAAACATTCTCAAAATTTAAATGGGAACACAACCAATACTAATAGGTCAATGTATACACAGACATGCACTAATGTTCATAAACTAGTATGATGCCAGTATACATTATGTAACAATATGGCAAATGAATGAAAACCACATGTGAAATAATCAAACTGATGTTCAAACCAATGAATTTTGTTTCACTGTTATATATTACCTGAGACTGAAACTCCTTATATGTGTAAAACAAAACCCTGAAGCTCTAATCAATATCTTATATTAACAATGGATCAAGTGACTATATGTAATGTGAAAGTGACAAACTCACAGAGAATTATTACCTGACTTTGCAGTTCCCCACAGCTTTACGGAGTGTTTTAACATCTTCCAGCTCATTGTTTTGGTTTTATGCCACAGTTTCCTGATTTTTTTTTTTGGTTCAGTCTCACTGCTCTTATCTGCCTGATTTTCAGCCACAGCAGAAAGTTGTTTTCCTCAAAAACAGCTCTGATAAACCCACTGTACACAACCTGCTTAGCACCAAGTGTCAGACTTTGAAAACCCAGATTAAGACAACAGGAATTTGTAGAATGATAATATGAAAAGATCATATCATCATGATACCATATGATTCGGCTGAAGGTTGATAAACAATAATATTGAATTATTGCCAAGCCACACTAGCAGGTATATTGCTACATGGCCACTGACTAAAACTTCATAGTTGTCTGTACTGTCCAAACAAACATCATTCTGTAAAATGTACGAAACTGAAGTAAAAGTAGAGAGGCAGGCTGAGAAAAAGTGAGCATAGCAAACTGGTTGTTTACAGCACTTCACTGATGACCAATCAAACTGCCTCTTTATCGCTTCTGCAAAACAGCCATCCTGTAATTGTGTGATGGAGAGAATAGTCTGAAGTGGATCCAACATAAAAGCATCTGCTGTCCTTGTGGGAAGCAGAGCCACAACAAATGAACAGGCTATACCGCACTTTAAAGGTCCAGTGTGTAGGATTTAGTGACATCTAGAGGTGAAATTCCAGTTTGCAACCATTTGAATACCGCTCGCATCACCCTCCCCTTCCAAGCGTGTAGGATAAACTACGGTGGCCGCGAAACTCACGTTAAACGTGAACGGCCCTATTTAGAGCTAGTGCTTGGTTTGTCCATTCTGGGATACTGTAGAAACATGGCGGTGCAACAACTTATTTAATTAAACTTTTTTAACCTTCATTTAGACCGAGTAACAACTATGAGACATTCTGAAGTAGTGAAGCACACACAATAAACACTATTCAAATTCTCCAAACAACCAGATACTATTATCACTGCCCTGTACTGTGGAAAGACAGTGGGAGTTGCCTGTTGGTTTAAAATCATTAACTTTAAGCCTAATTAAAGCTATAATAAAAAGTGTTTCATCCTTTAGTATTACAGTCAAATTAGCCAACATAAAAATATGTCACAACTACCTTAGGGCTAGTTTCATGCTCATTGCCATACCCAAGGAAACTGAAAGTCACTAAAAATCCAGTTTATAATGATTTTTTACTCAATATAACAATGACATATACATAACCTTCATAAAAATAGCTTTAATAGCTTTAAAATGCATCGTTTGCTCTTAGAAACAATGCTGATTGTGAGCCCACATGCTAGATTATCAATGAGTATTTTGTTTGTTTGTTTTTCTGGTGTGGATTTTGGTGGATTCACATGGCCAGATGGCCAGTGTTCCCTTGGCCTGTTCAGTAGCTTCCCGCCATGCGAGAGCTCACATTTGCTCAAGCAAAGCAATAATCAGCAATTCGCTCCACGGATCCTCAGCTGCGAAAGTTGAAGTAAGAAATTAAACTGTTATGACTGAGGGCTTCCTCAAAGTTGTTGTATTGTTTTTGTGAGCAGTGGGCTCTGATTTGTAAATCAACTGGCAACTTACTGCAAAAGTGACCAATGTCAATACACAAAAAACACAAAAATAGCAGATTAAAAATTTTTTTTTAATGCTTTTTGTGGTCTGAAGGCAGGCAACAAATCCTGGTAATTCTTGACAACAAAATTAAACTTTGCTACTTAATCATTACTGACACACCTCCTACTGCTCCTCTTCTCCTACTTGGGAGCAGTAAAGGTCACAATATAAAGTCTGGCCATGCATCACACACACATACAAAAAAACAAAAACTGAGCCCTTCATCATAAAATAACCTTTAGGAGGCAGAAAACAACACACTAATGATACCTATTGTGTAAGCATATCTGGGGGTGGGTTTTTCCTTTAATAAAAGGAATAAGAAATGTACAAAAATGTACACTGAGATGAGTAAATTGGTCTTGGCAGGACTTTGTTGTCCCTCTGTGTCTTAATGGGGCCTGATAACAGAGGGAATCAAGATCAAGGCTGTGTCCAAACAGTTTATGTTTATATATATATATATATATATACATATATATACATATATATATACATATATATATACGCTATAGGTGGCACTTTGTTGTAGTATCTCACAATAATAAATGAAAACATCAAATGTATATGGAAAAATACCTGGTTTAACTCATCTGTTCTTTTCAAATAGATTTTGGATTGATTTACTTTAGACTAGAGCCATGATTTCACAAGAGAAAAATACAAACAAAATCTAACCTTAAGCATTTCCTTTCAAAACCCTGTGTGAATAAAAACAGCCATATTTGATAAAGAAAGATCCTATTCATACAGTTTCATTGGTCAGAGGTGACATTATTACAACCAAAGAGGCTATTGCGAGAAGAGTTTTACTTTCATGTCACCTGTAATTTCATGAAGAGGAGTCATTTGTTTTTCAAATGGAAATGAATCAGTGTTGCACATTAAATTGTAAAACAATTCCACTTTTGTTCATGTGCTTGAAAGATAATGAGGCACTGCAGCTGGGAGTGGGCAATGTGGATAAAATTAATATTGCTATAATTATCGCAGCATTATCACAACACTAATTTTACAATTTCAACTAAAATGTTCAAAATAAAAGCAAACAAAGAATAATTTACGTCAGGTGTGTCCCATTGAGTAAAATGATGACGACAGTAGGGTCAACTGCATCGTCTCTTATTAGGGAAAGTTTATGGTAAATAACTCTCTGCATGAAGCTGCAGGTTACGTATAATTAAAAGAGGCAATCAAACAGACTGAGGTCTCTGCAGTCTTGCCTAAATTACTCAGCAATAAGCAAATTTGTGGAATCAATTTAAGGAGATTCATTTTATACTGTTTCATACACACACGCTCACAAACTCACACAAAAGCGGGGAAAAATTATCATAAGTCATACTGGAGATCAGTTAAAAGGGCATGCAAAAATTAATTCAATATTAAAGCCTATTTAACAAATGCAGCAGCAGTTCATGTGAATTAGTGAGAAGTAATCTGTTGCCCCTAATTACCAGAGACACAGATTATCCCACACTCTAATCTGTGTTATGAAGTTCCACTGAGGGTAATTTGCCAGAGATAGATATAGCTGCTCTGAAAGGTTATTTTGATGGTGATGCAGTGTGTGCTTTTTAGGACCATTAACTGTAAAGGCTTTTAAATGATAAAATAAGGGAAAATGTGAGGCAGAGATTTATGATAAAAAGCTGTCTTTTGTGCATTTAATGGCACTTGTTTCTCGTGTTGCATGCATTTTGATGGAAATTGTAGACTGCAATCATGATCCTGTGGTTTCAAATTGATTGATCGTGTCAATGAACATCAAACGAGTGTGTCTCTGCTGAGGAAAATGGACATAAATCTTTCATCTATGTGCATTTTAACAGTTCTGTATCTGTTATTTCAGTTTAGTGTTACTTTTACAAATATTATGTGTGAAATTGATAGTTACAAGTATTCAGGTTCAACACAACCGTGATTTAACTACTAAATCTAGAAATTTCTGCTACATTGAGGAACCAAGCCACTGTTTCTCTGCAAAAAAAGTTCTGGGCTAAGGTCGTCAACAACGGATATTTTCCACATCTAGTCAAACTAGTCAAAACTGCCTTGTGCACTACAAATCATGACAGTCCTCGCAGTCATATTTTGTCCAGAGCTGACATAATGCCTGGCTATGGCAGGCAGATACAGATACAGCTCTAGTCCTCCCAGTGAGGATTCAGACACATGCAAGTCATCCCAGAGGAAAACACAGTCATGAGGTAGACATTAAATGCTCGCTGAGGTTCCTGAAAGCAGTGCTTCCGCTTAATAAATGTAATAACTGAGAAAGTGAGGCAGCCAGTCACACTGAACAAAGGTTGTGTGAGGCAGTGCTTTGTCTGTGAGCTATCACCGCAGCATGCCTGCTGAGGTGTAAAACACAATGGAGAGATTCCTTGTCTGTTCTTGTATCAGCCAATTTCCTTCAGATAAAAATGGTGGATAACATGTATGGACCCAACCAGTTCATTGTGTTCTGTGTACTGGTGAATAGTTGTATTTATGATACCAGAATATCATCGTTTATATGCCAAACCTCCGGAAAGTGGCGTAGTCCTGTAGTTTGACAATTGTATGTCTCAATTTAAAAAGCTTTGTGTTCTTTCTTTAAACAGAGACACAGACTTTCCACTCTTAGCTTTGGCTTTCAGTGACTTCTACGTACCGTTTGGTCACAGTTTGGAAAAAAATTACCTTTTTGTGGAGAGGAAGACTAAGCAAACATCAAACTTAAAAACGGGTAAACACCATCCACAGACAGAGCCTTTTAACGACTGAATGTTGAATCAGCTATAAATACACAGCTATGTTATAATTGTTTTCCTCTGCCATCTAAACCAATGAGCCTAGAGGTCCACTGCGGTATAGTGATGGACCACATCACTGGGAAAATGCACTGTACCTCAGAGCCTGGGCGAACTGCCTGTTGAATGCACAACAGCCTCAGCCAAAACACACAGAACCAACTTGGTGCGCTGCTCTGCCTGCACAGTGTGTGTGTGTGTGTGTGTGTGCAGCAGGCCTTCTGGATGCAGCTATGGCAATATTTGAGTGCGCAATTATAAATTACAATGTCGGGCAAAAGTAAATCATTACAGCTGCGAATCAGAGAGGTGAAATTGTTCAGGTCATTCTTGACTGCAAGAATTGCTTCAGTTCAGGCAGGTGAGAGCTTTGCAAAGCTATGAAACAATCTGTAGTAAACACAATGCCCTGCTTATTACAGGAACTAGGTTACCAGGCGCTGCTTTACACAAACACTGTGTTGTTGTATTGTAACTGTGGGAAGACACGTTTCATGGAACAAGAGTGTAATCACTAATCACAGCAGCTTGTTTTTAGGAGCCCTGTCAACCTCTTCAGTCCAGTTATGACTCTTTCAATATGTGTGTCAATACACAACGGATTCTCCAACATTTTAAACTAAACATACAATGTGTAACATGCAGCACAGGGGCAATAAAATGGAGGTGATGTGAGTACAAAGCTTTTGACTTTGACCCTGGTTCTCTTTCTGTTTTTTCTTCTGGAGGTCAATACCACTCTTCCCTTAACCTTGAATACATGCTGATTTGCATGTGTTCAAGTTTGAAATGCAATAAGCAGATTTTGTATAAATCAAAAGCTGAGAGTACATTTTGCAGATATGATCTGTGTGCATGTTTTGTCTGATTAAAAAATTCATGTGGCATTACATTTTCCCCAACATTTCCTAACGCAAAACACTTAACATATGAACGGTTGTAATAACAGCTGCTCTTCTACCTGCTGCCTGACATGCTGTCAATGATCTGTGAAACAGAGGAGGCACCACTGGACCTCTACAGCTCACAAGTGCAACATCAAAATGACATTTTGGTTATTACACAAGATACATGGTTGCATGTGTATACATAAAAAAATTACTTACCAGGCATAAACTGCTGAGTAGTGAGATGAGAAGAAAGTCCAGATTGTGGAGCAGCAGAGCGGATCCCATGCCTGACCTGGGGCAACTCTACCTCCAAGAGTCCTTGCGGGGCTCAAACAGACGCTGGTGATGCTCGGATGAAATTATTTAAGCTACTTAACTCTCTTCAAAGTGGAGCGAGTTGTGTTTTTTTACTCCATCTGGCCTCTCTATGCTTATGGCGGCTTGCGAAATCATAACTCTGTAATCGCCTCCCTCTGCCCTCGATTTAATTTCCTATAATCTACTATATTCTCATGCTTAGCCCGCTCTCTTTATTTCTCTGCATCTGTCTTTTTTCCTCGTCTGAAATTACATCCACATGTCAGAACTATTTATGTCGCTCTAGCTCTGCGGTGGGAAGTTCAAATGATTCTTTGTAGGGAAGAAACCAACGCTGTATTTTTAGGTCTTTTAAATTTCCCCTCAGACTAATTTAAACACTTCAGTATGGAGCTGTGCGCCTTATGGCTTATTCCAGTCTTCTCTTCCAAGTGTTAGATCAGTGTTGGACAGAAATACGCCCGAAATGTATCACTCCATCACTAGTCGCTGTTGAATTTCACTGTTTGATTCCCTCTGACTCATGTCACTATCAACGCAGACATCTACTATCGTGCGAGCGGCAGTGAAAGCAGCAGGATCTCAGACAGGGTTAATTACAGCATTTAACAATAAAAACAGTCTCGTGACAGAGCAGAGTGGGATATTACTAACTTTTCATAGATTTGTTTAGGCTGCTTGATTTGCGTGAATCAACTCAATTAATACACTGTGGCACTTCACTTTCCCTGGTTACGCTTCTTTCTTACGCATTGCGAAAACATGCAAAATGTGTCATTTAGCCTGTGTTATTTCCAGAGACCGCGTTCAACTATAACACAATCTAGCGTGGCAGTTAAACAGCAACTGAATGTATGAAACTCCCAAACGGGCTCTGTTTACCAATGGTGATGTAAAAAGCTCAGAGAAAGACAGAAACGCCAAGTTGACTTCAAGAATCTCTACTTACTACCAAGAGAAAGCCAAATTCGCACTGAAGGATAGACAAAGTCTGTGTTTCTGCGCAGAGTAAATGCAAAAGTTGAAGTTTCTCGTGTTGGAAAGCGTCTCCAGATGTGGAAGGCAGCAGGTCGTGTTCAGTAGTGAGTATGTGGATGGAAAAGGGGGGGCGGAAAGGAGGCAGGTAGGGTGGAGCGTAACAGCCTCTCATTGGTGCGCACTCTCTTACGTTGGAATAAACCACGACTCCGAAATGACATATTTTCTCACCCCTCAAACAAACTCTACATTCAACAGATCGCAGGGCCTTTGCCAAACCACTTTTTCCCCCTGCAGTCTCTCAAAAGTTGCATCTAGTAGGATTGGATTACCGAGACATAATGCAGAAGATATCCGTTTTTATCTCAGGCACCATCTGCTGCTTTTCTGTAATTTACATTAAGGCTTCAAGAGCTTCAAGTTAACAATTTTTTTTAACAGCTTTTAAACGTGTGTTTGTAAATGAAACACTGGAGGGTCTGGCATAAAGTGTTGAATGTATGAACAGTCTCAGGCAAGTAAAAAATAAATAATCTAGGCCTATATGTTTTTTTCATCCGACTAGGCTATATATTTTTTGACACTTCTGATCCTGAACTGTTGTATTTAACTCGTGTGTTTTGTTGACATTGGCTTTACTTCGAGGTACTCCTCTACTTTGAGGTCCTACAGACCCCACTGCTGTATGGGCAATAATAATAATAATAATAATAATTTTCTATTTACAATTGTATTATTTCTTTTGACTTTTCTACATATTGAATAAAGTACTGAGGAAAGTAATGGCTGTAAAGCTCTGTTATTGCACTATATAAGGAAATATAACAAGCTTAATGGGCTTTTCATAAACAAATGTATATTCATTTTGTTTGCCAAACATTCATTCACAGACAAAGAAACATGTCATCAGACATAAAGACATGACTTGTGTTTGGGGTCAATTATACTCCAGAGAAGTCTAACTCCCTGTTAGACCTCATGCAGCTGTGTGTGCAAGTGTGTGTGTGTGTACACACTTATTTGGGATTTTGGGATTAGAGAGTAACAGTGAAGGTGGTAAGTACTGTACTTGTACAATTGAGTATTTCCATTTTCTGTTACTTTATACTTCTACTCTACTACATTTCAGAGGGACATATTGTACTTTTTACTCTATGCTACATTTATTTCATAGCTATCATAGGTATTTTCATCTATGAGCTGTTAGCAGTTCCACTAAAAGTGATTTCCCCTCTAAACTTATTAGATGGTGTAATTTAGATAAGTGTTCAAGACCTTAGAGGTGAAACTCTTCAATACTTTACAAAAACAGCCAAGATTAGATAAAAGTCCAAAAAAAAAAAAAATACAGATTTGTGTATCAGAACTTTTGTTTTTTTTCCCTCTCCCATTAATCGTGTCACAACCCACAAGATTTATGTTTTGACCCTTTGGTGGGGCCCGATCACTGGGTTGGTAACCACTTAACTAAACTACCTCACAGTAGTTAAAACTAGCTACAACTTGGCTAGCCACAACAGTAAAATTCTGCATCAGTACTAACAATCTAACAATGTCATATATGATAATATATCAGTCACAGGGGACAATTTTCTTTATGTTAAAATGTTAAATTTGTTCTTTGAGCTGTTAAAGACAACCAGGGGTCTCAAGAGCCCAAAACAGAACATGAGGGTTAACATTTAGATAATCATGTGTTCTGCTTTTCTCCAGTGGTAAATGGATTAATCCTTTTTTCAAATTTTGTAAAGCAGGTAGTCTTGATGTTCCCATTTAAAATTATTCTTTTGCCTGCTGCTCTGAGGCCAGCGGTCAGTGTGACATCCTCTTTAGACCAACTCAAGTGTTAAGCTGACCGTTTGAATATGAAACAGCCTTTTCTCAAAAAAGAACACAGAAACATGCTCTTAATGAATTCTGCAGGTTATGATCACACCTGTATAGTGGACAATAGTGACAGTACAATGCTAAAATAGCATTGTGCAAAACCAGTGCTGCTTATTCTAGTATACTCCAAACAGCTGAAGGTACAATACCATTTTTGCATGGGTGATCTCAATAGTGAACAAGCACTTAAACGTGGCAATATAAGTGAAATCTCCCATCTATAAAACCATGCAGGGCAATAGCTATGATAGCGGAATAATTGTTTAATTCAGTAACTGCCTGGCTGTTTGTAATACAGCACACCGAGCAGCAAACAAAGAAACACTGAAAATACAAAGACACAACTGCTGTTGTGGACTGAGAAAATATATGCATTATCCAACACAATAATGAGACAATAATGTTTCAGCAGATGTTACTGCCACACAGAGAGCAGAGATTTGGCACAAAAGCAACTCCACTAAAGTGTCATTTATCCTCATGTGGAATCTCATGTTGTTGACAGTGTCATCAAATGATATGACACCAAATCAAATTTTAACTCGCCTGCACTCATTACATGTGCAGTTATAGTATAGTTTGCACAATGAGACAGATGTGGGCTATATACTGTACACTCGACGTGCACTTAAATATTAATAACCAAGTCCTCCTATTTAGCATTCATAAGCAGTATATGAACGTTGAAAACATGGTTTATAACATACTATAATGTGGTTGTAAGCAGATTTAAGTGTTTATAAATGTATTTGTCAACAGCTATAACTCCTCCTGTGGGCCCCCAAAAATAGAGGCTGGTGTAATAACAGATAATGAATGACAATCAAGTAAAACACAGCTGTAATAATATAAAATGTCTTCATAGGGTAGTTATAATTATTGACAAATATTGTACATTAATAAAACACACATCTGCTTTCAATAGCATGTCCCAATAATATAGTATGTTATAAACCATCTATTAAATGTTTATATCTGCTTAAAAACACAAAATAGGGGTGTTAAAGTTAAGTCTTACCTTGAGCTTGGAAACAATAGTTCGAAAACAAATCTAAACTCAAGGTCCACTTTCCAGCTTTTTCCCCTCATGATCTTCCCCAGTCGATGGAGACTGTTGAGCAAACTCCATGCACTGGGAAAGACTGCAAGATGTATTTGAAAGCGCTGGGGAAAAAATCGAATAAGTTGATCTCAACTTGAACAGTTTCTTCTGCAATGATTCGTTCAATGATTTTTTTCTGGATTGCCAACAGGGCAAAGCTGGCAACTGCACCTGGGCCCCCAGACAGTTAGATGGCATTTGTAATGTAATGTAATGTAATTGAATTTAATTGATTGCAAATGCAAATGCAATTGAACAGATATAGACAGATACAGCAAATCATTTTGTCAATTTGATTCATAGTAATTTTTCTATGAATAATTACCTACATGACAAAATTGTCTTGATGCTGTATTCCTTCTGTCACTTGCTGTAGGTAAAAAAAAATAAAGCTATAAAAAAGCAAAGCAATGTCTTATTTTTGAGCATGTAGGCCTACTTGATGTCAATCTCTTGTTGTGTTGCTTTGCTCATTAAATCAAAGATAGAAGCAACAGTTGAACCATAAGATGTTTTTTTAACTAACTCATAAGAAACATTCAGTACCAATATGACAGCAGCACCTGCTTCACAGACTTGTGCATGAAACATACATGTGTTTGTACATTACTCATAATATTAATATATTTTTCTTTTTTCCACTTCCCTTTAATCCTTCCTTTTTTTAACCCTATGCATCCCTCTTTCCGAAGTCACGGTATTACTGTAACAACATCCTCAACCTTAATCAGCCTGGGCTTCATTCCCATCATGAATAGGTTATTCCTGGGGTGAGAGGCAATGAACAATATGAACACTGTCATAAACAGACAGCCAGCAATAAGACATGTGACCATACATTTGCTCATCCGCCATGCAGATGATTGCACCCTACTGCGTCTCCATGGGAAACTCAAAATACTGTAAACTGCAGAAGATTAACAGAGGGGACCATGTTCATGACATATGCATAATCTCCTCTCTAAAAAAACAGGACAAGCCTTGCTTATAAAACGTTCTTTCTGAAAGGTTAAGTGTGCCTTTAAGCCAGTTACCGTATCTCTGGTTATGGTACTTATCCCTGGCTATGGAAGTCTTCTGATCCTTGACATCCATCTGGAATGATTAATATCCACCTCCTGAAAGTGTCGCAAGTGCTTGGCAAATGTCATCCATCACAGGCAACAAAACATGAAAATTTATTAACAGGAGACAAATATTAAAAGGAGCTGTATGTAAGAATTTTAGTTTAAAACATTCAAAAATTAACTAAAATTATCAACAGAATCTGAAGAAATAACAGTTTTGACATCATGTCAAAGACATCTATGTATTGTGTTGCAGATATATCTACTGAAGTTAGCATGCTAACATCCTGTCTCTTAATACAACTTTGTACCTCAAGAGGCGATAGTGAGTCACTGTAGCGTCCAGTCTACCCTTAGTCTGACATGAAAGGATGAAGAAGTAAAGCTGCCCCGAGGGTAAGAAACCAGGTTAATGTGTTTGCTAAGTTCACTGGGACTGTGCATTTCCTTGCTTCTTACGGGTGGACACCCCAACTTTCTAGCAGACTGTCCTCACCAGAAAACGTCCATATAGATCGTCTGTGCAAGCAGCCTGTTATGACCCATGTTTACGTTTGTTGTAGGATGTGACCTCTAGTGGTTGTGGTCATTATGACGGGAGCAAACCAGGCAGTCAGGTGACGTAGTATAAAGAAAAGTCCGCCTATGGAGGCGGTGGGGTGGATGTCTGGCACAAATAAACAAAGGACTTTCACCTAGGAGACCAGGGTTTGTGTCCTGTGTGAAACCAAAAGTCAACATTGATTTCTTTAAAGTTTTAAGTTACATAATGTTACTTATGTGACTCACGTAACTTGACTTAAGTCACATACTTAACTTACGTTAGTTGTGTAACTAACATATTGTACTTATTTTAATCCAAACCATGATCTTTTCCTAAACCTAACCAAACTGCGACTGTTTCATAACGTTAACCACGTGTTTAACGTCACATGACTTATGTCACGTGATTTACATAACATATGCTTGCAGCCGTCCTCAACTGCCACCGGTAGGTGTGCTAATTTAGGAACCCACTCCTGTGGGTTGTATTAGTGGGTGAGAACAAATGACCTATGTGGTTATATGGGTTGTAGGACTTGTTGCTTTCTGGTGATATGCTGCCCCCAGTTTGTTTGGAGCATGAATTTGACAGGTGGCCAATTCTTACATATAGCTCTTTTAAGCATTTTTAGGGGTATAAGATTTGTTCATTCATTGAGCCATTTGCAGTAGCCAAGTATAAACAATGATAGTGTCATTTTCTTAGGAAGAGCTTGGCAAGCTGCCATTGTAGCCTGAGTCCCACTCAATAGTAAGTCCAATTGTAGATGCTTCTTTTCACGCATTTATCTCTTGAGTGATCAGTTGAGTCCGATGTCAGTGTCTATGGGACACAGGGAAGTGAGAAGTCTCAGAGAAGTGAGAAATTTGCTATCATCCAGAAAGTTGGACACAAGTTTGCACCCTAGATACAGAGTCTGCAAGAAATCTATCGAATATTACATTGACAGAAAATGTTTTCTTTCCTACTTCATCTTATCATCGCATGTGTTCCTACTATAGATGTTAGATTTCTTCCTGAATCATTAACATTGGATGTTATTGTCCATCTCGGCCAATGGGCTTTCTCTGGTGTTTTTTTTTTTTGACACCTTTCAAAATAGATAAAAAAAGCCAGCATTCACACATTACATTTATGTTTGCTTGACATACTCACTGAAAAGAATGAACCCTATACACTGAAACCCTATATCTGTGAGACGCATTTCCCAAAAGTCATGTTAAAAAAAAACACATAAATTCAAAGCACATGTATGTTTTGGGCACATGATGGTTTTCATGTGTGAACATTTTTTTTGTACTATACTTATGGTTTCATGTAGCACACATGACTTCACATGTGAAGATTTCTATTTATACTTTCAGGTTGATCTTTTCCATATGTACATTTTGTTTTTTTTTATGTTTCCACCCACATTTTCACCTTTTCGCATAACCCTGACAAAAGCTTTTGCATAAATTGCATGTGAAAGTGCAACTCATGGGTGAAAAATGTTATTCATGGGATATCGGACATTTCACATGACCACCACTGTGCCCGGGAAAAGCACTTGGGATTGGAATTGGAATGACTTCTTAGGTTAATTTTTAATCATTCCCATTTACTGTAGTTGTGATTTGAAGACAATAAACATCATATACAATACAATCAATGTGCTTCCTTTGTCTCAAAACAATTGGTGAAATCCCCAGAGGAAGCTATTTCCAGCTGGATCGGGGTCAGCTCATCTTCTCCGAAGCGACTCTTGCTGTCTTGACAGCTCACCCACCCAGGTCTCCCAAAAGGTATTCCTCAGAAATAGAGTAAAGGAACAAATCGTGTCAAAGAAACTTCGTCCCTGACACCCTGAGCACGAGTTACACATACACACTGAGATGGAGGTCTTTATGATTACAAACCTCATTCTTCCACCTTGATGTCTATAGCAATTGAGGCCACTTTTATCAAACATGTCTCAGAAAGATAAGGCAGCATGAGGTAACCAATGAATTGTACGGCCTCTACACACAACTGAGAAATCGCTATAACATGAACAGGTCTCTGACACATTGTCCTGTGACCTGGAATTGGTGCAAATACCAGTTGTAGTTTTTAGTTCCAAGAGGGTTTTGAAAGCCAGACATTTTGCCGTCTGGTGAAGTATACATTTAGTCATTAAGTGTCACATTTTGTTATTGTCAACCAACCCAAACAAGGGTCCTTGCACTTTCACTGCTGATGTTGAACAAATTGTTCTGAAATTCAAAATTACAATTAAAATACAAATACAGTAAATGCAAAAACATGCCGCAGCTGCACGCACATATAAACTACAAAATGTGTTGTAATGTTTGACTGCCAACAATGTCCAATAGTGTCAACAAGTTCTTAAGTAAGCAAAGTGTTTTGCAATAAGACAGCTGTGGTAAAACAAAATGCCTTCAACCAAATACAAAAACAGAGCTGGGGCAGTGTGTCACTAAAGTTAAAGTCCAGCAAGTGGGAAAAGAGTTTGCACAGCCAAATCTAACAGAATGCTTTACTTTACATAACAGTCTCACCTCAAGGTCCATTTAGCAGCTGTTCTTGAGCTTTCACATCACACAATCTTCATCAGCAGATTGATTTTGCCCACTTTTCAAGGAATTGTTGGTGTTCTAATTTCTCATCTCTTTAAGGAATTTTCACCAATGTTGGCTTAAAAGTTGCAATTGAAACTTATTTTTGGAAACAGCAGTTGACAGAACAGTCTCACCACATTGGTAAATGGACTGTACTTGTATAGTGCCTTTCTAGTCTTCTGACCACTTAAAGCGCTTCACACACTACATATCACATTCACCCCATTCACACACATTCATACACTAATGGCAGATGCTAACTGCTCTTCAGTTCAAGGAACTAACTAATCTTTCACACACACACACCAACGGCACAGCCCTTGGGAGCAATTTGGGGTTCACTGTCTTGCCCAAGGACACTTCAACATGTGGGCTGGGGGAAGCCAGGATCGGACAGTCGATCTTCCGATTGGTGGACGACCCACTCTACCACCAAGCCATGGCCGCCCATTGTCCATTTAGTAGCTGCTCTGGAGCTTTCGAGCTTTAGAAGTCCTTAAATGACTAAGAAATTCAAATTGAATGCTTCAGAACAGCTTCTAAATGGAGATTTTTTTGTCAACTACTGTTTCCAAGGTCAAGAATGAACTTTCAACAACAGAATGCTCTTTTAAAATCAATTTTTCTTTTTAATGTAGAAACTTGCATCAAAAGAACATTATGTTAGATTTAACTAGGTTTGGCTGGTAAACAAATATGATTTGGACAGAGAAGAGCAGGTCAATTAACTGATCAGTAATAAACAGCAGCAGTGGGGTTGAGGCTGTGCCAAGAGGGTTGTTTGTGAGTTTAATGTTGTCTCTGCACTGTGCAGAGATCACAACCCAGTATGCAATTTCAGAAAATACAAGCGCTTGTCACAGTGATTTGGCGGTCAGCACTGTCGCTTCGCAGCAAGGGCGTTCTGGTGTGTGGTGGTCACTGTGTGCTGGCGAGATACCGCTCTGCTGAGTCAAATTCAGAGACTGAAATTACCCCATGAGGATCAATACACATACCTCAATAAATCTTTTCTTTCTTCTCACTGACTAATGAAAGTAAGACAGCAGTACAGTAGGGGACAGAGTAGATACTGACAGATAACACAGAGAACAGGGGGAATTGGATTTTAATCCAGTGAACATGATGTGTCATCTATCTAATGTGAGGACACTTTCTTACAAGGTTATCTTGGAAATGTCAGAATGATTCAGTGATGCTGCTCAGCAGGGCTCAGCATCCAAAACTCCAAATTACCCCATTGTTTTTGTGTGTAAACTCATGTTAAATGAGTTAAAAAAAAAACGTGGAAAAGTTGAGATGAGGAAAACCAAAGGAGAAATCTATTAAATGGGGAATTCATAAAGAAGGTTCACTTTTTAGTAATTGTATTCTGTCCCAGCTGGTTACCCTGTGACCAAAGGAGGGTGCTGTGGCTCAGCTGTTGGTGTTTGACAGCACAGATGTTGACAACTTAAAACTTAGTCCCGTAGACTGACATCCTGCCCCTGAATAAATAATACTTCCTTCTAATTACCTTTCAGAGTGTGATCTTTGATGCATGAACTTTCTGGTTGTGAACATTGAGGAAGCATGTTGATGTTAGAGGTGTTTAATTGATTGTGAAAGAATGGAACCAAGAAGAGTTCAAACGTCAATAAATTGTATGCTGTCTCTTTGCGACACACACTCTCGCAGGGTGAGAGGAACAGCATAAATGTTTGTTTATTAAGGATAAAATTGATTTAAAAAATGTTTCAACGGAAATCCTGCTGAGTCCCCAGAAAACGGTGTTTATTTTATCTTTACTAAATAAGAATTTCTGCCAAACAACATGGAAACAGTCTATGTTGGAGTGAAGCCTGTTCGGACTGGCACTGTTACCACTTCTGCACACTAAACTGGATACCACATCAGGTCCTAGTTGACAAGGGACAGTATAATTACATGCTCACGCACTTCACTGACTGCCTTGTGGATTTGATAATGAACACGTCACATCTACCAGGAGCCCAGCTGGTGTATTAGCCACCTTATCATTAGATTAAAGAGGTAATTCAGAGCCATAGGGGAGTTTCTGCCTGTTAATGCTACAGAGCACAGCATACACTTAGTATTGCAGTATATGAATTTGTTGTATAGAGCAGACAAAAAGCCTATATTTTAATAGTGATCAGCTGAGAAACACAAAATGCTGAGTTTAAATATCCATAACTCAAAACTTTTAATTGTGTGTGAATGTACTGTATATCACTTATGGTTTATGAGTAATTAGACAAAAACATTGCAAGATATATTTCTTATGTGGAATTGGTATTCAACTGATGAATGCTAATTTATCATTTGGCATTTTAACTACATCTATGATTTATGCTCACATAGTGTGACAGTTGATTAACCAAGCTATATATATATATATATATATATATATATTAATTTAATCTCCAATTAAAGAATCACAAGCATCTGATTTTACAAACATTACAACAAAGCAAAAACCTTTAGTTATCCCACATAAAAAATGTACATTTTCAATAAGATGTGGCAATAAATGAATAATGCAAGCACTGGAGTTGAAGCAAAGTTCAGCATTAAGATTTGTCAAAATTATTGGCTGAACGATTTAACAGTCTTGTCAAAGTTTTCCTCTCAGGGGGGCCACTACACTTGATTTCAGAGTGTTTCCCCTTTTTATCATCCACCTCCTCCATCTGAAAATAGGGTTCTCTTCACACTTGGCCACTATTACATCTCAAACAACAGGGTGAGATATGTTACCTCAGAATCGAACTGCATGCCACTGACACTTAACGTCTGCTTTTTGTGTCTTTCAGCCTCAGATTCCCTCTTGATAAATAACATTGTTTTAGTGACACATCTGAATTGCACAACCACTTTTTTCGTGTTAATTATATAACAGCCATGCTTTTATCCTATTAAAGCACCGCAAAGCAAAGGCTACAGCTGCACTGAAGGTCATCTGATGGGTCCAAGTAACAATTGGCATTGTACACAGATTGGAGCCTTTCCATGTACATACCAGCCAGACAACAGACTAACTCCAAAATAGCACAGGTCTTGGATGTTTTAAGAGCTTGACTCAATACAGTTGGTCATGTCATGAATTGTTGCTGAAGCCTGTCAATTAAAGTCACCTGGTGGGACCTAAATGTGGATTTGGTGCTGTGCTTTGCAGGGCTGGATCCATTTATACTCTGACATATAGTTTCCATCTGTATCACTATGTAGAGGTTAGCTCTAGCCAAACACTGACAACTGTTGTCATGTGCTGTTTGAAAATAATGAGGAACAAACTGCAGCCAAGACTTATTTCTGCAGCACGCACTAATCTGTTGATTATTTTATGCTCCGATGTCCCATCTCTTTTATGGCAGGCAAGGCCACAGTGAGTGCAAGGAAGAGAAGCAGAGCGAGCCTAATTATTTTTCTCTTATAGCATTTAAAAAGGATGAGATCCCTCTTGATCTTATATTATGGTTTAGAATCTTGACAGGCATCAATTAACAATATCAACACGCAATGACATATCAAAATACTCTCTCTGTCTGCAATGATCAAAACAATCCATTCAAATCCTTTTTACAAGTTGTTACTGACAAGTCATGCTAATGTGAGCTACCATCTTTGCCCTAGCCCATATTGTCTGGCATCATCCCAGAGAGTGTTAATTTAATCCTCCAGTTAGCTTGTTAATGTTGTAGTTTGCCAAGCAGGAGGAACAGGAGTTGGACCCAAATGCAGACAACAGCGGCCGAGCAGGTGCAGTTCAAAGATTTAATGACAAAATAACAAGGCTTACACGGGTTACCAGACAGGCAGAAATGCAAACAAAGACACGAAGCAAAACTATCAGACACATGACGGGAAAAGAGCATGTCAAAATAAAACAGGAAAAACTATACATAAACCCTCAAACCATGACCGTTGAGATATGGGTTTGATTGAAGTGGATAGATTTTGTTTTAATCATGCATGACAACTAGGTTATCATCACCACACTGTAACGATCCTGTTTAAGCTCCCACAATATTGTTGGTTTTTGCAACCTGTCGTCGCAGAGCAAAGGGGATCTCACAGCTCATTCAATATCCATATTGACTTAAAAGTCTTTGCTTTTCATTATGAACAGGAAATCTGAAAACTAATTTATTTCCTCTGAAAAAGCCAGGGTTTAAGGTTTAAAAGCAAATGGACAGACATAAGAAGAATGTAGGTGGTGCAGCATTGCAAGCCCGACAAATGATGAAAGCCACACTTTGGATGCATTGCCCGACAATGGATTTGCCAATACTCACCATTTGCCACTATTGACTTGATCGGTTGCCTCTTTTGTCACATGAGATGGGTGGGAGCCCAAGCCCAGAGCAGCTGTCGAGTAACATCTGTCAGAGCAAAGACAAAGGGATGTTAGGAAGTCTGTGCAATTATAGATAATCAATCTGTGGAAGGGAAAAAAATATTTATTAGGCACATTGATACAAGATGAAAAATTCTAAATATTATATATATATATATTATATTTGTTTAAAAACAAGTGCAAGAATGAATTGTATCACTGAACAATCCTTTAACAATGCAAAGTCAGACACTGTTGTAGGAGAATTGATTTACTTTTTTTTTTAGCTTTCACTCATTTATTTATGGATGGGTCATATTTCATTCTCCATATGTCAATAGATATGAAATCAAAAGATTACAACACCTGCACACAAATCAAAATGTCCTTTTGAATCCATACTACACCTACCTTCCCTTTAACTACAGTAAACAATAATTTATTGAGTCATACAAACCACTTTTAGTCTTGAAGGTCTATAAGCCGTCTGTAAGCCGACTCAGTCCTAATAATTATGATTATTATGTATGACTTCAGTCTTACCTGCTGTCATGAAATTTAAATGAGCTGTTCTACTGTGACCCGAAGAAATACCACAATGTTTAAGAGATTAAGCACATCATCCTTGGTAACGTTGGTATTTTTTAGTAAAACTTCCAAATTTCTTAACAAAACACATTGCAAGTACAGTATCGTCCTAAGCACTTAAAATGCTAGGAGTAATTATTAATAATTACTAAATATTAAGTTAAATTTTATTTGAGAAGCTCAGCCTCATACAGAAGCAGTTGATGCAGACAACACACATAAGTACACACAAACAAGGAAAAACACAAAAGCAAAAGCTAAAGTAAACAAAAATGCAGTGAAATATTTTTAAAAGAAGGTAGTGTAGGTGCAAACCCCAAAACACCTGGATGGCTGTTCCATACTCTGAGCATAAACACCAAATGCTTCCTGTGACCAGTGATATATATTGGGTTGATAGACTGGAAGCATGCTAGATACATTGTTTTTCATAGTGTGCTTATAATTTGTATAGGTAGATACACAGGTTACAGTGTGGATGCAGTGTAACAAATGTTACTGGAAAGAAATGGTTATTTAGAGGGTCTTTGAATGAACATCTTAACCAGAAATCAAAGCAACTATCGTTCTAATATGAATGACCTTTGGAGGCTGCCCCACTTTTAATTAATTTGCAAATTAGTCAAATGTTCATTTGAGTTATTTACACTCATATGATCTTTATTTCAAAACAATGTGAACGCCAAAAACATCACCCTGGCTGCCACTCTGTCTACAAAACTGTCTCCGTTCAAGTGTGAATGGCAGCTTCACAAAGTGGCACTTAGTGTCATCCCAGATTACTTTCTTGACTTCTATGTTCTTGAGAGAGGCTTGTTCACATACAACTACACTCGAAAAGTCAGAGATCAGACAGATACAACATTCTGTCAACATCCTATTTTGGGGAGGATTTGAGTTTAATGCTCTGCAAATCCCTCTGATCAGACCAGATAAATGGTCATCATAAAGGCTTGTCCTGGCACATCATGTGCACAGGGAATAATACTGTCTCATTGGTTGCAATTTTGAATAATAATCAAGAATAATTGTGGGGAATTGCAGTTCATCATACAGCATTGTGGCCTTGTAATTTAAACAACTTCATCCCCCTCTTGTCCAGCAATCATCATTTGAGTCATCCCCTCCTCACTAATAACCGCCACACTTCACTGAACAAGGTCAACAGTCCAAGATCAGGGAGGTTACACAAGGTCTCACTGATGGTGTTGATGGAAATAGCCTCGATAGCAGAACCAGGCCTGGATTTCAGCTAATAGTGTTGCATCATCCATATCCTGATGATGTGGACACACACACAGACACACCAACCTTTGTCTTAAATAGAAACACCAAGGCATATCCTTTTATAGTCCTGCCCCCCCATTGTTGGCAGTGTGGTTTGGTATGGAAGGGGGGTGGAGATGAAACCTGCGGACAGTGGATAAAGGGACCTACCCTCTACCCGCAGTGTGCTGGATCCCCTGTTGTGTCAGTCTTCCCATTTGCCTTTCTGAGAGCTTCTTGCAATGGCCCCTAAAAAGAAGGAAGAGCCGAAACCTGCTGCAGTAGCGGCCCCCAAACCCCCAGAGCCCGAGCGCCCCAAGACCCCGGAGTTTGACCCCGCATCAGTGACGGTAAATCAAAACAAATATACCAATATTAAGCAACGTAGAGAAACCGTAGATCGAGACAGATTAGAGTGTTTTAATATTTTAAATGACTGATAACTCACACTGGAAATTAAGATTCTTGCATTTAAATTATTAGCATAGTAACATTTCTATTTATCTTAGTTAGATTATTACTAATAAGGAGATTTCATAGAAATATTCAATGTTAGGAGCCAAGCTGGTGTTTAAAAAGAGCATCAGAGACCTCATGTGACCTAAACTTGGCAGTGCAGCACTGTACCATATGAATGGGTTGTGGTTATGCTGGCAATTTGTATAATATTTAAAAAAAAAAAAAAGTTATTTCAGGTCTTTATTAAACTTCAAACATTCATAACAAATTGCATTATACAGTTAAAGAAGCTGTGACTTCTTGTCAGAGAGAGGTTCAGAGGCAAACTAGCTTATACCAGAGAAAGATCTTCTGCTGACTTGACCCCTTCTCAATGAATAAATGTTTTCCTGGTTGAGGAAGCCGCCCTGTTACAATGGAGCATGGTTAAAGCCACAAAATATGATTTTCATTATGTCTGAATAGCAGACCACCTGCACCATTCCTCTGAGGGCAAAAGGGTGGAAAAACTGGCAGGAAGAAAAATATAAATAATTATAGCCATTGCCAGCCATCTTTAAAAACATGCTCAGATAAGTGTTTGGATAATATTTTTACAAAGCTTCATGGAGGGGCTGGGGTTTGTAGACAGACATCAGACAGAAACTGTGGGCACTATCTGACGGGAGCCCAAAATATACATGAGTATAAATAGTCAACATTTGTCATGGATCAGAACAATTAGTTATTTTTAGAGCACCACATTAAACTGCCGTGCAATGTGAGTGTAAAACTGAATAGTTATGCAGACAGTAGTTTAACATTGATCTCTTTCTCTGGTATAGAACACTAAAATACTGTATTGTACAATTGATTTGACCCTACAACTCTACATCCCTTTGATATTTACTTTAAAAAAAAAAGTGTTGGTCTTGTAACGCTTCTTTCATTCTGCAAAGTATTCATAAAAAGTGAAAATTCAACAAGGTCCCCATTAAAGTTTTGAACCACCTTCATGTTTCACTCAAGTGGTTGATGAATTAGCAGCACGTTCTAAATTAGTACATCTCACTAAACTTATATCAATAAATTTATTCATTAACTTATTCAATAAATTTTAAAAAAATGTGCAGGACCTCCTTTAACTTTTTCTTAATCTTCGGCTCATGCATTTGCAAGTATACAACACAATCATTAGGTTGTGAATTCCTGACCCTGTTGAGATTGTGTTTTACGTCCTGGTGGTGTTTATAGTTACCAAAGATAATTTGCCACATATGGCATCTAAAAATAAACTCAAATGAAGCTGGCAGCAGCAGACAGTATAGATACTGTAAGAAGAGGGTGTTGGACCCAAGGTCACTGATAAACAATGCGCTATGATCAGAACAGATGGAAACTGTAACTAGATCTGTTGGAATGTCATAATAAAAAAAGGTGGAGTTAAGGTCAGGGGTCATGCTTAACAGTTTGTCCTCTAGTTTTTTTTTGTTTGTTTTATTAATTTCCATTAGAGTCAATCCCATTCCCTTGACTTGTGAACTCTTCTACTTCCTGAATGATCAGCAGCACCTAACCACCTTGTTTGCTTTGTCTCTTTTCAGCTGGAATTCACCCCTGAGCAAATTGAGGGTAAGGTGTAGGTGGTTGTTACAGTTGTCATTTGTGTTGCATGGACTGACAGCTATTAGAGGGAATTAATGGGTCGTATGATCATGCTCTCCATTAGTGTGTGCGAAATGTTCAGCAACAGTTGATGATACAGCGGTTGACGGATTTGTTAATATGTTTAAGTAAACACATCCATCTAACTCAGTCCCTGTGAAAGGCGATGAAAGCATGTGTCAGTCAAAGTAGAGTGGAACAACTTAAGGTTTGACTTTTTATTTATTTATTTATTTTTTTAAGCAATTTAGGATTTTTTTTTAAACTGAGGGATGCCATTATACGTCATTACTGAGCATGCATCTTCAAGGTCTTCAAGTTTCTGCATGCACTCTCTGATCACAATGAACTGAATGGAAATCAAAAAAGGAATAACCTATTTCTTTTTGTTCAGACTTCAAAGATGCTTTCCAGCTGCTTGACAGGACACCAACCAATGAGATGAAAATCACTTACGCCCAGTGTGGTGACCTGATTAGGGCTTTGGGCCAGAATCCTACCAATGTAGAGATCATGCATGTCCTTGGAAAGCCCAAGCCTGAAGGTGGGTTGTATGCATAATATGCAATATTCTGAGTGATTCCCCTGTTGTCTAGGTGCACAGTCACATTGGTGTTAATACTCTGCATTGAATCTGGTTTTAAGGCAGTGTCTGTCTAATACAGAGAAAGGCTCAAATTAAAAAAGGTCAACATCTGTCATGACTGAAGCCTGTACCGTTTATTTTCTTTGGCAAAAAAAAAAAAAAGCATTTAATTAATAATTTTCCACAGACATGCAGACCAAGATGCTTGACTTTGACCAGTTTCTGCCCATACACCAACACATTTGCAAGGCCAAGGAGTGTGGAACATATGAGGATTTTGTGGAGGGTCTAAGGGTATTTGACAAGGAGGGGAATGGCACAGTCATGGGAGCTGAGCTCAGGCACGTTCTGGCAACACTGGGTGAGTTGAACAGTCTTACTGCAAACTGATTTTATAAAGCAGTCATAAGGATACATACTGAGTTGACAGTTCTCCTGGTTTCTTCCTTACGGACCACAGGTGAGAAGCTGAGGGAGGATGAAGTGGAGCAGCTAATGCAAAACCAAGAGGATGCTAATGGATGCATTAATTATGAAGCTTTTGTAAAACACATTATGGCATCTTAAGGGTACCTCATTGTCATTCTGGTGCTACATTGCTCTGTTATGAAATCAATGCATTTGTTTCTCCTTCACTTGAAAACCAAGATCCTAAGTTCTTGAACACATAAGATTTGTTTCTGTAAATCCCATTATTTCCATGCATCTCAGACTGATCTATAACTCTATATTTCACCTTGTTTTTCTAAGACCAAATGCATTGATGCTGTGTGCACATTACCCCTGTTCATCATGGTAAATAAATACATTCATGTTGATGGTTCTCTTTTTCAAAATGAAGCTCCTTAGCTGTGGTTTATATCCGCCACAAGAGATAGTTTGCAATGTGAGATGGTTCTGATCTGATCTACTCCATTGTATACACTTTGTTACTAGAAGCTGATGTCTGGCACACAGTCACTACTGAATTCATTAGAAAACAACTTTTCCATCATGGCCCTCAGTGCTGACAGTGTGCAGAAATCAGGTGTACAACAGACATTTGTTTTACACCACCAGAACCCCCAAACAAATTAGGCAAAATAAAAGGGTTAGAGCACAGGGTATATTAAAAGATCAAATTCAAAGGGGGAAACAAGGAAAGAAAGAAAACAGACAAATGATTCTCTTTGATTCTTTTAGACAGTTATCAGGACAGAAGTGAATTGCAGTTAACATTTTTAAATTTAAGACTGTAGTTATCGCTAGGTGTACCTAAAACTATTTAAAGTATACAGATATTAGCTTAAACTTTATATTGCTCTATTCCATTTTACTAAAAGAAAACACAAGTGACATATGTAGACGTGAAGAATGTCAGCCTAAAGGAAATAGGGAAAGGACCCAAACGCAGACAGCACAGGTAGACAGGTGCAGTCAATGATTTAATACGGCTTACTGGCAGGTCCACCAGGTTTGCAGGCAGGGCAGGAGGTAGGTAGACAGGAAGCAAGATGGCAACAGGCAAGCAGCTAATAGTCCAAACAACAGGAACCAAAACAGCAGCCGCCAACATAGCACTTGAGACAACTGACAAAGAACAGAGGCATCACCGAGACTACGTACACAGGTTAGGGCAGGATAACTAGACACAGGTGAACTTAATTAGGGCGGGGCAAACAATCCAAACTGGCGGAAAAAGCAAACAAAGACAAGCAAAAATACCAGACACATGAGGAAAGGACAATATTTCAAAATAAAACAGGAAATAACCAAACACAGACTTTCAAACCATGACATATACAAATTTCATCTGAAAGAAATTTGTAGTAGTAATTCCCCTTTTTAGCCAGCAGGGTGAGCTGTTGCCCAGATCATTCTAATTACAGGGATTCAGTGAACACTGGGGGAAAAACCAACAACATGTCATTTGCTGAATGAATAAAGAATCATAAAAGCTTGATTCAGGCTTTTGACTTCTTCAATACAGATTCAAAGCTCCAGTCCTGTTTTCAGCACACAAATGAGAGCATATAAATCTCTAAGATTCACCTGTCACAACCCATCCATCCCATTGGTGCCACAAAATTGAATGTCATTTAAATTTCCATTAGATCCAACCAATATCACAGTTACATTCACATTGCTGATGAATCGACATTTTTCGACACTTAGAGACTAAGACTCTAATTAACATGGGGACTGTCCTCTCTCCCTTCCTCTTCACCATCTACACCACAGATTTCAGCTACCACACAGAGTCCTGCCACCTTCAGAAGTTTTCTGATGACTCTGCTGTGGTGGGATGTATCAGCTGTGGTGATGAGTCTGAGTACAGGGCTGTGGTGGGGAACTTTGTCTCATGGTGTGAGCAGAACCATCTGCAGTTTAAGAAGCTGATTGTGGATCTACGGAGGGCCAAGGCACCAGTGACCCGGTTTCCATCCAGAGGGTCAGTGTGGACATTGTAGAGGATTACAAATACCTGGGAGTACACTTGGATAACAAACTGGACTGGACCAAGAACACTCAAGCGGTTTACAGGAAGGGCCAGAGCCGCCTCTATTTTCTGAGGAGGCTGAGGTCCTTCAACATCTGTCTGTCCTTCGGACAATGCTGAGGAATGTTTTATGAGTCTGTGGTGGCTAGTCCTATCCTGTATGCTGTTGCATGCTGGGGCAGCAGGTTGAAGGTAGCGGACGCCAACAGACTCAACAAACTGATCAGTAAGGCCAGTGACATTGTGGGGGTGGAGCTGGACTCTGGCGGTGGTGCCAGAGAGGAGGATGCTGGCCAAACTACCTGCCATCTTGGACAGTGTCTCCCACCCGCTCCATGATGTGCTGGTCAAACAAAGGAGTACCTTCAGTGGAAGACTCATCCCACCAAAAAGCACCACAGAGCGCCACAGGAAGTCATTCCTGCCTGTGGCCATCAAACCCTTTAACTCCTCCCTCTAAGTGTCAGTCTGTATGACCCTAAGTCACTAAACTGGACATTGATCATTAACATCTCTGCAATACTTGAATAATTGTGCAATATTCTGTGTACTACTCTTCCGTGCAATATTTAGTTTTCCCATGTTAGTCTGTGCAATATGTAGTTTTCCCATGTTAGTTTTTCCTGTTTATTGACATTGATATTATATACCTCCATTACTGCTGTGCAATATCTTAATAATCTCAATAAGCTGCACTTCCACTGCTTATTACCTAATACTTATTTTATTACATTGTATTATTATACTGTATTATCATCATCAACCGGTAAACCCACTTGGTACTTCACAGTTATTTCATCTTATACTTATACCCACCTGGTACTTAATTATTTATTATAATATTATATATAAAAATGTATTTTCTGACCTGTTTTTATAGTGTTTCATAGTGTATTATATTTTTTGCTAGTACTTTCTCCTGTGTGCACTGACGTAAAGGCGAGCTGCTTTAAAGAGTTTCCCTTCGGGGATCAATAAAGTATTTCTGATTCTGATTCTGATTCTGAACATAAAAAGCAAAGCTTTTTCCCTCAAAAAAGCAAAACACACATTCACTTTCTTCTGGTTTTTGTTGTTAAATAACCCCTCTTTCCTTCTCTCTTTCTTTCAAATCCACATTTCCAGTTAAAGAGAAACAACACAACCTTCTCACAGAATTTAATATGATTAACTTTGTGCTATTACACTGCTGCTTGAACTTTTTGGTGTTTACAGTAGTTTGTTGTTTTATGCTAGCTTACTACTTAGCTCATGGTGGTTTGCTAACTGCTATGTTGTTTAAAGGGCTGCTTTGCATCATGAAATGTTAGTTTCTTTGCTATAGGCTAGCCTGGTGGCTACCTGCATCATCAATGAATATCTGTGTTTTCATGCTGACTATAACTCCAATTGTTTTGCTAGAGGCTTAAGACAGCCCCTTAAATTTTCACCTTTTATTCCCCCTCAATAGCTTCTCAATAGCTTTAAGTAGAAAAAATGCTTTAGTAAATAAATAAATATTAAATATTAAATATTAGCCTGTTTCAACTCTTCGTTGAAGCCACAGGTTATGATGTTCACACTCTAAAAACACAATGTAAACACAAGTTTTTTAATCTGCACCATTTCTTCAAATTAAAATATTCTAGATGTCTTGTGCTTTATTTTATACACCCCAAAGTTCAGAAGAGAGTAACATTGGCGCTAAAGGTTTGTGGGTTTGAACAATTTTTGGCTGCACAGCATGAGCTTGAACTAGCCCACAGGTTTGTTGGGGGATAAACTCATTTGGAAACAAATCCACCCAAACTATTTTAATTTGAACATTAATATGATCTTCACATTCACTACAAATAGCTTTATCAAGTGCCTCTCCTTCTCTGGTCTGCTGACCTTCATCACACCACATAATCTTTGTCAGTCAGCTCTCCTCTTCCAGCCTGAGCATCAGGCTATATATTTAGCAATTATTTGTGCACAGCCAATTTTCCACTGGACCTCTAGGATGGCACCAGTTTATGGTTGCTGGGATATTTCGACTCAACTGCACAGCCTGAGTAGGCTAATTCAGTGAACCGGCTGTATCATAATGGACTCATTTCCTTAATGTGATTCCAAGTAAAGAGCAATGCTATTTTTGTTAAAGTGCACTGTAATCGTACTCAACCTCAAAAACCCATCCTTATAGGGGAATGTAATGCTGAAATAAAATATTCTCATTTGAAATTCTTTGGTTTGATTAATTAGATAGATAGGCTATATTCAGCATTTACTACATGCATTTTATTAGCCAGAGATTTGATCTACAGTATTTTATTCTATTGGTATTCCTCTGTGTAAAAAATGTTTTACATGTTGAACATTGTAATCTTGGTCTCTGTCGCGGCGTGCATTTGCATTTAAAAGCTACAAACCACACATTTGAAGACAGCGAGGTGAAGATTCTTAGTAGAGAGAAGAGTTGGTTTGAACGGGGTGTCAAGGAAGCCATTTTTGTGAAGAAAGAGAACCCCTCTTTGAACAGAAATGGTGGTCTGAGATTTAATCTGCCCAAAATCTATCAGAGTGTATTATCACCTTGGTCACGCCTATCACATGCTAATCAGGCACTTAACAGTGATGAAGTAGATGCAGCCAGAGAACAATAGGCCTGATTACTGATCACTGGGCCATCTTGAAACTATTAGGTCAGTTTCAGGTGAAACTAGCTATTAACAGATACTCAGGCAGATTCCCTCCTGAGGGCAGGGTTTATGTAACTCAGATTAGCTTAAATTTCCAGTTCCCGTCCAATTTTTTCACAATTGAGAATGACTTCCGGATGGGAGCCGAAACGTCTTGATTCTGAAAACAGTGTCCAGATGACTACGACTGAAACCTTTTCTACGATAGAACACTCCTGGACGAATGAGGGACTACACCGTCTTACACTCTGATAGACTTTGGGCAGATTAAATCTCAGACCACCATTTCTGTTCAAAGAGGGGTTCTCTTTCATCACAAAAATGGCTTCCTTGACGCCCCGTTCAAACCAACTCTTCTCTCTACTAAGAATCTTCACCTCGCTGTCTTGTAGCTTTTAAATGCTACAAACTACAAGCTACAAACCACACATTTGAAGACAGCGAGGTGAAGATTCTTAGTAGAGAGAAGAGTTGGTTTGAACGGGGTGTCAAGGAAGCCATTTTTGTGAAGAAAGAGAACCCCTCTTTGAACAGAAATGGTGGTCTGAGATTTAATCTGCCCAAAGTCTATCACAATCAGGCACTTAACAGTGATGAAGTAGATGCAGCCAGAGAACAATAGGCCTGATTACTGATCACTGGGCCATCTTGAAACTATTAGGTCAGTTTCAGGTGAAACTAGCTATTAACAGATACTCAGGCAGATTCCTTCCTGAGGGCAGGGTTTATGCAACTCAGATTAGCTTAAATTTCCAGTTCCCGTCCAATTTTTTCACAATTGAGAATGACTTCCGGATGGGAGCCGAAACGTCTTGATTCTGAAAACAGTGTCCAGATGACTACGACTGAAACCTTTTCTACGACCTAACCAAGTAGTTCTTTTTGCCTTAACCTAACCAAACTGCGACAGTTTCACAATGTTAACCACCTAACGTATACTTGCAGCTCATTCTGACCTTACAGCCTGACCTCAACTGCCACCGGTAGGGCTGCTAATTGAGTAAACACTCCTGTGCATTACTCAACCAAAAAAGAGGTACGCCACCTATTTTGTATTGCTCTTCCTTAAAGTTGACTTTTGGATCCTACATTTTCCATAATTCAACCAATAATATCTCTTTATGAAATTTAATATATCCTTGTCCCCAGATTATAACGCAGGCAGGGTTTTAGCTACCATTGAGGGCACTGAGCTCATGTCCATTTTGGGGCAATCTTTACGTTTTAGCAACTGTAGAGGAGATTACATTACATTATAAACAATATACGTACATTTGACTGCTTTTAAACCAACGAAATAAATCAATCAATAAAAGATTCACTGTTTACCAACTTGAATTGTATTCCTTGAAGTGTGTCAAAGGTTTTGACACAACATTTAGTGAATGAGCAAATAAAATATGAAAAATCCAAAATAATTAATTAAAACATTTTCTAGACTTCTCTTTTGGTGTCTGGTCAGAATTTTGTGGGGTTGGAATAGAGACCATTGGGGGTACTTGGACTCAAGACCTCAATATTTCTTTGATCCTTTCTAAGATTATTTGTCAGACTTGACAAAGCTCCTCAGCAGGAACAGAAGACATTATAGAGCTGTTTTAACAGGCTGACCAGTACTCCTAATGACAAATAAACTGACCTTTATGTGTAAAATCGACAGGGTGCTTTTTTAAAGGATGCCACTTAGGATAAATCTTCTGTATTCATTAAGAGATCATCCATTCTAAAAGCAGTAATTCATTAAGTGATTAGAAACATTGCCTAAGCAACCTTAACTTAGTTGTGTTTTTTTGTTTTCAAATAGATGCATAGTGTTATGGGAAACACCTAATCATAGCATTATAAATGATGAAGCATTGTTAAGACTGTAGTGGCAGCCTCAGGCTGTCATGCCAGTCATTTTTTTCTAGCTGAGGTAATGAGTGAAATGCAGTTTAATATAGTGACAAAGGAGCTCGGGGAAACAATCCACAATGAAGTGCAGATGTACTGCTCGCCTCTGGCATTGGTACACTCCACAACATCACATTCACTGTCCGTCTTTCATACTGTTGTCAACAATCAAAAGCATTAATTGACACAACAAGCCTTTATTAGGCTGCATCCGAGTCTCAGGTAATTGTTTGGGGATGTATAACTCATGGAGTCCCGAGGGTTCTGGGCACAGGCAATAGTTTCTGCTCCACTTCACTCCAGCCCAGCCTTAGAATGTATGAAACTCTACATTCTACATTCATATTTCATACCAGGCACTCGCTCAGGGCATTTTCACTCCATCACTGAAAACTATATTTACAAGTAAGACAATTACATGCCACTGTGCCAGTAAAGCCGCAGTAGTGTACTCTATCATAAGAATAATAATTTGAGTCATTACAAGACCGCTGCATTTATTTCATATGATGCTTGGAGATAGGGGGATAAATAGCAAATGAATCAACTAAACAGATGCCATTAGTGCAATCTGCAGCTAATGTCATATTGCCCAGTGTAACTGAATAGACATAATGCATCATATACTCTGTCAACACAGATCACTGTTGTTTACAGCCTCCCTATGAGACCTTTAACATGAAAAGCCAAACAGTAAAAATAAGAGCATAATTTTAATTCAAATCAGTATTTCTCCTTTCACATGTGCATGTACAAATGTATATCAGTGACACAATGATACATCATTTACAGAGACAATAGCTTCCTTTTCACAAAAAAAATGCATTTCCTTTTGTTTGTAAGGCAACATGGGTGGTTCAACAAATAGTTTTCCATAGAATCATGTACAGTAATAAGTTAATAAATCTGACATCACATTTCATACACAGAATACATTTTATCATGTAAAATAAATGGCATACAAAATGAAGTCAACAAGATTCGGTCTACAAAGTGCAGTGGCAACAATAGAAATATGTGGACAATAAAAATTCTGGATGCTGGTAAACATGGTTTGTCTCTTTGGTGAGTTTGAATAAATGATGTGTTTTCTTATTTCTGTATGAAAATATTTCACAAGTATTAGGTAAGGTTCTTTTTATGTTTACATAACATGACAAGGTCATGGAAGGGTGTGCACTATTACAGCTGCACAAGTTGTGATGCTGGAAACAGAAATTTATGTAAATGTTACAATAAAATGTTTACATGAAAATCACTTTGGATGATCAACATTTGATATAACGGCTAATGCCAGTCCAGTCGAGCAGCAACAAAAAACTAAAATGTCTTCTGTAATGTAACAAAACATTATAAAATACAAGTATGAAATGTACATTTTACAACAAGGAGTGATGAAATATTTTATGTTCTATTCAACACCCTCAAACAAATTTGATCACAGAAATTCTGTATATTTTCTTTTATTTATAGAGCCAGTGGATTTTAATCCAAGTATCAAAACGTATTAGAAATATAAATAAACAAATAAATAAATACAAACCAAACTATAACAAGAAATTGTTCACTTTAGGAAATATGTGTATTTGCTTTCTTGCTGAGAGCTAGATGAGAAGATCATGTCACGACTGTCAGTTAAACATTAAACTACAGCCTGCAGCCTGATAGCTCAGCTTAGCATGAACTTATCAGCACCTCTAAAGTTCACTTATTAACATGTTACTTATTGTTTGTTTAATCCATACAAAAACCGAAGTGTAAAAACAACAATTTGCGTCTTTATGGGGGTTTTGTGCAGGACTATTTCTTGGCTGGGAGCAGTGACTTCCTTGTTGTCTCCATGAGGTTGCCAGGCAACCAGCGGATACTCCTTTGGACAGAACCAAGCTGGCTGTTTCCAGTCTGAATGCTAAGCTAAGCTAACCGGCTGCTGGCTGTAGCTTCATATTTAATGGACAGATATGAGAGTGGTATCAATCTTCTCTTCTAACTCTCTGCAAAAAAACAAATAAGTGTATTTCCCAAAATGTCGAACTATTCCTTTAAACATTCTCAATTGTACCACCTGACAGACAGAAATACTCTTCTGATGTTGTGTAGCAAATGTAGGGACACACAAAGGAGCATCTGCAACATAGTTCAGACTATTTTTATTCTTCATAATCCTTTCCTAATATTTCCTCTCCCCTCTTCATCCTTTTGCAAAAAACAAAAGTATTTTGGGAGTTTGACATTGCAGATAGATTGTTCCTATTTATGTGTGAGCAGCCTGAGCAGATATAAGAGATGGTATTACAGGCTGGGAAAGTGTTTATGGAAGCAATTGGTGCTCACTTCATCAAGCTTCTCTTCTCTTGAACCAGCAGCTTAGTTGTGACACTGATTACTAGAAAGCCACAAGGATTTCATAAAGCTAAAAGAATTTAATCTGCTTCCACTGTGCCTGCATGATAAATCCACACATGGTTCTTAACATACATATACATTACATAAATGACTTAGAATCACTTCCCCAACTCCATAAGTAATATATACTGTATATAATCTTATTACTTAAACTTCTCATTTGGAAGAGAGCTTTAATTTGGGACTGCTCATCCATCAGCCTCAGGGAGTTTAAAAACATTGAATTGCTCTTCACACCCTCCTTCTCGCAAAAGGAAAGCAAAATCCAACAAAGGGGAAGTGGAAAATGGTGGTGGAAACAAATAGTTGCAACAGAGAGGAAGCTTAGCTTATTAGCTTATGAACAAGTGTTTCAACAATGTTTACAACAGTACAGTACGAGACAAGAAAATTATTGTAAAAGGAAACCCATACTTAAAGGAGAAGACACATTATAAAGGCTCCATTAGAATGGCTTGTTTGTATAAAATCATCATCTCACATTGACCAAAATGTGTCACCACGTCTTGTGAGGTGAATACCAATTGTTCACAAAATTCTTTTTAATTTCTTTTCATAAGAGAGAGCAGTGCCTCTTTTGAATCTCATGCCTTTTATACTGTATAGTTTTTGATGTTTAATTCAGGTGAACCCTCCTCATCCCCAAAGCCTCTTTGCTAGCTGTCAAAAGCAGCTGTTGATGCCAAAGAGCATTTTTGCGTTTTGATATTCATTGTATTAAATAGAAATGGCTTTTTTGGCAACGTTTTGAGTGCATCTTGGTCAATGTATCTAATAAAAATTGGAAGTATTCCTTGTCGCATTCCCTCTAAGTAACAATGGAGCAGATGTCTACAAGAGTTGAAGTATCCTGCTTTCTTTCTCCACTAATAACCACTAAGCAGTAAGATGACAGCAATAAGAACATTGTAAGATCATTTTAAAGTCTTTTAAATACTCTAATCTCCAGAAAAACTCAAACCCTGCACCTCATGAACAGTATGTTACGGGTTAGAATCTTATGTCCAATCATACTTCAGGCGCAGTTAAAGTGTACTTTTAGATGCTATTACTTGTTCTCACCAGACAACAGGAATTCTTCAGTCACACTGGACACATTGAGGCCTTGTAAGAGGAACCAGACTGTTCTGTAAATCACTTCATTGTTTGTACTGGACAAAAAGATTAAGTCTGTTCCCTTAGATGTTGTAGTGGAGATTATGCGCCCCCCCCGGTCACACAGCTGTGGTCTGTTTGATGCTGTGGAAGCTGATCCTGGTTGGAGATGTAGGGATGGACATGGCTCGGGCCACTCGCACTCGAAGGGCATGGTTGTCCTGCCAGCGGTGCCACCGTTTCCTTACTGCAGAACGTACCTAAAATGTTGAGAGTAAATGTTATATTATTGTACTGAACTACTTGTTTTATATGCAACTTGTCGCTACTCTTCTATGTCTGCATAGAAGATCAAATGTTATAACATAAAAGTTCGACATTTTGGGAAATACGTGTATTCACTAAATGAAAAGATCATTACCACTCTTATATCTGTTTATCAAATATGAAGCTACAGCCAGGAGACTGTTAAGCACCTTTCAGACATACACCCCTTTACATTAATCTGATGGCAATTTAACATGTTGGTCTCATGTCTGAATAAGCACCACCGCCAGCAATGTTACGTATTTCATGTCAGAAAAGTGCTTTAGCTTAGCTTAGCATAAAGACTAGAAGCACATCTAATGCTCACACATTGTTAGTTATTCAGTTTTTTATGGATTAAACAAACCAAGATCTAAATTAGAGAGCTTTAAAGGTGCTGATAGGTGGATTTTTTTTACCTTTGGACTGAGCCAGACTAGCTATTCCCTCTCTTGCTTTCTTGCCAAAAGTTAAATGAGAAGATTGATACCACTCTCATATCTGTTCATTAAATATGAAGCTACAGCCAGGAGATGGTTAGCTTAGCATAAAAACTGGAAAGAAGCTAGTCTGGTTTTGTCCAAAGGTGAAAAAATCTGCCTACCAGCACCTCTAAAGCTCACTAATTAACAGGTTATATCTTGTTTGATTAATCCATACAAAAACTAAAGTGTATAAACAACAAGTTATAATAGAGAAAGGATATCTGTTTCCCCCTGTTTCTGGTCTTTAAGCTAAGCTAACTAACTGTCTCCTGGCTGTAGCTTCATACTTAACACACAAATGAGAGCGGTATCGATCTTCTGCAAGAGTGCGAATAAGCGTATTTCCCAAAATGTCAAACTAGTCTGTTAGTGTTGAATTCAGACAGAATACAAAATTCTATTTGATAATTTTAAAGAGCAATGTGTAGGTTGAAATTCTTAAAGAATTAACATTTTTAGTTTCATGGAAATAATCATTTGAAAAGAATATGTATTATTATGTATTCACTGTAAATATTTGACTAACCAAATGGATAGAAATGTGGAGAAAAGGTAGGCATTTAGAGGCATGCTCCACTGAGAAAAGCATTGCCAAAATGTCCAAAATTCAAACTTATGTCTTAATGCCACACAATCACTTTTGCCAATGACAATTTTGAACTTGTATTAAATAATTGTACAAAAGGGGTGACTCAAATTCTTCACAATTCCTCGTCAAATTAACCACCTCTCCACCCCAGAGTTTCAATTATCCGAGGGTTGGAAGAGAGCAGCAAGAGGATCCTTCATTTTTCACAATTACAAATGTGTAAATCTTGTAATGGCATTAATGACTTTCAAACAGCTGGAATTCAAGCAATTTGCTTTTATCTTAATTAGATGAAAATGACAGAGCTCAATTAAAGTATTTTTTTTAATCATATTTAAGGACCATCATCAAAATGCTACAATTTCTCTACTGGAACAGAAAATCTTTTAGCAGTTTTACCCCCTTTATGAAAGCTACCTGATCCTACCCCTGCTTGAACTTAGCAAACACTGTAACTAGGGGTGTAGTTAGAAAAAAACACTACTAAACTAATCAAGGAAATCCATGTGGGGCTTTATTAAGATCATATATCAAGAATCACATTAACAATTTAATGAAATTCATAAATACTGACAGTCTTTTGCAACTCCAGTGACTCACCTCTCCATTTAGAAAGCAGTAAAACACTGACACAAAGAACCCCTGCAGAAAGACACATTACTGTTAGAAGAAGTAAATGCAGCTGTATTGTGTAATGGCACCTTAATTAGACATCAAAGAATTCAGATGGTGCAGTCATGAAAAGAAAATGCAAAAGAAATGAATCATTCAATTTTGGGAGCAAATGTTGTTATGCCAAATATTCTGTAATTCTTGGCTGTAAAGAAGCTCAGCTTGAAATCCCCTTTTTCCTCCCACTCAGTCTTATATTTAAGTGCATCAGATAGAAAGATAAAAAAGGAAATAATGCCCACATGGCCCTGTTAATCTTATCAGCTGAGAGTGCTGAACATGAGGCCATATTGTGTGTAAGCACAGCCAGGATGCTACTTCAAATCATGTTCCCACAAGAAGGCTATCCTGAAAAGTCATCCTGAAAGAAGTGATACAGCTCTGCGATAAAACACACACAATCTGTATGATTCACATGGTTCACTTTGTATATAGTGTGTGTGGGTTTTTTGAGTGTTTCCGAGTATAATTATCCTTATTTTCACCTGAAAAGACTGCAAAAAGGAGTTGAAATAGATGAAAACGATTTGTGAGATGTCGTCCTCCCCTGGATTCACAAAGAAGAGCATGTAGGTGATGCCCAGCAGAGGTAGCAAGACCAGTGTTGCTTTCACGGCTTTTCTGTGAAGACAGGGATTAAACATCAACAGCTTAATGTATAAAATTACTATTATAAGAACTTGGATTTCATTCAAGTTGATTTTGGAAAATGCATGATTTTGTGTGAGTGGCAGACTGGGAACAAAAACACACACACACACCGCCGCTAATACAAGTGTTAACCATTAACAAGAACAAAGTTTGGGTTGCCAGGTTTCATGGTTTTTAACATTTTATTTTTTTAACAATGCATTTCTAAATTTTCAAAGACTTGTGTTTTTACTTGCTAATAAACCATCAGGTCTGCAGTTTAAAATGTTAATAAGTTATTAAAAGAGTTTTTACAATTATCCATAAAGTCTGCAGGGGTAAATAAATTGTACTAAATTGATTTTGGTTTGGAGGTTCTGCATTGGTTGAGCTGGCCATTGGAGGGGTTTTTATGATGAACTAAAGAGCTAGCTAAAAAGATCTGGGAACCCAAAATGTTTAAAATGAAGTTGGGGTTTTAAATATGAGGAATTATATTCTATAAAAAAATGTTTTCTGCCCACAGTTTTGACATGCTGTGCCAAGCAAACAATTTAGAGATCACAGAAAATCCAATATTTTCTTGTCAAATCGACCCTGCTGTTCACATTGTTCATGCAATTCTGGTAAAACTGGCAGCATTTTGAGGGAACCATTATGTTCTATTTTTAGGTCAACAATTTATGTCTGTCCTCCACTCACTTAAATCTGCATGGCTCATGTCAGCATATCTGTCACACAACAACTGTAAATCCTACTGTAGCCTGAAAGGCCTGAATTTAAGTTGTCTGAGCTGTGACACTGTAAACACCCTGTAGACTCTAAATAATCCCAGAAGAAAAATACACTTAAAGTAAAAGGTGAGAAAGCACTCTAAGGATTTAGCAGTCAGATGCACAATATAAATCAGGACTGCACACAGCTCACCTCTCGCAAGCACACACCAAAGCTCTGCATTTACTCACTCATCAAGTCTTGTCAGACACATGAGATGTTTTCCACCTCCAAAGATTACTGGTGGGACTACATGAAATGGCCTCTTCCATGAAATACTGTAACTACCTTGTGCTCACTCAGGTCATTTTGTGTGTTTATCTAGACTTCATCTGGAAAAAATATGACAGGCACACATCTAGCCTTTTTTATAACATAGTCCATAAATTCAAAACCTGATGTCTGCTATAGTCTTTTCGGGAGATTACTGAAACGTAAGAAATTAAATGTCACCTTAGATTTGAAAGGAAGAAAGGATCTGAACATTTCTACTTTCTAACAAAAAAAGTTGATTTACTTGCTTGAAGTATCAGTATTTGAGTAAAACACATCAAAGAAATAGGTTTTTAGGGTGTAAATGATAATGATTTGGTAATGATTTACCAACAATAATTGGAATTACAGGCAATACTTATCCTGAAAGAGTCACAGCAAAAGCCATAAGAACAATAACTGATCTCTACTGATCTATTACAGTACTTGGCAGTGATTTGATTTGATTGCCCTTTACATCAGATCCTTTTCCTCCCAAATATCTTCTCTCTGAGCATCTGAGAGCTTGATCCTTAAAAATCTTGAGGATATTTGAGGATCAAGCTCACAGATTTGTATGAAATTAAGCCAGAATTTAAATGTTGACACTAATTGTGAAAGTTAAAATTAGTCTGATTTCTAAATCAGCTGCTTTGATGATTAAAAAATGCATTTCTTCACAGTCATTCTTCACAAACATTACATGTTGTCCTTGGAAGGAGCAAACAGAAAGAGAAGTGTAATTTCTATACTGTATACAACCGGGGGGAGAAGCATTGTCCTCTACGGTGGCCCAATGTACAAGAAAACGTGATGCAGTGACCTCTAAGGTGCTCTTCTGGTGGAGAAAACACGATGCAGAGACCTCTAGGCTGGTCTACATGGTCTAAATGGTTAAATAGTTAATAGTTCCCTGTGTGTTTTTATTACAGAGGTGTAGTTATACTTTAAATCTGAGTCACATAATAAAACAATTTTAATCTTAGCCAGGGTTTGGAACTGGTTCACCATAAACACATCACAACTTTCTACACGCTGGTGCCCCACGACATCAGCTGGTGCGCTGCTTCCACACTATCGACTCACCTGTACTGTATTGTTTCAGATGTGGTTGAAGCTCTTAGTTTGGTCATAAGAATTCTTACTATGTTGAAGAGGAAAACAAAGTTTATCTAGAAAAACAAAACACACAAAATAATTAGTTTTGGACCCTGTGCTAATGGCTTACACTGAAACACACCAAGAGCATTTTCTGCTGCGAACAGACTCTGCTCATTAAATCCTGAGCAGGAGGAGTAGAGGGTAACACAAGTCAAAGCCACCTCCTCTCTCAACAAGACAGTGTTAGAGGAGCACACAAATCAGAACTGGTCACAGCACTACTACATGCTGGTAACAGCTTGAACATAATCATTAGCGGATACATTCCTATGAATACAATTTGTTTTTTTCAGGATTTTTATGTGTGGAAATACCTTAACCCATCAGGAAGATTAATTCCACCTTGTCAACAAGCTAGATGCAGGATGGAAATGGGTTTCATTATAAAATAATTTTCATTTCAGTGCAGATTTGTTCATCAGTTTACATCTACAAGCAGGCATTGTTAGTGTGCGTTATATGAATGAATGGTTCTAACAAATAGTGTGGAAAATAATGTAAGTGGATGTACAGTGCAATGACTTTCTGTGTAGTTGCTTACCAGGAGCACAAGAATAACTGGTCCCTGGTAAATGTAGTCCATATATTTTCCAGGTTCTTTACCAAACCAACATCTGTTGACAGAAGAAACGAAAGAATCAATATCATCAAATTAGAGAAAACATTTAAAATTATCGGGACTTGGACATAAAACATAAAATTTGTTTTGGGATACTTACTGTTCATTTTCATAATACAACTTTCCTATGGCCCAGGCTACTATTATAGGGAATGGAATACCTGTAAGAAATAAAAAGATTCATGTAAGTCAGAAATAAAACATTTACAGAAAAGGGGGCATAGAATATTGTTAGAAAAAGCTCAATGAAAAATAGGAATAGAATGTATTAATTAATGTAGTAATCCACAGTAAAATACATTTGGTAACCTAACTATAAACAGTTTTTATTTTTGATGGCACTGGAGATAGTAGGTCAGAATAATGGTGGTGAATACAACAAAATATATATATTTTTTCCCAACAGAACTATATAACTTTGTGCCGCTTGATCAAAATGGAGAAAAATAACAAGACTACAATCTTCTGCTTATCAAGTACAAACTTGAAATGAACAAACAGGGCCACAGTGTATCACATACAGTAACAACATTTAAGCCTAAATTGGCTTCACAGTCATGTGATAGATCACTCAGGAGCCACAGCTGCTGCCCTCATTGAGGTCCAGCAGGGAAATAATGGATATATGTACATATATCTGAAAAACAAATGTTGTGGAGTGGGTGCTGGTTTTCTCAGAAACAAAGTAAATAATATACTTTGAGAAATATTTGTAATAATATGAGAAAGATATGTTTCCAAATTTAGACAAGTGACAGAACAGACGCCATGTGTATGAAAATCATTATTAAAATCAATTTAAATCATCTCAGAAAAAGAACAGAACAGTCCATGTTAAATTCTCCATCCTTCACATAGGCCTACCGCAGCTCTCTCTAGTGTACAGGGACCACATTTCAACAATCATCTGTCAAATCAGCATGAGTTGTTTCATGAATGCACACCAAAAATTAGCTGCTGCATAGCAGTGACATGTTTTGAGGAGAGGATGGCTGCATACTTGGCTCCAGAGATTTGATTTTATCAAGTCTGACTTTAAAAAAGACCATGTGTGCTTGAATCGTCTGTGATAAAATAAAACCATTTGAATTTGGCATGCTGTCATCCTTTCTTCAAAACAAACGCCAAAACATTTAGGGGTAATTCCCCGATTTCAATTCTTTATTTGTTTTCATGTTAATGTGGTCTGTGTTTCAGAGTTTGTGCTTATTTGACAGACTGTTTGGAGACTGTGCTGCATCAGAACCTATTTGCTGCTTTTTACTGCATGTTCAGATGGAGGTAAAAAAAAAGTAAAGCCCTTCGGAATATCTCACTGCCACCCCAGAGCACTCAGGACTGCAGTTCAAGGAAAGTCTGAGCGAAACATCTTCTAGCTAAATATCATTAGTGACTGCACAAATCAGATGTGTTAATAACACGGTGACAGAAAGCTGACCAGATGTGGTCGAGTTTTGTAACTAGCTAGATAAAGAGGATCACATGTTCGTAACAGTAAATGATCAGTGGAATGACCTTTAATGGAGCTGAAAGAATACAGGTCTAAACCTATTTCAATCCCAGCTAACATCAGGGTCTCTGGTGGAAGACAGATTTAATCTGCCCCACTTCCATCATTTCCTAATGAATTCTAATTAACAATCTCTCAAGGCTTATATCAGTGGCACAATGAGAAATCTCTTTTCTGGCTTCCACAATGCAGCTGTTGTAAAAATGAAAGAACAAAAGAATTTGTACAGATTATTCTTCATACTTATACCAACTTACCTGTATTTATATTATGTATAGTCCATACACTACAGCTACCTGTTTCGACTTTAGTATGACTTTTAACAAGTCATTTAAATGTATCTATTACATTTTAAATAGTTACAGTATTCCTGTATCTGCTTCCAACATTTTTAGCCTGTTTCTTTTGCTGCGGTAACATGTGAATTTCCCCAACAAGCAAATTATACTGTTTTCTTTTCACAGATGGAATATACCGATGAGGGGCATCAATTACAGAAAATAAAAATATTATTTTTCACTGAAAATACACCCTATGGGCTATGTGGCTGCAAAGATATATTGGAGTTTAATCTACACCTGCAGGAGTGCCTAGTGAATTTCAAGTGCTGATGAGTTGACCTTCCCCAAAGAGGAAGCCACACAGATAATCGAATCATCATAAGAATCACATTAGGTCATTAAAACTAGATTGATATGTGTGATATCTGCCTTTGGTTACTTCTATTTTAAAGCCTATACGAGTTTCCTAATCATAGTCATCAGTCATCCATATGTCATTACCAATCAAATGTCAACTACTCATCTGCTAGTTATCTATTTACTTTTCATTTTTGAGCTCATAAAGCTCTACTGCATGACCTAGATGCAGTAAAGTATGTGTTTATTTGTGCAAGAACACACAATGTCTATTACATAAAAAGAAAGAAAGAAAATGTCAGACTGCCTAAGGGAAGCATACAAGCATGTTTCCATGTGAATTCTTCTGCCTCAAGATGAAATATTCTGACACTGTGTTTCCTAATAGCTTAAGTCAAAGTGAGCATAGATAATTTATGACGGGGTCATGACGTCATGACGGGGCATCTGCTACATGTTCAAAACTCATTCTATCACTGGAAGTCAAGCAAAAAAAAAAAAGACATTTTCCACACTTCACTGCAGCTCTGTTCTCTTATGAAATCAAAGCCTCATCTTGAGTCTGAAGCACTAAAGGGTCTCCCTTCGCTTCAGTCACTGACCATACTTCACTTAAGTGCTTTCATTCAAGCAAATGCTCACTTTGAATTGGGGAGAAATGTCATATAACATTGTGGTCCAGTTGTTTTAAAACCAGTTATTCATATAAAACAGGACAATATATCGAATTCTGAAACTGATCATTCTGGGCAGATATATGATTGGTGTCAGAAGTCAACCAGACATCAACACTAATACTCATGTACATTCACAGTTAATCCAAAACATCTATAACAATTCAAAATGATCTTGTGATATGATTGAAAGCTTTAGAACAGCTACTAAATGGACCTTGAGGTTAGATTGTTTTGTCAACTACTGTTTCCAAGGTCAAGAATATACTTTGCAACCCAATTCCTAATCTTGATTTGGGAGTCAGTCCATAAAATAACTACATTTGGGATCAGAAAATATAAAGTTAAACTGGAATTTAAATTGGGTTTTGTGGCTTGGCCAACTCAGGTTCTAATATTTGCATTTTGAGTTAAAATCCATAGGAAAAACCATTAGACTATAAGAAAACCAGGTTTTTATACATTTTCATTCATAAGGATCAGTAAACACTTCGATTGTCATTTATTATTTTCATTTCATACAAAATGAAAACTATAGTAAGTGTACCAAACAGTGAACCATGTGATTCGTACAGAACCGTACAGAGTGAAGTGTTACTAACGCACTGTCAACATTAACATACTCACACCAGCCGATGAAAAGGAAGACCCATTTTCTGAGCTTATCAGTTGAATAAGTCATTACAATGGCTGTGTGAAGGTAACATCCTTCAACAAACATCCAGAAAAAGTTTGTCACCACAAAGTAGTTGTATATGGTTGTAATTAATCGACACCAAGGCTGAAAAAGAAAACACAAGACTCAAAGTTACTTGTAAATTGCAACAGAAATACTAATACTTTTCTTGATATAAAATTGTTTATAGCTGAACTTGTTAAGAATTTCTAATGGCTTTATATATACAATACTGTAAATGAATGATGTTACCTCATTGCTCTCATGGATATTATGGTCTATCAACTGGAGCAAAAACCACATAACATTCCTAAGTATGAAGGTGGTGATCAAGTTCCAGTGGATGATGTTTCGAAGACACCGTATGCTCCTAGACCACAAGTCGAATGAAAGACACGTTTTATTATCATGCTTTCATAGAGGCAGTACAGCTTATTCAAAGTAAAGCGAAGTCTGAATATTAGAATAAAGAAATTGGGGGAATATTAGCTTTTTGTTATACTGTCCGACAAGTTATGTCATGTCACTGCAGATAGAGGCTCCAATAGTATATGCAAACAGTCTGTAAAAAAGTATGTTGATATATTTTTCATAATTTCATCAAATACTTTTTTTTCAATTTACTTATAAAAAATATGTACTTAAAGTATACAGAAACTAAAAATATACTGTATGTATCATGTCTGTGTGATCAAATTTGACTGACTTATGATTTAGAAAAAGGAGTGTGATTTTTGACACAAATTGGGGTTTAAGTATAGTACAGTATTACTGTAGATGTGGTTGGTCAGCATGCTTTGAAGAGCCGCTAAAAGATTAATAATTTCATTTGTCAGGCTTTTAACAGACAGTTTTAGTTCAGATGACGGTCAAAATGTTGTTTCAGATCATTTCTTATCTTGCCAAGAAAAAACTTCTGTGGAGAAAATACTAAGTAGTTGTAGATTGTGCCATGAAATCTAAAGAGATTTAATCTTGGAGCAAAATATTGACTATTTTGGCCTTCAACCTAAAGAAATCCATATTTGCCTTCAGAAACCCACATCGATTAAACCACAGTGAAAAACTCAGCTGAGGCTGTTTAGTATCTGACCTGTTCTGTCATAGTAGATGTAGATGTGTGTGTGTGTGTTTAAACCAGGACATGAAAAGAGGTATGACTGAAGAGAATAAGTGTTGTGAAATACACATTACATATTTCTCAGCCTGAGTGCTCCAGCTGAGCCATGCAGCAGAGATCTGCTCATTTGACATAAGCAAGTTAATGAAAAGCTGTCCAACGATATTACATGAATTTCCCTGATTGTCTACTATGAGGTCTCATGCATACAGGACACATTTAGATGGGTACTATTTCTGTACTTGCCTTAAGCACAAGAAGAGAATGAAGGCCACGACTAGAGCTCCCACAGAGATACAGTGGCCTAGGTAGTTGATGATCAGCGCTATTTTATAATGCACTGGATATTTTCTCTGTAAAGACAACACGTGAATTACTTCTCTAATGTAACTGCTGGACAATAGAACAAACATAAGAGGTTAGGAATACATAAATAAATGAATAGAAACAGGGTGTATCTATCTATTTATCTATCTAGGCTTCATTGTTTTGAAGTTTAGCTTATGTGAGAGAAGGCAAATGTCACTGCCACACTTCAGATGTCTTGGCTTAAAATTATCTGAGAAAATAGAGCAAGACCCAGAAATACACACAATCAGGAGCCATGATGTGAGGTAATCAGGCCAAAACCCATACATCAGTCTTACAGTTTGGCCTCAGGATTTCCTTATAGGGACACAGACAAGACTGTACTGGAGTGTTTATTAAGTCGTCTGGAAACAAATGTTTTAACACTTTAAAGGGACAGTTCACCCCAAAATCAAAAAGACATATTTTTCCTCTTACCTGTGGTGCTGTTTATCCATCTAGATTGTTTTGGTGTGAGTTGCCAAGTTTTGGAGATACAGGCCATAAAGATGTCTGCCTTTTTTTAATATAAAAACTATATGGCACTTGGCTTGTGGTGCTCACAGGGGCAAAAAACACATTTGAAAAATATGTATTATGTATTATAAAATATGATTTTGGGGTGAACTGTCCCTTTAACTGCACTACACAGAAAAAGAAAATGCAGTTCAATAAACATTACGCAATCAAAACACTACATTTCATTTGCCATATCCAGTTGGTTTTCCCTGTATGCCATTAGTGTAAAGATGAGGAACTGTGATGAGCATTTATCGGAGATAGTTAACAGACTGCTTGCAAAATGAAGGACATAGCAGGATTGCTCCAGCGATGCCACACTAACCTTCTCCTCCAAAATGGGTTCACAACTGGAGTAATTGCTCTTCAACGCCCACGTCCCATTATCCATGCATTCCCTGTAAGCACTCCCTGCAGGAAAAGATTAGGCGCACGGTTGAGAAAATTGTAGGATTGTTGCAAACATTGATTAAGTTTTCAAAAACAAAAACTCTAAGATTTGGTTGGTTGAAATTTCCCATCTGTATTCAACATCAGACACTGCACTCAGCTGAGTAAGTGCTGGTGCAAGCCAGTTGTTTGTTGTGTTGTTGTTGTTGTGTTTGCAAAGTAGGTAAGCTAAAACATCCTTGTAATTTCTTAGGGGCTCAGTTCAAACTTGAGCACTATCTGTATGAGCCTTACACAGAATACCAATTCAGCAATACAAATTTTTATTCATGGTGGGGAAATGCAAATCCTCTTACTCTGTCAGTTTATTTGCATATCTTTTAAAACCCACTTTCCATAATCATTTTGCAGTTCCTCACCGCACATTCTGAGGGCCCTTTATCTCTTTAACATTGAAAAATGTATAAAGAGTCGAGCAGAAACAGAGCAGCAATAAATGTGTAAAGGTTATTTACTTCTATACTATCATGACCAGCCACTTAAAGTGATCATTTGAACCCCTCTGCTGCCAAGACACACATGATTAAGTTAGGTGCTTTATTATTGTGCATGAAAACTCACATCAGTTATGGTTTTGCTGCTGTCAGAAGCTGAATCAGAAGTCTTATTTATACAGTTTTCAAAAATGCATTAAATATAATAGAGTCAGTACACCTTTTGTTATTATTTTACCAGACAATATTCTCACAGGTCAAGGCCTCCAGTGTGTATTACATATTCACATATTCATTTATATATAAAACTCCAAATAAATGCCTTACAGATGAATTTTATTTCACTATATGATCAGTTTATTTCTAAATACTCAAACTGTTCAACATTATTTCATAGTTATGTGCTGAAGTTGCTTCAAATGCTCTTATTTCCTGTGAGCAAATGAGTGATATCTCCTTAAATATATGAACGGATTAATTAATAAATATATTTATCTCAATGTTCAGAAATTTGCATAATACTTACAGTATTTTTTCCTGTTGGGGATTACCAGTTCAGACAAATCTCACACTAGTGTAGACTGTAATGTTTGTATTCACTCATCCTGACTCAAAGATTCTTGTCAACAACAAAACAATATGGCAGGAAGTGAGGAAAGCATCCACCTCAGAAATGTCTACAGCAACTTTTGAACCAGTGGCAGCAGCAGAATAAGATCCTTTGCATTCGAATTAATGTTATGTAATGTGACATTTGTATTTGGAGAGCAGACAGCAGTATTATGAGCCTGTTTAAAACAGGCTCATAATACATACACACTGCTTTGTGCTGTTCATGAAGGAAGATCCCAATTCTCTGCCGTTTGAGTAGGAGCTGTGGTAAATCAAAGTCGGTTAAATCACTAACGCACGAGTGGAATGTCAATCCCCTGAGATGCAGTAAAACAGTCAGTTACAAAATACTCTAAAACACAAACACAATGTGCTTGTTTGGTTGACTTTAAGAAAAAAACTGCCTCAATACGTTTATTGATTAGTTGTGGCATCCACAAATTTCTTGTGAAGTCTAAGCAACCGTGATATGACAGCTAAAGGCTCATGCATTGTTGGAACATGAACTAAGGCAAATAAACTGGAGAATCAGGGCTGCTGCTTTTGTTTGTATCATCTGTGAGGACATCAAGTAATTTTCAGGAGGGACATTACTTCTTTTGACTGCTTAATAGTGACAAATGACATTAGTTTGGAGCCATTATGGTATTGATTATGCTGCACACTGAGTGAAGTGAAGAAAAAATGGAAATCCTTGTACACTCTAATGGAGTTCAATACAACAGTCAGAGAGGTGTTGATTCAGCTCCATGGTAATTTTAAGCTGTTCCTGTTCTTACATTGAGCTCCATTATATATTGGATATACACAATATAATAACAACACATATTAAAAAAAATTGCTGAATCAAGAGCTCTTTGACGCAATGGACTTTATTAAAAAGATTTATATTTTCTTCTTTGTGTACATGTATCGAAATTTTTTCAACACTTAATTAAAAAGGAACTTGGACCGACGACAAGGCATAGACAACAAGGTCAGCAGCGCCTGTAATTCATTATCCTTGTGTTGAATGAGCAACTGGTTGATGTCTTTGTTTGTTTTCTTCCAGAAAAGGGACATGTGAAAAGGGCGTGACGAATCAGGGAAGGACACGTGGTCACTGACAAGACGCAATCAAGAAGCGAACGTGGGTGTCTGGGTCATCGTTTTAAAAAGTCTCAGTTTTTGCATGTCAAGACTAGAACGCAACCCCATAGTTTTCAAACAAAATCGGGGCTAGCAGTGTTTCTAAATGTATCTGTTTTCGGGGCTCAAAGTTTGGATGCTAGGTGTAAATGTAGAAAACTCGTGTTTTAAAACAAAAACGTAGTAGTGTGGATGTAGCCTTATATTTGCAGACTTGATGGCTCATTACAGGGTGAAGTGAGAAACCCATGAGCATGTATTAATGAGTTACTAACATTTATAACAGCATTATTCCAAAATAGACAGGATACAAAATAAGCCTACAGTAATTTTTCACAACCTGGCAACCCAAAAGTTGTTAATTAATAGTTTATATCAACCATTAATAAATCCATTAGTTACAAAAGGTGACCTATTAGACACCTTTATAAGTGAGTAACATTAAATGTGTGGTTTCAGTTATTGCATTTTCTGATATTAATTTATTTCTGCAGGCAGTTTCAAGTAAACCTCAACTCACTTCAAAAGAAAGAAAATATATATATATATTTTTAAACAGGCATCCTTTAGCATTACACAGCTAACACCACTGGCATTTAAATGAAAATGAAAAGATTACCACCAATAATAATAATAATGCACCAGGGAATGTGGAACATATGCTGTGTTTTTCCATTAAGGCAAGTAAACATGCATTTTTGTATTTCACTTCAGTGCGGTTTAAATAATCCAACATGTTCCATCTTCAGAACATAAAGTTGTTCCTTGTTAGTGGGCACTACTTCTCTGATGGTATCTGTTGCATTTACATCACCTTTCAGTTTATTAGTGAGTAATTTCTCTTCACTCATCCCAACACAATTATTAAAACAAAGCACATCATAAATAATCTTTGCAGACAAACAATCATAAGCACTTTGTGTCATTGTAACTGTTTTGGGGAATCAAGCTGAGAGTCAGTATGACAGCATCAACAGGACACTGGAATCACTTCAAGTCATCAACAGCTAAAATTCCTCCAGTCAGGTAAGTCTGCAACATCTGAAGTGACAAACACCCGTCACAGGGAAGATTTTCTCTGCCAATCCAATGTTTTAGTTTTTTCAACAATCTCTTTTAAACTACACATTTATTTTCAGATACATGATGAAGAACTATTCTTATCACGCGACATATTACATCTGCAAAGAACATCATGAAAACTAATATAAAACCTTATAGCACCTTTACAGTAAGTTGCCTGAGTTGATATTGCAGTAGCAGCACAAGCTTTCCAGTGAAAGTTCTCAGCCTCTCCAGGCAAATACCACACTGTCTTTGTGAAACAAGCAGTGATGGGGCAGAAATAGAGGAAGGGGAGCAGGTTGTGAGTGTTGTCCCTGTGAGCCATTCCACTGAGGCAGGACTAATTCAAGGCACTGGTGCAGGAAGAGCACATTTCTGACTAACCATCTGTGCATTACACATGATAAAGCTATTCTCTCCACATTTTTCTTTACAGTGCGTTATATTAACAGTACATTTCTAAAATAAAGCAAATGACTCAGTCTCTCTTGAGTTTGGGTAGGGATAAAGCTGCCATGTGAAGGTGTTAACAGTGCTGTAAGCAGCCCAACACTGACCACACTCCACTCATGTAAAGATGCATAAGGAGACGAAAGAAATGTACAATTCCCAATTTGCTTACTCTGTACCAACATTGCCCACTTCCTGCACTAGCCACCATGCCAACTTTCGTGCTTTTCTTGGATGCACAAATATGCACATGCAAACAAACACCATATGACTGTTCAAGGATTAGAAGCTTGTTTGTCGAGATAAATGAGGAAAGGAGTTTTATATGAGGGTCATAAACATTAAAGATTCAGTTATCAATTGTGAAATTAATTGTTATTACATTTGTAAGAACTAATCTACACAACCCAAACAGTCTGTGTCTTCACTGCTGCTGAGCTTGACCTGTTTTTTTCAGCTGATTGTTGCTGTGCTACCAACCATGGGACCTGCAACAATGCCACAGGAATATTGCATTTTCACTTAAAGGTTGTGTAAGCCTGTCTGTCTATGTCTGGTGTTTGATTGCTCTGTGCTTTACTTTGTCATCTGTCTTTTAGCTTTGTGTTACTTTTGAGCCAGGAGGTACTGATTGATGGACTCAAACAAAGGAAACTGACTGCTATGCCTCCTCAAAGCACAAAGCTGCTGCTCACAGCTTATCACAAATTACCCACTTGTTTCAGTTGCTTTGTGAAATAGTCAGTGACGCTATAGCCTTCTATTTTGATGAGTTTCAAAATGAGGTAAAGATAAAAGGCTATAATATCTCAAAGTTGCATGATCAAAACAGCTCATGCAAGCTGTACACCTGAGCCAGTTAAGGCAGCGTTTACTTCAAGCCATTTGAAATTTAATTTCATGAGCTGGGGACAGAGTAAACTAGGCCATACCATAATAACATGGGAACCTCACAGCTCATTGCAGTTTGATATTTCAGTTAGGCAGGAAGAACTGGAGCAAAGCTGCCATGTTGCATACACAGACATCAGAGGGCAAGTGATGACCTGAAGGCATACCCAGTAACAATTCAATCACAGTCTATCATATCAGTCTTTGAAAGACTGTGGAGTTCTTTTACATCACTTATGACCTGCAGTGATTTAAATAAATATTTAACCATTTTATTAAACTGGGCCCCATTTCCCAGAAGAATCTTAAGGCTAATATGGTCAATAAATCTATTTTATGAGCCTTCTTAAGCTTAAGAGGTGTTATATATGTTATATAGATCCCAAAAGCATCATAACATAAGAGGGTCTTAGAAATGATTGTAGCTCACCTGGTAGAGCGCGTACCACATATCAACGCTGAGGCCTGGGTACGAATCCAGCCCGGGCTATTTGCTACATGTCATCCCCTCTCTCTCTACTGTGACTATCCAATAAAGCAAAATTCCAAAAAAAAAGAAATTATCATAGATTTACAAGTGTTTGAAATGTAAAAATTCAAAGTATCCATGGTTTGCAGGAATGTAAAATGGCTTCATCTCTATCACTGTGCGAGCTGTGGTTTTTATGGGGAGCCACATAAGCACTGAATCCTTGATATTTGTCTGAAACTGTTTAAAAATAATGTAAGTTTTTGGGTTATGTTTTTTTTTTACATTGTCAGGATGGTTCTTACCATTTTGGGGCCTGCATCTCATCTCCAAGTCTGTTGTTTTTGCTTTTTATGTGTATGTCAGCAACCGCCCTTGCCCTTTTTGTCGTAGATGCAAAAGTGTCCTTTTCAAAGGGCAAATAAAAAAATGTTTTTCTTTTTTCCCCCTGTATTTATCATCTTTCTGGAAAAGGAATACCCTAAATGATACGTTTGCCAAAAACACCTAACATAAGACACACGGTGCTCCCTCTGTGCAGTATAGTGGAAAACTTAAACTGTTCTCTATCTGGAGAGAAATAATCAGACTTTCCAAAAATCACATATTCATGAATCAGGTGACCTGTGGTTCAGATCAGGAAGCGTTAGTCTCCAGTGAGTCTAAGCTGTCAAGGCTAACATGCCAACATCACAACATTAAAATGCAACTGTTCCAAAAGCCCTTGATTGACCCAAGTTTGATCAAACACAACATGGCAGCTAAACCACTTCACCAAAAAGAATACTGTCCTGTCCTTGTCACATTCACTCTATTATACATTTTGTCAGAGGTGCTGATCTTTTTCAAAGCAAAACAAAGTCCCTGGCTCTCTGGCATTATCAGCACACGCTCCAAAAGTGGATGGATTACTTAAATTACGTCTCTGGGAGGTTTATCCTGAGGGGGTACTGAAAGCCCAGACTATGTTTGATCACAAGTCACATATACATTACAAAGTGTTTAAACTCATCCCTCTGGGTGAAAGCTTTCTGGTACTACTGCTGCAATTTAACTCTGATGCTCTGACTGTTGACTTCTACCAGTAATTAGCACTTCATTGCTTAAATATGCTAAAGAAAAAAGCTTGTTAACTCATAACCTGTCCTGTGTTATTAAAAGAAATCTGTTTGTTTTCAGAGATTATTTACTCATCTAATCATGTCCTCCTGGGAAAACTAAGTTGTTGTATCAAGCTGCATATGGAATAAATGTTATACAGTATATACACAGTTTAAATGTTTAAACAATCCAATACAAATGTGACAAACTGTGCTGAATGTCTTTGTTTTGTCATCTTTTCCTTCTGTGAAATTCTGACACACACTCATGGCTTCTATAAAGGGAACAGCCCAAGGGGAGGAATAGCTCTAAAGAAAGACATTCAAGAGAAATATCACATATCTTTGCTGAGAATTAGACACCCACTTCCACTGTAGATGATTCCTGTAGTTTAAAATACATCTTGGGAACATCACTAACGTGAGTGTAGATTTTAGTTGGATAACAGAAAAAGACAATCATTTGTATGAGAGCCAAAACAACAGGGTAGAATGTAGTGCAGGGAACCTGCCAGAGTAGAAATCCCACTGTTGTTTTTACTGTTTTCTCAGAGTGACTGTAAGCCTTGCTGTCATGCTACATGTGACAATTGAGATGGCAGTGGGAGATGTGGTTCTAGAAATGATGCACCGGGTTTAATGGCTGAGACATGGTGTAGCCTCATGGACGACCAAACCACACAAGCTCAGGTCAACCACCACTGAGCCAATCAACAAAAGACATATGGGGTCAGTCTAAAAACTGGCTGCTTGCCTGACCAGCCTGCTACTACCATCCTTTACAGTAACCTACAGTACATGGCTTATTGAACATCTGATTTGGCAATTTAGCAGCAAGTGGCTTGAAAAATACATGTTTCTTTCAGGTTTCTCTTGAGGATAGTGTGCAGCTGAGTCAGCAGTTAAGAGCTTCACTGCTTTTGGATGAAAGTTTCAGTGGAAAAATACAATTGCATTTGGCAATATTGCATTATTTTTCTTTAAAGGTTGTAATGAGAGAAGGCGAATGTAAAGAATGTCCACACTCAACTAAACTAAACACTCAACTCAACTAAATGACAATGGCCAAATTAAATCCCTCATCGAGTCCTTCAGATTATATGCCTGCTTGATTTCTTAAAGAGGTTTTAACAGTGTTGGTCCCACTATTTTATCAATTCCACTGTCCACTAGCTGTGTTCCCTCTTGCCTTTAGGACGCAGTAGTTCACCCACTTCTTAAGAAACTTGGCCTTGACCCTGTGGATTTTAAAAATTTTAGACCCATTTCTAAATTCCTATTTTTTTATTAAATGTTGAGTTGACTTCTTTTATGAATACTTGTGGTATCTTTGACAAATTTCAATCAGGTTTCTGTTCACGTCATAGCACCGAATCTGCTCTCATTAAAGTGAGTGACACAACCTTTTTTACAGCTGATGCTGGGGATTGTTCGATTTTATGTCTTCTGGATTTGAGCTCAGTGGATCACTCCATCCTACTGGACCGCCTTGAAAAGTGGGTTGGCATCAGGGACACTGCTCTAAAATGGTGCAAATCCTGTCTATCAAACAGGACTTTCTCAGTGGTCATGGGTAATGCCTCCTTTTCAGTGGCCCCTCTGACCTGTGGTGTTCCACAAGGCTCCATCCTTGGCCCCTTGATGTTCTGTATATACATGCTGCCACTGGGACAGATCATAAATAAACACAAAATCCAGTACCACTGTTATGCAGATGACATACAAATGTATGTCCCATTAAAAACCTGAACACAGTTTTAATCATCTTTTATGCTGTCTGTCAGAAATAAAGTGCTGGATGTTCCAAACCCTTCTCCAGCTAAATGAAAACAAATCGGAAATAATTCTCTTCGGTCCCCCAAAGTCCATCCCTATTTTACAGAAACATCTTGGATTCCCGTCTTCAAATATCAAACCTTCAGCCAGAAACCTGGGTGTAATATTTGACAGTGAACTTTCATTTAAAATACAAAATACAAATGTTGTTTGATCATGTTTTTTTATCAATTAAGGAGCATCTCAAAGATCAGGTCTTTTCTCTCTCAACCTGATCTTGACAAAGTCATTCATGCCTTTATTTCTTCTTGGTAAGACTATTGTAATTCACTGTATTCAGGTTTGAGCCAAAAAAACATCTTGCGCCTTCAGCTGGTACAAAACGCAGCTGCTCGGCTTTTAACAAATACTAGAAGACAAGTTCATGTCAAACCTGTTCTAGCCTCTCTTCATTGATTACCAGTTGGTTATAAAATTGATTTTAAGGTTTTACTGATCACCTTTAAAGCACTCATGGTTCAACGCCTAGCTACATTGCTGAATTGCTGCTCCCCTATGAGCCAGGGCGCTGCCTCAGATCCTCAGGCAGGGCTCTGCTGGCTGTACCTGAGTCCCAATTCAAGACTAAAGGTGATCGGGTTTTTGCAGTCAAGGCCCCTCAGCTCTGGAACTCCCTGCCCAAAGATCTGAGGCTTGCTAAATCAGTGACATCTTTTAAATCACTTCTCAAAACATATCTTTTCAAAAAAGCCTTTTATTAATTCTAGCACTCTGTTTTATTGCCAACATGTTGTATCTGTTTTATTATTAGTAATTATTTTTATTGTTGGGGGTTTTATTTTAGTTTTATTTTATTTTATTATTATTTCATTTTATTTCATTGTGTTGCTGTATTATTTTAATTGCCTGATTTTATTTGCCTCAGTCCTGAAATGTTTTAATCCTGGTTTAATCATGTCAAGCAATTTGTAACTTTGTTTTTGAAAAGTGCTGTATAAATAAAGTTTATTTTGATTATTATTATGTTAAATCAATGAGAAGAAAGAGAGCTATTGACAGAAGATGGGCAATAATAGTCAGTCAAGTCATGAATAAACTGATCAAGCAGAACAAGAAAACTGCAAGAGCAGCTACGAGGAGAAGCCAGCTGTCGAAACAGCTCAATCACACACACAGACTTATGGTGTTATCATTCTCTTATTGTTTTAGTGCCCCGAAAGGCATGACAATAAGACACCAGCAAAGTCATAGCTTCATGTATTAATATCTGTATTTAAAAATACAAACAGCTTTTTAACTAAAAATACCTATAAAATGATTCAAATTATGTAATTGCAACCCAAGGGAAGTAATCATTTATTATTCCCCAGAAATGGGCCTATTAGGTAATCTGTTGATCTTTGCAAAGTACCAAATACAAAAAAAATCAAAGTCATCCAAGCATAGATTTTGTTAATAACTGATGTCTTCATTATAGACCATGGATGACAAGCACTGGAGGTAAACTAAAAACTTAGTCTCAAATGCACTCTGCATGAGCTAAGTATGTAATTGCTTGTGATGATCTATTAGTACATTTAACATATACATATTAGCATACAAATTAATAATCTGCATGTGAATTTCCTCTCTGACTCACAGGAAGTAGGTTGTGGGTATAAGCCTGCCATTGGCCGACTATCAGAATTCTCCTCCCCTTCTGCTATCTGCATGTTACTGTTTTAAAAGTCCCCGTCATTACGTGAAACAACAACAACAACAACGTCCAAGCTAGCAACCTACATGCTGAAAATTTCAAGTTTTAACTCTGGCAGCAGCATGTGCCACTGACATTGACTGTTCCCTCTGATATCAGTTTAATAACGTTCTCCAAGAGCTAAATACAGCTATTAAATCGTCGGGTTTTACTGAGTCCAGTGAGATCCTCCAGAGCTAAAGTATAGGCAGGCTAACCTCAAGGGCACCAATAATCAAGTTATGTTTGTCTTTTTTATTAGTAAAAGTCATATCACATAGTCAACATACGTCATACTGTCTTTTTCTTTTACAGGGATTTAACCATTTTAATGCACATACAAATGTTCCACAAAAACAACTCCCCCTGACACTATTTCACAAGGGAAAACATTCATGGTCCCCAGAGGATAAAACCTACTGATGTTGGTGATCCCCTGTCTTTAATCCAGCGCCATCATCAGGTAAAAATTTAGATTTTTTAACACTTTGGTTTTTGTCCGAATACCTGCACAAATAATGACATTCCCATTAGCCTTGTGTTTTGAGCTAATTAGCTAATGTCAGCATACTAACAAGTCAAACTAAGATGGTGAACATGGTAAACATTATACCAGCTAAACAACACTATGTTAGCATTGTCATTATGAGCATGTCAGCATGTTGATGTTAGCATGTAACTAATGATTATTTTTACTTATTTACTATATAAAATGTCAGAAATTAGTGAACAAAGCCCATTCATATTTTCCAGAGTCAAGGTCTAAAAATTGCAAGTGTTGGCCGATTAATAGCCTACTCCAAAAGCCAAAGATTACAATAATATAAAACTGAGGAAACTAATTAGCAAGTGTTAGCAAGCTAACACAATAAAATAAGACAGTAAACATTACCCCCTAAAAATGAGGATGTTAACACTGTCTTTGTGAGCAACTTAGCATGTTGATGTTAGCATTAAGCTGAAAGCTTAAGAACTATGATTGGCACTCTCATTACACTTGAGATGGTTCGTTGAATTTCATAAATGAACTAATGGGAAGGAGCACGACATAGATATACATACACAACATAGGTTTTAATGTATTGCTTGCTTATGCCCTATAGTGAGGACATCCTCTCTGCTAAAACATCAATGAACCTGAAATAAATATGTTCTTTTTGAATTTGCTCAGTATTACTCAGATGTGTAATAGAGTGATTATTTTCAAGAAGAAAATAATTTAAAGTGAAAAGAAAGCCTCTTTTCTAAGCTGAACTCAAAGGACGGGGGCAGGATTTGTTTGGGTTTCAGAGTCAGTCGGCTGGAACTGCTGGACACACGCAAGGAGAGAGAGACAGAGAGAGAGTACAGCATACAACTGTTATTATTCCTCTAGGTGAAGATTTTGTTTGTTTTTCTTTAAAACCAAATATGCAGATTTGGAAGGTTGTGGAGGTCATTGCATAAATTTAAGTTTATGACCCCAGCTGGAGAACAATGTCAGAGGCATGATGCGCAGTTTAAGGTGAGGATTTTTATTCATATTAACATTTATTTATGGCTATTGATTGCTGGGTTAACAAATCCCCTATGTTTAAGGTTACAAAAAGAAAAATCTACTCTATTGTTATATCATTAGTTCTAATAAAATGTTTTGCATTTATATTTCAAAATAGTTGATAAGTCATTGTAATGATAATGTAATGTGCTCAACAGTAGCCAAGCTAATTCTACAAATAGGGCTAGATCATTGTCATTGTCAATTATTTGTACTAATTATTTTTTTGATTAATCCTTTAATCAGTTTGGTCTATATAGTGTGAGAAAATAGTGAAAAATGTCCATCACAATTTTCCAGCTCAAGTTGCTGTATTCAACCCTGAAGTTTCAGTTAAACATCAGAAGACTTTCTTAGAGTCTACAGCCAGGCTGCGAGGCTGTACGTACAGTAAGCACAGTGGTGCTTTGAACTAAATGCTAATGTCAGCATGCTAACATGCTCACAAAGACAATGCTAACATGCTCATTTTTAAGTGGTAATGTTTACCATGTTCATCATCTTAGTGTGTTAGAATGCTAGCATGTGCACTAAACACAAAATACAGCAGAGGCTGACAAATTAAAAATTTGACCTGATGATGATCACCAAAGTTATTAGAACGCATCCCGCAGGATACATGAATGTGTGTACCAATTTCATGGCAATCCTTCCAATAGTTGTTGAAACATTTAACTCTGAACCACAAATGAGAGTTTCATGGTGATGTTAGATGAAATGTCAGGGGATCACCAAAGTCATTAGGATAATGACATGAATGCGTGTACAAAGTTTTGTGCCAATCCATCAAGAAGATTTTACTCCGTCGCATGCTCTGCTGCAATGACACAGTCTGTGCTCTTCTTGAGGCACACACTTTGGAAACAATTTTCCCCTTTGGGGACAATAAAATCTATCTATTTATTTTTCATGGTAGCGCTATAGGAAAAGCCATAGGATCACCAAACACTAGGCACCAGAAATGTCTTTGCAAAATATCATGGCAATCCATCCAATAGTTGCTGAGTTATTTCAGTCTGAACTAAAGTCGTGGACCGACTAACCCACATAGAGCCATGCCGCTAGAATAGCTAAAAATCATTAATCGATTATTAAAATTGTTGCTGATTCATTTTCTGTTGATTGACTCATTTTGGATAAAAGTATGACTATAAGCATCACACCATGAACACTTGCAATGAAAGGTAGTTTGGGTAACTGGTAGTCTATCTCCTTTTGTTTAGTGGGGAACACTAAATCTTTACTAAAAAGCATTGTGCCTTGAGTGATGACCACTGAAGCAGACAGGCCAACAGAGCCTGATGAAGCTGGGTTATCTTTTACTCACAGCTGTGCTTTCCAGTTTCTCTTCATGCCCTTGACATATTTGGAATAACTACAATCGAATTTCATAGATTTAAATGTTTTTCTCGCGTGTTTGCTGTCAAACTCTCACATCTGGTGAGTGAGAGAAAATGAACAAAACCCTGTGTACTACAAGTCTGTGGCCCTGGGGTAAACTAACAAGCCAAAGGAAGGAAGATAGCGTGTCTGGATAATAAGAACATATTATACCACATTACACAGCTAAAAAAGCATATATGCTGTCACATTTTATAAGCACTTTATCAAAGTTATTTATGGCAGGTCACTGCAATAACATAAAATGCTTTTCAGTCATTTGTATTGGTCCTGTGGCCTTTGACTTTTATATAATAATACCACAATACAGAGCTCCCAAGTCTAATTTTTCACTGTCAGAAATGTTTTCCAATCTAGGAATTGTGACATTTTTATACTGCACAAGGTCCATGAGATTGAGATTCTTGTCGGCGTGTTGTTACTGTATGTTGTGTTGCGCATTGGAGACTTTTGTTCCCTCACTTTAGATTCAAGGGCAGTGGCAACAGAAGTAAAACACAAAATAATATCGAGCTTCATGGAGGGGAATGAAAAAGATGAACATACTTGAAAACCCCAGTAGCTAGCTATTCATACACATATGCATGCACAACTACAAATATGAAGTACCACACAAAATCACAATTGTAAACTTTGTCAAAAGAAAAAAACTGTCACAAACTAGAGGGATAAGCATCTCCAGAAGGACAAAAGATGAAAATGAGTGGCTGCAGCACTGCAGGGGTGTTGTTGATCAATACCACTGAGACCATTGTTACCTCTATTAACAGGTGCTGAGATTTTAGGCTCTCTTGACAAGCAAGCTGGTCCGTCCTCTGAGTTTTGATGTGTGAAAACGCCAATTTGGGAGGGGGCTGGAGGGTCAGGGTGGAGGGAATAGAAGACACCAACCAAGACTCCACTACACCACTGATTTGAATGTAATTTTTAGGAGACATGGTTAGTAATTCAGTGTCATTTGGAGAAACAAAATAAGAGGTCAAGGCTTCATGTCTGAGATGAGGAATTTAATAATTAAAATGTTCTTAGAACAATGGAATGTGTGTAACAATTTGTCATTTGTAAAATACCACTAAATAATCATTAATTGATGATGGACAATCCATTGCATAATATGTTTTGCAAGGGAAACAATCAAAATGGGACAATAAGAATGGGACATGACTAACATCTCTTTCTCAGGTGCTATTATTCAAATAACACAAGACAATACCTAAAATTAAAAGCTAAGAGCTCCATACTCAACAGTTGTAACCACTGATGTGAATATTATATGGTGGCTTAAAAAATGTCTGTCCAAGTTTTGTACTACACAGCCATCTTGCGCTTTTGACGTCATTTGGAGCCAGAGTCTGCGCAGCAGTGATCAGAGATGGAGCTGTTACATCGAGGTCCCGCCCATACACCCGGCTGACTCAATCACAAGCATGGCTCAGCTGTCAACCATGACATGAAGCCCTGTTTTTTTAATAGCGTCAAATAACTATGGTGGCCGACAAGTGCAAACACACTGCAACTTAAGAAAACACAAGCAAATTTAAAAAAACATCTCCATTAATTTGACAACACATGCACAGCATTTAGAAAACATGCTGCAAATACAGAAACACTCTGCAAAACTCTGCAAAAACACACAACACAACCAAATACCCGAACACATGGCAAAAACACACAACAGTTGAGTTTTTAGTCTGGCTCATGTCCTATCCGCTAACACTGGGGGGGTGGGATTGATGACCTTTACCACAGCCAGCCACCAGGGGGCGATCAATATGTTTTGGCTTCACTTTTGGGGAGCTGTCATGTCATCCATCTTTATATAGAGGTCTAGGGTATTGTAGTATATGTGGATGCTGAGCCAGTGGTGAGTGCAGCTAGGGGAGCCTGGTGCCGATTGGACCGCCTGGGAGGAATTGGTGTGCAGTGGCTAGTGAAGTGTTTGCTACACATGCTGACCTGAATTTGCTGACTGACTAACCTCTTACCCAGTCTCACCGGGGAGAAGTGGATCAAAGGTTTTAAAGGGGTGGATTCACCGCAGGAGACGCACTTTACAGAGGACTTTGGTGCAGTCACTGGATTCAGCTAAGAAAAAACAGCACGGGTTGTAGCAGCCAGGAGTGCATGATTCTCGAAACAGAGGAAGTCAATTGCATCAGTGACGAGTGTCTAAAATAAGATGTTCTTTGGTTTGGAAATTTCAAACCAATAAATACAATTTTATTTAAAATTCTGCATGCAAATCTGGGTCTTGACATGCACAAGTCAAATACAGCATACAACACCTTCTGTCCTTCTTCCCACCCTCGATTCGGAGAAGGAAAAAATCCCCCAAAAAACATTTTAATGGGGAAAAAATGGAAGAAACCTCAGGAAGAGCAACAGAGGCTGAATCCCTCTCCCAGGACAGACAGACATGCAATAGATGTACGTGTGTACATAATAGACCAACATAAAATTAGACAATCAGGATGACAGAATTATAGATAGATTGTAAACATATGTGAAGAATATGGATGCAGGAGGATATGCCTTTTTAAGGCAGAAATATGGGTTTCATATAATTCCTCCACAGGGGAACTATGGGGACATGACAGCCCACTGACAAGAAGATGCAAAGCATTATTATGCTCATTTAGACTGCCATCAAACTTTAGTGATAAACATTGATGAGTCATTAGGTTATGCTGATGGTACAGTGGAAGGATTTCTTTTACACTGCTTGGGTAAATATCCTTAACTTCTTAAATAGGTTACACAGCCATACCTCCAAACGATCTACATTACATCTTCAGTCACTTTTAAAAATTTATGCCCACAGGTCTGTCCTTCACTGTCACTAGAGGCTCACATCTAAATGATGTACTAGAATGTTTTTTTTTTTTTTTAAAAGATGACTGTTTTATGCATGTGGTGGTTTCTCACACATAATGACATTAAAACAACAACAACAGAAACACACATAGCATCTTAAAAAGCATCACCATGAACTTCCTGAGTTGAAACTTTAGCCTGTCTCTGTATATTCACCACTCTATTTCAGTTTCGTTTTTGCTTCAGAAAGACGAGGTAATGTTGCACAGACTAATCTCTGATTTAAAATATAGCATCAAGCTGTATCCCCAGCAGGCAACGCTGCAGCAGCTCCGCTCTTCTCTCTGAACCTGATACACACCACAGCACCGATACGTCTCAGACTTTATTAATCCTGATAAGAGAATCAATAAAGTTCCATTGTAGAAACAGCAATCCTGAGTTGTGTTGACTAGAAAGGTATATTATGTGCTGATGGATGTCTCCTCAGTGACAATGAACAGAGACACACAGGGATGAGGTGAGTTTACCAAAGGAGGGAACATGATTCACCGAATAATTACAGTTACACTCTGAGAATCTGAACAGAGAAAGCACACAGGTCACTGAGATATTGATACTTGAATTTGAAAACCTGATACACTGGTGTTGATATCATTCATCTATACTGCTGTGAACATCTTATCTTGCCTGAGGCTTGACAGAAAGCACATTACATGGCAGTTCCAAAGCAAAGACAATGAATGACTGTAAGTCACATCTAACAATTCTACCCAACTGTTGTGATGTGCATTTCATGTAAGCCAGAGAGAGAAAAAAATGACGATGGGACACGGGAAGGTTTAAAAATGTATAAACCTCTTAAGCCACTCTGCACAGACATTAATATTTATATATGCTTGATGAAATGGAAAGGAATTTACAGCCCCTTACCTGAGTGGGCCTGTTAAGTCTGTGAAATCTCTGATTTTTTTTTTTAAAAGAACTGCAACATTTTGCTGACATTAAACTTACTAGTTTAAGCACAGGGATTTGTCCTTAAAACATAACAGTAGCCCATCCGGGATCATGCTTTTCTAATATGCAGGCCTGTAGCATTAAATGCTTAGCTCTGAGACATTCCAAGGAGGAAAATGGAAGAGAATATATTGTTAGTCCCATAGGTCAGATCCTGTATGTGGCCAACGTGAGCAACTAAAAAAACAAACACACATCCAGTTTGGCTTTAGTTTGCAAAACAGTGTGCTGTAGCTTCACATCAAATTTTCTAATTCTACTTTATTTCAGACTCTGCGTGTTACTGCACTGTGTTAATTAACACCTGCTCATGTGAAGTTAGGGCCTACTTCTATTCTTAGTGTGACCTATTTTGTGATTCCAAATTTTTATTTATCTGTGGCTGCAAATGGTTGCTGCTAATGTGATCCCAGCAGGATCAAGATAATCACCTCCATTGTCTCGGGATCCATGTCACTTTGTTGTAAAAACATGCAGCATCCTGTGACATAAGTGTCAATTATGCAGTTAGGAGTATTGTAAAGGCTCCCTTGCTGTGTTTAACCAGAATCTAATGTAATACACGTGTGCTCTACTTGCACTGATACATTCACCCTAATACAGTGAATTTCACAGACTGGATATCCTTAAAATTTAACATGGATAATTCAGTCTTTACATTGTGTTAATATGCTATTGTTTAACTGAAATTAAGGGGGGGGGGGAATACAGCACTACTGAGTAGTTTGCCTTGGTGATGTGCATATGGAGTTCTACAGATTACAGAGCCTACAGAGTTCCATAGTGCATATAGATGTGGTAAAAGGTCAACAGGATATCATGGTGCAATGTGGCACTGCAAGATACATTATAAAGTAAGCTATACACAACATTCAACACACATACTGAAGCAATCATTAAATATTTAGCTAAGTGAATAAATGTATTTCCCAAAATGTTTAACTATTCCTTTAACATTAACTCTGCCCCCTCTCTGAACTTACCTCAACGACTACTGTAACATGACTTTTAACCAGGCATTTATCCCTATAGATGCTCAGTGGCTAGCAGAGGACAACTGCCAGGTTGCTGTTTCACAGTTTGTAATGCTTGTTGCTTTACAAATGTGAAACATGAGAAAAAATACTTTGCTGAATAAAATACTAAATAAATAAATACTTTCTTATAGCTCACAGAACAGCGCCATAGATTTGGCACAATTAAACCTGTTTTTGATCCATGAAAAGTGCACACTAAGGCTAAGCATGCAATGTTTCAACACATCATGCTGCAGTCTCACCAACCTCCCTCAAAGACTCCATGCTTGTATGCACTGCTGCCATAATCTAAGTGTGTTAAAAGTGTATTAAAACGTTCCATACCACAAATTCTCATCAGCCTATTACAAATCCTGTGTGAGTACTTTTTTCATATATGACAATTGATCATAGACAGCTAAACCGATCAAGTCTGCCACAGTGTCTCTAATACAAAATTCCATGATCCAAAAGTCTATTATCTTCTGCTACAGTGGAACTTGTGAAACAAGCTGTAAAATACTTTCTGATATATAAATGCAAAGTGGACAAACTGTAAAATTCACTCATATTCTTTCCTACTTTGTTCCCTGTCTGAAATGCAGTTGTAATGATATTTATAAAAATAAGCTTTATGACAACAAAGCTTATTTCACACACATTACAAAGCACATGTATGTGACAAATCAACACTAATCGACCAATCTGTGGTAAAAGTAATTTAACACTTATATTTATAAATGGTGTTGACGGTGCAAGAATAAAACCTGTAGAATCTGCTCTCAGAAAGACTGATTCCTGTAATTATCTTACTCAGGAGCTCTACACAAGGGAACAAAAAAATCTGTCACCTGTTTCATTCCACCTCAGAACTGCAATCTGTTCGATAACGTGACTTAATTTTCCAAAAAGAGTTTATTTTATCTTTAATTCTTATACTTATTCTTTCGTATTTGATTCATCAAACCTGTTAAAACAGCATGAGGCAATAGGAGTAGTGCAATTACATTATCATCTCTAGCAAACACAAAATGCCATTATACTCCAATGCATTTGACAGGCCTATTGTTTGATTGGAAGATCAATTTCACAGAAATATTCAATCACTGCAATCTCACGACAATATCTAATATCCTTAGCTTGTCAAAACTATTATATCGATCCACAAGGGTGTCAATAAATGAAGGTATATGTCAGAGAAGGTGTTGGCACATGTTGTCATGGCAAATGACTGCACTTTTCACACGAGTGAATCAAACCACCAGGCATGTCCAACTAATGCTGAGCACCAGTAGAGCAAAGGGTGAATCAATGCAGTAAGAGGTAACTAGGCAAACAGCAGGGTGTGCGTGAGTGGGTGTGGTGGGGAGTTAGTGGGTAATGCCACTGCACCTGAGCCTGTTACAGAAATAACAGCTGTGTTGAATGAAAAATCCAGCCTTGGACACTTTTATACTGTCAGCCTGAACCCTTACACTCGGTGCATTACAGGAGTTATTTTCTGATGTTATTTCATGAAATGAATGCTGTAATTTACTTTTTTGAGTGTGTCAACAACAACTTCATCAGTCTTATGATTAATACAGGAGTTACATAACGCGACAGTGTTGGGGTGGTAGAGAGATGCTGTTCTCAGCTCTTGGTAAAACTGTTGGCTGATACAATTTGGGTTTGGAATTGCTCAAGCCAGTCTTTCAAGCCAGCAGACAAAAAGCATCCCTTCAGCTTACTGTTAAAATCAACAGTTAAAAACGTTATTATTGTTGAGAATTAAAGATAGCGCCAGATACTTTGGCTGATGTTAAGACTTCAAGGTGATTTGATTGTCACTAGATTTATAGGTTTATCCACGAATTATGAATTTTCTTCTGTTGCCCAGGTATTGAATCCCTGTTTTGGATGATCTTTGTACATTGTCTTCATCATCCCTATGTTTATGTTTTTCAACTGTGAGATTCTATGACATTTTCTATATTCAAAATTTTTTCTTAATTATATCCTATTTCTTATTTATACTATTATATAATTAAATTTGGCTAGATTAATTTTGTATTATGGTAACCTACTGCCTAGTTAGAGGTATATTCATGGGGTAGCCTAAACAGTGAAGTTATGATAGTGTTACCCTGAGATCTACCACTAGCCTAACTTTATTGCCATTATGGAAGAGATGATTGTGGGTAAATTGATTTTTAATAATATTCAATGTGTGTATATAAATTGATGCAGTTGCTGTTCATTAAAGATTGGTGAGATGTGCCTTCTAATTGGCTAAATGCACACAACCTGTGGGACTGATTGCCTGATAGCTCATGGTCCCTGACTGGCCTCATCTGAGGAAGCATTGTCTATATGTCTGGAATGTTCTTTCTTCCTCAGTTTTACCTGAAGGACCAAAACGTTGCATCAAGTTTGTATAATGTTTATTGCAAGTAAAAGAACAACATGCAGAAGTTCTTGCTTCTCTTGCCTGCAGAAATAACCTCTTATGCACCTGTGTATAGAAACTGAAGGTGTGCATGAGCCTTTACAGTCAGGGTGAAGCTGATTAAAAGAGAAACAGCTGCACACTGACTCCAAACCGCAAATTTATTTGAATACACAAATAACAGGAGACACATGATCTTCATAAGGTCGCAATCCCAACCAACAGACAGATGGGTTCTATGATGACAGGTGTGGTTATGGTGAAGCTGCAATAGGTTAGAGCAGGCATACGTCACCTGTCTTCAAAACGACCACGCCCCCTTTTCGGTGAAAACAACCGCTGTAAAAGTGCGAGCGCCAATTGAAAAAATTACTAGCACCATACCTAAAAGCTGCTGCATCGCATTTTGCACGTCAAACAAAAACAAAAAAAAAAAGCAACGAGTTTTCCCCCCCAAAGAGCGAAGGACAGTAAAAGAAGAGATCTGTGGCTTCAGGCCACCCACAGAGAGGATAAAAATGCTAAACTGTGGGACCCGGCCAGTCAATACGTGTACCTCTGTGGCAAACACTTCATCACAGGTTAGTTAATGATGTTACTGAGTAAATGGCATGTGTGCCGATTACGCCTGTAGATAGAAGCGAATCATTAAAGAGTCTTTTTGATTGTGTGAGTACAGTTTTTCTGTGAAAAAATTTGGCCCTACCATAAAACACATGCTTTTAGAATGGAGTTTGGTTCAACAGTCTGTCCGCTCGAAAGACCGGGGAGCAGAGGGTATTTTAACGTTAATAGTCAACATAAATTGAGCTGACCTAAGTTCTAATAATGAACCTTGTAGGAAATTGGGCTAAATCCGACCCGTTTTCTACTTCTCGGCTCATAGTAAAAGGTTGCGTAATAACTCAAACAGCTATCAAAATTGAGACAGCGGTGCTTCACCAGAGCGATGTAATTAGTTTACAGTAACTTCACATTGGACAGACTACCAAAATAGCAACAAAAAGTGTCTTAGCGATATAAAAAGTAACAGATGTCAGAAATACATTACCTGGAGATTCAATACGGTATGTCAGGTTAGTCCACTTGTCATCAACCCCTATTTCTTTCTTTTCTTTTCTTTTTTTCTATATAACGACGCCGGTCATTGATCAGCAACGACATAACATAATTGTTTGCCTGACTGGCCATAGGATTTGGGCTCCTGATAGCTAAAAAGCAATACAATATTCTTATTTTATGCTATTAAATTGGGGGGAAAAAACTCGGAATTTGCATTTACTGCCAGTCAAATTAGAGGGGCTGCTTTAACCCAAAAGGGGGCTGGGGCTTGACGAAGGTACCCGGATGCTCTGCTCTCATCTTATGCCATATATTCAGCCTTCTGAAATTGCTGTGGGCTAGATACAGCAAAAAATATGTGATTGGAGGAGACCTCATGAAGTCAACTCTGTACCAGATTAAGTGGACAGAAAATTCTGCTGCCTGGCTGACACTCCTGTATGTTACAGAATCGTAGACTGCAATGCATTCTGGTCAACTGAAGCTGTTGTCCATGAGTAAATATGTGCCTCTGCTTCTTTTTATGATGGAATTCTTCTTTTTGTTTATGATTGTTAACCATTATTGCAAATCCATATTCTCTTGACAGTGCATTTTACCTCTGAAGGTTTTTATTTATTTTTTCTCTATGATCATTGAGATTCATAGTCATCGCTGCTTTACATCAGATCAGAAGGAAAAAGACCCAAAAAAATCATCCAATTTAACATGAAAAGAAATCAAGAAATGGTTAATCTTCACTGCACTAAGACACATTTAAGTTGTTGGGTTTGTTTTGCTGATATATAGTATTTTACCTTTACCTGAAGCAAGCACATCTGGCTGTATTGTGCGTTTTTTAATCTCTTTTTTTCATAACTGACAAACCAACTCTGTACAAAATGTATAATGTTATAAATGCATGATGAAGAACTTTTGCCGTGACAGCTAAATATCTTACTCGTTGTGTTGTACTTCACCCCGTTGATGTACTCAGGGCAGGGTCTCTCTACAATCCTCCCGGTGCTGGTCCGCGGCCAGCAGGTTCCAATCTCATCTGTTGTGGCATTGCAATATAAACCTTGGGGGGGGAGTAAAATAAAAAAGGCGGAAGGCTTATTGTTTCCGTCATCCAAGAAGCAACACCTTTCAATATTTAACTGAAAAAAGGAAGCAATTCTATCTTACCATCAGTGCTCAGCAATGACAATGAAGCGTTTTCCAATAAAGTGTCTTGGAAAGCATCTATCAAACTACAGTTTAAGTCCCCGAGCTCCCCAAATATGATCTGATAAATGGTAGCATCCATGGTGCGAGCCGCCGCTTTAAATAATGAGAGATTAATTTCCAAGTCCGAGAGGACATGGACACACTGAGCCCAGCGGTGTTCATGGGCTTGTGAATCGGAGCAACAGTAATGACAAGTAGAGAGCACAGTGCTCCTGCTGGGATGCGTGTGTCTGGCCAATCAGAGCCACGCATCCGCACATTCATCCACGTGCTGCAGCAACCCGCTGAACACGACTGACCATACATATCATAGGCATTGTCAGTCTGACATTTTACACCTGACACCCAGGTCGTGTAAAACAAAAAATACCATTTTTTTCTCGTGTTTTATTTAAAAAGTCGCTGCATTCAGAAGGAAAGGTGTGAGAGAGACTAATAAAAATGCACAAAACCCAGGCCTACTTGTTGATGCCTGCGGATGTAGCCTGAATGTGTACTGCATTTATTTAAAAAAAAAAGCAGTTAATCAGCTGCAAAGCCTACAACAAGAAAAAGGCCATGGTTAAAAGAACCAACAGTGATTGTTGGTAGGACACAGGATGCAAGCCGTGGCCTCTAGTGTCAAAGTCAGACACTTTATACACCCAACCATCCACCTCAATCTCCTCCCTAAGTGGTTTTGTGACATTACAACAACATAATGCTATTTCCACCTTTTGTTTCTGAGACAGGATAGCCATTATTTCCACAACCAGAAAAGGTCGGTTGTCCAAAATGTAAATAAGTCGTTTTAAGCATTTCAACAAATGGCTGACACTGAAATACAGTAATTTAATAATTTAGGCTCCACACACTCAGTCCTTCATTCTTTGTCAAAGGAGCAGAGCCTGATTTTACAATTCAGTGACAATAGCTCTAGAAAGAATGAGTTCTTAAAATAGGTGGCTTTCCCCTTTAACATTATAGGCCTATTTTGTGATTTTAAAATGTGAAAATAATTATGACCACAATGAAAATGCACATGTAATTCAGTACTCCCAACACTTAACATTTCCAAAAAAACTGCAAATTACAATAAGGTTGAGTGGCTCTCCTCTCTAACAATCAACTGCTGTGTTCACTTAGCTGGGTATACAGTTTGGTTTAAGAGTTTCAGTATATGTCAGATGCAAACTAAAACCCTTCACAGTATAGTAATAATAAATAATAAAACTTTATTTATAGAGCACTTATCAAAACAAAGTACAGTGCTTCACAACAAGAGAAATAAAATACCACAGTGAATGATGAAATAATAAAGAAATAAAATACACAAAAGAAATAAAATAAACAGCCAGTTCAGGTAAAATGTGTTTTGAGAAGAGATTTAAACAAAGACACTGACTCAGACAACCTAATTTCTTCGGCGTCGGGGCCCTGATGGCAAAAGCTCTGTCCCCCTTAGTTTTCATCCTATACTCAGGAAGAGACAGAAGACCCCTGCCTGAAGATCTCAAACTACATGAAGGTTCATTAGGGATTACAAGGTCTAAACTATAGTCTGGAGCCAGGCCATGAAGAGCCTTAAAAGTAATCAATAACATCTTAAAATCAATCCTAAAACAAACAGGGAGCCAAACAGGTGTGATGTGATTGTACCTCTCGGTCCTGGTTAACAGCCTAGCAGCTGGGTTCTGTACAGTCTGCAGTCGTTTCAAAGTTTTTTGATTAAGACAAGTGAACAGTTTGTTACAATAATCAAGGCGTGAGGAGATAAAAGCATGTACAACAGTTTCTGCATCAGTAGAATGCAACACATTAGTCAGTGGATCAAATATAGGCAGACATTCGCTGTTTGAATTTGAACTTAAGTCCAGTCAGTGAATTTTGTCATAAACAAAGTGACCTTTAAACAGATATTCTGAACTGGCTGTTTCCAACTGTTTATGCAAAAGCATTTTTTTAAATAACTAACTAATAACTAAAATGTCTTAAATCAGTTGACAAAACATCTTTCTTTGTGATTTGCTTATATTTTTGTTAATATGAAAAACATACATATATATGCAACTGTCCAATATATGCAAAACTTGTCCAATGAAAGGTGTCTAGACTAGTCATGTACCTCATGACTGAGTCTAATATCGTGGCTGTTTACCTGTTAAATTTGAGACATGACCTTTTCACCAATGTGAAGCTTTTTCTCTGAGTTCCCTCTAAGCTTCCACATGCAGCACTCCATCTCATTTCAGCGCACTGTGCTTTAAGATCACGTACTCATACATCTGTAGCACACAGTGCTAAGTACAGCATCTGAATGCTGACTTGACCATGTGATGAACAATGTTATAATTGCCCACGCTATTAATAGTACACCAAAAAGTTAACTCATTCTCCCACAGCTCCCCCTCAGAACTACACTGCTTTCTGTGATGGGAGGAGAAAGGTGTGTTTTTGTCATGACTTAAATCTGATGGAAAAAGCATATTCCAATGTTAAAATAATGTTCCTATATTGTTTTATTATGTTATGTGTTGTCACACAATGCATCTTATGTAACCTGTGAAAAGGAGCAGAAGACTTGTGGCCTTCTCATTCTTCAGCTGAAGACAGCTGTACAAAATTCTAATAATTGTTACCATAAAGATAGTGATAAACATAATGTCCATCTAGGGTTGAATACCTCTTTGTAACTTCACAGATCAAATAGAGTGCTTTATGTTTTATCACATACACATCACAAAGATCTGAAATTAGTTTACCAGTAAATAACATTATAACACGTTGCTGTCTAAAGGACAGTTTATTAAAAAACAAGGTCCTCCCCAGTGTTATTGACAGCCTCTTCGTGACTTAGAAAAAAACAGCAACACCCTCCTCCCTGTGTCTCAAAATAATATATTTATGGCCAACATTACAAAATAGTGAAAATACAGCCACTCTCTAATTTTGAATAAAGAGCTGCCAAATAAACAATTATGACAGCCTCCAAATCAGTGAACCAGGAGCAGACTGCTGATTTTGATGAGAAAAATATAGCCCTAATACAGAAATAGGACTGTTGTCCATTTCGCCAAATGCACCTTTATGATCCAATGGCACATATTAAAGCTATCTTGTTGATGTCCCTAAAATGCATCCATTAAATTACATATATCAAGTTGAAGCCAAACAAATATCAAGTAGGAAAAAATGCAATTCAAAGTATTATATGCATTATTTAAACTGCATCCATGTTAACACAACACATTTAAATTTCACACAGATTTTAAATACTCTGCTGCTAACTTACAATGGGCATAAACAGAGTCTTGAACAGATTAATCCATACTTTTTGCAAAATTATCATATAAACTTGTTTTGAGCTCAAATTGCACTGCTCTGGGCTTATTATTGCTAGAGGTAAGGGAATTGCAAATCACAATAATGAGGATCTGGTTGAAGAGTGCATTTGTCAAATAATGTATAATATATCATGTTGCCTAGGATTTCAGCTCAGCAAAGATTTGTATCTTTGTACCTTTCTCTTCTGCCTACATGACATTACATGATACATACAGTATGTTTTCACGCTTTCAGTAACCTCTACTCTTTGTTTGAACAACAGAGCATTCATTATGAGCTAAGATGAGAGACATTTCATCAGGGTTGCATGGACCCAAAGCTTGCAGTTTCATCTGGCTGTGGATGACTAATCACATGTACATGGGCTGCAGTGCAGAGATACAACCTGTGATTATTACTGGTTTTCACATGTGCTTTTTGAGGTTGTTAATATGGTTACAAACCAAATGAATCATTTGAAATTAATGGGACATTCCTGTTGTTTTCTCTCAGTTTTGTTGCCACTGGCATGTTGAAAGCCCTTTGAAGGAAATCCTTTACCCTTTGAGTCTAGTTGACCTAATTCGAATGAATGTAATTTCTGCAAGTTAGCCTTTTTGCACAGTAAAAAAAAGACACTTTTTTCTCCTTTGGCTGACAAAGGCAGAGCCAAACTCCAAAGAATGAGAATCTGCAGGTCAGTTATGTGTCGAAGGATCATGGAGGTGTGGCTCAGAGCAAGGGCACGGCACGGAGAAACCCACTGCAGAGAGGCAACAGGAGGGGGGGAACACAAAGTGCCCCTTGGAGCCTCTGAAGAACCTACAAGGTTCCGAACAAGGCTAAATGAGACACAACAAAAGAATACCTTGGGCTAAATAGGTCACAGTGATAACATATTGTGTAAAATATAAAAAGCCAATACCAGCTATACATTATACAGCACACTGGCAGGGTTTGATTAAGCTTTAATGTGACTCCCTAGAGTATAGAACGGCAAAACAATCTCATGAGTCAGCCTGAAAAGCTTTGCGTAACTGCCAGGTTTAGCATGAGCTACTTACTGTGCTCAATGAAATGACAGCTGCCGAATAAATATCCTCATGCACAGTCCAGTGAGTACAGGTCTCAAGGTGATTTAATCAAAGCTTAAAGCTGTTTGACAGTGCAGCTCAGCAGTCACATATTGAGCCATGCTCAGGTGGCACAAGTGATACGCTCTGCTCATTGTAGCTATTTGACTCCCAGTTCATTTGGCTGAGGATGTGAGCAGTTGTCTGTCAGTCCAGTTTGTTTATGCCCTGCTGCTGCTAGCCATGACCTACTCCCCTGAGTCATTGTGCCACAAAACACTAGAATGGCATGTTGAACACATGCCTCAAGGAGGGAAACCTTTGACCACTCTGCTCTGTCTGATCTGAGTGGCAGTGATTACATATAGCAGTGGTTAAACCCTCCAGTTCTTTGCACTGTTTAAGAAGACCTTCATGTTAAAACACTGTAAATGACCTCTCTGGGGGCTGAGGAAAGCAACTGTACTGCAATTAATATGCTGAACTAAATGACCTGTTGTCACTAGTATCTTTGTAATTATCTGCCTACACCGCACTGCGAACTCTGCTTCCATGCTGAGCCATGATGAATGCAGTGTGTTATCACAAGCATAGCACTGTCCATGCATTGTGAGGGGTGAATGGGAATGCCATATCTTCTAAACAATATTTGCCAAAGCAGATCATTCTAGTCGGCTGAGCTCAAACTGAGACGCTCCTGCTGTTGCACTATATATAAAGATACAGCTTCGTACTATTGATGCTGGCTTGTGTCTCACATCACTTTGTTGTACACTGAATTCTCACCTGGCCGCACTGTGAGTAAGAACACAACTTTTAATGCTAATGGATCTTGTTAGTGCACATTTAAAAAATATATGTTACCCACCTGAACTGAATAAGAACGAATTAGCAGAATGGATTGCTGCAAAGGTGTTTTACCAAGCTGTTCTATAGGTAATCTGGATTTAAAGTGATTTTTGCATTGATAAGTAATTAATAAGCAATAGCAGGTCTTAAAACATACATATTAACTTATCAGAATCAGAAATACTTTATTGACCCCTGAGGGGAAACTCTTTTGTTACAGCAGCTCACTATCACGACAGTGCACACAGGAATAGAAGTATTAAGTAAAAAATATTATACACTAAAATACAGGTCAGGAAATAAATTAAGTACCAAGTGGGTATAAGTATAAAATTAAAATAAGTGTGAAGTACAAGGTGGGTTTACCGGTTGATGATAATAATACAGCATAAAGTAATAGTGCATGAACTGTTAAGTGTAGCTCATTAAGATTATAATAAGACGGAGGATATTGCACAGCAGTAATAGAGGTATGAATAAATATCAATAAATAGGGAATTTTAAACTGAAAAGAGTATATTGCACAGCAGTATTAACACAGAATATTGCACAATTATTTCAAGTATTGCAGAGATGTTAATGATCAATGTCCTGTTTAATGACATAGGGTCATACAGACTAACACTTAGAGGGAGGAGTTAAAGGGTTTGATGGCCACAGGCAGGAATGACTTCCTGTGGCGCTCTGTGGTGCTTTTTGGGGGGATGAGTCTTCCACTGAAGGTACTCCTTTGTTTGACCAGCACATCATGGAGTGGGTGGGAGACACTGTCCAAGATGGCAGGTAGTTTGGCCAGCATCCTCCTCTCTGACACCACCACCAGAGAGTCCAGCTCCACCCCCACAATGTCACTGGCCTTACGGATCAGTTTGTTGAGTCTGTTAGCGTCCGCTACCCTCAGCCTGCTGCCCCAGCATGCAACAGCATACAGGATAGCAATGGCCACCACAACACACCACATATTAGTGGTTGAAGTTTTGAAATATTTCAAATGAAAAAAGTTGAATCCCTTTTGAAATTAGAAAAGTGAAGTAATTACATTAGTGGGGTAATAATTGCTTGTGTTTATGTGGTATGTATGCAGCGCCATTTTTGTACTGTATCCACTGTTCTGTGTGTGTGTGTGTGAAGGTTTGAGGATAGAGCAAACTTTTTTTTTTTTTAAAGGAGACCACACAGTCAAAGTCCCTAAAAACTAAAATTGTATTGAAGAGACACTAGCCTGAGGTTGTTCAGTTTGTTCAGAGTAGGTACATAAAAAAACACATGTTCACGGGAATAAAAACTAAGAAGGATGATGTGTCTGTAGGTATAAGAAGCAACTCTATAATGAGACCAGTCCAACTCTGTGGGTGGAGAGTTCTCCCGCTTCCTCCAGCTTTCACCTCAACAAATACACTCCAAAGTTCAGCTCAAGCTTTGACTTTTTATCCCAGTTGATGTTTGTGCTGTTTGTTGATTTCTATTTATACGTATGCATGCCCTTGTGAGTCTGTGTGTGTGTATTTGCATGTTTTTTGTTTCTTTGCCACCGTGAGAATAATCCAAGTGGTTGTTTTTGCAACATGGAGCTCAAGTGGATGATCTGAAATGACTTTTAGTAGTTTGTGTTATTACCGGGACTCTTGGGACTCTGAAGTGTGAGTTATTAGGGTGAAGATGAGAAAAGACTTGTCAGCTGCAATCTTTGTTTTTCTAAAGCCTCTGTCTCAGAGTTTGTACTTTTTCTCTTGGAGTAGTACAGAGAGTATACAGCACACATTACAAAAACGGGGCTACCTGAATACATTTATTTGGTCTGTCACTGTTTGAATCTTTTTGGAATAAATCTTCTCATACCGCTGCTATCAGATTTGTTAGTGCAGACAACACAGACCACTGTTTGCAAACTCCGGTCTCAGACAACAGCAGTAGTATGCAGGTACATGCAGCAAATACTTCACTTCTGTTCTGAAAACACAAATTTGTTTTAAGCTAAATATTTCAAACTGGTGTTTTAAGGTGGTAAACTATGGTGTTTGAAATTTGGCATGAAATCTTACTCTGTGTTCTTGTGAAATAATGTCCGTAAATGTTTTTGATATTAGCACCAAATCAAATGAAGCCCAAAAGCAGCTTTCAGCTCATTGTTTTGGTTTCCCAGAAACATATGGTTGAATCCAAAAAACTCTTAAGAGGTGAATGGAGTGGAAGTGGGTCACATGGATCTGACACTGAAAGGGCAGCTGACACTAAGAAGTTTGGCTCGCAAAGGTCTTTGAAAAATCTGATTGAGTTGGAAAAGAGAAGGGGGGGGGGGATGAAATAAATAGAGTAAGCGTGGAGATAGTCTTCCAGATTGAATTTTCGCTAAGCTTAATTTCTCAGTAGGTGGCGAAGCATAAAGATATATGGTGTAACTTTATAAGCCTTGAGCAGAACAGAAACCTTTGTTACATACTGTCGGCTCAGGACTGGCTCCAACAGAAATTACAGTAGTGTTTTCTTCCTTCTCATTATTCAAAATATTATTGTCATTTCATCAAAAGGATTAAATCATTTTCATTGTCACTACTGTACTCGTCAGGTGTCGTGTTCTTTTCTGTGGTTGTAGCTCACGAGGTAGAGCGGGTCGTCCATTAATCACAGGGTTGGTGGTTTGATCCCCAGCCCCTCCCGTCCACATGTTAAAGTGTCCTTGGGCAAGATGCTGAACCCCAAATTGCTCCCGATGGTCAAGTCACCTTGCATGGTAGCTCGCTGTCATCGTGTGTGTGTGTGTGTGTGTGTGTGTGTGTGTGTGTGTGTGTGTGTGTGTGTGTGTGTGTGTGTGTGTGTGTGTGTGTGTGTGTGTGTGTGTGTGAATGGGTCCAAATTGTAAAGCGCTATATAAATGCAGCCATTTAACATTCTATCTGTCTTTGAGTTTCCACAAATTAATTAAACAGCACCCCCTCTGAGGTAGTGTAAGCCGTGTATTTGATACTTTTTGTAGACACAAACTTTCGGATCTGTGCATGATTATTGCTTGGCATGTTATAGTATCCCACTGATCTGGACTTAGTATCCACGTTGGCAATAAGATTTGCCATGTGGTGTACACAGTATTTTAGAATGTTAACAGACTTGTGAAGGACTTAATCTGCACAGTTTCCTCTTGATTTGAAAATAAATGCCATCCTGTGGTTTACTATAATTGAATATTATGTGGGGGGGGGGGGTTGTATTCCACTAACCATGCAAAGGCACTTAAAAAATAAATCTATCTGTTTGTAAAAGAATACCTGCAGGCTACATGTCCCTCTCTATGCCTTATTTTTAGAGGACCTATCTGACTTCACTTCCTCACACATTTTTCCCACACTGCACCACAACATTGCTAAAGCGAGCATGCTTAGTTTCAGGGTTAATTTAACTGGGCCCTCTAAAAGAACGGCTGGCCTCAGTCTGGCCCATGTGGTTTTAAATGAGCCACAATCACCACTGCTTTATTCATGCTTCCTGCAACCTCAAGGAAGCATCCAATATAACAGAGCACTGAAAGCGTTTCAGAGGTTGCTCTTCCCCGAAGGAAAAACAAAGTAATTTTGTGCATGAAATTATCATTCAAATGCAGTTTAAAAGCATAGCTGTTAGCACAAAAGAAGCTTTGTTTCATTTACATAGTGCTACACTCAAAGCTTTCTAATTTCATAGCAAGCAGCAGTTTGGTGTTATTTCATCTCCTCAGTTTGTCTTTTTTAAAGTGGAGAGGAGGTGTAGTGTGCTGCCAGGGGAGGCATTAAAACTATTAAAAACATTTCTTCACTTATCTAAAGGTAAGTAACTCAAACAAAACCTCACAGGCTGGAGATGATGTTGTTGTGCGGACAAGCGCTCATACAGTATAATAAGAAAAGTGCTACTTTTTGAGGCCGCTTGTGTGAGCTGGCATGTCAGACACTACATCTACTCACTGAGAATGAAGAAATATGTTGATTGCAGCCACTTTATTTCCCAGAGGCTGATTCCATCCATGAGCTTTATCATAATAGACTGATAGACTGACATGCCCTGGGTGCCTTACAGGATGTCACTCCCACTGCCTCAGATTCATTTTGTGTGAAATGGTTTTGGTTGTAAGGCATTCTTTAGACTATGGCGTGCTTTATACATGTCACAATGTTGGAAATTGTTCTGAGGTGTAGCATGAGATGTCTGTTTTAGACACTTCTTGGGAGCTCTCAATGCCAGCACAGTGTAATGGCAAAGCCACACATTACCGAGTTCAAGATTTAGTTCAACTGTAGTAACTGTAATGATGCCATATTGTGCCTCTTGGTCCATGACACTAGAAGATGAAGCTGCACCATGATGCTGTCAGAGCTCTCATTCAAACCTTTAGAGACTTGAGACATCTGCTGCTCCTTATCACTCAGTTTGAGGTAAAATTATGTGATCATGTCAAATGCATTTCATTAAAAATCATCCCTGCAGCCAGAAGACCTTGGCTATGTGGTGTTCCCAGGTGTGAGTGAAAGCAATGGAAATGTAATTGTAGCAATATATGAGTATGAGTTCGTAGCAAATAATCTCCACAAATAGCACCCTGGGGACAGAAATGAATCACAGGATATCTTCTGAGGCTGAAAGTCTTTGCAGTGTGTTCATTCGGAACTAAATGCCATAAGCTAAGCTGATTTCTCTGGTTTGTTAGGAATATAAACACTGGATGACTTGGGATTTCCACAATAATGTTTTGTCCTTGTCAGAGGTCTTTGGTAAGCTGTTTCTTGATTTTCCTCTAAAGCAGCATTTTCCTCTGGAGGAATATTTGCACAGTTGTACATGTGTCATCAGTGAAGAGTGAATGACACCAGCTACCAGGAGGATCAGACAACTCTTAGCGTTCATTCTTTCCCTAATGGGTTTGTGTATTTATAACTGCAAAAAAGTCCAAATCTGAATGCAAACAGAAACTTTGTTTGTTTACAAGGAACTCCACAGGGTACTTTTGGGCATCTTTAATGAGACAAATGTGTAAGTACAAAGGAAGAAGACAAGAAGTTAGAGCAACAACTTCATGTTTTCTTTGATTACTAAGTAGGCCTACCTATTTTATAATTATGGGTTACAGTAATATTGTTACTGGTACAGGGTAACAGTGCCAATATTGCAGTGAAATTAGTTAGATATCAGTAATTTTAAAATTATTCTATACTACAAAAATTTACTTTTGGAAATTACTTTGTAAATGTGTTTCTTAATTATTCCCTGTACTTATTCCCATGTACTTAATGAGTATTTTAGTGAGTATTTAATTGGTACCTCATATACAAAACATTTACTCAGAATCAGGTTCTCACATACAAGGAAATTGTCTTGGTGTTTTAGTGCATAACAGTAAACATAGTAAGAAAAAAGAGCTGATGTTCAGCTCCCGCTTGAGGTCTTGGTTGATGATGGTGCCCAGGAAGCAGAAGGACTTCCCAGTGTCGACTTGGGGCGTTGAGCTCCAAGTTGTTTTGTCCGTACTCTGTTATTTGTTGGCTATAATTTAAAAACAGTTTTCCTCCAACAATTGAGTTATGTTGAAGGATTTCCGGCAAAATTGTATCTATGTTGAGTACACAGTTTATTTTGGTTCTAATTAACTGGAAGAGAAATTTAGTACAGTCACCATCACTGGGATTTGTATACCAAAACATTTATTCCACAAGTAAATCAATACCATAACTGCTTGTCATCCAATCTCTCAGACAGCCATGAGTAGCACTCACGTTCTGTATCATCATGGATTTACTGCAACACCTTAATGACAAACTGACTGAATGATGCTGAGGTCCTCACCATCTAAATCATGGATTTACATCACGGATAATACTTTTGACACGAGCTGTCATATGATGGGCAAAGCAATTTTGTATTCCCCATACCTTTGACCAGATGTCATTATACAGGAGATTTCTCCCTTCGCTTGTCTCAGAATTGGCCTGCAAAGACATGCAGGCCAGGTTGCTGAGGAAGTCTAAAGAGGATTTCTGATATAAGCTGCTCTGGGTGTCTGAGAGACTGAACAAGTGGAAGAAAACACAGCAATGCCACCTGATCAGAGTTTAAGATGCCACATCTCACTATTTCTTTTATCACCAGAACTATGAAATCAAAATTGATTTCAACTGATTTGCATTGTGCTCAGCAAAATTCTCCCCCGCTGAGTGCTATTGTTCTTAATTTCTTTGTGTTGAGGCTGTTTGATCTTTGATTAAACAGGTTTTCTTTTCTAGTGTTCAATTTATAGGGCATTCTATGTGCAGTACAATAAGCAAATACAGAGTAGCTTTAATCAATAGTTACTCTTCAGAGTAAATCAGACTATACCTTTCAGCTCAATACCCTGATCTTCTGCTGTATGTTTAAAAAAAAAAAAAATAACAAAAGCTACATGGCTGCAGGGAATCATTTCATCATGAAGCTTTTTAATCCCTCTCCCTTTTGAAATGTTCAATTAGATATTTTAGTAAACACTATGATTAAGCTGTTTTCCATTTTATGGCCAAAATATGTGTCATCTTTGTCATATAATCATATTATGTTAAATGTAGTGCAATGCACTATTAGCAGTAGCACTGCACAATCTTGCAATTTTCTGGATCATATATTTAGTGAAATTTATACAAATCTGTGAAATTCCCTTGTTGGAAATTTCACATTCCCTCACAACACCATCTTCAGATTGTTGGTTTTAACGGTAACCTAAATTGTGACAGCCCTCATGTTAACAAAGCTGGTTTCACATCTCAGCTGGGATTAATCTGTGATGTGGTTCAGTGTGGGATGCGGATGGCATTTTAGTGAAGTCCTAAATCTCTAATCTCTAAAGACATATGATAGCTCCAGTGTATATAATTTATTTCCAAAGTTCAAGCTGGAAAAATCTGTCCTCAATAATACAAATAATATTACTGGGGTCAACATGAAACAATCTCACCTGGCTCTATCTTTGGCTGTAAAACAGTTTTGGACTTATCAGTTGAGTTTTAACATATCATGAAAGGAAGCTCAAATACAATTTAGATCCTGATATGCTGTATATTGGATTGTGATCCCTTCCCATCTGTCCTGTGCTGTTTTGAATGTACTGTAGGTACCACAAGAGCGAAAACTCTCCGCCTTCAGGCTTCAGCCTCCCCAGAGATGTCAGGCTCATGTCAGAGAGAGAAGCTATGTGAACAGAATGCAGCAAAGGACATATAGTACTGAATTTCTTCCCTCAGGAAGTGTAACATGCTCAACACAGACATTTCCCTGCTGTTAATCATAGGCCTCCAATGTGGTTTCCAACATTGTTTGCAACTTTTTAACATAAACATGTTCTATTAATGGAATTCTGGCATAGTAAATAAGGCTGTTTTAGGTTTGGGGGCACAACAATGCATACATGTCCCCTGTTCCATTGGAATCAAGCATGGCTAAAAAGTCAAACATGAGGCTCAGCCCCCCTCCTCTTCCCAAAAGCTTTTGTACAGTCTCTATAGATTCTGCCAAATTTGGAAACACAAAAATATGTAGTAAATAAAATATATAATTTCCTAATTACTTACATATTGTTCACTATTTTAGTAAAATGTTATGGAGTCAGGTCAGCTAATGCTGTATTGTATGCAGTCACGCCAATAAAGCCACTTGAAATTAAATTGAACGGAGTTGATGCAACTCTCTCTCTACATGGCTCTGGAACAACCATAGCTACGGAGTAGGCTACAGCAATTACGAGTGAAACCTAAGAAGTGTCAAAGAAAAGTGTCTAATGATCCAGATAAAAAAGAAACTCAGCGTTCAGAGGAAGGATTACAGTCAAAACAAGAAAGCGATCGATGGCGAGGACATACACAGATAACCATTGATGTAGCTTTAGCTTTTCCATGTTGGAGAGCTGAGAGAAGGGACTGAGGGCAGACACAAATGTCACATTACTGCTCTTGGACAGGTTGGTTAAATATTTGGAGTAGGCTATGTAGCTGTTACATTTACTCTACCTAAATAATGGATTATTGTCCCGGAACTGTGGACATGTCTGTATTTCTGTAAGTATTTCTGAACACGAGCCTGGGGCGAGCTCACTGTAGGCATACATCATAAGCACTCGTCAACAGTGTTTGTGTAATTACTCTCACTGCCAGAAGGGGGAGACAAAGGTTCCGTACTCCAACTTTAAGTCATAAACACAGAAGAAAAAATAATTGACTTCAGAATTCAAAAATAGATCACCAGAAATTTTTTTTCTCTCACTTGCCTCTCAGGGCTTCCGTATTAGAAGCTCCTGGAGCTGTTTTACACACCAGCCACATTTTCAGAGCCTGCTACCATTCATTGTCTTCAAGGTGAATAACCAAATGTGCACAGTATGGAGTGAGTGTGGGAAATAGATCTACAATACAAAAAAGTTCACATACTTACATTCTGAAATTTTTATTAAAGTTTTGTTTCTTGTTCCATTTCATCTTTCAGTGGGAATTCAGATAATGTCACCAAGTGCCATCCAATATTTAAGCTGCTACACAACGTCAAGGAGGCTAAATATGAGCTTGGACTTCCAATTTGTTTTAAAATGAGAAAATGTCTTACAGTGAACTGCAGGTACTGTGCTGTGTGTGCTCTGCATGAAGAGAGAGAGAAATACAGTTTCCACAACAAAAGGATTACATAAAAGAGAAGCGACTAGAAGCAGGTGGTCCATGGTGACAGGAGTATACCACAGAGTGTAGCAAAACACAGCTACATCACTGTTAGGTTTCTGAAGTGACATTTGCAGCCTTAAATTTGCACCTAGTTACTGGAGCCAAGTATGTAAGGTGTGACTATACGGCTCAACCTGTCATGCTAGGCTAGGATTCCTGTCAATCAAGCAAAAACTAGAACATACTTATATTTAAGCTTTAAAAGAGTAGCTTGACATTTTGGGAAATATGCATATTCTCTTTTTTTGCTGAGCGTTAGATGAGAAGATCAATACCACTCTCATATTTGTTCATTAAATATGAAACTACAGCAAAGAAATTTACCTTAGCCTAGCATAAAGACTGGGAACAGGGGAAACAACTGCACTTTGTCTTTTGTATGGATTAAACAGTTGAGATATAATGTGTTAAGTGAGCTTTAGAGGTGCTGATAGGTGGATTTTGTTAGTTTTGGACAGAGCCAGGCTAGCTGTTTACCCCTGTTTCCAGTCTTTATGCTAAGCTAAGATAACCGTCCTGGTTCCAGCTTCATATTTCACTGACACAGACAAGCATGGTATCAATCTTCTCATCTAACTCAAGAAAGTGATGTATTTCCCAACATGCCAAAGCATTTAATATCTTTTAATTGAAAATATGATTAACTCCTAAACACACACATTAGAAAAGATGAAAAACAGGCATTAAGACCAATACATATTTTTGGAAACACAATTGGCTCAGAAAAAAATTGGCAGGAGGGTTTTCTTTTCTTTCTTTTTTTCAGGAGGCAGCATCTACCATCCATTGTTAGTACATAAATCTCACAGCTGTATTTTCTTTGGGTTTTGGCCGTACTGGTCGACACTTGGCCACAGTACTTGGTCTGCTTCCAACTCTTCCCTTAACCAAGTTGTTCACCTGCCAAGACCTAACCATTAGCTAACCTTTCCATTTGACTGACAGCTGAAAATGCGTCAGTGTCTAATCATTTGTTCTGCTAACCCAATTTCTGGAATTTATTGTCCACAACACCTAATCTGCATCTGCAAATTGCAATCTATTTAGTCTGCTTATACCAATTAACAACTAAACAATCTCTGAATGGCAAAGAAGTAATAGATTGTTGATGGATGCACATTGTAAGTTATACAAAGAAATTCAAAACGAATATCACACAACATATGCATTATTTTAAATTTAAATGAGAACAATTTCTCTGCCTATTGTGAGTTGTTACTGCATCACGACACACACACACAAAATGCGGACAAATTGCAAAAATCCACCAATCTCTTGAAACCTTTTTTTGTCGCCTAAAAGCTGAATTTTGTGAACTCTGATCTACTAAAAGGAAAATATGTTAAGAATACGATCAGAGGCTCACACCTTTTGCATTTTCTCTTAAACACCAAGATGATGCTAATTCCAGGATTTAGTTTTCTTCCACATTACAGGCAGTGCCCTGTCTGGCTAAACAGCAGGGGAAATATTGCCTGGCATGATTTGTACAACCCAGGATGCTCTTCGTCTTCCTTCTATCCACCCCCCACCTCTCGCTGCAACGCTGCCATTGATTCATCTCCAAGACAGGAGAGACACCTTTGGCCCTCTGCTCTGATTCGTAATTGAACAATTTAGCTACTAGGGTTTGCACCTGTGAGTAGCGAGTACAGCCAACCAGTAATTAAAATTTTGCATTTTGGACAGCAGCACTTTCCAAGTGAACTCAAGAGATTTCAGTCGTGAGGAGAGAATTGTTTTTTAACAGAACTGCTTTAATTGCATCTATTGAGTCATAACATGAAAGATGTTATTTTCTTATAAATACAGATAAGATATTTTTGCAATCAATATATCTCAGCTATTTGTCAGATATGAATCAGTGTGATGAATGTATGTGTTCACTCTCACTTTCTGTATAGGTTAGCTTTATGCTTTAATTTCCTGTTATCTCTTTTGCCTGAGATTAAATCACAAAGCTGATCCCTCATGTGTTTTTATACAGTGTATATAGAGTATAATATAGCACATCCTGATGGAGAAAATCATATGTAACTAACAAAAACAATGAGAGGTGGGCCCACTGACAATCAGGGATATACTGTTCAATAATGTTGTGCAAATCTAAATTTAAACGGTATTTATGTAATGGTTTTATGGCAATAAATTAGTTCAGAAGCTTGTGTGTATAAATATAAAGCTATTATTATAACTGACATGTTTAATTTGTGTAAATGGACTCCAGTGCTAATTTTTCATAGATATTAATCTCCATGATATCATGGACGTCAAATGGGTTCTTTGAATCCGCCATATGCCATATATGCTGAATGTCCCCCTGCCAGTTCATGTTTGGGTCACAAAGAGATTACTGTAAAATACTTCTCAGGCATAAATTACTTATTCATGGTTTGAAATCTGGTGCTCTGTTGTGAGTTTACAGTATTTTGTGTTACAATACAGAAAAGTGACACAGTAATAATATCTGTGATACAAGGAGGAATGGAATTGGACTGGCAAAGCTTACAAAGATGACAGAACAGTCTATTATGTTACAAACAATCCATTGCCATGGCAGGTGGCTCAAAAAAGGATGAATGGATGGATGGACATGCACTAAATCATGCCAAAAAATTCCAAGAATCTAGATTACCTCCCACAATATTTATGTTGTGCGGGTGGGAAAGCATTTGAAACAGTATTTTAACACCATGAGACACTAAACCTGCTCTTATCAATATTCTTATACTAACAATGGATTAAATCGCCATGTGTAATGTAAAAGGGGTCGCTCGTAGTGATGAACCCAGAGAGAATTATTACCCGACCCTGCAGTTCATTGTTGTGTGTTATGGCCTACAACTTTAATGGTTTGGTTCACTCTCACTGCTCTCATCAATCTTGTTTCCAGCAGCAGCAGACAGCTGTTTTGAGATCTGAACATAGCGGAGCATTTAGCAGCTAAAGAGCCAGACATTTTTTGTTGGTTGAGAACAAGTGAGTGTGCCCCACTAGGGAGCTAAGGAACACATATGTTGCATTGTTGCATGAATAAATAAAATGTACAAAAAATATATTACCTTTTACAAAGTACTGTGTATACCGTATATTATAATGATTGTTCACTTCACAATCTACTGCAATCTAATTAAGTACTGTTTCATTTACCTCCACTACCCTGACTAGAAGTATTAGATGCTACGCCATAGTTTAAATGAGGGCGAGGACTTAATGTTTCCCGTCTCCCATCGCAACACCACAACTTGGCTTTGACATCCATGAAATTCTAGACATCAATTGTATGTCACTCTCATACTTAAAACTGTCCATCTTCCTGCCTTCTCCTCCTCCCTGGTTGATCTAAGACAAAGCCCTGGTCCATTAACACTCAGCCGTCATCCCTCTAATCTATCTCAGCACCTGTTTCAGATGCCACTTCTCCTTGAGTGAAGCTTGAAGAAGAGATTCAAAACGATCAAATGTCACTTTGCCAGTTTAAGAGTCGAACATTAGTCCGATAGTACACAAAAATTCTCCAGAAGGGTCTGTAAGAGTCTTAGAGTGTTATTCTAACAATTAGTCCATGGGCCAGACCAAATATCGGTACCATCTGAGTGGGCAAACCCTTAACTATACTAAGTTGTTTATAGCGTCATATAAGTAAATTAATACATGATAGCCTTTCCACAGGAGCAGCATTTCATATTTATTGGACATTTTGTTAGACCTGAAAATCTGCCAAAGCTTAAATGTCACTGTGTATTAGATAATAGTTACTTAAAACACTACTTAGGAGCTTATTACGAGTATCTATGGATGGCCAGTAGTTCAGACACACCCCAGGGAGAGGATATAATGAAAGAGAGATTATTTCCAGGGAAGGCACTTTCCTGGTTTTAAATGACAGCAGTCCATTACTTGAAGAGGTGATAACTGCTAATAAGCTGCCAGTCAGCAAGGTCTAACATATCAAAACATAATCTAGGGATTAAAAAATCACAACTAGAATTTGCTCACCAAGATGGTATCAGTACGTTAAATTTTGGGTCTGTGCCCATGGACTAAATGACTTCCGCAGCTTTTCTCCAAGAGAACAGTGAAATCTCCACTGGGAAATGGGGGGCGCAGCAGTAACAGAGCTCAGTTTGCACCCACAGCTTCACTTGTGCCGGTTTAAATTCATTTAAAATCTTTTTGTAAATCATACAAAGACCATGCTCAAAAGAAAAAAGGAAAAAGTTTTAATTGGAATTTTATCATGCAGGCTTTCTAATTCCTTTTTGTCTGCGGTCTACTGATAGACTGTCCCTGACTGTGAAATATTTGTCTAATCTGCTTCATTCTGAATCCCTAATTTATGTTATTCATACCCTTACACTGGCACCTTCTCTCATTTGTCACAGGCTCTTTTCAACATTACTGTTTTAGCAGTTCACCTCCACTAATATCCACTATTAATCCCTGGCATGTAGCCGTGGCAACAGATGCCATAGAGGTGCTGACATTAATCTGGATATATGTCTCACTAAAAGCCCCTGCAACTCAAACATGCATACACATATACAAACACACTCAACTAATGGATTCTACTAGTCAATGCATTTTGAATGTTCCCTGTGGGGATACTGCATTTTATGGAGTTTTAAGCAGCGGTAGAACACAGCTAATATTATATAACAAGAATATAGAAAGTGAAGAGTATTGAACATAATTCAAGTTACTCAGAAGACCTGGGCCTAATATCATATTGACCATGAGTACAGTTTGGTGCAAGTGGCACTGATGTAGCCTGGTTTCCAAATACCACACCACTTCTTGATTCATGGGCTGCACTTCTCCTCTCAGACATGATGCATTGGTCAATGTTAAACCAATCACAGCTGTCACATTTCTGAACTCCCAAAATTTAACTTATCAGTTCATCCATTTCTCCATGCAGTACTACTGTTTTGGGGTTGGCTTGTTGCATAATGTGGTCATTAGTAAAAATGTTTTGTTTTTTTAATCATCCGTACCGTACCAACATTTTTTTACCGTGGCAGCCCACAAAGGGGCATAAATGAAGACTCATTTATGTCCATTTATCCATGTGTACAACATCCTGGAAATCTTTTGTGTCAAATCTGATTTACCTAATCCTACTATGTCAAGGTTTTTTAACACGACAGCCTTAAATGCCCAGACCTGCTCTACCCAACTAGTATTGTTTAAAGCTGAATATTCACACTGATTAGAAACAACAGCCATGGCTGACAAATATCCAAATAGTATTACTTACAGAAACAAAATGAAACAATTACATGTAAAAAAGCTGTAAAAGCAATTGTCAATTTTACATCCAACTGCAGTTTGTCATCAGTACTGTCTAAATTAGCACATTTTTGCAGTTTTATTTGCTTCCAAGCAAAATTTGAGTAACCTATTTCTATTTGACTATAAAGTTTGTAACAGGGACATTTCATCTGTACTGGATGTGGACTTTTATGAAGATGTAGGAAAGCAACTGTCCCAGTTCTGTTTACATCTGTCTCCTTCTCTCATTCACTTTGCTTTTCAGTGATTTCCTGATGGGAAATAAGTGACAGTGAGGGAGAAGAAACAAGCAGGAGGAAAAACAAACAGATCACACTGCAGGAGTGCTCTGTGCTTCTAGTGATCACAAGAAAAATAGTGCTACAATAACATAACAGAAGACAACCAATACAAATGCAATATTGTCCTGTTTTTGTAATCAAATTAGATGATGTTTCCTTTGGGCCACTATACATCCATTTGAACATTATCCAAACAGATCACATAAACTCGGCTTTCTGGTAAATTTGCCTTACTGGAAACCATTAAAAGCTTTAATCAAACTATACTATTAAATATAATGATTCATGAGTTATTAGGTTGCATAGAAAGTGCATGTAAATTTAAATGTATTGATCCACCTTAATTCATTTTGTTTTACCTTGTCTGAAAAATCTGACAGCCTTCACTGATGTTGTTGGTGAATTGAGAATGCTTTGTGTGCAGGTTCCCTCTGAACAATAGACATGCTGCTTGATTTGCATAGGCTATTTACACTTATCATTCAGCTTGGCAAGCAACCTTTTTGTTCAGGGTACCGCTGTAGACATAGCTGTAATATGTACCCAGTTGAGCGGGAGGTGGGTTGCTCCCCGCTGCCTTTTCTTACCAACAAGTCACTCTGATGTTCTAATGATTACCTCTATCACCTCCATGAAGGGGTGACTGTGCACCCTGCCACGATATCAGTTTAGAGGATCTTCCATGCTGAAGTAAATTCCACTGTAGCAATGTCTTCTATGAAAATTTGCACAGTGCAGCTTTAGCAGTACTATTGTTTTGCCCCATAAGGCTCAGTGGGCATTTTACAGATTTATTGTGTGAGCTGTTTGGTCATATATGTAGCATGAACATAATTTATATTCACTTGATGCATTCATGAGCATTGTCCTTGAAATCTCCAGACCATATTTTGCATGCAGGGATGCACCTTGTGTCTGCAATTCAATTAAGAGAGTATACTTATATATGCTAAATCTATAATTGTGGCATACAGCAGTCACAAGTGACTTTCTAATCAGCTTTTGTGCCTTGAAGAGACAACACGTCAATCAGATTCTTTTTCTGAATTAAATTACGCAGAGGTGAGTCATATGTGGGAAATCTGAGGCACACAGGAAATCACTCTACCACTAATTTTGTGCACTATACTTTGAGTATTTGCCAGAAGGTCTTAATGCATTTTCAGCATACGGAAAACTAACTTAGCACCAAGTAAAAACTTTCAGAAGCTGACTGTTTCTGTAATACATTTGCAACATCTTCAATTCATTTCCTTTGATCCGAATCAAAAAATGAACTGTAAATTAAAGCTTTCCTTTTTATTTGTGTTTGATTTGAATTTAAATTCACAGTTTCAAAGTCCAATAAAACATGTATACAAAAAACACATAGAGTAGAGATGTCAGTGGCAAAATGTTGTCACATCTAACACACTGGACAACATTTCAGGAGTGTGAGGCCCACATTTTCAGACATCTTGATGGAGTTCTTTGGTCCACAGTCGACTTTGATTGACATTGATCTCCCCTGCAACATACCAAAGGAAAAAAAAATGAGAAAACATAAACATTCAAAAGCTGGAATAAAACCTCTCAAAATAGACTTGTCTTGTTGTTGACTATTAAATGTGCCCTGAGATAAACTTTCCACTGCCCCCCATTTAGATGCTTGGTGACAGCACAGTGGATTCAGGTAGAGGAACCGCCACAGAGGTTAGCATTTTCATCTTGGTGGAAATATTCTTTTGTTTTCAAGGTGTTTACAATCCAATTTTCAACCCTTTGCAGGTGTTAAGTCACACGGTGGCCAGCATGCCATTCGGCAGTAGCTGCATGTGAATAGAGGCAGTTGTGACATGACACAAAGGGCAGAGTGACGCTTGATATAAAATGTATGCAGATGAGGAATAAATAGCAGTAAAAGAGATGTTTGGCTGTGGGCAACTGGAACTGTTCCCATCCTGTGTGTTTGTTCTATCTGATTATGCAACCAGCTCATTACCACCCTTCTCGTTCCATTGTCATAGCCAAAGACCAGATAAAGATATGAGGGGATTATTACCATAATGAAGCTCTCTCTAAGAATTGACCTGTTATGTGTAAACACTGGTCCTATAGCCAAACAACTATGTGAAGACCTGTATAGAGATCATATCTAAGCAGATAGTTGGAGATATCTTATCCAAAGAGAAAGTGGAAAAAGTGCATTCAAACCCCAGAGGAACTAGCTCAGAAACTGTGACTTTCACTTACCTATCAGCTTCATCTCTAATTAATATGCTAACAAGCGCTGATAAGACTATCTAATCACTTTATAGGTGGTAGTGATAGTGGAAATAATCCAGAATCAGGACATTTCAGGTAAAATAGTTTTATATCTATAACTTATTATTATTCATCATCTACTGTACATACATTTGTATTTAATGTCTGTTTCTGTGAGTAGCATAAAGGGAACTGCAACTTTAAATCTCATTTCACAACCCTGTGTTTTAAAATGATAAATACATCAACCTTGTACCTACCTTGTTCCACAGGGGCAGCTATAATAGGATGGTAAGTAATATCCAGTATCAACTTCGTAATCCTAAAACAGTGTGGATAGTGCTAACACCAGGAAGTCAAAGGTGAATATTTCTTTATCAAAGCTGCTTTACAGCACTACCCACAAAAGTGTATTTTCTTTTTTTATATATATTTCTTTAAATTTCCCTGCCTTTATTGTTTATACTGTCTTTATAGCTTATAAACATTTTTAAGTATTTTAGATAATGTTCCATAACGTTTAATTTAACCCTCATGCCAGATGTAAGCGTTTACAAGTAATAATAATTGAAAGTTCCCTGTGGAAAAAAAGTTTCGACTTATTTATAATAAACTATTTGGTTTTGATTGTCATCAGTTATCAGTCTCTGCGTGTCAAGCTGAGCCTATACAAACTCGGTGCACTGTCAATCTCAATCATACTATTCAGATGAGAGGAGGTGCCAATTTATTGGAATATAACTTAACATTTCATTCGAAACCACCCAAATGGTGCAAAAAGTAGCCTAAATGATCACAACTCGCCACATGTAGTCCATCTGGCAACACTGTTCACAACTTGTTTCCACTGCCCCCAAGTGGCCCAAAAAATTATCAGATATTGCAGTTTTAAACATTTTAATCAAGGAACAAAGATGCTGGCCTCATTATTTTCATCCTAAATTACATCCTAAATGCTCAGATTAAAGTCTGAGATTTAATGTACTCGCAGCTTGTATTATTTTTCTATAGCTATAGTATTTTCCATATTCAAATGATGATATGTTTATTTTTGGATGCAGATGTCCAATGTTCAAATATACATTTCTTACAGTAAATACAATTGATGAAAAAAGAATAATCCATCTTCTTGGATACCTCACTGTGTCTTAAAGTATATCCTGGAATATATAGACTGATGGGTAATTAAAGTTTCACTCCTAAAATCTCTGATAACAGAGTTCAATGTCAAAGTTTTCAACAGTCCCAACAAGCATGGATCAGGGAATCTGCAATTCCACATTTTAGGCAGTTCCCTGATATACTATTGTAATATTTATTAACTTTATCTCTCATATAATAGATGTTATGTGCATAGTTCATTATTGGATTAATTATAAATTTGTTATCCATCTTGGACTGATATCAGTTTAAGTGTATTTTCTTTTCTATGATGAATGAGGATATTTAGTTGAGATTTGATTTTGGCATTAGGGAGGACAAACACTTAAGGTCTGTTTCCCTTTACAAATTTGTCATCACCGACAAATTTAATTCATGCTAATTCTCTAATCCTTCATTTAATTGGATGCTGCTCTTCAAAATTCCTGCAGAGAGATGAATGAAGCTGAGTATCCCAGTGAGACAGGGTAAGGAGGAGGAGACACTTGTTGCTGGGCACAGCCTGGATACTGGCTAAAAACTCTCCAGTTGGAGCGATATTCTTAACTTCATTTGAAAGGATTTGTGTTCCTCTGTGGGCTGGGAAATCCAAAAAAAAAAAAAAAAGATGTATGTAAAATGCATGATGGCCAATGTGAAACCAGGTTGTTTTTCTTAGTTCATAACAAAGCAGACTTGTGTGTGTTGTTTTAACTACCTTGATTTTATAACTGTATGTACTGTATTTCAGATTGGGGTGTTTATACTGTGTTTAACACATTTTTTAAAACTGCTTTGTACAACGTTGTTTTTCATGCTTGCAATGAAGGCATTTTTTTAAACTTATGTTCATTCTTTGAATTGTTTCCAGCCTTGTATCACATCCACTGATGATAATAGTGATAACCCTTTGTTTCCAGTTTAAAACCTGCATTAGTTGAAAGGACACAAGTGGATTTATGAATGAAAGATTGGCTCGTGTCAAGCAATTATAAATCCATTGTCATCATAATCCCTGGAGAGAATGCATCTTTTATTAGATGCTGGTTTACGATCCATGTAATTATCTCCTTTTTGAAATGAGATCACCCGGGGGCAATCACCTCTGACCACATATAATCATGCTGCATGTTTCCATTCTGTGATCATCAGAACTCATGTTGAGCAATCAATATTCTGACCAGTGATCAATCAGCTTAAGACTGCATTCTGTCTATAATACCCATGAGGTCCGTTGATCTAACCAAGCCTCTGCTCTCGTTAATTTGCTTTCATCTGTCATGTAATGCTCCTTTGTTTGCTACATAGTAATAATAGCTAATGCACCATGACCTGCAGTTCAACCACTCTTGTCGGGTATCTATAGTCTATATTCTTAATCTATCTAAGAAAAGGCCTGTTTTTGATTGGAGCAGAAATCACTGGCTCAGTGACAGAGCATCCAGTGCAGCACATTTCAGGAGACAATAGCTCTGCTTTGTGGCCACATGCATTCCACTTGAGATACAACAAGAGCACAAAAATGTGAGTGAGTGTGTTCAATAATTTACTTACATTGTTGTTGCTGCACTCTCTGGAATTATGCATAAGATTTGTTTTTGGAAAAAAATTCTCAAAGGCCTGCAGTCACAACGGGCTTATTCATATTCATCACAACACTTTTATTTTATCATAATGCTGTCATTCAGCCTTAATCATGCATGCGGCATATTTGTGCTGAACATGTTCTGGTGCTACATATTGTTTGAATTAGTTAAAAATGTTTACATAAGATGGCAATGTTGGTCAGTTGGTCAGACTTTGGTTCAGACTTAAATGGATTGACATGAAATGTTGCACAGATGGTCATGGTCCCCAGAGAATGAATTCTACTGACTTTGGTGATCACTTGACTTTTCCGGAAGTGCCACCATGAGGTTTACATTTTTCGTTTATAGTAAAATGTCTCAGCATTATTGTATGGATTGACATGAAATTACTATTGTACAGACATTGATGGTGCACAGAGGATGAATCCTAATGACTTTTCAAATAGCGATTTGATACTTTTATGAGCCAGTGTGCCTTCTCATAACCTATAACCAATAACAGTGCTCTTCTGATCAATCCAGTCTAGATGTGAATATTGTGAAAACAATGTTATATTGATGTCTGTCTATGTATGATGTTGCTGACACTGTAAAATGAAACTCTGCTGACCCTGACTGTGTGATCGTTATGGTAAAGTGAAGTCATTTAATAATAAAAATGATTAGGTTCCTCCATAAAGGCCCCTTAGGCTTTGGAACAACCTGCTGAACAAGATCAGACTAGCCAACTTAATATCTGCAGCTAAACTCCTTTTATTTGAACTCTATATTTTGATGTAATTTGTGTTTAGCTCTCCTGTGTGTTACCCCAGTGGATTGATAAAAGCACTTTAGCAGAGCAAGGTGTGAGTTCAGGTGCAATGGTAGTTGAGAAATGGTTTCCCTTGCTTTCATCAATACTGCCTATTTTCAGCTGTAAAGATGAGCCGCAGCTACAAAAAATCCTGTTCAGTGTGATATCAAATAATATTCCAAGTAATTTTCAGAGGGACTATTTTCAGTAGTGGAGCAGATGAGGGGAAAAATCTAATATTTACAAAATTGCAATCACAATAACACAGTGTGTGTTTTTAGGGATTCTATTTCTTTACTTCCCAGTATGGTCATTCCCAGTCATTTCCATTAAAATGATATGAAATATGTTTTGACTTGTGGGACTGCCAACGTCTCAGGTGTGAGCGAGAGTAAAACTAACAATAATTACAAACCTGGCCAAAAACAGCAAGTAAAAAATACTGCAGTGTGCCATGAGTTATTACTATTATGAGTATTATTTAATAATGCAGTTCGTCCAGGTTTCAGAGCAAAGCTGTCAACCCTCACTCACCTTCAACTCTCTATGCAGAGTTTATCGTCCTTGCTGCAAACATCCAGACACATCATGCGCATTCAAGCTTTTTTGATGTCTGGATTTGTTTATATTTAAATGTATTTTCTATATTATTTTATTACTATCATTTTCTAATATGTAGTTATGATCATGTTATATTATGAGTCAAACGTATTCTTCTAATTATGTCATGGATCATACCTTAAAAAGGTCAACGCCACCCCCCACCCCCCACCCCGCTTCCCTATGGTACTGGTTTCTTCCAAAAGTTGCAGGATGAAATCGGTTCGCACCAGCAGGTAGGCACACCCACAGCACTCTGGCGCATTAATGCTGGAGGACATGTAGGCTACAGCTTAACGGCGTGTTGCTGAAGTGGTTAGTAGAGCATCAGTCCCTTTTAAATTTCCATTAAAATCCTACACTTGGCTATTATGTGTACTTAGGCTAGTGGTGATGATGGATCTTTCTAGGAGGCTGAGCAGTTTTGAAAACAGGCTGCTACTGCTCAGTCTAAGCATTTAGTTTATTGGCAATGGAGCATCTGTACTCATGCTGCTTCCTATGCATTGTGTTTAAAAATATAGCTATTACCATGTTGGCAGGTTCCTTTCATCTGTGGCTTTATTATCTATGTTCTCTAAATGCATTTGCATTGTGGATATAGTGTTTTTATGTGAATTTATGCTGCTTAAAAGTTTTGGGTGAAGCAGACAAGAGTTTGCTCTTTTTCAAGAAAAGGGGCAGCGGTGTAGAAGCTAGTGTAGAAGTGAGTAAATAAGTGAGTTGGTTTAGTGGTGAGCTTGATTCCTCTTGTAGCGCTGGCTAAGGATCATGGGTAATGTAGCCTAGCCTACCACTATCCAAAACTGACAAAAAAAAACTGTATTTCTCAGAATCAAAGGAGAACTAATTTAAACCGATAGCCGTAAAATTAACCTATCTTATTGTTGAATTATCAAGGACACTTTCAGGTTTTAATTTTGAGAAATGTTGAGGATATCATTGAAAGAAAACCTTAACATGGGAATTAACAGTGAGGAAAATACTTCCAGGCGGCCAATTCAATTGGACTGATGCTCACAGCGTCTTATTGCACCGCGGTAAGATTAATATTGGAGTGAATGGACGGCCAGAGCAGTTCCTCTGGGCGTCTAATATTGCCGTGGATGGTTTTACATTGGAGTTAATTGAAAGCCCATTGCGTCTCATACAGACGCTCAAGGGTACCTTGTGTGTCTGTATGAGACGCTAAGAGGTGTGACAAACGTCGGTATTTGACGACCTGGGAATGAGAACGGGATGGAAATGTAGCATAAACAAGTGAGTCATTGTTTATTGGTGGATGTTTATTTCTGTTTTAGTCCAGTCATACATAAGAATTTGTGTTCTTGTGTTCAGAATCCCAGCTTTAAGCCTAGTCCACAGTACCAATACCATATTTACTCATCGTTTCAAAATGTGATTCTTTCTGACTATTAACACTTATAAATCTGTGTATGTTGTTGGTGCACTGTGGTCTGTGGGTTTCAATAAACCTCTGGTCAGCTTTTCTGTCACCGCATAATTCTTCATCTGCATATCAGTGTTTGACCTTTTTCAAGTACTTTACAAGTCCAATTACCAAACCCAGGACCTGACATGAAATCTCTCAGAGACAACAGCTGGAGTTTTACGTAACAATAACACTATCGTTCCTGCCACATTTTGAGCTAACATTGAGTGAATGTGTGATATTTCCATTAATCATGCTTGCCACTTGTGTTTTCTGATGCCATTTCCCTGATGTTGTAAGTGAAGAACCTCTCATGCAACTCTTTAGTGCCACTGGATCCATCCTCAGTGTCTGTGAAGTGCCTTTTTAGAGCTTTTCAAAGAGAAATGGCAATCATAAAGTCCTGTAGTATGACTTAATTTGACACAAGTGGAACAGTTTTGTTCAGAATTAACAGAGGACCTTTCAATGTTGCTGACATTCATTATTCTGATATTCATTAACCTTTGGTGAACAATCTGCATCCGCTATTAAACCTACTTACTATGTTACCCTAACTTTGACCTTAGCATAACCTAAACAGTAACTCTGACTCTAATTTTAACTTAAACCACAAATAATACCTGATTCTCTTTCTAAAATGAACATTAACCCTTAAAATGAACCTAAATCACACGGCATGGCTCTAGGGATGGCAATGTCAGTCTGTTAGTTGGTCGGTCCACCACTTTGGTCCAGGATGAAATATCTCAACAACTATTAGATGGATTGAAATTAAATGTTGTAGAGTCAGTCATGGTCCCCAGGGGATGAATCGTAATGACTATGGTGATCCCTTGACTTTTTCCCTAGTGCCACCATGAGGTTGACATTTTTGTTTTTTATTGAAATGTCTCTACAGCTGTTGGATGGATTGTAATTAAATGTGGTCCTCACATTCATATTCCCCTCAAGAGGATTTGTACTGACTTTGGTGATCACTTAGCTTCATCTAGCTCCATCATCAGGTCAAATTGAAATTTTTGAGTAAAATATTTAACATCATTTGAACCATCCAATTTGTGAGACTATATTTGGATTTTCAGCCTCACAAAAATGGAATTCATGAGTTAATAATACATCCTAACATGGGCAGAGACAGATAAAATAAGGTCATAACAAAACATTTGGAAATGTTTCCAGATAGACCGATTACATTACATATTTGTTGCAATTTTCCTTTTTTTTTTCGTGAAAGGAAACTGGACTAATACAGTTATTTTACTGTACAAACATCATGCACTGTACATCTGGGACAGACAGTAAATAACCCAGCCACCTCTGCTAAACAGTCTGTGATGTCTTTGTCTGTACAAATATCTGATTTGTCTCTATTTTATGAGATGGCAAATAGCTGGATGGTGAATCAGGGTCCCCAGTGAGAATAGAATCAAAATGAATGTGAATAATCCCCTATAGTTTCATCAAGAAAATTGTTGTTTATGTATTTTTCCTCCACATCCTCCAGACACTGTGAAGTGCTGCACATCAGAGGAACTGCAACTTTTGTATTTGACTGTGCGTGAGTGGTGAATGTGTTTGTGTGCGTGTGTATGCGTGCACGTGTGTGTGTCTAATTGCAGTAATCTGCAGTGTGGAAGAAATTCATCTGTTTGGCTGTGCTGTATAATCCTTTAGGTATGGCAACAAATTGGATAAGCATATGATGCAGATTATCCAGTCATCACTAACGGCAGATTGGTGTGAAAATGGTTGACACACAGAAGCAGAGAGGGGGTTTGATGGAGTCAGACATATTTCAAACTGATTAGAAATGCAATAAACCAGAGCTGAACTGCAATAAACTACAGGCTCAGTGTGGGATTGAACTTTAAAGCTTAGCTAAGACCTAGAAACACTGAGCAAGTAAGAGAGGAAGGAAGTTGGATTAACATGTGCTGCAGATTATTCTGTCATCACAATAGAAGTGTTTCATGACGTTTGCCTCCAGTGTTAAACAGAGTTAGAGTTAGATCTCTGATACTCCAGCTGCTGCATCACATCACACACATACCAAACATCTCGTAATTAACCTGATGACCACTTGGCATTTTGGATGGTTTCCAAGTCTATTCCAAAGCTATGGAAGTCTTAATTACAATAACACATACTGTATGCAGGAGTTATGACATTTAGGACATTATTCCACAATCCACATCCAAAACACACTCAGAGACACATGCACAAACATCCAGAAGTGCACACACAGTGATGACAGGTTATAAGATCTTAATTTTAACAGTATTAATATTGTATCCTTTGTAGTCTTTGGCACACACTGTGTTCCTGTGAGTTACTGTGAGTTTGTGGCAAGAACACCTCTGATCTCACACAGCCTGTTGAATAAACATTATTTTCATTTGAAATTTAAAGCTGAAGCATCACAATTTGTGAAATGTTTTGCATCATTTCAGTTTTGATTGAATAGCATTTTGAAGAGTGAGCAAGCTAAGCTGTTACTTCCTGCCTTCGGATATTCATGTGCTTTTCACAGATCTTTAGACTGGAATTTTTTGCTCTCCCACATTTGGAAGGGTCATGATGGGGTTATATAGGTGCTGGAGCCTGACGTCAGTGATACAGCTGATGAGGAGGATACGATAAAGCAGGACTGTACTGTATGTGAAAGGCATATTTAATTTGCCTGGAGGGAAGAGACAGTGCTTTTATTTGATATGATGTGATAGGCACAGATATGCAGACCCTCCACTTAAGCCTTAAATAAATCCTTCACCTAAAGTTCAAATGAATTCTTGATGGCATTTGGATTAATAGTTGTACCTGTGTGTTTTATAAAGATCCATTCTCACACAGGTATTTATATCAAGTTCTTAAAAACCTCAGTTTCTGAGTTCTACATCCACAGTAGGGGAGGAAAATTGTTAATCTAACCTCTATTTCAAACAGGCAAGTCAATTAAAAACTGAATTTGATTTGATTATGTCCAGAAAGAGTAGAGATGGGGAACTGAGGGGAAATTAGAATAAGAAGAGAGACAAGACAAGAATGCTTGCAGTCAGCAGACCATAAAATCAGTAGACAGAGATAGTAAAGTAGGAGACAGGTCTTAGACACAGAGACAGCAAACACATGCACAAATAACTAGACAATTTAAAACAATTAAACATGTGACAGGAAATATACAAACACATTTGTGTAAAGATCATGCAAAGGGTGTGAGCAACATTTTGAATGTAGATAAGACTTATTTAAAAGATAATGTTGATCCATTATTGCCCTCTGCTGGACACCGGTATCACCGTCAGTTAAAGACAACACAACAGTCATTTCATTCATCTATGTTACAAGACAGCTACTGAATCATTTTTTAATTTTACAGTCAAACAATCTGACCTTTTTTTCACATTTGAATCCCATTTTTCCCAGTTGATTGTCTTCTTAGGGTTATGGTATTTATGTATGACTTCATTCCTTTAGACTGTCTTCCAAGTGATTTTGTTTATATCTATGTATTCTTCTTCATATATTTTCAATGTGTTTGTTGGTTTTAAGATAGTTCTTCATTATTACATATGTGCACAATGTTAATTTGTGATGTACTACTAATATTGTTTTGACTCTGGCTTGGAGGTGTTTTCTGATCCTGTAGTTGCAGCCACTCCCATGGGTGGGACTGATACTATTACTTCAATGTCACCTGAGTCATTAGTCTTTCTCTAATGCAATTTAAGAGAAAATTTAAAGAGAGAATTCAGCAGTGTTGCTAGTCCTTGAGAGAAGAAGTTACAGTCAAATAATGTTTAGAAAGTAAATAACATCTCAAACTCTTGTTTTGAGACGTGTCCTATACTGTCTTGTGCTGTATTATGTCTCTTAAATATGTGTTGTCCCAAAAAGTGAAGGAAAATTTAGCAAAAGATGCAGCGTTGTGAACTTTGAAGAAAATTATATGCAAAAACTAAAAAACTCTAAAACAGGAATTTAAGGGCTCATATAAAAACTACACTATTTTAATACAACAGTCTCCCACTTTTAAACACTTTGGAAGAAGCATCACTCTCATGTTATATCCCGCAGTTGTGTTCATTGTGAACAGAGATATGGATTTCATTGCAGCTTACCTTCACTCACAAACACTTTTGACATGCGTGGGAGTGAGTGAATAGTTAGTGAGCTGCTATACTATGCATCTAAAAAAGAACACTTTTTAGTAATCACAACATCAGCAGGGAGACAGACATTTTGTCTCAATCATTGATCTCACTTTGGTTGTTTGTTTCATGTTCCTCTGTTTCCAGCTTCCAAGCAGACTTCTGTCTCATTACAACTCTCAGCGACAACCCAGTCACTTAGAATCTATGCAGACAGACTGAAGTCAAGTGAAATCAATTTCACAGTGAGCCGATACAAAATGATACTGTTGGAATGATTCAGCTCAACTTGTGGCAGTGGAATAAACTCAAACTGAAAGCCGTGAAGAGTTGGGTGATTAGATAATTCTTTTTGTATTGTGTTATTTTAGAACAATATGGTGTAAATGAAATTTGCATGCTTAAAAAAATAACAGCAGTTATATTTAACCTGTTTAGGCTGGATCCACTGTGGCCTGATGTGATTAGGGGTGAATAAGTCAAAATGTCAGGGAAAGGGTGTGACAGAGACTGTGCATATTTTTACAGACATGCTTGTCAGTAAAACATATTAGAAAATAAATATGCCTAACCAATGTCAGTGTCACCAGCAGCAGTGGTGCAAAGGGCATTATGGAAGAGGAAGTGCTTAGAAAAGGGATTCAAGTGCTGGGTATGTTGTTGGCAGTTAAGTCAATGGCATGATTGTTTACAGAAATTTCAAAACAGATAATAAGTTGGCATTTTATTTATTGGACAAACCATTCATGATGTCACTAACATTAGCCATATAAGCTAGATGGGTAATATTTGTGGCGGATGTATCGCCACATCAGCTCATCACAGCATTACATTCACTAACAGCAGTATTCTCATTGGGCTTTGTTTTGCAAGCTGGAGGAGTAAGTACTGCCAGAAATAACAGCTTGAATCACAACTACGTAACTTTTCCTGAACAGCGGCCTCTGTGGCCACAAATGACTATATGATACTGGTAAATGCTAAAACATAGTATAACAGTTGACTTATCTACTTGCATGTAGCAAGTAGATAAGAGTAATAAAGTCAATGAGCTGGCTCAGAAATGCAGATTATAGAGGTACCTAAAGTTGGCTAACATTAGCCACCATAAACTACTGGTCATACCAGACTAAATAAGGCTGTAGCAGCAAAACCCCTGTACTGAACTGAACAAGTGTACGTTTCATTGCTTATGAATTCAACTTTTCATTTGTAAGAAGAATGTGTTATTTTTTATTTCAAAACTTATAAATCAAACCCTAATATAGAGTTTGCTTAAGAGGAAAAATGCATGGCTGAAGAGATTGTATATTTGCTGTTTCATTTTCTACTTGCTGCTACTACATGTTGTTAAATATTTTACTAATTGCACCTTTAATTTGCAGGCAAAAATAATGTCTTTACATTCATTTCTGGTGGAATCGAACTAACTTTGGTCAGACTATGATGATCATACCATTATTCATTCAAACAAATCAAGGGGAATGTATATTATCAAGGCAGCAGTAGCACTGACTGCTCTGGCCTAATTATGAAATCAGTGTAAGCACCCGAAGCATTTGTGCATCTTTTCATTTGGGTTTTTTTGTGTGTGTGTGTGTGTGTTTTGCTTGTTTTCTGATTAATTTAGTCTATTTTTGTTTTAATTTAATAAGAACATAACTAGAAAACTAATCATCTCAAGAGTTTGACTTAAAATTACTGGTAATTTCTGGCAGAGAAACACAGCAGTATGTACTAAAAGTAATGTGTTATCTGCCTGCCTAAATGGTAAGAGTTAATTAGATCTGGATGCTGCATACAAACTGTGCTGAGAGAGTTTCTTATGGAGCTAAAAAGGATAACTCCAAGCACCATAACTAACACCCTACAAATTGATCAAACTTCTCATTTCATGTTCACTAGAGGGCAATGGTGAGGTTAGGAGATGAGACTGAGAGCAGTGACCCAGAAGTTCAAGTGTTGATCCTTTACCTCATATTGCAGGAACATAGTGCATATTTTGTATCTCAGACTGCATCTCGAATGAGTGGAATTCAGATGGAAATCAAGGAGTCTTGTGATTGCTATGTTGTCCACACTGGAAAAAAAGCCTATTGGGAAATATTCATGGACATGTTTTGAATTCAGATGTGATCACAAAGCATAATGCAGAGGAAGTCCACTCTGCCATTTATTTATTTATAGAAGTTTTTGCACCACAGTAAACAATGAAATCTATTTACACAGAAATTGTTTAGGGCATTATGTTGATTTCAGTGGTGACGGGGGTCAATCTGACCTGTGTCACGTGGAGTGAGTATGTGATTTCAGCAGAATTGTATCCCAACACACGTTAGACCCCACCTTGTTGCTATAAAATGCCTCCATGGACTCCAATGGCTACACCATCTGGTGGGAGGGAGGGGGGGGGGCAAATTCCCCAATGTACCATTTCAGAAGGTCAAGGAACTGTACATTTCCCTCAGGCTGAGAAAAGAAACAAATCAAAAGAGTATTTTATGCATCACTCCCTAAATAATAATTTTTTTTTTTTTTACCAAACAGACAGATATGTGGGCAGAAAGAGATGAAAGTCAGGACAGAACATACAGCACACAGCAACTCCCACAAGATAGCAATAAAGCACAGCGTGAGGCTTCTCCCAGCTCTTTTTCCTCTTGCATTAGCAGATGATGATGATGCCAACTAAAAGCATGAGAAAAGTATTCGTATCAACATTTTATCTTAAGCAATTAATACCACCAGATATAAATGAAACATTTTCCAAGCTTTATTCAGAAACAAGACAATTTTGTCAGAGTTTCATGTTTGACCCCATGGAGGCGTCTTTCGAGGTATAAATAACCAACGTGATGTACCTATACTCCCATTAGACCTATCAAGCCATGTTTGATATAGCCATATCCAGCAATGTGTGGAATTAAGGAGGTCCACTAAGTTTTAACAACATTGTAAATACATAAAACCTCTCTCATTTGTCACAATGAAACTTACTCAGGATGTTGTGCGCAAGCTGTCAATTTCCAGTTTCTTGTATAAACCTTTTTCGGTTGAATTACAACTGTCTGTCTGTCCACTGCACTGATGAAATATGTTGGCTGTGTCATTGTTGTCTGTTTTCCTTTGTCAGCTACCACAGACATCATCTATTCCATCACTGTAGACATGTTAACAGCCTTGTCATTTAAAAAACAAGCTCAACAGTGGAGAACTTTCTCTTTTTAAACACTGAACCTGGTCTCTACTTAGCAACATCCTAGCTTATCATAGATTGAAAATAACAAGAGGGCGATGACTGAGCGTTCCCATTTAGTGAAATACTGTGATTAATAATAAACATCATTCATGGGATGCAACTTCTTGCACATTGACACACCATAAAATTCCATTAATATGAACTTTGTGGGTGGCCTGATGGGCCTCTGGTGAATGCAAGGTATGCCCTGATACCAGCGAAGATAAACTTATAAAGGCTCTCCAGAATGTCATAGTTGATGTATAATGGTATATATTTACACTTAATGACTCTAGAGATCATTAAAGCTGATACTGGGGGGGGTCAAGCCTGGAAGGAGAATGTCTTTCTCCCCTCAAATGTTCACAGGTTTAGTTCACAAACCACAGTTTTTCTGTTGCTATTGTATGTGATCTGCTAGAGTGGAAATCCAGTAATATACTACTGAATCTTTTTTTAAATCAATTTGTGATTTGTAATTGTAATGGTGCTTTTTTTCTCATCCCATCCCATGTTACAAAGGCAGGATACTGAGTGGAAATAACATACAGCCCATACCTTCCTTATTTTGAGTTCAGCAGAGTGTTATCCTAATATTTGTACAAGTTTTTTGTCAATAGTGATGTTTCCTGTCCTCCCATTTTACTTTCCCCAAATAATCATTATCATGAGAAATGTGTGGCCAAATCTGAACTTCAGTGTTCCATTCAGAACCGTACTGAGGAAATCATTTCAATTACGGCCAGCGCAAAAAGCAGCAATTAACATCTTAAACAAAAGCAAAAAGTTGGTTTATTGTTGTTTTTTGCATTTATTTGTTTAGACAGGCTGAAGGGAAACTAGGAAAAAGGAAACAGTAAAGGAGATAAGGAAGAGTGTGGACTCACTGAAAGCATCTATGAGCAGCAGTTTAAATCACTTAAAGTGGTCATATTATGCTTTATGGCTTCTTCCCTTTCCTTTATGGTGTTATATATCTTTTTTGTGCATGTCATAGGTTTGCAAAGTGAAAAAGCCCAAAGTCCACCCCAAAGTGAATTACCCTCTCCCACAGAAAACACTGCTCCTGAACTGCCTGAAAACAGCTCAATTGTAGTCCAGCTTTTACTTCCGTAATGTATCTACATCACTATGTAACACGTGTCATAATGCACAAATTGAGCAGTTTCCACAAGTACACCTAAATATGAAATTAAAATAAAGTTAGATACCCTCCAGGCAGTCAATGGAAAATAGAGTTGTTACTGTGATGTAGAGACAGCGCGCAGTTAAAACGTTACCTATGAAAGATAAATTAGTTACAAATTAAAAACTTACCACTCTGAAACATCTTGCTCCAGTCTAGGTTGTGAAGCTGGTTCGGGTTGTTGGAACATGTACGGCTGAACCGAAGCCATAGTTACCGGCTGAAGCGGCTTTGTTTTGGATCACACTATCTTGCTTGTCAGGACCCGCCCTGCTCTGCTTCTGATTACCTAGGTATGCACATGTGCAACTCTCAACAAAGATCGAATAAAAGTAAGATGCCTCACTTGTTAACGGTGCGTTCAAGACACAGGGTGAAAAGAGGTGCTGCAGCAATGTGCAGTATGAGCAAAAATATGGTCTTTTTTGAAAATTAAACCATGTCAACCTATTCTGGTACATCCCGCAAAATAAAATTATGAACCTGAAAATGAGCATAACATGACCACTTTAACTTGACAGTCGATAAAAACAGTTGTAGGTGGCCTAAAATGAATCAGTTCTGTAAGACAGAACTGTTCCCCACTCCTCATATAAAGTTATTATTAGATGAGTCTATAATTGCTAATTCCATTCATAATAATTCAATTCATAGTAGGCCACTGTGAGCACATTATTTTAGCCAGAATTACCCAGACTGAGTTGGTCTGGTTACTGAACCTTCTGAGGTGTTTGTATGTTCTTGGAAAGCAGAATAATCAGGACCATTCCTCTGTGTAAAAATGGCCATATTATCTGATGTGAAGGGATTGTTTTGGGTCTGTTATGGTTGGCCCGGTGCAATGGTGTTGTGTAAGAAAACATGATAATGTTTTATCTGTTGCCTGGAAGGCCTATAGTTTGTGAGAGAATGTTTGACTGCATTTCTCTGTATTACAGGCCTAAATGTTTTCAACAAATCCACACTGGATTTAGTGGTACCACATTAGCTGAATAAGCAGATTTCTTTTTTCTTGCAGAAATGGCTAAAAACTATTTGTGGATTCCGCACAGGAATAAAAGCTGTTTCACAAAAATATACAAATAAACATGTATGCTAGTGGATGGAGCTCACCAGTTACCCAATGAGACAGGATGCAACAAACATATCAGACTTTCCAAAAGAAAACAAGCCAACCAGTCCAGTTTGGAAGGCATGTTTTGAACTTGGCAAAAGACTGTCACAATGACTGGCTCTATGCCTGATAGGCCTTGATTTGTAGACGACATCTGCTCTATTGCTACTTTAACCCATTGTGCAAAATGTTCAATGGAAAAGAAAATGTTTAAGAAAACCTATGTGAGCACTGCACATGCATGTACACATATTCAACATGTATGCAGAATTTATCAGGAGAGTTCAGGAGTCAGATTTTTGCCATTTAGCCTTCTTCTTGGAGACTTTTCAATTTGGCAGAGACACTCATCAATGAAATATGACAAGGAAATTACAAAGTACTTCAACTGCCCAGAAATGAGGGTCATTTCCGAAGTGCTTGGCATGCGTGGTGACAAATAGGCCTTCAATGCTGAACAGTTGATCATCATTTTTATATTTATTTCAGTACTGCCGTGGCCGTACTGCTGTGCCCATGAATTAATGGTGTGTGAAACTGCAATCCAGGAATTAACTGAAAACATATTGCTTTTTCTGAGTTTACAGTCAAATGTAAATCTGCTCAGCTTAGGCTTCAATCTTGTTCACATCCTGAGTCTGAGCTGCTGCAGCAACAGCCTCTTGGCAGTGCTCTCTCATTAACATATAGGTCTGAAACAGTCTTCTGCTCACACATTTGATCCCTTTTCAACTAAGGGGCCTTACACCCGAGTTGCCTCAATAGCTTTTATTCCTCACTTTGGGGGGTTTGGTAGGAAACTGCATTAAAAAACAGCAGCAAATCCTTTCATTGCTGTGTAGCTCTAGAGAAAGAGCCAGCATCCCATCAGTGGTTTAAATGAAAAAGTATAAGTGACCTTTTCAAATACCAGGGATTTTGTAATCACACTTTATGATATTTATATTCTGACCTGCTCTCATTCAAAGAGGTAAAGCGCAAAGGTGAACTGAAGCAGTCAGAGTATTTTATGTCCTCAGGTTCATGCCACTTGCAGTTTTGTAGCCTTGTTCTCTGCAACATGAAAGTAGCACATGTCATTTCCCAAATAAGTGCTGTGATTACATGAGAGGCTTTACATTTGAGGGGGTTGATCTGCATCAAATGATGTGACATTCAAAGTAATGGCTTGAAAACTTCACCTCTCTAACCCCATTAAGCCAGTGGGCAGAGACAAAGCGGTGACTATATTTATTTATCTGGAGGGAGAGGTATGGAGTGAGGCTGTCTTGCTGCCATGTTTGCTAGTTTTTTGGTGGGACAGTATGCTTTAATTGATTGTTCACAAAGCCCCGCTTAATTACTGTTTCTACTCCTGCCAAGCTTTCTATTCTGGCATGTCGTGTATGCAGTTTACAGAGATGACGGTGGCAGATTAAACACTCAACAACACAATTCTTAGAAATGTTTCATTTTTAGCCAACAACCATGAATTTTGTCTGTTGAAATAAAAAGTCACTAATGCTAATGCTCAAATTACATACATCGAATGAAACCAAATGATTTGGTTTAAAACAAGAACCCTGTAAAAGAGTTAAATATTCACATGACAACTTCATACATGATATAATGTTAAAACATTGAGGCTAAATCTATATGTTCCAGGCAAAAAGTCAGCTGCGGATGATCCATGCAGAAGACTTGGAAATAAACTGCATTGTTCTTGTATTGTAGAGCTAGTTAGCTCTTGTATTATAGTAACAGTGTTATAAATAAAAAAATTGAATTGTTATTTGTTCTAATATAACCATGCGATGGATTGGATACTTAAAAGTAACAAAGTGGTTAGATTTCTGATTTAATGTTTGTATTTTCAAACAGTAGGCTATGCTTCACTTTTACAAGAGAAAAGTATTTGAGCATGAGGAATAACCGATGAGTTTGGCAAACGTAACGTTATACAGTGGTGTGAAGAAGTGTTTGCCCCCTTCCTGATTTCTTATTTTTTTGCATGTTTGTCACACTTAAATGTTTCACATCAAACAAATTTAAAATATTAGTCAAAGATAACACAAGTAAACACAAAATGCATTTTTTAAATGAAGGTTGTTCTTATTAAGGGAAAACAAAATCCAAACCTACGTGGCCCTGCGTGAAAAAGTGATTGTCCCCTAAACCTAATAACTGGTTGGGCCACCCTTAGCAGCAACAACTGCAAACAAGCATTTGCAATCACTTGCAATGAGTCTTTTACAGCGCTGTGGAAGAATTTCAGCCCACTTATCTTTGCAGAATTGTTGTAATTCAGCCACATTGGAGGGTTTTCGAGCATGAACTGCCTTTTTAAGGTCATGCCACAGCATCTCAATAGGATTCAGGTCAGGACTTTGACTAGGCCACTGTAAAGCCTTCATTTTGTTCTTCAGCCATTCAGAGGTGGACTTGCTGGTGTGTTTTGGATCATTGTCCTGCTGCAGAACCCAAGTTCGCTTCAGCTTGAGGTCATGAACAGATGGCCGGACCGTCTCCTTCAAGAGTTTTTGGTAGACAGCAGAATTCATGGTTCCATTTATCACAGCAAGTCTTCCAGGCCCTGAAGCAGCAAAACAGCCCCAGACCATCAAACTACCACCACCATATTTTACTGTTGTATGATGTTCTTTGTCTGAAATGCAGTGTTACTTTTACGCCAGATGTAATGGGACACACACCTTCCAAAAAGTTCAACTTTTGTCTCGTCAGTCCATAGAGTGTTTTCCCAAAAGTCTTGGGGATCATCAAGATGTTTTCTGGCAAAAATGAGACGAGCCTTAATGTTCTTTTTGCTCAGCAGTGGTTTTTGTCTTAGAACTCTGCCATGCAGGCCATTTTTGCCCAGCCCCTTTTTATGGTGGAGTCATGAACGCTGACCTTAACTGAGGCAAGTGAGGCCTGCAGTTCTTTGGATGTTGTTGTGGGGTCTTTTGTGACCTCTTGGATGAGTTGTTGCCACGCTCTTGGGGTAAGGTTTGCCCCTGTTCCATGTTTTTGCCATTTGTGGATAATGGCTCTCACTGTGGTTCGCTGGAGTCCCAAAGATTTAGAAATGGCTTTATAACCTTTTCCATACTGATAGATCTCAATTACTTTTTTTTCTCATTTGTTCCTGAACTTCTCTGGATCTCGGCATGATGTCTAGCTTTTGAAGATCTTTTGGTCTACTTCACTTTGTCAGGCAGGTCCTATTTAAGTGATTTCTTGATCGAGAACAGGTGTGGCAGTAATCAGACCTGGATGTGGCTAGGGGAATTGAACTCAGGTGTGATAAACCACTGTTAAGTTATGTTTTAACAGGTGGGGCAATCACTTTTTCACACAGGGCCATGTAGGTTTGGATTTTGTTTTCCCTTAACAATAACAACCTTCATTTAAAAACTGCATTTTTTGTTTACCTGTGTTATCTTTGACTAATATTTAAATTTGTTTGATGATCTGAAACATTTAAGTGTGACAAACATGCAAAAAAATAAGAAATCAGGAAGGGGGGGCAAACTATTTTTCACACCACTGTGTAACAGAAGTTTGGCTGAAGTGTAAACTTCCCCAAACCAAAGAAAGAGCAGGGCAGAGCTGCTGTTGTTACGCTAAACTCTGATATACAATATCTTAGCTTTGGAAATAACACTGGGTGACTACTGTATAGTAAGCTTGTTAGCTGTGCATCCTAACGTTAGCCTACAGATAAACACACTGTTAAATCCATTCCTTACCCTTTTGCTCTTGTGTATTTGGTTTTTGGAAAGGCTAAAAGAAGACACCACCCTCTAAACTCTCTATATACGTAAGTATCGCAGCTCAGGGAAGGGGTTTAGCAGACAGTCCATTTAAGAACAATGAGAGGGCACCAGATATAAGTCCTAGCCAGGTGATAAGAGTATCAGTATCAGCAATAGCCTTAGGATGGTTTTAAGCAAGCCCCACTCATTTATTTGACAATCTAAGGGTATAAGGAAGGTTTGGAGTCCTCTGAAAGATAAATCTAATAAGGTGCACCATTCCCAAGAGAGGAGCCCCTTAAATGCTTTCTGGCTGATGGATCAAATTTGAGTAAACTGTCTAGCTTTCAGGGGGAAGTGTTGGGCAGGTTACAAGTCTGTTTTGTAACAGGGACTTGGCCTGGGCAGGTCAATAGCAGCCCAGGATGTCATTAAGCAGAGAACATGAATACAGCTTTCACTGTTCAACCTTTTAACAGCCCTCCTAACATCTTAAGAAAAGTCTAGTGCTCAGCTCCAAGTATTACTGTGCACAATGGATATTGAGTCATCCATTTGTTCTCGCACTTGATTTTAAAAATGGATTGCGTGGCATAGCAGCAAGGTTTGCATGGAGGACATCTTGAGAGATAAGTGATGGTTAAAAGTGTCAATGTTGTGATAATGTGGAGGCCTGCTGCTATCTGTCCAAGTAATGGAAAAGGATATCCTCTGTTCTTATACCAAGTTGGCATAGTGTGATTTTTGGCAGGGTTGTTTGCCAGTGGAAGTGAATGGACAGGCCTATTGCTATGCAGCCACACAACTCGGCTGTGAAATGAATTTTAGGTGGACGAACGGTCACTTATAGAAGGAGGATGAAAAGGAATTTTTAAGAGCACCAAATGAGGCAACTTTGTTGTTGTTGAGTGTGTAGGAAGATTCATGTGAAAGGGAGGACTGAACTGCTTATCCATGCATTTCCTATTTAGGGAGAGTATGCTGTCTTGTATATTCACAGTTCTGTTTTCACCTAGTGTCTATTTCCACATCAGTTACTTTATAATCTCTCAGGTTCCTCTGTTTGTTTCCTATGAGTCAAAGCAACTGATATTCCTCGAGAGCACAAATAAACTTACCTTGAGCCACCCCTACGCATTATCTTTCTCCTGCTGACTAATGCTAATAACTTCTCACCAGGGGGGACAATAACACACAATACAGGGAAGCAGCTCCCAGATTATTTCCTTCCCTTGATAAGGCAGTGGCTACTACAGAATATGAGACAGGAGAGTCCTTTTTACACCTTAGGGACCAGCACTGTGTGAGAAGATTCTGTACCTTTGGAGCCATCACCTGCCCCGTTGCCACCCATGAACTCCCACTTCAGTTCACAGTCCACCTCACACTAATTATCTGCCGTTGCTGATTTCCACCGCACACAATGCTTTGTATGTAAGATTTAACACTGACACTCAGGCATCTAGGAAATGCTTGGAATGTGATATAATTGTCTGTCTGTGTTTGTGGGAGGAGTGCACAGAGTATATAATTACCTGCTAAGAAATCATGAATGGTCATTTGGTAAGTGGCCAGGATGCATAATAGTTAAAAGAATGAAAAAACAAATTCAAGTGTAGCCTACTACTGAGAGCATTGTGGACTAAGTTCTTTAGCATGCCACAACTTTGAGGAATATTGGTCAATATGTTTCACAATTTTTATTAAAGCAGTGAGCTCATCCATCCTCAGAGTTACTGCCAAGATTGCTCATTGTGAATCTAAAGTATTACTACATCCATAATCTAAAATGTTTCCTCATTGACAGATGTCCATGTCTCAAACCACTTCTTCACTATCTATTCCTGTGCTCAGTTTGCTGCATGCCCTTACACTAGATTTTCAAAATACGGCTAAATATGCTACTTCCGCCGGATCTTAAGCGCTGTAAGGAGGGGTACAGCACAACACGCGTGAGTGTTTTTTACAATCAAAAACTACAATAGAATCACAGTAAATAATAGCTTACTGCAATATTTTATCACTCCCTTTAGGGGACTTTTGTTTGCACTTACGTCAGGCCAGGAACTGGCAGGGATGTGGTGCCTTGTTTAAAGCCATTTGAACACGTCAGACGCCTATTAACACAGATGCTCTAGTCACTTTTCCCATGTGGTTCAAGGACAGTTCCTCTGACCACAAGGCCACTCAGAGGAACCTGAATGTGACTCTCTTCCTCACAGGAGCTTCTACTCACAATATGGTCATAGATCATTACCAAGAAACAGGTAGACAGCATGGAACACTGTCCAACACGCCAGTCGGCCAGCATCCCCCCTCATTGTTTTAGCCACTGATCAAAGACCTTGGCGTCCATCACCAATGACTCTCACAGAGACAGGATTTCTTGGATAAGCTATGGGAAGGGAAAGAGGGCTGCTTTCTCATTTCCCAGCAGGCAGACTTGTCTCTGTGTAGGTAGGAAGAAGTGAGTGGAGTCATGCACACAAAGGCTGATTTTATCACATTTGCCACATTATGGCATTAATGTTTTACAAATTAAAGGCAGAAAACAGCAGCCACAAAGGTCAACCTGTGGTTAGCCTCAGTGTTTTTGGCAGTACTCCTCATACATTGCCATAAATCATCATAGTCATTGAACATATTTTAATGGTGACTGACACACTAGTCGTGTTTACATCTAATTGTCAAGCGAATTTGAAGCGAACTTGAAATGATGCAAAAAAGAAAAACAAGGAAAATGCGAATTAGGCGAGTTTCCACCAACTGGTTAGCAGCGAATAAACTAGGCTACGCAAAGTGTAGTTTCATCAGAAGTTTGCGGTGTAGGTTACGTTACAAGTGGCTGTTATAAACAAAGTAGAAGTTGAGGTCGTAAACCATAAACAAAACCAGTTTTCTGCATGTTTGCCAACTGTCAATAGACCTCAGAGAAGAAGAAACAAAGAGAGAAAAATAGAGTGAGGTCTTTTAGAGAGAGGTAATTTTTTTCAATTGGGCACATTGTATTTATTCTTTCATGTCAGCTATGTTGTTGCATGCATGTTTCATGCTGTCTGGAGATGAAGACAAAGAAACAGCTGATCAGTCATATGAGTTAAATGTTTGCTACATCTTATTCGTCTACGTTCTTATTAGAAAAAGGTGTTTCCATCTCCCATTAAACGCATTAACTCTTTTTCCAAAAAGGCAAAAACCACCTCAAGCAAGCATAAAAACCTTTTTGCAAAATTGAGGACGTTTTTTTCGAATTTTGCAACCTTTTCTAATGCAATACTTCAAAATGCGCATAAAAATACGTTGATGGAAACACAGCTATTGTCATATTAGTGAGTCCAAAGGGGAAACCACAGCCCTGTCCAAACATCAACAGTCTGCTAAATTTAATCTGCTTCCTGGCTGTCTCCGTCTAGTTCATCCTTTCTCCAAATACCATTCTTTTGTCTGTTCAGTCTATTTGTCTAGGATGAGGCTGAGAGGGGGCCTTTTCCAACTTTTTTCCTTTTTTTAAAAAAAAGTAAGATTCTGATGCAATTTAACCCATATAAAATGTGAATAAGCCATGAACTTTTTTAAATGAA